>NC_033800.1:54891672-55038129 GCF_001876935.1 Asparagus officinalis | reverse complement strand
CGGCGTGGCGTGGCGGGCGGGCGGGCGAGGCGCGGCGTGGCGTGCGCGCGCGCGCGTGGGGTAGAAACGCAAAGCCCACAAAACCTAAAACACTATTCAAAGCCCAATAAGGAGAGAACCATTATATACCCTTTACTATTCATCTCATTTTCCGATGTGGGACTATTCACAAAGGCAAAATTGCCTTTTCATGAACAAAGCTTCCAATAGTGGGCACATATGTTATATTATTGTGTAATGCTATATTTAAAGTTGATCCTTATAAAGTGATCAATCAAGTAATTGGATCAATGAGTATTGAATATGTCATAGGCTAATTGTGTAGATATCAGGCTGTAATTCTAATTTGATGATGAGCCAAATTAGAAAATTGCAATATCTATATAAACGGTTATGGTCCATAATCTAATGATGGCTCTCTAATTTCTCTTAACCCCATCTAGAGAGGAACTTTTGTAGAGAGATCATCTAGATTAGAAGATCACAAACCCATAAAATTTCTTAAGTTTTTATTCATGGAATCCGGTATACTTCCGTTCTTCTTGTTAATCTTCTCTTTGAATTAATCATAGCTCATAATCATATTTCTAGGGTTTAGTCTTAAATTTCATTTGTAAACCCTAGATCTATATATATTATATGGATTAGATAGAGCAGATGATCTACAATTGGTATCAGAGCTAGATTGATTAATTCTTAGGGGATCTAAGTTTAAGATGAAGAAATAAGGGTTCTTTGATCAAGTTGCAAGTTTGGATTTGTTGTACGCATGAACTGTAGCATGTAATTTTTTTTAATTTATTCAATCTATAGTGTGTTTTATTTGGATCAAAACTTGTATTAAAAGATCGTATGCAATGCCCTTTGGATTAGCCGTCAAAAGCTAGTCTCTCTCAGGCGATCTGTAGGCTGCCATCCCCGCTATCAAGTGTTGACAACGACAGCGGCCATCTGGAAACCCTAGGGTCGAAACCCTAGGGTGTAGGAGTTAAGGCAGCGGTAGTTACCTTAACTCAGGCGACCCTTCACTCAGGCAAGCTCGAAGCTCATTCAGGCGAGCTTCGTCAGCAAAAGCTTCAGGTGAGCTTGCACTCGCATGTGAGCTTGAAGTTGGTTGTATGCGAGCTTCGTCGAATTCGGTTGCAGGCGAGCTTCGTCGGATACGTCAGCAGGAGAGCTTCGTCGGCAAAACTTCAGGCGAGCCTCATTCAGATGACCCTTCACTCAGTGTGAGCTCGAAGCTCGAAGCTCATGTTTATCGGATGCTAAAATGTTCATATGGGTTAATACTAGCTCAAGAGCTAGATAGAGTTGTCTCTCTTGATTTTTGAAAATCAATGATGATTTGGTTTTATGATTTAAACTTTGATTTATGATTTCAATTGGTTGATTTGTTTTCATTTGAAAATTTTTTACATGATTCTCATGTTTCTCTTCTTTTGATTTCATAAATCTATTTTATACATTGGCTTTTATGATATGAGACAATATGTTCATCTTGATATATTTATATATGTTCTCATTATCTCTTGAATGTGAGTGATTTTTGGCATATTATTTATGCTTGCTCACATGTTTGCCATGATCTTTTATTGCTTATATTTCATATGGCTTTTTGATAGGGGGAGCTATTCCCTATATTTGCTTTGTACTCACCCATGCTTATTGATAGGGGGAGCTTTCGCTCTCTTCATCCATTTGTCCCCTTTTTGATGTTGTCAAAGGGGGAGAAATATTGTGAATATATTCTTTCTTGTTTATATGTATGATATATTATACTTTGTATATTCATTTCCTTTCATGCATATATCCTTTTTGTAAATTGTTTGTCATCATCAAAAATGGGGAGATTGTTGGCCTTCTTGTTTTGATGATGTTTAACAAACCATTTACTTCTAATGTTGTCTAGTGTTTGTGTTTTCGTATTTATTCTAGGTAAACAACGTGTTGGAGGATGGATGAAATAGAGCCTACACGATCATATCAAGAGGAGGTTGGCGGAATTGTGGAGTGAAGCATCGTACAATTCAAGTTCAAGATCCAAGTTTAGCTTCATCCGCAACAAGTACCAAGTTGAGCTCAATGAAGATCAAAATCAAGCTTGGGTAATTTAGTTTAGGATTTATATTATGTGTGTTAAGTACATTAAGCTCAATATCTATACACACACATTTATTGGTTTCTTCATAATAGTTATATATATACATACATAGTTTTTGAGTTTTCATATTTATAAATATGAAATCATATATTTCATATTTACTATTGTGTTTTTGAAAACATTGCATAGAATATGCAATTTTGTGAAAATTCTATATTCTTAGTTTTTGGACTTAACAATAATCATATACATATTTTATTAAGTCTACAAAATCATTGTGCAGAGTTTCAAAACATGGTTTAGCCTAAATGTCAAAATTTATATGTTTACATTTTTGTGTTTTGGACTATTTTGCAAAATAATGATATTTTTCATTTGGGAAGTCCTTTTTGGAAACCAGTTATTGTAACATGTTTATTATCATGTCTACAATCATTCCCCAAAGTTTTATATTTTTTGGAATTTATTTGATATTTTTAAACAGGGTTTTAAAATCAGAAAAGAAGTTTTTAAAATCAGATTTTCATATATCAGTTCTCGGTCGACCGCACCGGTCGACCGGACCTATGTTATTTAGTCAGTGGGCAGCAGAGAGTTTGTCGGTCGACCGATGCGGTCGACCGAGAGCTCGATTTTTCTGTCGGTCGACCGCACCGGTCGACCGATGAAGTCTCTGTTTGTTTTTCTCGTTTTCGATCTGGATCGCGGTCGACCGGAAATTTCGTCGGTCGATCGAATGATTTCGTCGGTCGACCGAAAATTTCGTCGGTCGACCGCCGAACTCCCAACGGTAATGTTGTACATAAATCTGTTTCCTGATTTTCTTGGATTTTTGTTGATTTGGTTTTGGGTTTTAGCTGTTGTTTCTTTTTCTATATAAACTCCCAAACCCCCTTCTATTTGAGTAACCCATTAAATATTTTTGAAGAAGTTTTAAAGAGTTTTTGAAAAGGGTTTTAGTTGGGTTCAAAGTCTGTTTGGTTTGAAGATTGTTTTACAAGTGGAGAAGATCATTCACAGTGTCTGAACTTCATTTCAATCCTCCTCTCCATCTTGTTTTTTCAGAGAAGAATTTCTAAACTCTTTCTAGCTTTACATTTTGTATTGTTTAATTATCATTTCTATTAAAGCTAGTTTTATATTGAGTTTAGATTTGATTTTATCTCATTGCTACACACACCCACTTGAGCTTATTGTATTTGCATACATAGTATATTAGGGTTGTGAGAGATTGTAACATTGAGTTGTGCTTAATTGTGTTCTCATCTATTGTAGAGAACAAATTCATATTTGTTACATTGTGAGTGTTGTAGGTTTTCAGTGAGTTAGAAAACCGAGTGTGTTGTGAAGTTTTCGGTGAACTAGAAAACCGAGTGTGAGGAGTGAACGTTGTTCGGTGAGCGTTGAAAACCGAAATAGTGTGGTTGTAAACGTTATTCGGGTGAGCGCAGAAAACCCGGTTGTGATAGTGGATTTCTCTCCGGGAGTGGGGAGCGGAGACGTAGGACGGAAGGTCCAAACTCCGTGATCATATCTTGTGTTTGAGTGTGCTTTGGCATTTATTTATACTTGTGTTTATATTTCTTATCGCCATTGTCATTAGCTCATTATTTATATGATCCACTATCTAGGTCATATTGTTTACTCTTGTGTTAGTTTACATATCCTTGCATATATCATATTGTATATCTCTTTGGTAGGATATATCACCTTGTGTTAGTTTTATATCCTTGCACATACATTGCCTATATCTCTTTGTTAGGATATATCTTGTTGTTCATATTGCTTATCCTAGCTCATATAACTTATTGTATTTCATTCTTTCTAGGATAACTTGTTAATTAATTTTTAATTGGTATTTAATCGGATTAGATTAGCATAAGACCCTAATCACCCCCCATCTAGGGTCTAACAATTAGTATCAGAGCTTGGTGCTCTTTGATTTAAGATCTAATCGCCTTGAGTTAAAGATCCAAGTTAGCTTATTGTGTTAATCTAACTTTGAGCTTTATTTGTATCTTGCTTGCCTTTTATATTATGGATATGCATGATTTAGGTTATACCATCAATATTACTCCTAGATTAGATAATTTCCCCTATGCCCAATGGTGTGTTAGATTTAAACTTTTTGTTCAATCTAAACACTTTGATTTATGGGAAATTATAGATGATGCTTATATTGTGCCCACTTTGGAGAAATCTAAGTGGAATAAGAATGATCATCGTATGTTTACAATGAACAATATTTTGTTAGAATATTTGCTAAATGCTTTTAATTCTTCTATGTCTAACAAGCTTGTTCATTTTGATAGTGCTTACAAACTTTGGAAATTTATAGAAGCATATCAAGGAGACTTAAAGGCGATCCGACAAACTTTGGAGGATCCCGCTTCAAGTTCTAAAGGAGCTTCATGCACACGGCCACTAGGCAATAGCCCTAGTGAGGTTTGCGAGTTCGAAACCATTAATGATTTACCTAATGATGAACTTGCTTGTGCTAGTGAAAAATTATTGCATGCCTTTAACAAATTGCATAAAGATTTTGTTGATTTAAAAAGCAAGCATGATGTTTTAGAATCCAATCATGAGGAGCTAGTGTCAAAATTGGATGTCATTGCAAAAGAAAATACCATGCTTAAAGAAAACAATGACATGTTAATTTTGGAAAATGAAAAATTAACCACATCTATAACTAGCTTATCTCATAAAAAAGATAATGCCATGTTAGAAGTAAGAGAACATAAAGAATGATACAACTTCTTTTATAAATGACTATTTATGTTCTACTTCTAATAAAAATGCATATGTGCCTAAAAATGAAGATTTGAATCTTATGAATAAATGCATTTCATCTTTAGATTCAACTTTGAAAGCATGCATTAATAATCATAAGAGGCTTATGGATATGTGTGCCAAGTCTAAGTCATCATCTACTCATTATGCACACATATATAGCAAAGTTTACAAATGCTCTATTTGCGGCCGAGTCTAAGTCATCATCTACTCATTATGCACACATATATAGCAAAGTTTACAAATGCTCTATTTGCGGCCGTAAAGGCCATCTAGCTAACTTTTGTTATGATGCACACAAACATAAGAATGTCAATGCTCCTTGTGCATCTCATGTAGCTTCTTCATCACTTACACATTCACATGCTCATTCTCACAAAGCTCATCATAAGCATGCTAGTGTGTTCAAGTGTGATCATTGTGGTCGGTTTGGACATCTTGCTAAATTTTGTTTTGATATACAAAAAGCTTCTAAATTACAATATGTTCCAAATAGACCATTGTTTAAGAATGTTTCTCAATTGCAAAATAATTTTAAAAGAAAATATTTTATTTGCAAATGATTCCCGTGCACGAAATTTTTCTTTTATCAAATCTTTTGTTTTCATGATTATTTGTTTCGATCTTGGTGAGTGGACTATGTTTATATAACCCTCCGGAGTTATTGGGTGTATATTTCCAAACATTGTTTACCGGGTGCTAAAAATGTTCATATGGGTTGATACTAGCTCAAGAGCTAGATATAGTTGCCTCTCTTGATTTTTGAAAATCAATGATGATTTGGTTTTATGATTTAAACTTTGATTTATGATTTCAATTGGTTGATTTGTTTTCATTTGAAAACTTTTTACATGATTCTCATGTTTCTCTTCTTTTGATTTCATAAATCTATTTTATACATTGGCTTTTATGATATGAGACAATATGTTCATCTTGATATATTTATATATGTTCTCATTATCTCTTGAATGTGAGTGATTTTTGGCATATTATTTATGCTTGCTCACATGTTTGCCATGATCTTTTATTGCTTATATTTCATATGGTTTTTTGATAGGGGAGCTATTCCCTATATTTGCTTTGTACTCACCCATGCTTATTGATAGGGGGAGCTTTCGCTCTCTTCATCCATTTGTCCCCTTTTTGATGTTGTCAAAGGAGGAGAAATATTGTGAATATATTCTTTCTTGTTTATATGCATGATATATTATACTTTGTATATTCATTTCCTTTCATGCATATATCCTTTTAGTAAATTGTTTGTCATCATCAAAAAGGGGGAGATTGTTGGCCTTCTTGTTTTGATGATGTTTAACAAACCATTTACTTCTAATGTTGTTTGTCTAGTGTTTGTGTTTTCGTATTTATTCTAGGTAAACAATGTGTTGGAGGATGGATGGAATAGAGCCTACACGATCATATCAAGAGGAGGTTGGCGGAATTATGGAGTGAAGCATCGTATAATTCAAGTTCAAGATCCAAGTTTAGCTTCATCCGCAACGTGTACCAAGTTGAGCTCAATGAAGATCAAGATCAAGCTTGGATAATTTAGTTTAGGATTTATATTATTTTATTAGTTTATAGACTTCAATATCAGTTCATACATGTTTTACTAAGTCTATAATATCATTTTGTAAAGTTTCAAGACATGGTTTAGCCTAAATGTCAAAATTCACATGTTTACATTTTCGTGTTTTGGACTATTTTGCAAAATGATGATATTTTTCATTTGGGAAGTCCTTTTTGGAAACCAGTCATTGTAGCATGTTTATTATCATGTCTACAATCATTCCCCAAAGTTTAATATTTTTGGAATTTATTTGATATTTTTAAATAGGGTTTTAAAATCAGAAAAATAGTTTTCAAAATCAGATTTTCATATATCAGTTCTCGGTCGACCGGACCTATGTTATTTAGTCAGTGGGCAGTAGAGAGTTTGTCGGTCGACCGATGCGGTCGACCGAGAGCTTAATTTTTCTGTCGGTCGACCGCACCGGTCGACCGATGAAGTCTCTGTTTGTTTTTCTCGTTTTCGATCTGGATCGCGGTCGATCGGAAATTTCGTCGGTCGACCGAATGATTTCGTCGGTCGACCGAAAATTTCATCGGTCGACCGCCGGACTCCCAACGGTAATGTTGTACAGAAATCTGTTTCCTGATTTTCTGGGATTTTTGTTGATTTGGTTTTGGGTTTTAGCTGTTGTTTCTTTTTCTATATAAACTCCCAAACCCCCTTCTATTTGAGTAACCCATTAAAGAGTTTTGAAGAAGTTTTAAAGAGTTTTTGAAAAGGGTTTTAGTTGGGTTCAAAGTCTATTTGGTTTGAAGATCGTTTTACAAGTGGAGAAGATCATTCACAGTGTCTGAACTTCATTTCAATCCTCCTCTCCATCTTGTTTTTTCAGAGAAGCATTCTAAACTCTTTCTAGCTTTACATTTTGTATTGTTTAATTATCATTTCTATTAAAGCTAGTTTTATATTGAGTTTAGATTTGATTTTATCTCATTGTTACACACACCCACTTGAGCTTATTGTATTTGCATACATAGTATATTAGGGTTGTGAGAGATTGTAACATTGAGTTGTGCTTAATTGTGTTCTCATCTATTGTAGAGAACAAATTTATATTTGTTACATTGTGAGTGTTGTAAGGTTTTCGGTGAGCTAGAAAACCGAGTGTGTTGTGAAGTTTTCGGTGAACTAGAAAACCGAGTGTGAGGAGTGAACGTTGTTCGGTGAGCGTTGAAAACCGACATAGTGTGGTTGTAAACGTTATTCGGGTTAGCGTAGAAAACCCGGTTGTGATAGTGGATTTCTCCCCGGGAGTGGGGAGCGGAGACGTAGGACGGAAGGTCCGAACTCCGTGATCATATCTTGTGTTTGAGTGTGCTTTGGCATTTATTTATACTTGTGTTTATATTTCTTATCGTCATTGTCATAAGCTCATTATTTATATGATCTACTATCTAGTTTATATTGTTTACTCTTGTGTTAGTTTACATATCTTTGCATATATCATATTGTATATCTCTTTGGTAGGATATATCACCTTGTGTTAGTTTTATATCCTTGCACATATATTGCCAATATCTCTTTGTTAGGATATATCTTGTTGTTCATATTGCTTATCCTAGCTCATATAACTTGTTGTATTTCATTCTTGCTAGGATTACTTGTTAATTAATTTTTAATTGGTATTTAATCGGATTAGATTAGCATAAGACCCTAATTAGCCCCCTTCTAGGGTCTAACATATCATTCATAGACGATTACTCACGTTATGAGTACCTATATCTCATTCATGAGAAATCTGAGTCTTTGAACGTATTCAAAGCTTTTAAAGCTAAAGTTGAGAATCAACTCAACAAAGGATTAAAACCTGTTAAATATCATGTCTCCAAGATATTATTTTGATGATAACAATTTATACTATGTGTGTTATACAAATGCACTAATATTTATATGCAGATTTCAACATAATATGAACAAGTGAAAGATGAGTTCAAGGCATTATGAAGTAAAGAAGATGAAGAACATATACGTCAATGTAATTGTTTTTATATTTTTCTTTACTTAGAAATATTGTACTGTAGGCATCGAAAATTGCCTATAGGTCTCCACAAACAGCTCGGTGTTAAGGAACGACGATGAATGTCACTATCCGGTTCACATGAGTTCGATTGATGTCGATGAACGATTGAAGTGAATCGACGAACTACGTGAACTAACGAAGGTACGGGTTAATCAGGAGTCCCGCGATGTTTACAAAAAGAACAATACTCTTTGTGTCTCATTGATTCAACAGATGATCTAACCATCGGAGCTGATAGAACTCCTCGTCAGCTTTCCAACGCATTTCGAATCACTCAAATCCGAGTTCGGACAAAGAATTTACAGCGGAAGCGGATGAATACACCTCAATGGAGTGTCTCAGACCAACGAGACACCCTACGGTGTCTCGGCTAAGGCCGAGACACCCTAGGGTGTCTCGGTCCAAACCGAGATACCCTAGGGTGCCTCGGATCAAGTGGAGACACCCTAGGGTGTCTCCAAGTCAGATTTGGGCCTTAAGATCGTTTTAACCGCAGTTTTAGAGAATTGGCGAAGCCCTGCCGGACTGAAGAGTGATCGAGCACTTCAACACAAGAGAGTTCTTCGTCAGATCTACATCACCCGCATCCAATCCTTAGTATTATCCCGTTGTGGTAATTCTAAGAAGAGCAATTATCTCGCTTCGTCGAGGTAAGCGCTTCAGTTTCAAGATCTCTTCGTGGATCGACGAAGCTCTGGACCAGATCTGATTGCCAGGTAGTCCACGGATATCAACATCCTCGTCACAGGCTAAAGACCCACGCAAGCAAGAGACGACGAACGGATCTTGTGTTATTTTCAAGAAAGTTGTAATCTTTTATTCTTTTGTTATTTGAATTCATTTGTAACGTTTGAAGTTTAATGAAATCAATGATTCATCTTCCAAGAGTGCTCGCGGGCCCTCAGGATCGAAGATCCAAGATCCCCTTGCCGCCGTTGCACTTACTCCCCGTGACGCTCCTATAGCGTCTAACGTGGTCGAAGCTACAGATCCAGATCTCCCTTCCGCCGCGAAGTCAACTGCTGAAGGTGTTCCAACCTTGTCAAAGAGGGCGCGCCAAAGACGGCATCAACGCCTTGCGCGACAACTGGCCAAGGCCACAGAATCGATGGACGAGATCCGCTACAATGAGGATCTAAAGTCCAGACAGCGCCAAGAGCAACAACGGCGCACAACCAACTCCTCCTCCAAGACAGAAACGAACGAATGAGTTCGTGTCAAGAGGACTCGCTCAACCCTCGAAGAGCGAATCAAGAAACGCCACGCATTGCTTGCGCATGCCCGAGTCCTTCTGCAGAAAGCGGAAGAGATGCAGAAAGAAGAGATGGTCAAGAAGCCGCCTAGACACAAGCAGGTGTGGGTGCCAAAGGCAAAACCGGAGCCTAAGACAAAAGTGGACGGAGTTGCCGTCCAACCTTCTTCAGATCAAGATCCCGTTTCCCCTGCTCCCGCACCTCCGGTAGAGCCAGGTAAGAACGTGGGTCCTCCAAGATCCAAAGTTCCTTTGAAAGGTCGCCTCGGTCCTTTACCAGAAAATCGAGGTAAGGCACCTGTCAAGGAGCGATTGGGACCATTGAAAGGTCCCCAAACAATAGTCCAGACTGGGGGTCGTACCAATCTCCCCAAGAAAGATAACAGAGGGAAAGCCCCTGTTACCGATCGCATTGGATTGCGGGTCGAAGTTCAGGAGCCCGTTAGGTTTTCACGCTCGCAGAGGCGTAAACTTGAACGTGCGACTTTTGAAAACGCTAATAAAGCGTTGTATCCCCAGAAGGAAGCACATTCATCTGATGATGATAGTGTTATACCTGAGAAGTCATGCCGGCACTCTATGAGTTGCTCCAGTTATCAAACTGTCGAGTTGTACTATAGAACCAGGGGTGCGGGTAACTATCGAAAGAGAGACGCTCAAGACACGGAGTCTCACTGTCCGTGTGCCAACATAATCAAGGCGGTATTGTCAGAATGCTGCTGTTCTAAAGCCCCAAGGAGAGTTTCAGTGTTCGAGAGAATTTCCACTGGAACATCCGAGACCATGCCTAGGCGTTTCCGACGAAGAAGAAGGATGGTCGAAGACGGAGAATTTCCGAGGGTCACCACTAATATGACCAGCAAAAGGGCATCGACACGGGATAATCCCGAGTCAATTCCGCCAGTACCCCGGTATCTAACTCGTCTGCAGTCTGGAACCATTACACGAGGAACTTATGGTAGGGTTCGGACGAGATTACCGTTAGAAGATGAAGAATCAGATGCCTGCTCTGCGATTGCATCGGACAACACGGTATCCAGCGAGGGACAACCCCGCGAGGCACTCATGATAAGTGTAGAACAAGTAACCAAGATGCTTGAAGATGCCCTGACTAAGCAGAAGGAAAGTTTTAAGTTCTAGATGGAGATGGCCATGCAGCGGATGAGAGAGATGCATGACCAGCAAATAGCGGCGCTGACAACTCACCAAGGAGAACCCAGTCGTCGCAATAATCCGAATCAAGAGGAGAATGAACGGGAAGAGGATAATGTCAACATAAATATCCCTCCTGTCAACAACAATAACGGAGGCGGTCCCTCAGAGGATAATGCGAAAGAGGACCACGTTACCTCTCCCTAAAACCACTCGAAGATAAATACGAGTGAAGACAAGAAAATGAAGGACTTGGAGAGCAAAATCAACGCGTTGATGAATGCTCAAGAAGTGAAGAGGTCCGGCATACCATGTCCATACCCAAGGGAGTGGGAATCAATTCCATATCCAGCAAAGTTCAATTTAATCAACTTTATGCCGTTTGATGGAAAGGGTTCCCCTACCCAACACTTAATATATTTTAAGTCTCACTTAGGAATAATCTCCGGGATTGAACCCTTAATGGTGCGGTCATTCGTTGGCACTCTTCGTGGAGTGGCCTTCGATTGGTATCGCTGCCTCAAGCCGGGGAGTATCAGCAATTAGGACGACATGAAGGATATGTTTCTAACAAACTTCTTCGACGACGACACAGAGATTTCAATTGGCACACTATTTGACGAGAAACAGAAAAATGGTGAGACGGTCGAAAACTTCGTGAAGAGATTCCGAAACAAAGCAATGAATTGCAGGGATCCGGTCAGCGAAGACTTTATTCTCGAGACCTGTCATAATAAATGGCACCGCCAAAGACCTGGAAGGACTTGAAGGTGCGAGGAGAACGAGCCGAGCGATTCCTTAAAAGGAAGAAGGCGGAAAGGGGCCAAATAGCAAATAACGCTCCGCAACAGAACTTTGTCCCTAAGGGTAAGGAAAAACCACATGCGAATGCTGTGGACGCGAATCAAACATTCGAGGTGCAAGCGCAACCGCAACAGCAGCAACAAAAGGCGCCTCAACAATCAAGATGGCAACAGCAGCCCCAGAAGCCAAAAGCCTCGGACAAGGTGTGCTATGCCCTTAAAGATAAGATCCAAGCTCTAATCGACGTCGGGGTCATCACTATGAAGCAACCTAAGGAGAAGAAGGTGGGTGCAAATGCAGTATCGATTAGCTTCGGTTCTGTTCCCTTGAATTGGTTCCAGCATGAGTCGGTAATAAATGCAGCAGTGAAGACCGTGAACGATGATCCTCACAAACAGCGCCAGAAGGGACTTGTACCACACACAGCCCCGAATGGTAAGATTCTTTGGGTTCATCCAGATTTGATTGAAGATGAACAATGGACTGGAGCCTCTTCCAAGAAAAGGTCAAAAGGAAAATGTAAGTCTTGTTTTGGAGCTTCTGCTATTCCAGGAGAAGACGACGAGGAAATTCCAGCCTTCCCGCTTTCCGAAGATGAACAAGAGGCCTTTGTGACCCGGAGCGGGAATGAATATCACTACAAATATCCGGATGCTTCTGAGCAACTGGCTAAGCAGGGGGGCAACCAAAACCGTTCCCTCTAAGATGTTAGCAGAGCTGGGAATTGTCGCAACTCCCCCAACACCTGTAGCTACGGAGAAAGTCCAGCAAAAGGAGAAAGGGAAAGAACCTCTACGCTAAGAAGTCCAAAACATGAGGCAGTCTCGATTCAATCATCCGATTGGAAGAGACAAACCGGGAAGTGCAAGCTCTCCGCCTCATTTTGACATCATGGCGCAGTTAGCTAATATACCAGCTAGGATAACCCTGTACGAGTTATTACGTCTTTCAAAGGACACAAGGAAAGCATTGCAGGAAGCTTTGAGTGACTCTGAAGCTTTCTTGACTCAAATCAAGCCGTCGTCTGAAGAACCAGAGCCGTCAGTTCAACACTGTAATCTCGCGGCACACCGTTTTCCCTGCATCTCTTTCACCAAAGAAAACATGCAGACGAAGAACTCAAAGCACGATCGACCTCTGTATTTCACCGGCCACATTGGCTCCAGCGTTGTCAACCGGATACAAGTTGATCCGGGTTCCGCTGTCAGTATCATGCCATTCCGATTGATGCATAATCTCGGAATACCAGCAAATAAACTAGCATCCACGGGCACTACGATCTACAGATTCAACATCAGTAGGTCCAGACCCTTGGGAAAGATTCGAATAAAGTGTCAGATTGGAGACTTAAAGTCAGAAGTTACCTGCTACGTGATTGACGCGGAAACATCTTATAATTTACTGTTGGGTCGACCTTGGATCCACGACAATCTCATAGTCCCGTCAACTCTTCACCAGTGCCTCAAGTATGTGGACACAAATAATGAAGTCAAGACGGTGGTCGCGGATAAGCAACCGTTTAAGGGATTGGAGAACTATTTCACTGATTCCCTTCTATACAGCGCCGAATCTGATACTGAACCATCGGCCCAAGGAACGGACAACGGAGATGAGGCTGATACCGAAGCTGGGTTTGATTATGATGGTGGTTTTGTACTTAATGACATTGTACCCATTATAATCAATCTTGACGATGATGAATCATCGGAAAGTAGTTGTAATTGGCAACTTGCCGAAGAACTATCAATAAATGATGATTTAGAGTACTCGCTGTGTCTTGATAATGTCACTAAAGAGCTGTATGATAACCCTGACTTGTATATACCACTTCAGTCATTTTGTCTGACTAAAAAACAGGTACAGGATACATACGGAGCACCACTTGTCATCCCCGCAGGGATAGGGGGAGAAAAGGAAGTCGTCTACGGTAAAGGAAGAAAATCTCCGACACCCGACCACTTCTTGGAAGAGGAAGACGATGATGATAAACCTACTCCTCATCTATTTAGATATAACGCAAAAGCGCGCGATCTAATGGAGAAGTATGGGTATGACTTCACACTCGGAGAGGGCCTTTGCTTTGGTCGAGGTCCGCGAGTTCCACCTCGAATGACCTATGTACCAAAGGGAAAACCCGATGATTATTATCGCCATAAAAGAGGACTAGGTTATATCTCCTCATCTGACGACGAATGTTGCTGGCAAGTCATTGATCAAATTGCTAACAAAGCTAGAACCGAGTACTCTTCTGATTCTTCAGCTTGGGATTCCGACACTAGTATTGGTGAAATGTTCAAAAAGTTGATGTCAAACATGGTTACGGTTGATCCTACCACAATAGAGGAAGACGATCAGATGCCAACTTGGGAAGATCCTTGGGTTCATCACCTAAACATGTAGTACGGCGATAGGTTTGAGCAAAGGGAGCCTCCTACCGAGGATCAAGTACTCCAGGTGAATATGGGTAGCGAAGATAATCCGAAGCCTATATTCATTAGTGACAGCCTCCCGCCGGAAGAGAAAGAAGAGTTAATCTCTCTTATCAGGGAGTACATCGATGTGTTTGCCTGGAATTATGAAGACATGCCAGGACTCGATCCAAATGTAACAATGCATCGTCTCAATATTAAGTCGGATGTCAAACCTGTCAAACAACAACAAAGACGGTTTCGTCCCCAAATGATGGAGGCAATCGAGGCCGAAGTTAAGAAGCTTATTGAATCGGGCTTCGTTAGAGAAGAGCAGCACCCGGAGTGGCTTGCCAATATCATCCCGGTCCTTAAGAAGAACGGGAAGGTCAGGGTGTGTATCGACTTTAGAGACCTCAACGCTGCCTGCCCAAAAGATGATTTTCCCCTTCCCATCACAGATGTCATCATCGACAATACGTGCGGGTTCGAGAGGATGTCTTTCATGGATGGGTTCTCTGGTTATAATCAAATAAAGATGCATCCAGATGATGAAAAGCATACCGCGTTTAGAACACCCCTCGGTGTTTTCTGCTACACGGTCATGCCCTTCGGCTTAAAAAATGCAGGTGCCACATATCAGCGAGCCATGTCGAAGATTTTTCAGGAGCATCTCCGGAAAACTGTCGAATGTTACGTGGATGATTTGGTCGTGAAAAGTCGCGATAGAAAGATCACATCAAAGACTTGAAGACGATGTTTGATCTGATGCAGACCCACCAATTGAAAATGAATCCCACCAAGTCCTTCCTCGGAATGTCCAGTGGTAAGTTCCTTGGGTTCGTCGTTACCACCAAAGGTATTCACATCGATCCTGATAAAGTAAAAGCAATTAATGATTTGCAACCTCCGAGAAACCTCAAGGAGCTCAGAGGGTTGCAAGGGCGGTTAGCTTATATCCGTCGGTTCATCTCGAACCTCTCAGGAAAATGCCAACCATTCTCTAAGCTCACAAAGAAGGGCGTGTCATTTGTATGGGATGACGCTTGTCAAAAGGCATTCGAGAGTATTAAAGAATATCTCTCAAAACCTCCCGTACTCGTCGCACCGAAATCGGGCAAACCGTTCTTGATTTATGTCAAGGCGACGAGCCACTCATTAAGTGCATTACTTGCACAAGATGACGATAACGGTCATGAGCAGGCGGTGTATTATTTAAGCCGGACCATGGTAGGCGCTGAATCTCGATATCCTATGATTGAGAGAGAATGCCTCGCCTTGGTGTTCGCTATTCAGAAGATGCGGCATTATCTAGTTGGACAGACCATTTATGTTATCTCTAAGGTTAACCCAGTCCGAGTGTTCATAACTCAACCAGCGTTCATGAATTGGCGATTAGCAAAATGGGCCTTACTCTTGTCCCAATACGACTTACATTTTAAACAACAGAAGTCGGTAAAAGGACAAGCCATTTGTGATCTCCTGGCAGCTAATCCAACTACGGATACCACCGAGATATATGACGACCTACCTGATGAGACCCACGAAGTCAACGCAACTTCACACCAGCAAGTATGGCGTTTGTACTTCGACGGCGCTTCACGAGCAACTAATGTAGCGAGTGCTCCTGGAAGTCCTAAGATTTCTTCCGGAGTTGGAGTTGTCTTAGTTTCCCCAGGAAAACACGTTATGCCTCGAGCTTATTCGTTGACCGAACCGTGCTCAAATAACATAGCCGAATATAATGCATTACTCATAGGACTCAGTTTCGCTAAAGAACTGGGGGTTGAATATCTCGAAGCCTTCGGTGATTCTCAACTGATAGTTAAACAAGTTCAGGGAGAGTACGAGGTCTGAAGCCCGGATTTAATACCATACCATAAGATGGCAGTAGAGATGGCAGAATCATTCGAAAGATTCTTTATCGAACATATTCCACGGTTACAAAATATCTACGCAGATGCATTAGCGGCATTGGCCGTATCCCTGGCGCAACCTCCTGAAACAGAACAGTTTGTTACAGTGAGGACTCACCAACTCCTAGTGCCGATCTATGATGAAGAGGACGAGGAAGAAGATATTAAGGAAACACACTCAACTCAAGTTGAGTTTGAACCCCGAGATTGGCGTTTCTCCATCATTGATTACGTCTTGCATGGAATCCTACCAGAAGACATGAAGGAAAGAGAATCAATCCGACGAAGAGCGCCAAGATTCTACTATAATACGGAGAATCGAACGCTATACCGCAGGGGGTACGATGGGTTGCTAGCACGTTGCTTATCAACTAAAGAAGCCGAAGAAGTTCTTAGAGAGGCACATGAAGGAGAGTGTGGCGCACACCAACCTGGCCCCAAGCTTTATGACCGCATCAGAAGAATGGGATATTTATGGCCTTTCATGATGAGTGATGTAATCGCGTATGCCCGAAAGTGTCATGCATGTCAAACACATGCGAATTATATGCATCGACCTCCGAAGCATCTACATCTTTCGGTGACGTCATGGCCATTTGAGACCTGGGGAATAGATATCGTCGGTCCTATAAATCCCCCGTCAGTCAAAGGTGATCGGTTCATCCTGGCGATTACCGACTACTTCTCCAAGTGGGCTGAAGCGGTTCCTCTCAGAGAAGTCAAAACGAGCAACGTCATTGCATTCATCAAGCACCATATCATCTACCGGCATGGTGTCCCGAGACGAATCATACATGATAACGGTCCTCAATTCGTCAGCAACGCCTTCATCAGCTTTTGTGAAAAGTTCAAAATTCAGGACATCTCGTCAACAGCTTACAATCCCACAGCAAATGGATTGGCCGAAGCCTTCAATAAGACTATTATAAAGATTTTGTCAAAACTCATGAAAACTAATAAACGAGACTGGGATGACAAGCTGGGCACGGCTCTATGGGCCTATCGGACCACGGTGCGCGCACCGACGGGAGCAACCCCGTATTCACTGGTATACGAATGTGAAGTCGTTCTTCCATTAGAGATTCAAATCCCGTCGCTTTGAATTACCCTCGCGACTCAAATGACGACCGAAGAGCAACATCAGAAGCGCCTTGAAGAACTTGAAAGGCTAGATGAGAAGCGTTTAGAAGCTCAACAGCATATCGAATTTTACCAAGCCAGGATCTCTCGAGCTTTCGACAAAAAGGTTCGACAACGGAGCTTCAAAGAAGGGGACTTGGTTCTAGCTGAAAGGCGGCCTATGATCCTTAACTCCAAGAAGAAAGGTAAATTTGAACCCAAATGGGAGGGACCATTCGTAGTAGAGACAGTCTACTCGAGTGGCGCATATCGCCTAGTCACCAAGGACGGTGACCGACTTATGATGCCGATAAACGACAAATTCCTGAAAAAATACTATCCTTAGTATCTTCAGGATAACTAATGTATCGGGAAGTTCCCGGAAGAATACCACACGTGATATTCTTAGGGATAACCCAATCACTGTAGAAGTAATGAATAAGAAATCCACGTTCGAACTCTGAATGTCGGAATGTTTCTTCTTGTTATTGTCAGATTCTCTAACTCTCATGAGTTATTTTTGTGAGACGAGATTCAATCCGTTGACAGGTTAATCCTTCCTCACCAAACCATCCGCTGATCAAATCAATTGACGGTGGATCCACCAACATTTCTATCCGCCAGTCATTGGCATTTCTCAGACTCAACATGTTAGGTCCTAATCACCTAGCATTAAAGTCTTCCTTTGAGTGATAATACGAGTTGGCATTTTCTTTGCTACATGTATTCCACTCTCTTTGCTTTCAGGTCAAACCTATAAAAGTCAGGGCCAAAGCCAAATTCCTCTCTCGATTCCTTCCATGAACGAGAGGTCCACATTCGAACGATCAAACCTATAAAAGTTAGGATTGTTCCCAATCTCACTTAGTCAAGCCTACAAGTAGTTGAGACTAAGACCGAGTCATTCCTTTTCGATAAACGAAAGACTTCCATCTTTTCCTTTTTTCAGCCAAACCTATAAAAGTTAGGGTCGAAATTGGGTTTTCTCCTCAATGAATGAGGGATTCTTTTGATTCAAATGACCAATCCTATAAAAGTTAGGGTCGTTTGAACCTTTCCGATTCTCGGAGTGGAGATCCCACTCCTAGTTTCATCTTTTCGGATTCTGGGGGTGGAGATCCCACCTTGAGTTTCTTTTTCTACTGTGGATAGAATATAAAATTCTTCCTTTTCAGTACTGGGATATAGAATATAAAATTCTTTCTCTCCCATTTTCTAGTTTGTCTTTGTTCTTAGAAAAGACACAATTCTCAATTTTCAATCCGAGCACTTTGTGCACGGGGAATTTTATCTCAACTCCTAAATAGAGATAAGTCTACGTCTAAAACGCGTTGCCGGTTTAGTCTTTCACCGATTGAAAAAGACACCAAGGTCTAAATTTGGGGTATTTTATCCCGAAGCCTAAGTAGGAATGAGTCAACACCTAACACGTGTTGCCGGGTAGCCTATTCCCGTAACAAGGGTGAAGCCTATGTATTCACCTAACACGTGTTGCCGGGTAGCCTATTCCCGTAACAAGGGTGAAGCCTATGTATTCAAAATCATAGCATAAAGTCTCAGAGAATTCACTCTCTTAGCACAACGTTACATGCGGAACGGATTTAGACAATCCACATGCTAGCCCGATTCAAACGGTAATCGGTAAAGGCACCTCAAACCCGTTGAAGGCTGGGGGTTTGCCAAAAATCCCAAAGTCTATGTCTAACACGCATTGCCGGTTTAGCCTTTCACCGATTGAAAAAGGCACCAGGGTCTAAACCTGGGGAATTTTATCCCGAAACCTAAGAAGGGATGAGTCATCGCCTAATACACGGCGCAGGGTACCTTTTCCCTATAAGAAATGGCTAAGTCTATGTATTCAAAATCATAGCATCAAGTCTAAGAAAAGCGACTTTCTTAGCACAACGTTACATGTGAGACGGGTTTTAATAATTCACATGCTAGCCCGATTCAAACGGTAATCGGTAAAGGCACATCAAACCCGTTGATGGCTGGGGGTTTGCCAAAAATCCTGTAGAACTTTTCATCGCTGGGTTCAAAGTAAATAAAGAAATATCATAAAGGAAGCAAATGCGGAGTCTCTATTAATAGATCAAGTCAAAGCATACAATAAAAAGATCGTTAGCCCGAAGGCAGTTGACGGCTAAGAATATGCGACTCTAAATTAGAAAGCCTATCTACATAACTCTGCTCAAGTTCTGCCTGCAGACCAGCTCAGACAGATTCTTCAGAACTGCTCAAGATCTTCACTGTTTCATCCTTCAGCTTCATCAATCTCTCCTGTGTAGATCCTAGCTTCTCGAGTGCCTGTTCACGATAACGCTCTAATCCAGCCAAGTCTTCTGCAATAATAGTAACGGACTCCTCGGCGTGCTTCAAGGCCTCCTTCAACCTAGCCACTTCCTCTCGGCCGGAATCCAAAGAGCTGAGTAACTCGGCTCTATCTGTATCCTTCCTCGCCATGATAGCCATCAGCTGTGCAACAGAATGCTCATGTGACTGAAGCTCACTGCCGATAGAAGATCTCAGGTCGCGCCATTGTGCCAGCCTATGCTCCATCTGAGAAGACACGAAGGAAGAAGCTCCATTAGCCTTCAATTCCTTCAACTCTCGGATCTCCGACTCCAGAACAGTAAAATCGGCAATGAATGAATCGGCCAACTCTGGATACCCTTCTTCTCTAATCATCATCATGTGGCGAGAAAAAGGAACGCCTGAACTGAAGAAGTTTCTCGATCATGCCGTTAAAAAAGGCGGTAAAAAAGCCGAGGTCCGTATGAAAGATGTCTCTGTCAGGATCGGTATCGGCCAAAAGGGCGTGAACACGCTCGTATAAAGAAGATCAGGATCCTACAAGTAACAGTGCGGAAAGCTGAGAGATTATCAAATATGATAAGAAAACTTAAGGGCAAATTTCGAGCATACCAACGCCAGCGGAGGTCCCCTCGGATTGAGGTCTGATAGGCTCCGAGATGACGGCAGGAGTAGTCATGGAGGGTATATCAACACCCGTAGGCAAATCGGTCTCAGAAACTGTAGTGGCATCAGGCACAACGGCTGGTCCTATAGTTACACTTCTTTATTAGTCAAACTGGAAATCTAGACAAAATAAAGAGGATCGAGATGATAAGATCATCTGTATACCTGCGAGTCCACCATCCTCAGGCACACGGGGAATGCCAGGAGTCGTAAGAGTATCGGCCCCGGTGGCTGGTCCTATGATTATACCCATCTATTAGTCAAAAAATCAGACAAATGAAAAGGAACACGACGTCCTAGATCGTGTGCGTACCTGCAGGTCTGTCACTCCGAGGTAAGCTAGATACGCCGGGAATCGATACTGGATCAGTCCCAATGGCTGGTACTGCAATATTAATCCTCTGTTAGCCAGACAAAAGATCAGGCAAAATGAAGAGAATCAAATATATACCTGTGAATGAATCACTCTCAAAGGGTGGTCCCACAGTTCCTCCGGTAGCCTGTTCAGCCAATATGTCGACTAATAATCCAATGTCAGGTACCGAGTAATTTGATGCAGCGACATACTCCTGTTTCTCGAGACCTACATCATGAAAAGCCTCATCCTCAACGGGCCTCTCTGATACGACATCTGCAGAATAATTTAAGTATTGGATATATATACAAGAAGATAGGGAAAGAAGAAAAAGCTCAGAAATACCTGCAGCAGGAACAGAAGATTCTTTTTCCCCAATATCCATGCTTGGATTCTTCAAGTAATCTGAAAGAAAGCGCAGCACGAAAAAATAATGAATCCTGAACTCCCTAACTCCTCTAAATGCTACTTGAGGAGGGTATCATCGGAGTTAAATATACCTGAATATGGAATGGCAGGCTCAACGCTGTTAACCTGCTCAGTATCAAGGTTCGTATCGACATCCATGGAACCATCACGAATGGCGTCACACATCTGCTGCATGAAGCTATCCAGATTATCAGAACCAGGGAATACAGGATCCGGTGGAAGTTCGCCCTCTTCATAGTGTCCTGGAACATAAAACATGATTACGAATCCCAGAAGGTAAACCATCTTAAAGCAATAAAGACAATAAAATATTACCCTCCTCCCCGTTGGCGATGTCTCCTAAATCCACTCCATAGGGGCGCCGACCAACGTGTGGTTTATGAGCGGTCTTCTTCTTTTTCGGAGCACCAGCCCTTATAGAACCAACGGGTCGTTCGTGCACGGACTTGCCACACGTCTCAACCTGTGTAGGAGCTTCGCCGCTAGGCATGAATCTCACATAATGAGAAGCGAGCGACCCATGCTCACCGACTGTCTTACCTGGGATGATAAGGGTCATTTCGTTAGCATGAGTGAACAAGACCTTTCGTTGATACCAATTGAAATTGAGGAAGAAGGCAAAAGAGCATGACAAACCTGCATTAAGTTCTTCTTCGTCAGTATCTATATCCACATACTCCTCCTCAGAAGTCTCGTCCTCATCATCAATAGGAAGGAGCTCTTCATCGTCCTCCATCCTATCTCTGCTCGAGAGGGAAGGTTTGGCAGGCTTCTTAGGTTTGGCAGGCTTCTTCCCTTGTTTCTTAGTAAGCTCAGCCTTACGAGCAGCCATCATAGTGACTTGAACCAAGTGCTCAGACTGCAACTCTGAAAGACTCCTCACGCCTATAGATTCGTTGGCAGAAAGAAACCACTTGCAGCTGAGGAAAGTGATCAACGGCTTGCGTCTGGATGAAGGAAGAGCAAATTGGGCTCCCGTACAGCCCACCATGGTCCATAGCCATGCCCGAACACCGTCAATAAGCCCTCCCTCAATCTTCAAACCACGGCTCGGATTCCCAACATATAGTTGGTCGTAGCCAAACTGACGAGCAAAACGGCTGGGAAGGTAAGGCTCTATGTGGCAACGATTCTTCACCCGAAGAACGAGATACCCGACACGGATGTTCACCAACCAGCGGAAACAACCAATGTCGAGAGCAGTCCGATTAGTTCTGGGTTTCTCCTCATCGGTCAGCACATCACCATAGCGACCCAAAAAGCGAGGAAAACACTTGAAGAACTTCCAGCTCTTACGAACTCGAAGCTCTCGTGTACATCACTGAATTTTTTCCCGAGCCATCTGCTTCTCTCCAACAGCTGCACAAAAGGAACAGGGACATCAACAGTGCTGGGCGCTGACATCAAGTCAGGACGGTGAAGAACAAGCCACGCTATCAAATACGCATAAGGAAGCTCGACCTTCACACAAATAAGCTCGGCCGACGGTTCAGAACCCACTTGCACAAAACCGCTGACCAGATACCTGAGCCCACAATGGATATCAGCAACCATTGCTGGGAGCAGGGAAAGCTCCCTCTCATAAGCTAGCTGAACTGCAGAAAAGAGCACCTCGAGAGGTAAGGCGTCTGAAAGCTGGTACGGAACGACGCACTTCTTCAACCAGAGGGCAAGATAGCCTGCTAGCAGAGTCCGGGGCTCAATGGACTTCTGTGCACGGCGGAGGAACGAACGAAACTTGGTTCCTACAGGAAAAGCTCCCTCAGCACTGGCAATGGTGTAAGAACGAGCCTCAGCCTTCTCCATCAACTCATTAATGGCGATAGGGGTCAAAACATCTAACTCACGAATAAGCTCGCCGGAATCACTCTCCAAATTCTGGAACAAATAGACAGCAAACTGCTTCAAGCTGATCTGCCTTTTCCTCTTCGCTTGATGAGAAATCTTGATCAGGGAGGTATCGTACATATCGGGAGTATCTTTCTTCAACCACTCCAATTGCTGGTTCGAGGGAAAGTACTCCTGGTATGGGCAATCCCCCATCGGAAGGCCAGAAACCTGATACATCTCATGCAAGGCCAACCCTAACTCTCCGCCGCTGGTCAAGAACGTGTTACTGTCAGGCATGTATGTCTCCAACAATGCCAAGAAATGGTGGCAGCTAACCGGGAGTCCATACATGGTGGCTCGTATAGGTGCGTATAATCCACTGCTCTTCAAATTATCTTCCCAACGCCCCAAGACGTAGCTGGTCATGCGTGTCCACCATGCCTTGGGTTGTGAGAAAGCCCAACCATAGCATCTAAAATCTGGTGGAGGTAATCTCCTCCCAAGATGAGCCAAACGGTTCTTCACGGTAGGAGCGGCTGCTGATACCTCGCCTGGGGGTGCAGTATTAAGACCCGTAATCCCTGGTCGAAGACCGCGGATGTAATGATACCCAATAGAACCAGGAGTCTTATGTTGGGATGTATATCCACACTGAACTCGATCAGCATCATCGGTAAGACACCAGGGCATCTGTCTCTCTACGGCCTGTCCCTCCAAATGAGTGAAAGAACACTGACGAGGAATGGAGGGAATATACAGGAGAGCTCCTTCATCAAGATTCAGCCAATGCTCCTCGGTAAGAATCAACTTAGCAGGATCCTCAATATGATCTCCGAACAGAAAACTGGGCTTCTTTAAAGCCTGAGTAGAAACGGAATCCGCAGTAAAAGAAGCATCCGTAATCAGCTGGCGTAAACAATGACGCCCTCCATCCCGTATCAAACGACAGGATTCATCGGAACGATCTCTGTCAAACTGAGGGAGTGGATTAATAGCCTGCCTGATGGAAGCCGAGGAGAAGACTTCCCCGCTACAACCAGTAGTAGCATGAGGAGGGAGACTGCCCGTGGGGAACTCGACTGCAATAAAGCAAGGATAGAATCAGAAAATCATCCATGAATTAAATCCATCTCATAAAAAAGCGAGATAAGATCATTCACGGGGTAATTGGAGAGAAGATTTTGAGTGTCCTACACTGGAAGAGCGGTATGCATCATCACGTAAATAACGTGGTAACATACACCGACCTATAAGGTGTAAGACGACACAAGATCGCCCCAATATACCAGGAGACTTGAATTGGCCAAGCAAAACAAGTCTCAAACCTCAACCCCCGTGAAGGAGGGTGTCGGCCCTTCCCGAATGACCCGCGAATGGGCCAAACGAGGGTGTAACAGAACCACCAATATCTTGAAACCTCAATCCCCACGAAGGAGGATGTTGGTTCTTCCTTAATGACCCGCGAAGGGATCAATCAGGGGTACAGAAATAAAGATTCTCACCCCCGAAAAAGGATGCCGCTGGAGGGGAGGATGCTGTGGGAACTTCTTCCTTGCTATGCTGCGAACGGGAGCGACTCCTAGGAGCTCGAGGTCGACGTGGAGACATCGAAAATCTGCAATGAAAAGCAGCAAGTCAGGTACAATCTAAAATATGAATACACGAAATTTAAAAGGGAAATTAAGAACTTGAACTAAAGTCCTATGAATAAATAGGATTTTATAGTTAAAGTCTAATTAAACCTACAAATTTCGTGCATACAAAACAATGATTGTCATTTTGCGGTAAATTTTGGTGAAATACCCAAAATACCCCTCGTGTTCAAGGCTAAATTCGGGTCAAGGACACGCTCGAATTGGGTCAGGGTCATCATATTTGATCATCTAGCACCCCCAATATCCCACAATTTCGGTTAATTTTATAAATAAACCCTTTTGTGAAATTTAGCCAACTTTGCAAAAAGACCCCTCCACAAATTTCGGTTTAGTTTCCGCATGCCTTTATCAAAGCTTTGGTCATGGGTTTGTGGTCTAAACTTTTGGAATTTCAGCCCTAAATTTTAGCCCTTTTGCAAATAAAACCCTCTACACTTTGTGGGTTGCTTTTTGCAAATAAACCCCTCAAACAAACATTGATTCTTTGCATACAAACACCTCTCAAAGTTTGGCCAAAAGGGTATGGAATTCTAACCCCAAATTTCAGTCCATGTTTGCATAAGAAACCCTCAAATTTCAGTCCACTTTTGCACAAAAGCCCTTCAAATTCGGCCACATTGTTGATTTTACATAAAACCCCCCAAATCCTTGTGCATACACAACCCATCATCAAAGAGCCTATCTTTTAAACTCATGAGAACAAAAAGCTAGGATCTTGGCATATAATTTCATGTTATACTCCCATTATAAACATAAAGTTTCAATCTTTATCAAAAAATGAAAGAGTTTGTGAGAGGAAACTTACCCAAATCAAGTGGTCTCTCTTGAGCTCGAAGATGAAGAAGAAAAATCCTAGCTTTGAGGATAGAAGAATTTCGGCCAAGGGGGAGCACCAAAATCCGAAATTGTCTTGAGTTTAAGAGGGTTTAAAGAGAGGAGTTTTAATGGGTTTCTTAGAGGGAAACAATGGTGTATGCATAAAAGAAAGAAGAAGGAGTTTTGAAAATTTGGAAAGAGGAGGGAAAACAAAAGAGGAAATAACAAAAAGGAAAGTTCAAAAGGGGAAAAAGAATATTATGCAAAAGAGAGGAGAGAGACACAAGGGTGTCTCGGCCTTGGCCAAAACACCCTAAGGTGTCTCGGCCAAGGTTGAGACTCCCACGGGTGTCTCAGTCCTCGTTTGATCCCCGTATGCTCACAAACGTCCTTTTCAAGCCCGAATTTGCCTATTTTTATCGGTTGTTGGATATTTCAACGAAATCCACACTAATCCACACCGAGCGATTCAAAACCCTAAGGTCAACGTCGGTCAACGCGTAACCCTAGGTCAACGCCAGTCAACGCGTTGTGACCAAAAAGTCAACGTTTGATGTTCGAAACCCTAAGGTCAACGCCGGTCAACGCGTAACCCTAGGTCAACGCTAGTCAACGCGTTACGACCAAAAAGTCAACGTACGACGTTCGAAACCTTAGGGTCAACGCCGGTCAACGCGTAATCCTAGGTCAATGCTAGTCAACGCGTTGCGACCAAAAAGTCAACGTTCCTTGTTCGAAACCCTAAGGTCAACGCCGGTCAACGCGTAACCCTAGGTCAACGCTAGTCAACGCGTTGCGACCAAAAAGTCAACATTCGACGTTCGAAACCCTAGGGTCAACGTCGGTCAATGCGTAACCCTATGTCAACGCCAGTCAATGCGTTGCGACCAAAAAGTCAACGTTCGATGTTCGAAACCTTAAGGTCAACGCCGGTCAACGCGTAACCCTAGGTCAACGCCAGTCAACACGTTGCGATAAAAAGTCAACGTTCGATGTTCGAAACCCTAGGGTCAACGCCGGTCAACGAGTAACCCTAGGTCAACGCTAGTCAACGCGTTGCGACCAAAAAGTCAACATTCGACGTCCGAAACCCTAGGGGTCAACGCCGGGCAACGTGTAACCCTAGGTTGTTCGCGTGGAAAACTGTTTTCTTTTTCATTGAGATAATTGTCATCTTGGGTTACAAAGATCCGGTCTTTTATAGATCCGGTTACAACTAAATCAAAGAAAAAAAATAAAAATTACAACTTTCCTCTTGTGAACAAATCACGAGCTCCTGTTTTGCGGTCGCTCGCTTTAGTGGGTTCTTTGCCTGCGCCGGGGTTAATCCGTGGACCACCGCGCGATCTAGATCCGGTCGGATCTACACGAGTATGCGGGTATTATTCCACGAAGGGAATAATAGCCGGGAGGGATTAATCCACCAAGGGAATAATCGCTCGGATCTCGAGATCTAAGACCAAGCTTAGATCTGGAGTGTAGCCTCGTGTAGATCTCAGATCTGTTCTTTCTTCCTCTCGAGATCCTGCCTTTTCTGACGTGGATGGTCGCCGAGGATCAGATCTGAATGGTGCAAGTCTTCTGGTCTTCAAGCTCCGAGTTCACTCTTCAATCCGGCAGAGTTTCGGCTCTTGAAAGTTCGACCTCTGAAAATGAACATCTCTAGGCCTATTTATAGGCTCTCAGGACAGTGGCTGCAAAAAGGGAATTGTCGGCCACCTCGGGCCACTGTCGGCCACCTCGGGGTGGCCGACACTGTGCCTAGCCACCTTGGGGTGGCTCGGCTCATGGCCGAGCCACCCCAAGGTGGCTCGGCCACCGAGCCACCCCGAGGTGGCTCGGCAATTCACGAGCATCTGAGATGGACTTGGCTGATGAGGATCCTGTTAGTGACGGAGGTAACGTCTATTCTATAGATCATTTTCTTGATCGTTTAGAACTTCTGGCTCATGCTTTCCCATCCTATGCAGGATATCGTGAGGAAGGCGAGATGAGTCCCGATGATTGTGCATCTCCTGGTGAGCCTGACTCACCGCACCAGGTAGAAAAGCCTGCAGAGACCGCCCATGTTGGGGAGTCTGTCAATGAAGGACCCAGTTCGGTGATTCCAGGTACATCTTCAAGAGGTAACTTGTCTCTATTGGCCATAGTTTCCTTCCTCTTCCCTTATATCTTTTTATGTCAGATTTTTCGATTGATGACTTCGATGGGGAGGGCCTGCCTATGGACACTTCTATGTTCAGCTTCATGTATGACTCTCCTCAGATCGATGGCCAGCCGCCTCAGGATATGTTTCCTGAGTCTGTACTCCCTCAGACTCCCGGGAACGGTTATTTTGAAGGTGCGTGCCTCTTCTCAAGCTAACTATAGGACTAGCCAATTCCTTGACTAATGCAACTATAATATGATGTTTCTGTTTTGTGCCTAACAGGGGCTTTTGTTGAGGCTGACCCTGTTGAGCCGGCTGTACGACCAACTCCACCAGTCGATGCAGCTACAGTCCTTACATCTCCACCACCCCCAGTGACTCGAGGGGGAGGAGGTATAATTTAATTAACTGAGCAAAGCCATTCATTTCCTTATTGAGGCTTTTGACGAATTTCTCTTCTTTGTGTAGGGCTTCCTTCTCAGCTTCATGTCCTCGTTAAGGAGTTGTTATCGGGGAATGACCCTGAGAAGATCATCATCAGCGTAGAAGTCCGCTCTTATTTCTCCTCCCTGACTGCTATAATTGGCAAACTCCTCCACGACGGACTTTCTCTTCGCCAATTTAAGCCCTACCTCGATTCCAAGATAAATTTGATTAGGGACATAGGATGTCCGGATCTGGCGACGGCTATGGTTGATGACCTTGATCGCTTAGAGCGTGAGCTTCAGATGTTTCATGAGCTCCGGGATACAGGTGCCTCTTCATTCGTTGCTGCCGAGTTGGATGCTCGCTTACAGACATGGCGCAGTACTCGGATGGTTGCCGAGCTCGAGATTCAGGTGCAGCGGGGCCGCATAGATCGAGTTGAGGCTGATCTTGCCACTAGATCATCTTCCCTTGAGGAGCTTGATTCTCAGATAGATCAGCTCCGACGAGAACTCCGTGAGAAGGAAGACGCGAAGATGCAAAATCAGCAAGCACATGCTGCTTTATCTGATGAGCTGAAGTCCTTGAAGCAGACACTGGCTGAGACAGAGGAGGTTGCTGTGAGGACTTTAGCCGCGAACGAAGAGTCTGTCAGAGCTGAGTTGCAGGAGGAGCTTAGACGCTCTTATGATGAGAAGCTGTCTGAATTCAGTCAGCAGGTTCTTAGCCATGGGCTTGATGTATGATTTTATTTGCTGAAAACCTTGACATTTGATTCTCTTTAGTGGACCTGATTTTTGTCTTTATCTTTATTATGATTCCTCATTCCGTTTGAAATGATTGACCATAATACTCATAGGATTTTTGGCAAACCCCCAGCCTTCAACGGGTTTGATTAGCCTTTACCGACTACCGTTTGAGTCGGGCTAGCATGCGGATTGTCGGAATCCGTTCCGCATGTAACGTTGTGCTAAGGGAATGAACTCCCTTAGACTTCGTGCTATGATGTCGAATACATAGACTTCGCCATTGTTACGGGAATAGGCTACCCGGCGACACGTGTTAGGTGTTGACTTTAGGATTTTTGGCTAACCCCCAGCCTTCAACGGGTTTGATTAGCCTTTACCGACTACCGTTTGAGTCGGGCTAGCATGCGGATTATCGGAATCCGTTCCGCATGTAACGTTGTGCTAAGGGAATGAACTCCCTTAGACTTCGTGCTATGATGTCGAATACATAGACTTCGCCATTGTTACGGGAATAGGCTACCCGGCAACACGTGTTAGGTGTTGACTTTATCCCTACTTAGGTTTCGGGATAAAATACCCCAGACTGGTCTTCTGGTGTCTTTTTCTACGGCGAAAGACTAAACCGGCGACGCGTGTTAGGCGTCGGCATATCCTTTCTTAGGATTCAGGATGAAATTCCCCATGCGTGTAAGGCATGGATTTTGGTGTTATTAATGACGACCTGCCACAATGTTGAATATGTGGACGGGTGTTCTTTTTAACGGTTAAGAACTAACCGGCAGCGCGTGTTAGGCGCAGACTTATCCTTACTTAGGTTTTAGGATAGAATACCCCAGAATCGAACTCTGGTGTCTTTTTGTGCGGAAAAAGACTAAACCGGCAGCGCGTGTTAGGCGCAGACTTATCCCTGCTTAGGATTCGGGATAAACTTCCTAGGATGAATCCTAGATTGATAGATTCTTAGAAAAGGTTGGTGCGGGAAAGGAAGAATTTTATATTCTATTTCCCGGTCTTCTTTTAGGGTGAAGGCGAACCCGAATACAAGGAAGGAAGAATTTTATATTCTATTCCCTGATTCTGGAAAGGAAGAATTTTATATTCTATTTCCAGCGAAGAAGAAACTAGAAGTGGGGTGTCCACTCCGAGAGTCTGGAAGATGTAGATAAAGTTACCTTTTATAGGACTGGTTATCTAATCTGAAGATGAGTTCTTCGTTTATCGAAGTGAAATTTTCAACTCCGGTTATAACCATGAAAAAGGTTTAACCAAAGAGAAAAAGGGAAGGAGTTCTTTCGTTTATCGAAAAGGGACTCCGAACTGAAAGTGGACCTCTTGTTCATGGAAAGAATCAAGAGGGCCAGAAAAACATTTTTGGTGGACTCACTGTCAATTGAAATTGATCAGTGAGGGATTTTGGTGGTGAAAATGATTTTGGGTTATCCTCTAGAATATTAAGTGTAATATTCTTCAAGGAACTTCCCGATAAATGAGTTATCCTGAAGGTACTAAGGATAGTACTTTTTCAGGAACTTCCCATTTATTGGCATTAATTGCCTGGCGCCCTCTGGAGTAATTAGGCGATATGCGCCGTTTGAGTAGACTATGTCTATCACAAACGGGCCTTCCCATTTGGGTTCGAATTTACCTTTCTTCTTGGAATTGAGGATTATCGGTCGGCGAGCAGCGAGGACCAGATCTCCTTCCTTGAAGCTTCTCTGTCGGACTCTTTTGTTAAAAGCCCTGGATATTCGGGCTTGATAAAACTTAATTTGTCGTTGAGCTCCCAAGCGCTTTTCATCCAACCTCTCGAGTTCTTCGAGACGTTTTTGATGCTGTTCTTCTGTCGTTATCTCAGTTGCGAGAGCGATCCGAAGTGACGGGATTTGAATCTCGTCTCAAAAATAACTCATAAGAGGTAGAGAATTTGACAATAATAAGAGGAAACATTCTAACATTCAGAGTTTGAACGTGAATTTCTTATTCATCACTTCTACAGTGACTGGGTTATCCCTAAGAATACTACACGTAATATCCTTCCGGGAACTTCCCATTATCCACCCCCAGCTTTCCTTGCAAAACTGGGTTCGACATTATAATCAGTTACATGACCAGGTTGAGAAGCAGTTTATACTCGTATACTCTTCGGAGTGTTGAGAAGCAGTTTATACTCGTATACTCTTCGGAGTGTTGAGAAGCAGTTTATACTCGTATACTCTTCGGAGTGTTGATGGTCATTCTCATTCGGTTTGTCCTGCTATTGGGACGCCGGCTTCAACTAAGGCCTGTATTGTATTTTTGAGAATGTTGCAAGCCTCAGTGGAATGAAGAACCCTCCTGTGGTACCCACAATATTTTGGGTCTGAGCTCCTGTTAGCTTCTTCCTGATTTTTAATAGGTGGCAGTTTAATTTTGTTGTTTTTCAGGAGGTATTTGAGGATGGCTGGAACCTCGGTATCCTTGAAAGAGTATCGTTGCATCTGAAGCAACTGTTGTGGCGATTGCTCCCATGGTTGTCGTTGTGACGTCTGATCATCAGCGAACCTGGGTATGAACTCTGATTAGCTTTCCTCAACTTTCTTTCTTTTGTGATAGCGTCTGGTCGAGGTGGTGACAGACTCAACTTCTTTCTGCTTTTCGTCTTCATCTTCATTTTTCTTTGAGTGATGTCGAGAAATAGGAATTGGGCCACCGTTGGTTCGTCGGTTTGTGCCGAGCTGTGCTAAGGGACCTATAAGCAATTTTATATGCCTACATAGGTCAACGCCAGTCAACGCGTTGCGACCAAAAAGTCAACGTTCGGTGTTCGAAACCCTAAGGTCAACGCCGGTTAACGCGTAACCCTAGGTCAACGCCAGTCAACACATTGCGACAAAAAGTCAACGTTCGACGTTCGAAACCCTAGGGTCAACGCCGGTCAATGCGTAACCCTAGGTCAACGCCAGTCAACGCGTTGCGACAAAAAATCAACATACGGTGATCTGAAACTCTAAGTCAGCACAATGTGACAGAGATAGTCAGTTCAAAGTCAACTCAATGACATAAGACAGGTCCTTTACACCGACTGAAGGCTGGACCAATCACCTCCAAAGTATTCCAGCCTCTTCTATAAAAGAAACGAGTTTGGAACGCTTTGGAGGGGGTATCTGTAGGCATCAAAAATTGCCTATAGGTCTCCACGAACAGCTCGGTGTTAAGGAACGACGATGAATGTCACTATCCGGTTCACAGGAGTTCGATTGATGTCGATGAACGATTGAAGTGAATCGACGAACTACGTGAACTAACGAAGGTACGGGTTAATCAGGAGCCCCGTGATGTTTACAAAAAGAACAATACCCTTCATGTCTCATTGATTCAACAGATGATCTAACCATCGGAGCTGATAGAACTCCTCGTCAGCTTTCCAACGCATTTCGAATCAGCGGATGAATACACCTCAATGGAGTGTCTCGGACCAACGAGACACCCTACGGTGTCTCGTCTAAGGCTGTCTCGGCCCAAACCGAGACACCCTAGGGTGTCTCGGATCAAGTGGAGACACCCTAGGGTGTCTCCAAGTCAGATTTGGGCCTTAAGATCGTTTTAACCGCTCTGCAACCCCTCAAGCCTATAAATACAAGCCTTAGGCCTTATTTTTCAAGATCTGAAATTTTGGATAATTGGCGAAGCCCTGCCGGACTGAAGAGTGATCGAGCACTTTAACACAAGAGAGTTCTTCGTCAGATCTACATCACCCGCATCCAATCCTTAGTATTATCCCGTTGTGGTAATTCTAAGAAGAGAAATTATCTCGCTTCGTCGAGTTAAGCGCTTCAGTTTCTAGATCTCTTCGCGGATCGATGAAGCTCTGGACCAGATCTGATTGCCAGGTAGTCCACAGATATCAACATCCCCGTCACAGGCTAAAGACCCACGCAAGCAAGAGACGACGAACGGATCTTGTGTTATTTTCAAGAAAGTTGTAATATTTTATTCTTTTGTTATTTGAATTCATTTGTAACGTTTGAAGTTTAATGAAATCAATGACTAAGGCAACTTTCGACGAAAACATGTACAAACCTTGATCACTCACACATACACACACATAGAAATTAGAACATACTAACACATGTTTAGTGTGTTGGTTAACTATAAAAATACCCTATGATTAACCATTAGAGTTTATAGTAAATAATTGAGTGTCAAAACATTGAATTCATATCATTTTTATCCATTATTAGTCGACTAATTAGAATAGTAGTCGACTACTCAAGCCTATGACTTAAATATAAGTTTCTATCAATTTACAGTGTAGTCGACTAATCTACTTTATAGTCGACTACAAGAGGCAAAAACAACTTCTCAAGTTTCTGTTAAGTTTCTGTAATTTTACAGTGTAGTCGACTAATCGACTTTATAGTCGACTACTAAAGGAAAAATCTATTTTTTAAGTTTTTGTCTGATTACAGTGTAGTCGACTAATGACCATTATAGTCGACTACTAAGAAATTTTCTCACTTCACAGAGTCTGTTGAGACTTAGTGTAGTCGACTACTTTGTCCTGTAGTCGACTACAAATACAGTTTTTTTCAGAATTCAAAATTTAAATTAATAGCAGTTTATAGCCATTTTTAAACGTTTTTAAAGTTTAAAAATTTGTCTTTTCAAGGGCTATATAAAGGTTATTTGTTCAGAAAAATGCACGAGATATACATACCCATAAGCATTGATCTTTGTGCATTTTTTTCAAGTATCAAAAATTCAGATTTTGTTGAAAAGATTGTTTCAGAAATTGCCTTTGATCCTCATTCAAATTACATATTATTTAGGCAATTTCCAGAGGTTAAAATTATTCCTAAGTCACTGCTATACAACACTACAAATCAAGGCTTACAGGAACTGAGTTGTTTGATTCAAGAAAAGTTTTCTCGGTTTGAGAGAGGTTGATCTCTTAGTTTAGATATTTGTGTGAATTTAGCAAAGTGTTGTCAATTGGTGTTTTAATTTGTAGGGACTTGCAAATTGGTCAAGTTTGATTTTAATTTTGTACTTGGTTCAAAATTATAGTGGAAATCTCAAGCAGGATTTGCTTGGGGACTGGATGTACACCAGATTGGTGGAACCAGTATAAAATCTCTTGTTTATGATTGTGATTCTCTGAGATTATTACCATTCTTTATTGTAATTTATTATCTACTTTGCATATATTTTAAAAGAACACTATTCACCCCCCTCTAGTGTTCTAATATATCTATTTCAGATCCTACATTTGGTATCAGAGCAAGGTGAAAGATGGCATCAATAAATACATCACAATTCAAAGAAGGTCATTCTACAAATCGTCCACCAATGTTCGATAGATTGAACTATAACTATTGGAAGTGCCGAATGAAGATTTACCTTTAATCAATTGGCTACGAACTTTGGAACATTGTGGAAACAAGATACGAGAAGCCATCAACTCCATTTTTAGAATGGACTACTTCACAAAGAAATAATACAAATTTGGATTCTAAAGCAATGAACGCATTGTTCTGTGCTCTTAACAAAAATGAGTTCAATAGGGTGTCAACGGCCTTATCTACATATGATATTTGGCACACACTCGAGGTAACTCATGAATGTATAAATAAAGTTAAAGAATCTAGAATTTCTGTTCTTGTACATAGATTCGAATTATTTAAGATGAAGGAAAACGAGACAATTGGAGAAATGTTCACAAGATTCATCGACATCACAAATTCTCTCATTGGTCTTGGAAAAACATACACTTAAGTGGAGATGGTAAGAAAAATAATCTGATCACTCACTCCATAATAGGAAAAGAAGGTTACCACAATCGAAGAAGCAAATGATTTGTTAATTCTTATGGTTGAGAACCTTATCAAAAATCTTATGGCTTATGAAGTTCAAATTGAAGATAGAAAGAATGATGATGAAACAAAGAACAAGAAAGTGCTTGCATTCAATACTACTTCTGATAAAGGAGATTCGGATGATGAAGAAGAAATGAGCATGTTTGCATGCAAATTTCAAAATTTCATAAAACAAGGTAAGTACAAATCAAAAAGTTTAAATTCAAATAACTTACTTTGTTTCAAGTGTAATAAACCAGGACATATGAAGAAAGATTGTCCATTGTTGAAAAATAAACAAAAGTCAAATTACTTCAACAATTTCAACAGTTTCAACAATTTTCAAAACAACAAGAAAAGGAAGGCATTGGCGGTTACTTGGGATGATAGTGATGATTCATCTTCAAATGAAGAAATTAAAGAAAAAAAAAGTGCTCATATATGTTTTATGGCACAAGATGAAGTAAGTAATAATGAAGAACTTTTAGATGCTTTCAATGAATTATATGAAACTTTTTTGAGATTAAAGGCTTCACATAAATTTCTTAAAGGAGAAAATAAAAGATTACTTGAAGAAATTTTAGATTTTAATTCATCTAAAAAATTTAATTCTCAAGTAATTAAATTGAAAGAAGAAAATTTTTCCTTGCTTAAAGAAAATCAATGTTTATCTAATAAGAACGTTTATCTAAAATCAGAATGTAATGATTTAAAAATTCGTATTAATAGTTTAGATAAAGATATTTCTTCTATTAAATTAAAATATGATGATATTTATTTGAATGCTAGTAAATTCAATAAAGGTAAAGAAAATCTTATTTAAATACTTTCTTTTCAAAAGAATCTCAAAAGAGAAAAGATTTAGGTTTTCAAGTTAATAGAAATATATCTAAGAAAACCATTTTTGTTAAACCTTCTTGTAATAGAAATGATGATTTATGTAAAAAGAAATCAAAATTCTTTTCTATTTGTGTGCCTAAAGAATTAACTTCTTTACATAATTTTTTTTATATTTTTGATTATATTAAAAATGTTTGTTTATCAACTAAATATTTAAGCAAATCAAACTCTTCATGGGTTTGGTTTCCTAAAGGCTAACTTTATGGACCCAACATAGTATGGGTACCTAATCTGTAAATGTTTATCATTTCAGATACTCAAGAAAGATAGGTGGATTTTGGATAGCGGTTGCTTCAAACATATGACTAGAAATATATAATTGTTGTCATCTTTTCAAAATAAAAATGATGGTACTGTCACTTTTGGAGATAACAACAAAGGAAAGGTCATCAGTATTAGAACTGTCGGTAATCCAAACAAACCTGTTATTGATAATGTTTTATTAGTTGATGGTCTTAAACATAATTTGCTAAGTATTAGTCAACTTTGTGATATTGATAATGTTTTATTAGTTGATGGTCTTAAACATAATTTGCTAAGTATTAGTCAACTTTGTGATAAAGGTTTTAAAAGTTTTATTAGTTGATGGTCTTAAACATAATTTGCTAAGTATTAGTCAACTTTGTGATAAAGGTTTTAAAATTGTTTTTGAAAAAGAATCTTACTTAATTTATGATAATGATTTAATTACTATTATATTTAAAGGACATAGAAAAAATAATATATATGTGTTATCTATTAATAACATTTCTAATGAACATTGCCTTCTTGTATCTTCTAATGATTCTATTTTATGGCATAAACATTTTGTACATGTTAACTTTAAACATATTTCTAAGATTTCTAAGAATGATTCTGTAAATGGTTTACCTAAAATTTCTTTTAAAGATAATTTTTGTGATGCATGTCAATAAGGAAAAATGCATACATCTTCTTTCAAATCTAAAAATGTAATTTCTACAAGTAGACCATTAGAATTAATTCATATCAATCTTTTTGGTCCTTCTAGAGTAGCATCTTTAAATGTAAGTAGATATGCATTTGTTCTTATTGATAATTTTTCAAGATTTACATGGGTAATATTTCTAAAACATAAAAATGATGCGTTTAATGAGTTTTCTATTTTTTGCAAAAGAATTCAAAATAAAAAATCTCTTTCTATTATTTCTATACGTAGTGACCATAGAGGTGAATTTAAAAATGAATTATTTGTAAATTTTTGTGATAAACATGATATTTTTTATACTTTTTCTTTTCCTCGAGCATCTCCACAAAATAAAGTTGTAGAAAGGAAAAATAGAACTTTATAAGAATGTGCTAGAACCATGTTATATGATAGTAATTTACCAAAATATTTTAGGACGGATACAATATCTTATGTTTTAAATAGAATTTTATTAAGACCTATTTTAAAGAAAACATCTTATGAATTATTTTATGGTAAAATTCCTAAAGTTTCTTATTTTAAAGTTTTTTGTTGTAAATGTTTTATTTTGAATACAAAAGATAATTTGGACAAATTTGATTCAAATCTGATGAAGGAATATTTGTTGGATATTCTAATCATAGTAAAGCATATAGAATATATAACAAAAGAACCTTAGTCATTGAAGAATCTATGCATGTTTCTTTTGATAAAAATTTTACAAAAACACCTATTATTTTAAATAATGATGATGATATAGTTGATACTATTCATGACACTCCAATGTTAGATATTTCAAAAGATGATAATTTACAAAATGATTTACCTAAAGATTTTGTAGAAGTTAAACATCATCCACATGATTTAATTATTGGTAATATTTCTGATAAAGTAACTACTAGATCTTATTTTAATTTGATTGCTCATACTGCTTTTATTTCAACTATTGAACCTAAAAATATAAAAAAAAGCCTTACTTGATGATTTTTGGATAATTGCCATACAATATGAACTTAACCAATTTACTTGAAATAATGTTTGGGATCTTATACCTAGACCTCAAAATAAATCCATTATTGGAACAAAATGGATATTTAGAAATAAATTAGATGAATCTGGTCAAGTTGTTAGAAGCAAAGCTAGATTAGTTACACAAGGTTATAATCAAGAAGAAGGTATTGATTATGATGAAACCTATGTACTGGTTGCTCGTTTAGAATCAATTAGAATTTTACTTGCATTTGCATATTTTATGAATTTTAAATTATTTCAAATGGATGTTAAAAGTGCATTTCTAAATGATTTTATAAAAAAAGTTTTTGTAGAACAACCTCCCGGTTTTGAACATGAAAATTTTCCAAATCATGTTTTTAAACTTAAGAAAGCCTTATACGGACTTAAACAAGCACCTCGTGCTTAGTATGATAGATTAAAGAATTTTCTTTTAACTTCAGATTTTGAAATTGGAAGGGTTGACTTAACATTATTTATTAAGAAAAAAATAAAGATATATTATTAATCAAATATATGTAGATGATATTATTTCTTGTTCTACTAACAATAATCTTTGTCAAGAGTTTTCTAAGACTATGCAGGATGAATTTGAAATGAGTCACATGGGTGAACTAAATTTCTTCCTTGGACTTCAAATCAAACAATTAAAAGAAGGAATATTCATCAATCAAAGCAAGTATGCAAAAGATTTACTCAAACGCTTTGGAATGGAAAATACAACAAGCAAACCGACACCAATGAGTACTACTACGTCACTTGACAAAGATGAAAATGGTAAGAATGTTGATCAAAAGCTCTATCGAGGTATTATTGGATCACTTCTTTATATTACTGCTAGTAGACCCGATCTTATATTTAGTGTATAGCTATGTGCTAGATTTTAATCTAATCCTAAATAAGCACACCTTAAAGCCATGAAAAGAATTTTTAGATATCTTAAAGATATTACAAATTATGGGTTGTTTTATCCAAAGAATAGCACATTTGATTTATTATCTTATAGTGATGCTGATTTTGCTGGATGCAAATCTGATAGAAAAAGTACAAGTGGAACATGTCATTTCTTAGGACATTCTCTTATATATTGGTTTAGTAAAAAGTAAAATTCAGTATCATTATCAATGACTAAAGTAGAATATATTGCTGCAAGTCTTGCATGTGCTCAAGTTTTATGGATGAAACAAACATTATCTGATTATGGGCATGTGCTCAAGTTTTATGGATGAAACAAACATTATCTGATTATGGCATAAATTGTCTCATATCATCCATAATGTGTGACAATTCAAGTGCATTATGGCATAAATTGTCTCATATCATCCATAATGTGTGACAATTCAAGTGCAATCAATTTATCTAAAAATTCTATTCAACATTCATATACAAAACATATTGATATTAGATATCATTTCTTACATGATCAAGTGCTTAAAGGTGACATTTCATTAGAATTTATACCTACTAATAAACAAATAGCAGATATATTAACAAAACCCTTAAAAGAAGAAATTCATGTTAAGTTAAGAAGGGAATTAGGTATATGTTCAATTGAAGATTTAAATTAACTTTTTAAAACAAATACATATGCGTATACATCATTAATAGTCGACTAATTTGACCTATAGTTGACTACATGCACAAGCATTGCATATAGGATATTCTGTAAATTACAGTATAGTCGACTAATCTGACTTATAGTCGATTACACTAAATTAAAATCTGAAAAACAACTTTCTATCGATTATAGTGTAGTCGACTACTTTTCTTAATAGTCGACTACTTACACAGGTTTTACATATTTACAGTTTTCAAACTTTTTGGACTTTTACCTATCAAACCCACAACCCAATATCCATTTCACTTAAGTAAATTTTATCTCAACCATTCAACATCTACCTGATCAAATCATAGCCATTTATCACATTTTATCTAGATCAAATCTTAACCACACATTTGTTTTCTCATCTAATCATGACCATTCAAATTTTACCTTACAACAAAACCACACTAACTCCTCTCCCAAACCGATTCATCTATTTCCCCACTTTAGAACCCATGTTCTCCATTCTAGGGTTTCTTCCATTCAACATATTTCTCCAAATCTTTTTCAATATTTTCTTGTTTCCAAGTCTTTTTCAGATCTTGTAGTCGACTACAACCTGTTTTAGCCGACTACATCTAGGGTTTCATCTGTTTGGGTAAGATCTTCAACCAATTTTTCTTTTTCTCCAAGTTCAATTTACTGTTTTGTTCATGTCTAGGGCTAAGAAATCTAAGCAAGTTCATTCTAATGTCAATGATGAAATCATCATATATTTAAGGGCTAAGAAATCTAAGCAAGTTCATTCTAATGTCAATGATGAAATCATCATATATTTAAAAAGTCCTGATTTACTTGAAGAATTTAACAAAATCATCATATATTTAAAAAGTCCTGATTTACTTGAAGAATTTAACAAAATATCCACATTTGAAGTTCTTTCAGGACGATTTGTGAAATTTAATGATTTTATCCCATTGAATTTTGGATCATACTTTAAAAATGTAGGGTTGATTGAATTATTCTCTGCTGAAAACAAAAAACCCACATATCCATTTCTGGTTCAATTATTCTATACAAATATAGAACGTGTAAGAACTATAAGTGGAACTAAAAGCTTAGAACTCTTGTCAAAGGAATAGAAATTGAATTGACTTCTAAATCAATTGGAAATTTTTTTAATATTCCTTTCCGAGGAGTCTCTCTCAAGTCGATCAGAATAAATGATTCGGATTTACTATCCAATCATATTTTTCTTCCTGGTTATAGTAAACCATTGAATAATTCAAATAAGTTTCATCTAATTTCTCATTTCATTGCCCGAATCTTAGCTTATAACTTGTTTCCAAAAACTGGGAGTTTCCATTTTATTTCACTAGATTTAGCAAAAGCATTATATGCTATAATAGGGAATATCCAAGTTAATTGGGCTAAAGTTTATTATGACAATCTTCTTACAATACCAAAAGGATTTCTTCCTTATGGTGCTTTTCTAACAAAAATCTTTGATAAATTTCATGTTGTTACAATACCAAAAGGATTTCTTCCTTATGGTGCTTTTCTAACAAAAATCTTTGATAAATTTCATGTTGGTCTTAAGTTTGAGAATTTTGTTGTTCGTTCCATTGAGTTCTTTGACTCTAATGCCCTAACTAGGATGAAATTAACTAATTTTGAAATTCATGATCAAAATCCTCAAGATGAACCTAACCCTCCTCAAGAACAAATTCCACAAGATATTCACAATCCTCAACTCAAGCAGGCCCTTCATCTAGTCAACAACCACCACAAATGCACTCAGAACCCTCTTGCTTCTCAGATGTGCAATATGGCACCTTATCTGCATGCATCCTTGAGTTAGAGACTGGTTAGCGAGCTCTTTATTCCTAGAATAGTTACATCATCAGTAATCAAGAGGATTTAATGAAGAAATTTGATAACTTGGATATGAAGCTAAAGCATATTTCTAAGGAAATAAACCTCCTCCAGGACCTTCATCTTAGAAGACCATGAATGCATCATTTAGTATTTGGATGAACTTTATGTTTGCTATAAAAACAATTATGTCTTATTTTGGTATGTTCAAGTTTGATTGTCACAAACTATGTCGTAGTTATTTGTTTTTAAGACATATGTAATATGTGTTATGTTGCTATTATGTTACCTTTAATATGTTTCTTATATGACTGCATTTTATGTTGTTTTTATGGTGATTGGTTAGTTAATTCATGTGCTATATATTTTAAACAAATTATGGTGATGAACATTGTGGAACTTTTGGTTTTTATGGCAAGTATTCGCCTACCTATTTGGATGGGTGAAGTTATGGACTATGTTCATAATTTGGATGATCTGTTTGAAGTATTAGCTCATTTTGAAGAAATTATGGCATGTTTAGCATAATTGTTTATCTCTTTTTGTTAATGACAAAAGGGGAGAAATGGTATAAATGTTATAGACTCGTGTTTATATTATAGACTCTAATATGCAATTATGCAGGGGGAGTAAGTATATTTATTTAAAATGTTCTAATTCTTTTAGAATATACTTACATATGCATAAGTTGTTTGTCATCATAAAAAAGGGGGAGAATATTGAATATCATGTCTTCAAGATATTATTTTGATGATAACAATTTATACTATGTGTGTTATACAAATACACTAATATTTATATGCAGATTTCAACATCAAATATGAACAAGTGCAAGATGAGTTCAAGGCATTATGAAGTAAAGAAGATGAAGAACATATGCGTCAATGTAATTGTTTTTATATTTTTCTTTACTTAAAAATATTGTACAAGCCTTGATCACTCACACATATACACACATAGAAATTAGAACATACTAACACATGCTTAGTGTGTTGGTTAACTATAGAAATCCCCTATGATTAACCATTAGAGTTTATAGTAAATAATTGAGTGTCAAAAAATTGAATTCATATCATTTTTAATCCCTTATTAGTCAACTTATTAGAATAGTAGTCGACTACTCAAGCCTATGACTGAAATATAAGTTTTTATCAATTTACAGTGTAGTCGGCTAATCTACTTTATAGTCGACTACAAGAGGTAAAAACAACTTCTTAAATTTCTGTTAAGTTTCTGTAGTTTTACAGTGTAGTCGACTAATCGACTTTATAGTCGACTACTAAAGGCAAAATCTATTTTTTCAAGTTTCTATCTGATTAAAATATAGTCGACTAATGACCATTATAGTCGACTACTAAGAAGTTTTCTCACTTCACAGAGTCTGTTGAGACTCAGTGTAGTCGACTACTTTGTCCTGTAGTCGACCGCAGATACAGTTTTTTCCAGAATTCAAAATTTGAATTAATAGTAGTTTATAGCCATTTTTAAACGTTTTTAAAGTTTAAAAATTTATCTTTTCAAGGGCTATATAAAGGTTATTTGTTCAAAAAAATGCACGAGATATACATACCCATAAGCTTCGATCTTTGTGCATTTTTTCAAGTATCAAAATTCAGATTTTTTTTGAAAAGATTGTTTCAGAAATTGACTTTGATTCTCATTCAAATTACATATTATTTAGACAATTTCTAGAGGTTAAAATTATTCGTAAGCCACTGCTACACTACAAATCAAGGCTTATAGGAATTAAGTTGTTTGATTCAAGGAAAGTTTTCTCGGTTTGAGAGAGGTGACATGCGTGTTAAGTACATGCGAACTATATGCCATGCGTGTTAAGTACATGCGAACTATATGCACCAACCTCCGGAGCATTTACACCCATCAGTAACATCATGGCCATTCGAAACATGAGGAATGGACATAGTAGGCCCTATCTTTTCACCTTCAGTCAAAGGTGACCGTTTCATTCTGGCGATCACCGATTATTTTTCAAAATGGGTTGAAGCAGTCCCACTTAAAGAAATAAAGATGAGAGATGTTGTCAAATTCATTAAACACCATATCATATACTGATATGGTGTCCCGAGACGAATAGTACATGACAATGGCCCTCAATTCGTCAGCAACATATTCATCAAATTCTACAGTAAATTCGGAATTCAAGATGTTTCGTCAACGGTCTATAATCCTACAGCTAACGGATTGGCTGAAGCTTTCAACAAGATAATTATCAAGATTTTATCAAAACTTGTAAGAGTCAATAAACAAGACTGGGATGATAAACTTGGCGAAGCTCTGTGGGCTTATCGTACCACCGTGTGTATGCTAACCGGAACAAGCCCATATTCCCAGAGTATGGATGCGAAGCTGTCTTTCCTTTGGAAATACAAATTCCCTCTCTCCACATCGCTCTCGCAACAGGAATGACGATGGAGAAACAACATCAAAAATGCCTCGAAGAGTTAGAGATGTTAGATGAAAAGCGCTTGGAAGCTCAGCAACAAATCGAGTTTTATTAGGCTAGAATGTCTCGGGCTTTTGATAAAAGAGTCCAACAATAAAGCTTTAAGGAAGGAGAACTAGTTCTTGCCATTCGGAAACCCATGATTCACAATTCCAAGAAGAAAGGAAAATTCCAACCCAAATGAGAAGGGCCGTTTGTAATAGAAACAGTCTTTTCAAATGGTGTGTATCGCCTGATCACCCAGGATGATAACAAACTCATGATGCCAATAAATAGGAAGTTCCTGAATAAATACTACTCTTAGTATGTTCAGGATAACCTATTTAAATGGGAAGTTCCTAGAGAATATTATAGAGGGTATTTTTAAGGATAACCCAAGATCAGTTGATTGCCCTAGATAGAAACTGATCATCTGAATAATTCCTCCTTAATTATTATGAGAATGATCAAGACTCTTTCACTATAGTTAACTAATTATTTCCAAAATGATTAAGAATCTACCACTGTGACTATTTCGCTGAGATGAGGTTCAACGACTACATATAGTTGATCTTTCCTCACGAAATCTCTACAGTGTAATTGTGGAGTATTCAATGATTCACAACCCTTCACCACCAAATTCCTCACCAATCAAGTTAATTGACGGTGGGTCTACTAAAATCCTTCATGGATTAAAACCTTACAAGCTTCCACTTGGTCAAATCTTCCTATAGTTAGGACCAAAACCAAAATTTCCCCTCGATTCCTTTCATGAACGAGAGGTTCATTTTCAAAACTGCCTTTTCGACAAACGAAAAGGCCTCGATTCCATTTGAACAATTAAGCCTATAAAAGGTAAAATTATCTCAACTCTCACCTGATCAAACCTTCCTACAGTAAGGGTCACAGCTAAAATTCCATCTCTTTTCTTTTTCACGAATGAGAGGTCTACTTTCAAATCGAGTAATCAAACCTTATGATAATTAGGAATATTCAACCTATCCAGATCCTCTAAGTGGAGACCCCACTTTGAGTTTCCTTTACATCAAGAGATAAAATATAAAATTCTTCCTCTTCGATTTTCGGTTCATCTCTACTAACAAAAAAGTGACCGGGAGTAGAATATAAAATTCTTCCTCTTAGATTTTGGGTTCATCTCTACTAATAAAAAAAGAGACCATGAGATAGAATATAAAATTCTTCCTCTCCGATTTTAGGTTTATCTCTACCAACAAAAAAGAGATCAGGAGATAGAATATAAAATTCTTCCTCTTCAATTTTGGGTTCATCTCTACCAATAAAAAAAAGACCAGGAGATAGAATATAAAATTTTTCCTATCCGATTTTAGGTTCACCTCTACCAACAAAAAAGAGATCATGAGATAAAATATAAAATTCTCTCTCTCTCTCTGATTTTGGGTTTATTTTTCTACCAAGAAAATATAACCTACTTGCATTTCAAAATCCATGTCGTTCACGTATAGGGGACGTTATCTCGATCCCTTATTAGATATAAGCCTACATCTAACACGTATAGCCTACATATTTAATATTATAGTTCAAAGCCTAAGAGAGTTTAATTCTTTTAGCATAACATGATATGTGAAACGGATTTAGATAATTCACATACTAGCCTGACTCAAACGGTAGTCGGTAAAGGCACATTAAATTCGTTGATGGCTGGGGGTTTACTAAAAATCCCATGAGTATTATGGTTATTTATTCTAAACAAGAATGAGTAATCATAATAAAATTTCAATAAACAAAAAAGAGTTCACTTTATTCATCAGAAACATTCAAACAAAACAAAAAAAAAACAAAGAAAGTTCAAGACAAAAAAAGTGTTCTCAAGATTACAACAACTTATAATGACGAATTTGATCTTCAAGTTTGGAGAGCTCTGTCGCATAAGTCTGTTCAAACTCAGCTATCAAGTTAGCTTTAAAAGTTTCTTTATCAACACTTTGAAGCTTGACGGCCTCTTGTTCTTTTTCAGCGAGTATCTTGTCTTGAAGATCCAGTTGTTAAAACATGTTCGCCTTGACTTGAGTTACTTCCACCAGATCAGACTCCAAAATCTCCTGAGCATCCTCAGCCTTTGCAAGTTGTTCCTTCAAGCGGGCTATCTCGACTCGATCTGACTCTAAAGCCTGATGCAAGTCAATCTTGGCTTGTGTCTTCTTGGCAATACTCGAACCGTGCCACACCTGTAACCTCGAATCCATTTGAGAAGCGATATAGGAGGATGTGCCTTTGGTACGGAGATCCTTCAAAAGTTTGGCATGTTGCTTGACATCAACCAAGTAGGCGTCGATTGAATCAACCAATTCATTATATCCTTCTTCCCTAATAACTAATGTATAGCGATCGAGAGATCTCTTAAAGTTTTCAAAAGGTGATCCTTTGATGAGAATTTGATTGACCATAGCGTTCAAAAAGAAAATGAAGCCTTGAAGATCGGAGCAAATGACGGCTTTATGCTCTTCTTTGTCCGCTAATAATGCTTGGATAGAATCAGACAATGATGAAAAAGGAGCTGCAATGAGAACAAGCAAAGTCAGCATAAAATATATACGTTAGTATATGGCAACAAATGGGAATATATCAAGTTTAATAGAAGATTCCACGAATTTGTTACCTAGGCTTGTCGATACTGAAGTAGGCTCTACAACGGCCGGAGCTTATTCAGGAATAATACTTGTTGATAGACCCGCCACATCAGATGGTTGTTCCGTTGAGGCCTCTGATGGTTTTGGGTCTAGGTCAACAAAACTCTTGTAAGTGGATTCTGCAAACAATATAAGGATGGATAAATATTCTAAGAGCATGAATCAAACTACAAAACATATTAAAGACAGGACATACTAGGTTGAGTAGAAGTTTTGTTAATTTGCTCTTCTATGGTTGCCTTCGACACTCAAAATTCGTGAACAAGTGGAGAGGGATCAGACGTAATAACAGGCTCGGCTTCAACAATATCAGAAGTTAGGGGAGCAATAGTTGACGGTTCGATTTCAGCCGGAAGACCTATCAAAAACAGGAAACCAAAGCCTTCAGGTTGATCAGATACACCATGATAGTATATGTATCAACTTCAATAGTTGGTCCTACAATCCAAGTTCTTATTTAATTATTAAAGTGAGAAGAACAAAAAGTTAATTGAGGGTCTAAGTTCAAACAATATAAGGATGGATAAATATTCTAAGAGCATGAATCAAACTACAAAACATATTAAAGACAGGACATACTAGGTTGAGTAGAAGTTTTGTTAATTTGCTCTTCTATGGTTGCCTTCGACACTCAAAATTCGTGAACAAGTGGAGAGGGATCAGACGTAATAACAGGCTCGGCTTCAACAATATCAGAAGTTAGGGGAGCAATAGTTGACGGTTCGATTTCAGCCGGAAGACCTATCAAAAACAGGAAACCAAAGCCTTCAGGTTGATCAGATACACCATGATAGTATATGTATCAACTTCAATAGTTGGTCCTACAATCCAAGTTCTTATTTAATTATTAAAGTGAGAAGAACAAAAAGTTAATTGAGGGTCTAAGTTCGGAAGTACATACCCTCTGACGTACCTACTTCAGTTGAACCAACTTCAGTAGTTGGTCCTGTAGTTGTAGCCGAGGTTTTGTCCGATATCAGATCGGAAATATATTGATGGTCATCTTTGGAGAAATCGAGATTGAGATTATGTTCGTTAAAGTTGATCTCTGCTTCATGAATAATTTCCTGTTCTCCTGGCTCATTTACAAGAATATCTACAGGACAAAAGGACTCATCAGTATATACATAGGAGTATGAATGAACCAAAATGAATAGAAACTAAAATTACCTCCGGCGCCAGCGGTAGGATCAGCAGCTCTACTACTCGCACCTACTTCCTTTAGTTTAACTAAAAGAAGATAAAGTGCACATGTTAGAAGAAGGGGTACATATTCTGATTCACTCATCTCTCAGAATTGCCCACCAAATGAGAAAATATTTGTACCTGTGTCGGCGGTTGGTGAGGTCGTTGCAGAGGCAGTAGGAATAGCGACGTCAACACCGGCGGGTTCATCATCCATCGCTTTATGCATTTGTTGAATGAAACTTGGTTCATCAACGTCCATTAAGCCGGGAGAAGAAGGTTCAGCTAAAATTTCTCCTTCTTCTTGACCCTCTATAAAAAGAAGGAAATAAATTTTCGTGTTTGAAAATGAAACAATAAAAGAAAGATGAGTATGGGATTTTACCTCCTTCATCAACCGAGATGTCGTGAGCTAACTCCTCCTTAGACACAGGTGGGAGGTCGCATCGTCGATAAGCAAGTTTCTTAACCCTCTTGGACGAACGGGGATCTTTTAAAATCTCAGAATCCTCATAATGAAATTTCGTGCATTATTCAATTCCTGTGAAGCTTGGAGTTGAGTTTGAGAAGAAGTGGGAGATCGGGATCTTTTCCTGCTAATAAGTGGCGTGATGTCCTCTTCTTCTTCTTCTTCTTCCTCTCGGACAGGCCACCTAACAGTCATCCTATTGGAGGATGATAAAGGAATAGTCTTCTCTTTCATCTGTATTGGTTTTAAGGGAGCATCTGGTGATTTGGGCGAAGAAACACGAGTCCGGTGGACTACAAGAGAAGGAGGAGTATCAGCTTCTGCTTCATCCTCGGTCTCTTCCTCTTCGTCAGACGTTTCAAATTCGTCGTTCTCATCTAAGTCAGCTATTTGTTTCCCTTTACGGGAAGATGTAGTAGACTCCTTCTTTCCCTTGGAAGAGATAGTCCTCCGGACTACTTCAGTAGCCAACCGAGAAGTAGCTTCGGCTTCTAATTCAGAAATTTTCTTCTTCTTAATGGATTTTTTGGCGACTAATAACCATTGGCAGTATAGAAAAGTCATTTGACGTTTGGGTTCAGCGACAGGCAAGCTAAAATAAGCCTCGGTAAAGACGACAATATTCCAAAACCAAGCCCGCACTCCATCAATGAGACCACAACAGGTTGTTAGCCATTTGTTTGGGTTCCCACCGTATAACTGATCGTAACCAAATTGTCGTGCAAACCGACAAGGAAGGTAGGGCTCAATTCTGCAAACATTCTTTGATCGGAAAACCACGTAACCTGGTCGGATGTTCATGAGCCAATGAAAACTTTCCATATTGAGAGAAGTCCTATTGGTTCCAGGCATTTCCTCATCGACGAGCATTTCAGTATATGCACCTGAGAATCAAGGGAAACATTTATTAAACTCCCAACACTTAGCAACTCTGAATTGCCTCACTTCTTCATGCTATTGTTGGGATGGACTCAACCATTTACGTCCCTCTAAGATCTATAACAGAGGAACCTCCGGATCAGATATGTCGGGAGCCGACATCATGTCAATTTGGTGGAGAACCAACCACATCACCAAATATGTATATGGAAACTCTATTCTTGACATAGGAATATCACTTGAAGGCTGGGCACCCACTTGTGTAAAGATGTTGGCTAAATTACGTAAGCCGCTATGAATGTCAGCAATCATAGCTGAGAGCAAAGATAATTCACCTCCAACGGCTAATTGAACAGTAGGAAACCGAACTTCAAGAGGGAGAGCATCTGAAGATTGGTGTGGTACTACACACTTCTTTAGCCATATGGCTAAATATCCTGCAAGAAGGGTCTCTGATTGCATCTTTTTTACGGCTTACCACAAGAAAGTCCTGAACTTTGTGCCGCTCGGGAAAGTACCTTCAGATGATTCAGTTGTGTAAGACTGAGCATTGATCTTCACGATCAGCTTATTAATCTCAGAGGGAGTCAATGGAGGCGATTCACAAACTTCTTCACCGGTTGAACTTTAAAGGTTCTGGAATAAGAAATCGGCGAACTGCTTTAAACTGATTTGAGCAGCTTTCTTGCTTTTCACCTCAATCCTTGCTATCGCCGTTTGATAATGGCAAGTCAATTCCCAAAGAATGTCGTAAACCATGGGACCTATTTTCTTCGTTCTCCGAAGTTGACGGTTGGAAGGAAAGTACTCCTGGTACGGAATATTTCCCATCTGTAATCCTGACACTTTTATCATCTCGTGGAATAGAAGTCCTAATTCCCCATACTTGGTGAATAAGGTATTCGTATTTGGGTTATAAGACTCGAATAAAGCGAGAAAATGATTATCGGAAGACCATACATGCTAGCTCGAATCGGGATATCCAATCCTATGTCAGCCAATTCTCGACCCCAACGTCCGAGCATGTAGCTAGTCATCCTGGCCCACCACTTGTCCGCAAGCGAATAAACCCAACCAAAACATCTGAACTTCTTAAGGGGAAATTCTCTACCAAATCGAACGAGTTGATTCTTTACAGTATTGGACTTTATCATTATTTCGTTCTGAGGTGCACTATCTGGTCCAAATACCCCAGGGTGAAGTCCACAAAGTGTATGCCGACCACTAGAGCCAGGATTCTTTATATCTCTACCAATAAACCCACAATGGATACGTTCATGATCCTCTGTCAAATGCCATGGCATCTTCCTCGATACGGTTAAATTCTATAATTGCAAAAATGAGTAATGCCGGGGAAACAGAGGAAGAAATAGAAGGTCCCCATCATATTCATTCAACCAAGCTTCGGGACCACAGCAAAGAGTGTCAGGATCTTCAACTGAATCCCCGAACAAATAATCATGCTTCCTTAGTGGCTCAGTAGAATCTCGAATAGGTGTTAAGGGCGACTGAATCCCCGAACAAATAATCATGCTTCCTTAGTGGCTCAGTAGAATCTCGAATAGGTGTTAAGGGCGAGTCGGTCAGTAACTGACGCAATGTACGTCCTTAGTGGCTCAGTAGAATCTCGAATAGGTGTTAAGGGCGAGTCGGTCAGTAACTGACGCAATGTACGGCGACTTTCCTCGTAAATCAGCTTAGGGAGACTGTCAGCACTATCCTCACTAAACTGACGGGCTTCTCTAATCAGAAAATTACCGTCAAAAGAGGCCTGAAGAGTACTATTTTGACCGGGATTTTCTCCATCAGAAAAAGCAACGGAAGGAAAGTGGACTGCAAACAATGTTGGAGCACAATTGAATAAAGAGAAGGCTAAAAGAACAAAATTTTGTTCTTAGTTATCACGGCAGGAGAAACTGCCGCGCGTAGCCGTGGCAGTGAAAACTTTCGCACGTAGCTGCGGCAGTGTCCACTGTCATGGTAATTGAACATGGGCTGTTGGCTTTGAAAATCCACGAGTTTGAACAAAACTCATACCTTTGCTATGGTACATGCCTTGATCAAACAAGGTATGTATTCTTTTAGTGTCAATCCCCTCGAAGGAGGATGTCAACTCTTCCTGGATGACTCTCAAAGGAGACAAACGAGGATATGAATGCAAAATTATAACATTGAATGAAGAAAATCATGAGAAGTTTACCTCCAAAAGACGTAGAAGCGATCTCAACCTCCTCCGTTGTTTGAACTGCAGATTTACCCTTGGGAACACGAGCTTTTTTGGGAGACATGGTGGAAACAACCTGAAAGCAAAGAAATTAGGGTTTTCGGGTGAGATTTCAAACACAAAAAGACTAAACGAACTCAATATGTGAGATTTAAGTGCAGTTTTACCAGAGATCGAAGAAAACCAAGTTCGGAGGATGACAGAGCCGAAAGAAAACCCGAATCTGAGAAGACCACTCGAAAACCCTAGTTTCTATCTCAAACAAAATCAACCAATTATGAAGAGATGGGGAGAAGAAGAGACAAAGGACACTTTTATATAGTTTTAGAGGAGGTTTTGAACTCAGGAAAGCGGGAGGAAATAGCCTAAAAAAGGCCAACGTTTGGGTTTTAAACCTGACTGATCACCTCTGTGCACGACAATCGATGATGATGCACAAAGGTGTCGTGCGTAAGTGATAAGGTATATAAGTATAAACTACTGACGCACATAAGCACGACAGTTGACAATGACGCACAAAGGCGTCATGCACACACAGTGATTCCACGAGTATTTGCATATGTACATTTCCATTTGTATTCAGAATGCATTCCCGAAAACTCCAATGAGTATATGAGTATAAACTATATCTCCTTGAACCTCCCAATAGGTACATGATGTTAAACTGATTCCTGAACACTCCGATAAGGTATATGAGTATAAACTACTCCCTCATGCTCCAACACCTTAAGAGCTTAAACTGTGTAGAGTCCAGTCAACGTACGAGTATAAACTATGTTTTCATGAAGGATGATGCGTCGATGATCAATTCGACATCAGTTCAACAACATGAGCTAAATTCACAAGTCCAACACTAGATTCAATTCAATATTTCGACAACGGTCAAGCAATAAACGCAATACCGTAAGAATTTTAGCTACTTTACAAAGCACTGAGTAGACTAAAAGATGAAGAAGTCAAGAGTTGAAGCGGTTCATAGGTCCTTCTATATGATCTCCTCAACTAAGTACTGAAGAGATTGTAAATACGACTTTTCCTATCCAAAGTGTCCCAGACTCCTCTATAAAAGATTATGTCTAAAATACTTTGGAGGGGGTATTTGTAGGCATCAAAAAATACTTATAGAGATCCGAACATAGCTCAAAGATAAAGACAAGATGATGATGGTCGAGGGGATCATCCAAAGCCAGAAGAGGCAAAGAAACAGGTGAAACAACATAGAAGAATAATATGAAGAGTTGATAAACAATGCATACTGACGCGCGTAGGCGTGGCAGTGACCACTGACGCTCGTATGCACATCAGTGACCACTGACGCCAGTAGACGCGGTAGTGTAATGTGGAGCGCATCTTCGTGGGGTGTCTTCTTGTGATTTACTAATGGTTTTTAGCATCTTCTGAGGGTCCACGTAGCATCATAACAAAAGGAGAACATGCACTGACATGGAAGGGTAGTAACACACCGACAAAAATAGCATTTCGTGGACTTAAAGTCGTGAGAGAATGGTTACAAACGTGGTTGAACGTGGCTGAAACTGCCTCTTTAGTCACGGCAGCAGAGACTGACGTGCTAAAGGCCGCGACAGTGATGACTGACGTGCCCAAAGAGAGTGCAGTTGGTCAATTATTTTGCTTCCATATCGATAGTTATGGGCCCCTATCCCTATAAATACATTCTTATACACGAAAAAGGACAGAGAGCAAATTAGAGCAGAGAAGCTTGAGCTTTTTGGTGAATTCGAGCAAGAGAGAGTGTCTTCATTCCTCACAAACGCTTTTAAAGTTTTCAGAGATTCCTAGAGATTTGAGCTCTGATTTGATCTTTAGAAGAGTGAACATCTTACATCGATAAGATATTCGCTTCAAATTCTTACTTCGATAAACGAAGAAAGAATCCTCGAAACCTTCACAATTCAATCAGAATCTGTGATTTGGTGGTTCACGGGTTAACGCATCCCCGGCACAGGCAAAGTTCCTACAAAAGCAGGAGATGATAAACGATTCTTGTGTTATTTTCTAGAGAGTTGTAATTTTTTTATTTTGTTGTGTAATTCATTATAAGTGATTGAAGTTTTAATGGATTCCATTTCAAAATCAACTTTCGACGAAAATAATATATATAAAACCAAAACTAGTATGTGTATATGTGATTGAGCTTGAAGTATTAAACACACATAATATAAAAACCTAAACTAAATATACCTAAGCAATCTAGATCTTCAATGAGCTTGACTTAGTAAACTTACGGATAAAGCTTGAACTTGAATCTTTGACTTGAATTGTATTACTTCATACCGATATTCTTCCAACCTCCATTAGATATGATCGTGAAAGCTTGATTCCATCCATCCTCTAACATCGTTGTTTGTCTAGAATACCTAATAAGAAACACAAACACTGGACAAACAACATTAAAAATTATTTGTAATCATCAAAATAAGATTAGGGAGTAGGCTCATAAACATGAGGCCAACATATGCAATACAATTGCCTAGGAAAATGAGTTATAATAGCATTTTTAGTTCATATCGTTTGGGCTAAGATTTGATAAGAATCTTGCATCAAAGAATTTTTTTATATTTAGAGCACATAGCAAAATGTATCATAATCTCCTTGCTCTAATTTCGTAAAAAAATAATTCTTCATACTTTCAGTTTTACTTCTATGATACGGTGAATGAGCTATAAAATTGAATGGGAATACTAGATAATGTAAATATGAGTGAAACTACAACTAAAAGTTAATATGAATATGAGTCAAACCACAAGTAAAAGTTTAATGGACATATTGAAAGTAAATTCATATGCAAAATTCCTTTACGAATTGAATGATCACCTAGCTTTTAAAGACTTCAATACATTAATAAATAGGGATGTTGTACTAGATTAATGTGTTTATAACTCACAAATAATATATCACGTGGACACAGTCTGGGTTGAAGGAAACAATGCATATTTTATTTGAGAGAGAAATTATTGAGTTAATGATCAATTCTATAAAAACTTTGTTTTCTTTTTTATTTTATTCTATTTTTATCAATTTAAATAATCATGATATTCAACCATGTGCAATGCATGTGCATCTCAACTAGTTTTGTTAAAGAACACGAGATAATAACAGAGAGATATAAGGGAAAGGAGGTGAACGGTTATTCTGGTGAAGAGAAAGAGGTACTAGGAAAAAAACTTGGAAAAACAAGACTAATCCTCCGATTAGGGGTGCACTCGGTCCGGATACGGCTCGGATATGATGCCTACCATATCCATATCCGCTTACTCATCTCGGATACAGATACGGATACAGATATACCTCGATAAGAAAAATTCATATCCATATCCGCTAAAATCGGATACGGCTACAGATATACATGCGGATATATAAGCAGATATACATGCAGATACAAAACGGATATGAAAAAGCTAGATAGTATTGAGAAAAAAAATAGTTCATGTGATACAAAAGAGTTCGTTAATATGTTCATTATAACTGAAAAGTTAAGATTGGACATCTTGATCATCAAAATTAACCACAAATTCATAATCTAAGAATCAAAACTATCGTAAGAGTATGACTAATATGTATTCGGATATTTCGGATATGGATACAGATATTTTACTATAAAACCATATCTGTAACCATGTCCTATCAGTTATAGATTTGAGTAACCATATTCGTATCCTAACGGATACGGTTACGGACATTTTCTCGGATACGGATACGGTTTAGCACCCCTACCTCCGATCCATATTTTCAGCCCACTTTTATCAATTAAAAAAAGGGGGAACCCCTATTTTTGGAGCGCTGTATCAAACCTCATATTTTAGTTTGAAAGTAAAATTTCAAGTCACAGCCTTCTAATTGAAAAAAGACTTGTTCCCTTTAGAATTGAAGAAACGTGTATCACACAAAATTCAGGCTCATCTGCCGTGAAGTCAATAAAATAAATAAAATAATGAAAGAAAATGCACTAGTGATGAATGATGAGAGAGGATATAATGCAGACTTAGGTATTCACTGGTGGAAAATGTGGTTCCTATAGCCGCAAGAATAGAAATTATTATTATCATTTTTCTCTTTTCTTTTCCTTTTTCCCCTCTTCTCTAATAAAATGTGACTCACGCGCGTATACATCATTACATTGTATCATATATGTAACAACATCCCGAGTCTTCAATTGATTGGTTATTATTTAAAAAAACAAAGTCTTCGATCAACCGGTTACACGTGGCCATTATAAATAAATAAATAATAAAGTGCCTCATGATTTTTTTGATTCATAGATTCAGATGCATAGAGTTCAAGTTAAAACTTCCAATCATTATCAATTTCCATGTCCATCATCATCACGTTGCATTAGTTTTATATTGGGAACTGACCATTATATCCATATTCGCACTTGCTATTAGACCATCTCCAATGGCCAACAATCTTAACAATTTTTTGATGCAATGGCAAGGCAAGTAGGAAGGCATTTGAAAAGGAGGGGAGAGAAAGTGAGGAGAAAGGCAAAATTTGCCTTCCTGTTAACTTTCAAAATGGGCCCCACATGTCATAAACTTTTTATAATTATTCTCACCTTGTTTTTAAATGACTTTTTTGATCAATAATTATTTAAAATTAATTTTTTATTTTTTCACCATTATTTATTATTTTTCAAGATCTATAAATAGAGATTAAGTTTGTATTCTTTGGACACCAAAAAAAATTTAAATTATTGCTTAGTTATCATAGTTGAGTGATGTGGAGGAAAAATAAAGTGAAAAACTTTTTGAAAAACTAGTTGTTGTGAAGTTGAAAGACAATTGAAAAAAGCAAATGATGTGGAGGGAGAATAAAGTGAGGTGGAAGGAGAGAGAAAGGCAATATTTGCCTTGCCATTGGAGATGGTCTTAGGGGTGAGCAAGGAGACAAGCGCTGCGTCCCGCGAGCAGCAGCGCCAACGCGAGCATAGGTGGCAGGACGAGACGGCCCACGACCCCGCAACAGATAAGCATGTTGTGTTGTATCTTTTATTTGTGGGCTTAGATCTCAGTTTAGTCTTCTCGCGGGACAAGATTAAGCAAAGCGAGCCACGACACGTGCTGGCCTGCTTGACCCATCATGTTTTATTTTTTATTTTTTAAATTTTGTAAAATATTTTTAGTTTTTTAAATAGTTTTTAAGCATTGTTTAGCACTTAAAAATTATATGTAATTAACTAACAATGCAACCATTATAGCAATAAAAAAAATAAATTTATTAAGTAAAATTGTATATTTGTATAGAATGACAGAGAAAACATCGCAAACACAGAGATTTTACGTGGTTTGGAGCAAGTCCTACGTCGACTAATTGTTCCACTATTTTAAAAATATTAGGAATAAATTACAACAAATTTTAAGCAAATAAAAGTAGAGAAAACACGTCAACTTGTAATAAAGTTCAATCTTCTTCATTCTCTTCGCCTTCCTTCTCAAATAAAAATAGAGCAAGTAAATGTTGTGCATTGTTCAAATAGATTTTACAAAAATATCTTGTCTTGCTACTCTAGCAATACATGTATTATAAATTTACAATCAGGTGTAAAATTGAAAATTTATGATTTTTTTATTATTTAATAAATAAAATCAATTGAAAAGGCTATAGAGGTAGTTGAGGGTAAATTACATTAAACCCCCATGAAGTTTAAGCGTTTTGCATTAAAACCCCATGAACGTTCAAAATCACAATAAATCCTTAATAACTTTTTAGAATTACAGAAAATCCCTAATAACTTTTCAAGTTTTGTCGATAACCCACATAAATTAGAACCAAAAAACCCCTAAAATAAAATCTATTTTGAAATTTATTTGGGGTGTAGTGTAATTTACTCAAAATATGTTGTAGGTTTTATATAAAAGTTATTGGGGGTTTAGTATGAATTTGAAGTACATGGGGGTTTAAATGCAACTAAAGTTCATGGGTGTATAGTATAATTTACCCTAATTCTAATATCTTTTAGGGGATGCGAGCTAACGGGCCAGTTAAGCGGGTTGAGCCGCTTACAATTAGGCCCAGCTCGCTCACTAGGCTTAGCGGGCCGAGCAAGCTGTCGGCCCGCTTGTTGCTAGAAGTCAGCCCAGCACGCTCCTGTAGCCCGTTACAGTAGTGAGCCGAATTGGACCTGTCCCACGCCGACCCGGGTCAAGCAGAACTCAAAAGCGAGCCAAGCGAGCGGACTCATGGGCCGACCCGGCCCAGTGCCCAACCCTGCTTGCTATATATAATTTCTAATATGAATGTTATTAGAACATTTTCTATGCAAGAAATATTCTGCAATCCTTCAATTTGGAGAACCAATATCCTAATTATCTGTCGTACAAATAGGTGAAAAGTTCGGATTTAAGTTCCCCCCAGTGGATTAGCATTTCTTCTCATTCCATTTTGCAGAAGCATAAAATTTTAAACCTCACTTCTCATTGCACTTTGGCGTTTTGATGCTAAGAATGTTAGATCTAATAAAAACTTGAGATCTAAAACCATAAAGCCATGATTGAATTCAAAGAGATTAACAAGAATCAAAAGGTGCGGAAGTATATACCTGAATCCATTGAAGAAAACTTGATTAGGGTTTTGATGATCTTCTAACCTTAGGGTTTCTCTCTTATGGATCTCTTTAGATGGGGATAAGAGAATGAGAGTGGTTAACCCTAGATTAGGGACCATAACCCCTTATATATAGGTGTTGTACATTTGTAATTTGGCCCCTCATCAAATTACAATTACAACCTGGTATCTGCACATATAACCCCCATGATTTATTTAAATACCTATTAACCCAAATTGATTGATCACTTTAAGTGGGTTATCCTTAAAGATAGTAATACACATTGATTAATCATATGTGCCCACAAATAGATTTAATTAGATTTAAATCCAACAATCTCCCACTTGGGCACCATATGATTCCTTAAATTGTGTATAACTTTATGAGCTCAAAATTACTATCATTAAAAAGATATTTCCAAACAATCTCGTCCATTGACTATATCAATATAGGATCAAAGCGGCCTTTGTCACATTTATCGTGACTCGTCCCATCAATGGTCACATATACCAATACAATCAAACGACATAGATCAATCATGGATGTGCAGCATGAAAATTACATGCAATGTGATCAATACATGTCTATTTTCAACTGGTCCTCCTTTAGTGAGGTCAAAACCAAACATAATGCAACAGAGTGTCTTAACTTAATACTTTATTCTGATCAGACAATACAACCAAACACAAAGCACCAGAAAATTATAAACTCCCACTAAATCAAGATATCCTTGAATAACACCACACCCATATGAGTAGTATGCTCATGAAAGACCTTGGATGGCAATCCTTTAGTAAGAGGATCTGCTATCATGGAGTTTGTCCCAATGTGCTCTATAGATATCTGTCCACTCTGTACCCTTTCTTTTACAACCAGGAACTTAATATCAATATGTTTTAATTTAGTTGAGCTCCTGTTGTTATTGGAATACATAACTGCAGATTTATTGTCACAATATAACCTCAGTGTTCTTTCAATATTTTCCAAAATGCGCAGTCCAGTGACAAAATTTCATAACCATATTCCATGATTTGATGCCTCATAGCAAGCTACAAACTCTGCTGCCATAGTGGAGGAAGCTACGAGTGTCTGTTTTACACTTTTCCATGATATAGCTCCTCCTGCTAACATATAAATGTAGCCTGATGTAGACTTCCTGCTATCTTGGCATCCAGCAAAATCAGAGTCCGAATACCTAATGACCTCCAACTGTTCTGATTTTCTATATGTGAGCATATAATCTTTTGTTTTCTGAAGATACCTCATAACCCTTTTGACTGCTATCCAATGATCCATACCAGGATTGCTTAAGTATCTGCCTAACATCCCAACAATGTACGCAATATCTGGACGCGTACATACCTGAGCATACATTAAACTTCCTACAGCCGAAGCATAAGGAATCTTCTGCATTTCCGGAATTTCAAGGTTGCCTTTAGGGCACTGATTTAGACTAAACTTGTCTCCTTTAGCAACAGGGGTATCTTCTGTTCTGCAGTCTTGCATGCCAAACCTTTTAAGTACCTTATCGATATAGCTCTTTTGTGATAATCCAAGAATACCCCGAGAGCGGTCTCGATATATCTGGATTCCTAATATAAAAGAGGCGTCCCCAAGATCTTTCATCTCAAAATTCTTTGATAGAAATCTCTTGGTTTCGTGCAACATGCCTATATCATTAGTGGTAAGCAATATGTCATCAACATACAGAACCAGAAAAATATACTTACTCCCACTGAACTTGTGATATACACAGTCATCAACAATGTTCATCTCAAAACCGAACAAGATAATTATTTGTTGAAACTTGTAATACCATTTACGAGGAGCTTGCTTGAGTCCATAGATGGATTTCCTTAATTTGCAAACCATATTCTTCGGGTCTCCTGAAGTCCATAGATGGATTTCCTTAATTTGCAAACCATATTCTTCGGGTCTCCTGACACAAAGTTTTCTGGTTACACCATATAAATCATCTCATCAATGTCGCCATTGAGAAATGCAGTCTTAACATCCATCTGATGTAACTCAAGATCATAATGAGCAACAAGTGCCATGATTATTCTGAAAGAGTCTTTCGATGAAACCGGAGAGAAAGTCTCTGTATAATCAATGCCTTCCTTTTGAGTATAGCCTTTAGCCACAAGACGTGCCTTATACCTCTCCACATTACCATTTGCATCCCGCTTGGTTTTAAAAATCCATTTACAACCAATTGGTTTTGCACCTTCTGGTAATGGGACAAGTTCCCAAACCTTATTGTCTTGCATAGACTTGTACTCTTCATTCATGGCATCAATCCACTGTTGAGAGTTAGAACTTTTCATGGCCTGAGAGAAGTTGATTGGATCATCTTCTAACATTCCACTACTTTCCTCATGTTCTTGGAGAAATACAATATAATCATCCGGAATAGCATTTCTCCTTTCTCTCGTGGATCTCCTTAATGGCACTGGTTCTTGAGGTTGTTGAGTTTGTTCTTCTGAAACAGGGAGTTGTTTAACATTATCATCTTGAGGTTCCGGATTTACTTCTTGAGCAATAACAGGTATAGGAACCTGAATATTGTCAAAAGTAACTGTATGGATTGGATCTGAAGCCAATTTCTCCTCAAAACTAATGTTTCTAACCTTATTTCTCTCCCAAAACTCAACATCCTCAAAGAATGTTGTTGTTCCCGTCTTAAAAATAATCCTTAGTGTGGGATCATAAAACTTATAGCCCCTAGAGCGTTCAGAGTACCCAATAAAGTAGCTGCTAAATGTTTTGGAGTCTAATTTCTTTTTTATTTGGCCTATAAGACCTTGCCTCAGCTGGACATCCCCAAATATGTAAATGCTTTAAACTGGGCTTTCGACCAGTCCAAAGCTCATAAGGTGTTTTAGCAACTGCTTTACTTGGTACTCTATTCAGAATGTAAGCTGCTGTCTTAAGTGCTTCTCCCCAGAGTGACTCTGGTAAAGAAGAATGAGCAATCATACTTCTTACCATATCCTTAAGAGTCCTGTTTCGTCTTTCAGCTACACCATTCATGCTAGGTGAACCCGGCATAGTGTACTGTGGGACGATACCGCATTCCTCTAGGTATCTAGCAAATGGTCCTGGACGTTGTTCACCTGAACCATCATATCTACCGTAGTACTCACCACCACGATCAGATCTGACGGTTTTAATTCTTCTGTTGAGTTGATTCTCAACTTCAGCTTTATAGGCTTTGAACATGTCCAGAGACTCAGATTTTTCATGAATAAGATATAGGTGCCCATAACGTGAGTAATCGTCTATGAATGATATAAAATATTGTTGACCATTCCAGGATTCCGTAGGGAATGGCCCACAAATATCCGTATGTATCAATTCTAAGACATCCGAAGATCTGTTGGCACCTAATCTCTTCACTTTGGTCTGTTTTCCCTTGATACATTCAACACATACGTCGAAGTCCGAAAAATCAAGGGAATCCAAAATGCCATCAGACACAAGACGCTCAACTCTACCTTTTGAGATATGACCTAAGCGCTTATGCCATAATGTCGCCGAATTTTCCTTATTTAATTTACGCTTAGTACCACGTGATTCCACATGCAAGGATTCATTGTAAGAAGCAATTGTATCAAGCAAATATAGGTTGTCATAAATACTCAAGTAACCGGTTCCCACAACATTTGAATTAAAAGATAAACTGAATTGACTGTTTCCAAATGAACAAGAATAACCTGATTTGTCCAATACAGAAACAGAAACCAAATTCCGTCTAAAAGACGGTACTACAAAAGTATCTTTTAAATCCAAATAATAACCAGTTCCTAACAACAACCTAAAGTGCCCAATTGCTTCCACATCTACCGATTGTCCGTCGCCCACAAAGATGTGTCTTTCAACATCACTTGGCTTTCGGTAGCTCAGGCAACCCTGCATAGAAACACTTATGTGAGTAGTAGCACCAGAGTCTAACCACCAAGTGTTTCTAGGTACTGAAGCTAAATTAACCTCAGAACAGACCAAAGCAAGGAACGTACCCTTATTATCACGCCAGGCGTGATATTTTGTACAGTCCTTCTTTACATGTCCAGGCTTCTTACAGAAGAAACAACCCTGATTATCCTTATGTTGTTTCTTCTCAACTGGACCCTTAGCAGCTTCCTTATCATTCTTCCTTTTCTTGCCCTTATCCTTAGAGGCATAGGCCAAATGAGCACTTTCTGTCTTATCTTGCTTCAACCTGTCTTCTTCTTGCACACAGTATGAAATGAGCTCATTTAGAGTCCATTTCTCCTTTTGGCAGTTATAACTGACCTTAAACTGATTGAATTGTGCAGGAAGAGACAACAGAACCAGATGTACCAATAACTCATCACAAAGATCGAGTTTAAGTACCTTAAGCTTTGAAGCAATATGAGACATTTCCATAATGTACTCCCTGATATTTCCTTTGCCCTTATACTTCATTGAAATCAATCGAGCTAAAAGTATGCTTTTTTCTACCTTATCGTTTTTCGCAAAACGTTTCTTAATTTCGGCAAGGAAATCTTTAGCTTTAGTAATCCCTTCGGATTCTATGCCCCTGAAGGCTTCCGGAATACCGCGCTTAATGATCATTAGACTCATGCGATTTGAACGCTCCCATTTCTCATACTCCTTCTTTGCATCAGGAGTGCTATCCGCATTGAGAGATTGGGGTTGTTCAGTTCTTAATGCATAGTCAAGATCCATGCAGCCAAGAACAATTAATATGTTCTCTTTCCAAACCTTGAAGTTTGTCCCATTTAGCATGGGAATTGAGTTGATGTTAGCAGAAATTGTTGCAGCAGATGCATTAGCTGAAATAAAACAAAAGAATGCTCACATCAATAACCATAATCAATAAAATTCAAATAATGACAATCCCCATCCAAGATATCGGGCACAACATTAATATCAAGTCTTTGGACAGTAATATTAACTTGTAAGTGATACCTTGTTGCAATGATCAAACATTGACAATAACTCATGTCAAATAATGAAACTATCTTTGGATCGATTCATTATTCACATGTAAACCTTATAATTGTCACACGCTTATCATCGCAGATGTGTATACAGTCTAAATAAATATTAACCTTCCTTTGGGCCGATTAAATATTTACACGAAAGCATACACACAAACATCTCACATTCCTCATGAACAATCTACACAAGAGAGGTTACTTTGGCAACTTCTTGTTTCAATTAAACAATTGGAGTGAGAGACAACCTTAATATTTGATGTTGACCATTCCAGGATTCCGTAGGGAATGGCCCACAAATATCCGTATGTATCAATTCTAAGACATCCGAAGATCTGTTGGCACCTAATCTTTTCACTTTGGTCTGTTTTCCCTTGATACATTCAACACATACGTCGAAGTCCGAAAAATCAAGGGAATCCAAAATGCCATCAGACACAAGACGCTCAATTCTACCTTTTGAGATATGACCTAAGCGCTTATGCCATAATGTCGCCGAATTTTCCTTATTTAATTTACGCTTAGTACCACGTGATTCCACATGCAAGGATTCATTGTAAGAAGCAATTGTATCAAGCAAATATAGGTTGTCATAAATACTCAAGTAACCGGTTCCCACAACATTTGAATTAAAAGATAAACTGAATTGACTGTTTCCAAATGAACAAGAATAACCTGATTTGTCCAATACAGAAACAGAAACCAAATTCCGTCTAAAAGACGGTACTACAAAAGTATCTTTTAAATCCAAATAATAACCAGTTCCTAACAACAACCTAAAGTGCCCAATTGCTTCCACATCTACCGATTGTCCGTCGCCCACAAAGATGTGTCTTTCAACATCACTTGGCTTTCGGTAGCTCAGGCAACCCTGCATAGAAACACTTATGTGAGTAGTAGCACCAGAGTCTAACCACCAAGTGTTTCTAGGTACTGAAGCTAAATTAACCTCAGAACAGACCAAAGCAAGGAACGTACCCTTATTATCACGCCAGGCGTGATATTTTGTACAGTCCTTCTTTACATGTCCAGGCTTCTTACAGAAGAAACAACCCTGATTATCCTTATGTTGTTTCTTCTCAACTGGACCCTTAGCAGCTTCCTTATCATTCTTCCTTTTCTTGCCCTTATCCTTAGAGGCATAGGCCAAATGAGCACTTTCTGTCTTATCTTGCTTCAACCTGTCTTCTTCTTGCACACAGTATGAAATGAGCTCATTTAGAGTCCATTTCTCCTTTTGACAGTTATAACTGACCTTAAATTGGTTAAACTGTGCAGGAAGAGACAACAAAACCAGATGCACTAATAACTCGTCACAAAGATCGAGTTTAAGTGCCTTAAGCTTTGAAGCAATATGAGACATTTCCATAATGTACTCCCTGATATTTCCTTTGCCCTTATACTTCATTGAAATCAAGCGAGCTAAAAGCGTGCTTGTTTCTACCTTATCGTTTTTCGCAAAACGCTTCTCAATTTCGGCAAGGAAATCTTTAGCCTTAGTAATCCCTTCGGATTCTATGCCCCTGAAGGCTTCCGGAACGCCGCGCTTAATGATCATAAGACTCATGCGATTTGAACGCTCCCACTTCTCATGCTCCTTCTTTGCATCAGGAGTGCTATCCGCATTGAGAGGTTGGGGTTGTTCAGTTCTTAATGCATAGTCAAGATCCATGCAGCCAAGAACAATTAATATGTTCTCTTTCCAAACCTTGAAGTTTGTCCCATTTAGCATGGGAATTGAGTTGATGTTAGCAGAAATTGTTGCAGCAGATGCATTAGCTGAAATAAAACAAAAGAATGCTCACATCAATAACCATAATCAATAAAATTCAAATAATGACAATCCCCATCCAAGATATCGGGCACAACATTAATATCAAGTCTTTGGACAGTAATATTAACTTGTAAGTGATACCTTGTTGCAATGATCAAACATTGACAATAACTCATGTCAAATAATGAAACTATCTTTGGATCGATTCATTATTCACATGTAAACCTTATAATTGTCACACGCTTATCATCGCAGATGTGTATACAGTCTAAATAAATATTAACCTTCCTTTGGGCCGATTAAATATTTACACGAAAGCATACACACAAACATCTCACATTCCTCATGAACAATCTACACAAGAGAGGTTACTTTGGCAACTTCTTGTTTCAATTAATCAATTGGAGTGAGAGACAACCTTAATTCCTTAGTGTCATAATATTTGAATTAAATAATTGATTAAAAACCAAATTAGATTTAAATTAAAAGTTTTAATTTAAATCAACTGAATTTCCAAAAAAACTTAATTGGGGTCTCACAGCTTAATTAGGGCCTATAACTTAATTGAATAAATTAAGTATACCAAAGTGGACCCATGAAAAGCTGAGGCTTAACCATAGTGAACACGAAGTTCGCTTGACTTCGAACGCGAGGTTCGACTGTATTGAGTACGAGACTCACTTCAGCACGAACGCGAGGTTCGTTTGAGAACGAACGCGAGGTTCGTTTGAAAAATGAACGCGAGGTTCAACTTGAGAACGAACGTGAGGTTCGTTAAAAAAATGAACGCGAGGTTCGACTGAAGTACGAACGCGAGGTTCGACTGAAGGACGAATGCGAGGTTCGACTGAAGCACGAACGCGAGGTTCGACTGAAAATGAACGTGATGTTCGACCTGAGAATGAACGCAACGTTCAACGAACGCAACGTTCGACGAACGCATGTTTCATTAGAGAACGAACGTGGGTTCGTTTGAGAACGAGCTCAAGGTTCGTTTGAGAACGAGCTCAAGGTAACCACCTCCTTAATTTCCGCACGTTTTCACGCGCACGAACCCCTTGAGGGTTTAATCTGAAACCGCCGCCGCTGAATCAACTCCGACGAGGAGTTTTTTGGAGATTGACGACAAATCAAAAAATCCCAAAAAAAGATAATTATTTTTCTGTTGTTTTTTTTTTGAACTCAAATCATTTAGATCCAAACCTCAAAAATTGAATCAAACACAAAAGGAATGAACTTTAGAGTTCATAAATGCTACAGATCCAAAAAACCGAAAGAAAAACCAAACAACATAAGAATTTTACTATTCATCCAAAAATAAAAATCTTTACTGTTCATCCGAAAATATATTTTTACTGTTCACCCGAAAATAAAAAATTACTGTTTACCAGTCATGAATGAGACAGAAAAGAAATGGAATAAACGTGGGAACAAAATGCTCATTCTCATTCTTACGTTTGAGTGTTATTAGGGATCATGATATTTTTAGATTTTTTTAAACTTTTTTAATATCATTTTAATGTTTGGACGCCGCCATATCTTTTTTTTTTCATTTGTGTATACTGCGTTTTGTGATTGAGTAGATCTTTTAGATTTTGTTTATGTATTAATGAAAGGGCAAATTTCAAAAAATGCTGATTGGTTTGCATCAAAATACTACAGAATTGTTTCAAATATCATTGATTTTCAAGTCAACGAAAAAAAAAATCAGGTACTATGAGAAAATTTATTTTTAAAGAAACAAATGATATATATTATAGCTAATATATATGATATATATAGGATATATATATATATATATTTAGTATAATGTATATTGTATTATATATATATATATATATATTATATATATATTATATATATATAAGATATAAGTATCATGAAGTAGTATAATATAATGTATACATATATATATATATAGGTTCCATATATCATACTGATATGTATAACATATACTATATATATATGTACCATAATATATATATAATTATGTTATATATATACTATATATATATATAATGTAGGTATATATATACTATCTATAATCCTATATATATATATCATAGTGTATATATTATATAATATTATATATATAAATATATATATATATATATATTATATAGTATAGAGTATATATATAGTATATTATATGTTATATATATATATATATATTATATGTATATATATATACTATCTATATATATATATATGTATAATACTATATTATATAATATATACGTATATATATATATATATATAGATATATATGTTATGCTATATATATATATAATATTATGGATGTATATAGTTCAAATATTATACTAATATATATATATAAATGTATTATATATATAATAATAAATATATATATAGTATAATTAGACTTAATGGGTATCATAGTATCATATGAGAGATCCCTCATATACATGATGTGGCAACAAAATCTCCACCAGGTAATAAAGTAGGAGAGAGATGCCTCATAAACTACACTTGGTGGACGATTGTGCGCCACATCATTGTATATGAGAGAAATGCCTCTCATTGACATATGATACCCCATTAATCTCATAATATTAATATAATAGAGAGAGGAGAGAGAGAGAGAGAGAGAGTAAATATCGGAGAACCTTGGTACCAAAGTTGCATTAAGCCAACTTTGGTAGTGTGATGTGGCCAGTAATCTTGTCCCTATATCACACCTCGAAGATAGAGCCTCAACGCACCTCACCAACTCCCAATGTAACGATTAGGGAAGATTAGGCCACATCACTACCAGTATTTGGAGTAACTTGGTACCAAGTTTCCTGCTATTTTTCTCATAAATATATATATAAAATATATATAATATATATATAGTATATAATATATATATATTATATATATATATTTATATATATATAATCATATATATATATATAAATATATATATATATATATATATATATACTAAGTGTATGAGGTGGCGGCTAGGTGGCGGCTCATTTTGCTAAATGAGCTACCATGAAATAGAGTGGTCAGGTCCACAATTTTTAATATGACCAACAAATTGGGCCTCGGCCATGATATATATAATGTGTATGAGGTGGCGGCTAGGTGGCGGCTCATTTTGCTAAATGAGCTACCATGAAATAGAGTGGTCAGGTCCACAATTTTTAATATGACCAACAAATTGGGCCTCACCCATGGCCTAAACACTTCAGATAGACTCAAGCATCATCATACGGTAGGCTTCAGCGAAGTTCACTTGGATCACATGCGAACTTGAACGTATCCGAGCCAAAGAGGACCTGAGTCCAAGTCAATCCTCAAGACGAACTCAAGGCCGAGTTAAAAAGGCGTCATCAAGTCGCCCGAGTCAATAAATGAGTTCAAGTCGGATTTTGAGTCAAATTTGAGCTTATCAGCGGAGCTCACCCAGGCTATAGCAAAGCTCGCCTAAGTCATATTGAAGCTCACTCTCAAGATCAAGTCAAAGTGAAGCTTCTAGCGAGCTCGCCTAAAATGAGTTTTGCTCAAATAGTCTATGTGGGACACATAGCGAAGTTCGTCGAAGCCATAGCAAAGTTCGCTGAAAACCGAAGTCGTAGCAAACCTCGCCAAACAGCCCATATCGACTCAACTTGATCAAATCAAAAGCAAGTCGGAGTCGAAAACTTTCGAGGCTGACTAAAAAAGTGGTACTTCTCATCCCTTCTCGTCTGACTAACTCGTCCCTCTTCGCCAGGCCGAGTCGTCCCTTCTCGTTAGGCGGAATCCCTTCTCTCCGGTCCGAGTCGAGAACTTTGGAGGCCGACTAAAAAGGCGGTACTTCTTTCCCTTTTCACAAGGAGTCGTCTCTTCTCACCAGGCCGAATCATCCATTCTCACCAGGCTGAGTCAAAAGGCGTCATCAGTAGGCTAAACCTACAGTCAAATTCTGTGTTAAATTCAAACTCATAGGTGAAATTCACCAACTAATAAACTCCCCCCATGTCAACTCAAGTGGACCAAGACATCCACTTCTGAAAAAGACTCGCCCATGTCCATGACGACCCTCACTCATGACTTCAGTGACATCCGCTCACATCTTCAGCGAACTTCACTAAGCCCGTGAAGCTCGCCTGATAGCCGTTTTAGGAGCTATTTTTGGGGAATAACCGCTCCCCATTATCTTATACTTTAATAACCACTTAACCCATAATTAATGTGCCATTAACTCTCTCTTTTAGCTTATAAAAGGAGGGGAGATCATTTATTCAAGGAGATACACGAGGGCACACGAGGGTACATAGGCGAAGGAAAGTCTTGGGGCTAACATTATCTTGGCTAGACTTTGCCATTGAGAAAAGAGAGAGATCCATATGCTACACTGACAAAAAGCTCATCTCTCCTACATTCTCATTGATCTTTATAGATCATTATCATCGGCGAATCATTTAGCTCGATCAACGATCCTTGTGAGAAATGATTCGTTCTCTTCAGCTAGTCATCTAGCTTAATCAACAATTCTTGTGAGAAAGAATTGTAATATATGTCTCTTAGATGCTCCATCGGTACAAGATCATGTTAGATGTAATAAAAACTTGAGATCTAAACCATAAAGCCATGATTTAATTCAAAGAGATTAACAAGAATCAAAAGGTGCGGAAGCATATACCTGAATCCATTGAAGAAAATCTTGATTAGGGTTTTGATGATCTTCTAACCTTAGGGTTTCTCTCTTATGGATCTCTTTAGATGGGGATAAGAGAATGAGAGTGGTTAACCCTAGATTAGGGACCATAACCCCTTATATATAGGTGTTGTACATTTGTAATTTGGCCCCTCATCAAATTACAATTACAACCTGGTATCTGCACATATAACCCCCATGATTTATTTAAATACCTATTAACCCATATTGATTGATCACTTTAAGTGGGTTATCCTTAAAGATAGTAATACACATTGATTAATCTTATGTGCCCACAAATAGATTTAATTAGATTTAAATCCAACAAATATTATAACTGACATGGTGCCAAAGCAAACCAAACTCATTGATAGACAAATCCGTAACACATTTCTATTTCACGAGGAAGAAAATTTCGCTCTTCGAGACATATTAAATGAAGCTGATGTTCCAATTATCGTGTATATCTAATCTTTGGAGATGAATCAGAGAAAGAAACAAAAGCAAGTGCCGGCTTTCACCAAATCATTGACTTCCTTGACCTTAACCCTAATGGATGATATAAGATTATAAGGAAACAATTTTGCTAACTTTTCTACTGCTGACGCTTTTGTAGGTATGGTTGGTGCAAGCATTCAAGTTGAGAATTAGAGAGTAAATGACATAATAAAAATATGCATCTTAAATGAACTGCGGACGAATCTATCTAGTCCCGAGTCCAAAATTTACACTGACATGATGACATTGATCACTACTTCAGAGTTTTGATAATTTATTTAGCAAAATGAATTATCAGTTCATACTATTTTTTTTATTTATAAAGTGTTTTGTAGTTCCTTTCTCAAAATGGGTTGATTCTGAAAACAATTCAGATGTCAGTCAGTGACATCGGACGGCCCAAAAAACTGAATTTTGATAGTACATTGGGCTTTGGTCCAAAACTTGTTCATAGAGGGGTGCCTTGCTTAAAATGATCTCGAATTATGCAACTTCACTGGATGAAGAATTTTTACGATAGTGTTTGATTTCCATCTATGTAATTTTCAAAACATGTATTCGATCTTCTACAGTTAGAAATATGGGAATAACTAAATTATTACAAATTTAATTTTTTTTAAAGGGAAAATAGGGTCTTAGCCCACGTTATTATGAGAAATGGAAGCATGGGATACAATATATGTTCACAAGTACATAGTTTGATATCGAGAGATACACAAGAAAGTCATAATTGTTAGCATCCTACGGGGGTTGAATAGGGTTTATGCTAATCTAATCCCATTTAATGCTAATTAAAAATAAGTCTGTCAATACAAACACAAACAAGCAATATGATCACGGAGTTTGGACTTTTCGTCTTACGTCTCAGCTCCCCACTCCTAGGGAGAAATCCACTATCACACCCGGGTTTTCAACGCTCACCCAAAAACGTTCACAATCGGTTTTTCAATGCTCACCGACAAATGTTCACTACGACAAACTCGTTTTTCTAGCTCACCGAAAACTTTACAACACTCACAATGTAACTACACTAACTACCACCTCAAGTGTTGGTCTCTAGCCCGAAAACTTTACAACACTCACAATGTAACTACACTAACTACCACCTCAAGTGTTGGTCTCTAGCCCGTGTCTCCCTCAAGTGTTAGGAATTACAACCTACCTCTAGGCATTACCACCTACCCCACTCCTCTTGGAACGACCTCGTCTCTCACCACACACTCCTCTCGATGTACAAGTGTATTACAATGTGATCTCATAATTAAAGCTCGATACAACAAACGATTGTTCTCTAATAATGGATGACAACACAATATAAGCTCACTCTTAATGTTACAAACTCTCACAACCCTAATTATACTATGTATGAAAATACTAAAGCTCTGGGTGTGTGTAACAAAAAGTATAATCAAATCAAAACTAAACTCAATATAAACTCTAGCTTAATAAAATAATAATCAAACAATTGTAAATATAAAGTTAGATTGAGTTTAGAAAAGCTTTTCTATAGATAACAAGAATGAGAGAGAGAAGAGTTGAAGCTCAAACAGCAAAGATGATCTCCGCGTTTCTTCACAAACTAATCTTGTAAACACAAACTTAAACGAAACTTAAAACAAACCAAAACTCTCTCAAAACTTGTTTAAACAATTTTTCTTAGTAGTTCAGAAGTTATGAGGCATGGGGTATATATAGGATCACAATTCAAACCCCAAAAACCAAGAAAAACCAAGCAAAAAGACAAAATAACGAAAACTAGAAAATCTGGAAAACTAGTCGTTATGATGCCGTCAGTCGACTGATATTGTTCATCAGTCAACTGATGAGCTGATCGTTACAGGCCAGCAACACATCATCAGTCGACTGATAAACTCGTCAGTCAACCAATGACCTCGTCAGTCGACTGATCAGTCAACTGAATAAGAAACAGAAACTTTTTGCTATTCCAAGCGTTTTCATTAGTCGACTGAACACTTTCATCAGTCGACTGATAACACAATATCAACCTGTTTTGAATAATAAAACTGATTTTTGAAGTGACTTTAAAAATATTAAATAAATTCAGAAAAATGTAAAACTTTGGTAAATAATTGTAAACATAAAAATGAACATGTTACAAAAATTGGTTTTTAAAAAACACTTCTCATTTGTAAAATATCATTGTTTTTGTAAAACTTGTCCAAAACATACAAATACAAAACACATGTTTTTGTCATTTTGACTTAAACAAACTTTTAAAACTTTATAAAATAATTTTATTGATTTAATAAAATATTTATATAATGATTGTTAAGTCCATAAACAAATAACTCAATAATTTCACAAATTCATATTTATATAAACATAAAAACCAAAAACCTGTACATAACTACACATACACACACACACACACAGAAACCAATAAAATGTGTGTGTATATGATATTGAGCTTGAAGTATTAAACACGCATAATATAAACCTATACTAAATATAACCAAGCTTGATGAAGGTTTTCAATGAGCACGACCTGGTAAACTTGTAGATGAAGCTTAAACTTGAATTGTAAGGCTTTACTCCACTAATCCGCCAATCTTCATTGGATATGATCGTTGAAGCTCGATTCCATCCATCCTCCAACACATTGTTTGTCTAAAATAATTAGAAAAACACAAACACTAAACAAACAATATTAGTCGTAAATTGTTTGTAAAAATATCATCAAAATAAAAAGGCCAACAATAATGTTACAGTTACTTATCAAACTTTGTAATAAAAAAGATTATTCTACAAATCAAACATTTTTGTCAAAAGTTCAAGCCGTTGTATTTAGACATCCGAAAAACAAGAAACTTCAAAACAAATTGCTAATTATTTCTAATTGTTGCATTCCCACAAATGTAATTTGAAGTATACTCAATTTTAAATGCAGTTTCAACCAAAAAAAATTTCTCACACAATTGTAAAAATCAATTACCGACAGTTTGCGCTAAAAATCACTATCATGAAGGTACAAACAATTGCACAACTCGCGCTATGCTCCCAGCGCCGAAGGAATACATTTACTATGGGCAAGTGGTGGCTTTGTTTTATTAGGCCTCGGGAAAATATGTACAAAGGTCCTTGGGCCGCACATGGCCCAAGTTAAAAATGGAGTGTTTTTCGGGTAAAAAGAATAGGCTTTCAAAATTAAAATTGGTGTAAATTTTGAAGTATGTTTAAGTGCAAATAACCCTCATTTTGGGGCAATAGTTCTACAATTTGTTGGTGCTATAACCGAAAAATAACTTAGTGTTAATCTTCATTTGAAGACCGACATGTGTCCCGCTCCACTCCTAATGAGATGTATATAGTGACGAACAACTCGAGCTACTCCTACGGTCGACCCAATAGACCGACAACCTGCATAGCTGACTAAAAAACGGTGTTTGTCAGTCTACCCACCAGATCGACGCTATAGGCACCCGCACTTGGCTTGTCATTCCAGCCGACAAGTTGCGTAGCCAACTAAAAAGACTATGTTTGTCAACCTTCAGCCATACGACTAGAGAGGTGGTGTGTCCTCGAACCTCCTGCCGACAACCAATTACCCACACCTTAAATCGATGTCAGAGTTATCATTGCTCTAGCCTATATAATATTTATGACTCATCGGACATAGTCAGCACTAAGCACCTGCTGTCACCCTCACATTAAAAGCCTGGATGACTCACCTTCTTCAGCAGCTGATACCCGTAAGGTACTTGCCGATTGAGCTGCCTGTTTGGACTAAGCTAAAGTTACCTATCTACCCTTCTAATCTACTATAAAAGGAAGTTATGCAGCCTAAGATAACTTCTTCTACTTCCATGCAACTCTGAACTTTTCATCACCACTTATTTCTTATTTTCCCACTCAAGTTCAAACGATAACTTGATTGTCGAAGGAACAACTCGAGACCCCAACTCCGGCTGCTCACGAGCTTTTCATGTATAGGAGAGAGCGTCGGGCTCCAGAACCAGTCATCTGAAGGAGTTTGAGGACCCTAGCACCACTATAATCCACAAATAAACCCTATGTTCGATAACTGACATCAACAGTTTGGCACCCACTGTGGGGCCGATCATTCTTCTTCGCACGAAATGTCTGGTTCTGAATGCCCTGGACCAACTTTCAACCCACTCCCTGAAGAACAATAAGAGGGCTATGTCACTAAGGCCCAGAATCCACTAAGAGTATCTCTTAGTCTTTCTAGCAACAGTTTGCTGCTTTCACCAATAAGCTCCTCAGCCAGATTACTTCCCAACAGCCATCCTCATCATTTTTCCTCCTCCCCCTTCGATAGGCTAACTCTCATTTGTTCCTTCACCCCGAGTACGTGTCTCCCTCGTTTCACCAGCAAACTTGCTTTGCAGCTCCCCCTCAGTAACATCAACGGTATATGGAAACAACGGGGGAGAGCCCAAGCTTCAGTCATGATGCCCGAGAGCATACTGTTGGGGTAGCATCACACGGCCCTCAGCATCCTCACACCGCTTGAGGCCCCTTGACCACCAACCTTGCGTCTGGTTACGACCCGACTTCCAGCCAATCGCTGAGACCATCATGGGCACACTCCCCTCTCCGACTGGATCATGAATGGTACTTGTGATAAATTCAAGATGTCTTATGTGGAGAAGTATAAGGGCAAACAAGATTCAGCTGAACATGCTCAGAATTATTATGATATGATGCCCATATTATAAGGGTCAGAGACAATTACTTGTATGTGTTTCCCCATGTCCTTGTCGGGAAGGGCCAAGCTATGGTGAAATTCCTTAGAGAAAAAGTCCATCAACAGCTTTGAGCAGCTCAACAAGAAGTTTGTTCATCACTTCTTGACCGACACCAAGCAGAAGCTGCCTCCCCATGTATTGATTTAGATGAGACAAGAGCCTGGAGAAAGCCTTAGGGACTACTTCTAGTGGTTATAGGCCAAAAGATTAGAAGTTGACGATCCTGACAACGCGGTTGCTATGTCTGCTCCCGTGGCTGAGTTGGAGAACAACGAGTTAGCTGACTAACTCATTAAGAAATGAGTCACCGGATATGAGAATTTAATGGCCAAGGCACATTGGTATATGGATGTGAAATACGCTATACACACACACACAATAAGGAAACCATGGTAGCTAAAGTGAAGGCGGCAGCAGCAGCGACAGTGGTTACAACATCGACGGCAGAACCAGCTGCAGAGGCGACCTCTCTTTAAGAGACAAGGCGGCAAAGGATCCCCCTGAGCCAACCCTAGGCTAGGTAGGGATAACAAGAGGGATCGAATGAAGGAGTCCACCAAGAAGCCAGCCCTCACTACCTTCAACATTTCTATCATGGAAGTCCTTTACATGGTCCAGAGAGAGGGGTATCTCAATTCTGCTCCTCTTCGCATGAAGTCAGATCCTCGATTTTGAGGCATCAGGCTATATTGTTGGTACTATCAAGATCATGGCCATCATACCAATGGTTGTTGAGTTCTCCATAGAGATATTGAGGACTTGATATAGAGGGGATTCTTGAAGAAACTTGCCTCTCAGTAGGATAAGAGAGGACCCGCTCCTGGGAGATCCGACGGGAGGTCTCTCTCCAGATCACCTCATCCCCAGCAACCGCCTGACACCCGGCTTGTCGAGATCAGCAATAGAGGCGTCATCAACACTATCAACGGTGGCCCTATAGTGGGAGGGATGTCTAACAACGCTTGTAAAAAGTATATCATACGAGCGTTGCAGGTCAACTTGTGCGACTAAAAGCCAAGGATAGATCAGTCCATCTCTTTTGGCAATTCTGACTTGAAATGCAATGAGACGCCTCATGACGACCCTCTTATCATCTTGGCCAAAATTGACGGCTTCTAGGTCAATAAGATTTTGGTCGACACAGGGAGCTCAACTGATATCTTGTTCATCGACGCCTTTAACCATATGGTCATTGATAAGTCCAAGCTGCAGCCTTGTTGGGGTCCTCTCTTTGGATTCATAGGACATTTGCTCCTGCTTGAAGGAATGATCACTCTCCCTTTAATGGTCGGCGAATACCCTCGTCAGTCCACTATATAGACCCAGTTTCTAGTGATGAACCTTAAGTTAGTCTACAATATTATTTTCAAAAGAACATCCCTTAATAACTTACAGGCGGTCCCATCCACTTACCACCAGATGGTGAAGTTTCATACTCCCAATGAGTCAAAATTGCTAGAAGTAACCAACGAGAGGCCAAATCCTACTATCTTCTCTCGATGAAAGAAAAAGGAGTACTTAAGACCTTGCCATAAAAGGCACTACTCTAAATAGAGAAAGACTTGGAGCAGGATCGGATGACCCCCGTCGAAGAACTTCATGAGATACCGATCAACCTGGATTGGGTAAAGAAGATCAAGATTGGGTTGAGCCTCGTTGAACCCTAATGAGGATCTATGATCGCATTCCTATGTGAGAATATAAATGTATTTGCTTAGGGGCCTAACGACATGCCGAGAATTCCCTTGAAGTAGCAAGCCATGAGATGTCAGTCGACTGACACACCAAGCTAGTTCAACAAAAAAAAAGGCATCTTAGCCCCGAGAGGCAGAAGCCGGCCACTAATGAAGTCAACCGACTTCTTAAACCTGACTTCATCAGGGAAGTGTAATACCCAGAGTGTCTATCCAATCTGGTACTGGTGAAGAAGTCCATTAGCAAATCGAGGATGTGCGTGGACTTCACAGATCTAAATAAAACTTGCCCAAAGGATAGCTATCACCTGCCCAGGATCGATCAGCTTGTGGATGAGAGTGCAGGTCATGAACTACTCAGTTTCATAGATATTTTCTCTAGCTACAACTAGATCCTTATAGCGGAACATGATCAAAAAAAGACCTCATTTATTATGAACTAGGGGGCCTATTGCTATAATGTGATGCCTTTTGGTCTTCAAAATACAAGCACCACCTACCAGATACTGGTTAATAAGATCTTGAAGCACCAAATTAGCCGCCATGTGGAAGCCTATGTAGATGTCATCCTCATGAAATCAAAACAGGCATCGTCTCACATAATGAATCTTGAAGAGACCTTCTTTGTCCTCCAACGCTACCGCATGAAGCTTAAGCTAGCTAAATGTGCTTACACACACACACAGAGAGAGATTTATACATACATATATTCATGCCCGCACGCACACACAGACACACACACACACACACACACACACACACACACACACACACACACATACACACACACACACACACACACACACACACACACACACACACACACACACACACACACACACACACACACACACACACACACACACACACACACACACACACACACACACACACACACACACACACACACACACACACACACACACACACACACACACACACACACACACACACACACACACACACACACACACACACACACACACACACACACACACACACACACACACACACACACACACACACACACACACACACACACACACACACACACACACACACACACACACACACACACACACACACACACACACACACACACACACACACACACACACACACACACACACACACACACACACACACACACACACACACACACACACACACACACACACACACACACACACACACACACACACACACACACACACACACACACACACACACACACACACACACACACACACACACACACACACACACACACACACACACACACACACACACACACACACACACACACACACACACACACACACACACACACACACACACACACACACACACACACACACACACACACACACACACACACACACACACACACACACACACACACACACACACACACACACACACACACACACACACACACACACACACACACACACACACACACACACACACACACACACACACACACACACACACACACACACACACACACACACACACACACACACACACACACACACACACACACACACACACACACACACACACACACACACACACACACACACACACACACACACACACACACACACACACACACACACACACACACACACACACACACACACACACACACACACACACACACACACACACACACACACACACACACACACACACACACACACACACACACACACACACACACACACACACACATATATATATATATACACACACACACACACACACACATAATCAGGCAAATTCCTTAGGTTCATAATTACTCAGTGAGGTATTGAAATTAACCCTAAGAAGATAGCCACCACAGAGCAGTTATCTAACCCTCGCACGCTGAAGGACGTCTAGAGGCTGAACAGAATAATAGCGGCATTGGGTCGTTTCCTCTCAAAATTTGCTAAGAGAGACTTCCTATTCTTCAAAACTTTGAGAGGGGGCAAGGAGCTAAAGGAAAGCATGGGCTGGATGATTGAATGTAGCAAAACCTTTAGGGACCTCAAGAGATACTTGAGCACCAAGTCACCATTAAGCCAACCCAGAAAAAGGAAGATTTTATATCTCTACATGGTCATCTCCCCCGAAGCCATCAGCTCTGTCTTAATTCGAGAGGAAGATAATAACCAGAAGCCGGTAAACTATGTCAGCCGGATCCTGAAGGCGGCTGAATTAAGAAAGCCTCCTTCATTCTTATTACTATAGTTAGGAGGCTTCGTCACTATTTTCAGGCACACATCATAGTGGTGTGGACTAATCTGTCTTTGAAGAAAACACTCGGTTACCCAACCACTTCAGGGAGGATGGCACTTAGTATGTTGAACTCAGTGAATATGATGTGAAATTTGAGCCTGAGATGACCATAAAATCCCAAGCCTTGGCTAACTTCTTGATAGAGTCAACTGCATTGGACGATGAGCCATCTCCACCCGTACCGGTTCCCTAATTGAAGTCTTCCACATCCCTAACAGTAAAGGCTCCTACTTCTCAAAAGCACTACATTCTCGAGCATGACTCACTTGAGTTCACATCCTGGTGGTTACTAAAGGTGGACGGGTCCTTTAGTGAGGCACGTAATGGAGCTAGAGTAGTCCTGCATAGTCTGTATCGCTTATGATTTTTTTCACCTTGAATAACGAGGCTGAGTAAGAAGCCCTCTTGGCGGGTCTTCGAGCTGCCTTAGTAGTGAAGGCTGAGGCTTTTGAAGCTTTTGTGAGGAGTGGAAGATACGACTCAAATTCGCCTCAGTGGCACACTTGAATGCAACGGGCTAGCAGAGCCCGCAAATAAATACATCCTCCAAATTTCAAAGAAGAAAGTGGACAAGATGGTTGGGAATTGGGTCAAAGAATTACTTGAAATTATATGGTCTTACCGCACTACCCATAAAAGCTCCATAGAAGAAACTTCCTTCAAGCTAGCTTATGGAGCTGAGACAGTCTCCCCAATAGAAGTCTCTGTGCTAACAATCCAACTAGAACATTTTGATGAAGATGTGGATTATGTAAGGCTTTGAATCAGACTTGACCTTATTGATGAAGTTTGAGAGGAATCTCTCTGATCTCAAGTAGGGGTGCACTCGGTCCGGATACGGCTCAGATATGATGCTTATCATATCCATATCTGCTTATCCATCTTGAATACAGATGCAGATACAGATATACTTTGGTAAGAAAAATTCATAACCATACCCGCTAAAATCGGATACGGTTATGGATATACATGCAGATATATGAGCGGGTATGCATGTAGATACGAAACAGATATGAGAAAACTAGATAGTACGGAGAAAAATATAGTTCATGTGATACAAAAGAGTTCATTAACATATTCATTATAATTGAAAAGTTAAGATTAGACATCTTGATCATCAAAATTAATCACAAATCCATAATTTAAGAATTGAAACTATCGTAAGAGTATGACTAATTTATATTCGGATATTTCGGATACGGATACAGATATTTCACTACAAAACCATATCTGTAACCATATTCTATCGGTTATAGATTTGAATAACCATATATGTATCCTAATGGATATGGTTACGGATATATACGGATACAGTTTAGCACCCCTAATCTCAATTCATCAATCAAAAGCGCATCGCTCGGTACTACAATAGTAAGGTCCAGCCCCGGAGATTCAATAGTGGTGATCTTGTTCTTTAAAGAGCCATTTTTGACAAAGTCTCCAAGCGTGATAAGTTGGCCGCCAATTGTGAAGGACCTTACACAATCATTGAGGAAGTGCATCTCGGCACTTATCAGATGAGAAGCTCTGATGGAAGGATTCTACAACACTTTTGGAACACATAACAACTCAAAAAATATTTTTAGTAAAACTCAAAAATCTTTTGGGTTTTAACAATTTTATTGTGCTATGCTTTTGTAATGCCATAAGCCTTTGTAAAAACACGAAGCCGAGTTGTCCCTGGCCTGGTTGACTCACATCAGAAGCCCTTGGTACCATTTTCATGAGTAAAATCAAGGCATGTCATCAACCAAAAGACATTAGTGCCTATTCAGAGTAAAACCAAGCCACACCACACTCAGTCGGCTCCGACTTGAAAGCCCTTAGTATCATTTTCACGAGTAAAACTAAGGTACGTCATTGACCAAAGGACCTTGGCGCCTATTCAGGGTAAAACTAAGGCATGCCACACTTGGTCTGCTCCGACTCGAGAGCCCTTGATATTATTGTTATGAGTAAAACTAAGGCACGTCATCAACCAAAAGACCTTGGTGCCTATTCAGGATAAAACCAAGGCATGCCAGACTCAGTCGGCTCTGACTTGAAAGGACTTGGTTTTATTTTCATAAGTAAAACTAAGGCACGTCATCGACCAAAAGACCTTGGTGCCTATTCAGGGTAAAATCAAGGCACATCACACTCTATTGGCTTTGACTCGAAAGCCCTTTGTATTAATATCATGAGTAAAAGCAAGGCACATAGACAACGCAAAGACCTTAGTGCCATTGCAAACAAATCCAAGGCACAAGGTCGAGTCATAATACTCGCCGCACACATAACGGAGTTGCCTCAATCCAAAGAATCGACTCACCTTAGTTCCAAATCTCAAACTGAGGTAAACAGTAGATAAACATAAAAGTAGAAAAAGGGAGTACACTGGTTTTGAAGGCAAAAATATAACTTTCATTCTTATATCAAAATATTTACATCAATTTTTACGTCGAGAAAGGTAAAAAATAAATAAATAAATATGCATAAAACTCTTATGGAGCTCAACTAGGATCAGGAGTAGAGATAGAAAGTGTGGCACCAAACTTAGGAGCTGAAGTCGGGCAAGGAGAAGCAGTGGCAATCTCTTCATCTTGACTATCCCTAGGCTAGCTAGCCCAGCTATCTCGAGTAGAGCCTCCTTCTGACTCCTCAGATTCGTCACCCCCATTGTCCACATCTAGCACTAGCCCTCCTCCCTTTCTCTCTATCTCCTTCAGAACATCAAGGCAAGTGGCGACTCGAGAGGGGCAATGGAAACAGTCTGAGTTGGGCCTAGACTCGTGAGGGATTTACCCGAGGAGATTATCAAAGCCAACTTTGTAAGCTAGTGCCACCTCTAACTTGTCTGGGGGCTGTTGCGATATTTCTCCATAACTTTCACCCGATAGGCCTCAGACTCGAGAAAAGCGAGTCTAGATTGTAGAGATTGGACCTCAGCGAGGGACGACCCGTGTTGCTGCTTGGCCTCTAAAGCAGCCTGGATACTCTCCTCCCTAAGCTTTTTGTGAGCTAGTTGCTCCTCCTCTAGCTCGACCTTCAAGCTCTAGGCAGCCAGGTGATTCGATCGAGCAAACTCCTAGGCGTCAAGCCTCTCACGCTTCTCGAACTCAACCTCCTCGGACAGATACCTTATCTTATCGTCCCTCTCGAAGATCTCGTGCTAAAGATGGCCGGTGTTTCTTAAGCTTCTTAATCGTGGCAAACTTTTTACTATTGTGCACCTTAATCCCCTCGAGCATCTTCTCCCAAATCTCCAACTCCTGATGCCACTTGCTGTCATTCTGTTACCAGGCTTCAAGCTCAACGCCCATGGCAGCAACCTTCTTCTCAGCCTCCTCTCGAGTGGCCCTCTTGGCCTCCAATGCCTCTTGGAATTTTGTGGGGAGACCTTGCACATGCTCGAGGTGGGAGAACAACTCATGCTCAACCAGCACCCCTCGTAGTAAATAGCCCTTGAGGGTTTGGTGAAGGCCGACACTCCGCATCTCTGAGAGGATTTCATCATCCTGGTTGATGTAGAATTGCTATCACATCCGAGACTTGGCTATCCGGGATTCCTAGACTGAGCTCCTTTTGTCATGATACCGCTTTGGAGTAAAACGGTGATTCGCAGATGGCTCCATCTCATGTTGGGGGCCTTCCCGTGATGAGCTAATCAACATAGCCTTTAGCTTCCCCCACACATTTGGGTCGAGCTCATTGATATGGTAGGGGAAGGGCCACTCAAAGCCATGGAGCTAGAGTTGCATTGACCATTCCTGACTCTTCAACTGGACGATGATGGACCATCTCTTCCTTAGCTGTGGCCGACTCCTCAGCTGGCTCCTTGCCATGCATGTGGGTTGACTTAGATAGATGACGTTGGGCCATCTCCTCTTCAACCCGAACCTCAACGTCAATAGATTTGACCATCTCCTCTCCCCCCATAGGCTAGGCAAGGGATGTTTCATCTAGGATGATGATCTTGGTCGGCTTGAAGGGAGGAACACTTGGAGCTAGGGGATGATGGCCAACTTCTTAGGCCAGGACGGGAGCTCTCGCCTCTGCTATTTCCCCTGAGTTGGCCCGATCTAGCTCAGTACTCCCATTAGGACCTTGGCTACACACCTTTCGTAGTTTCCTCTTCCTCTTCTCTAACCTCTCAACCTGAGTAGTTGCACTCGGCCTCGCCCAGTCAAGCTGAAATTTCGGCAACATTCGGCTACCTCTGTAGCCTCCAATGGGGACAACTTAGCCCTTTGGCCATTTTATGGTCTAATTACTGACCTTTGTTGCACTTCATCTGACTACTTTAGTGGCAGAGCCAAGACTGTTGCTCGAATGGTGTCTTCCTCCATCGGCGGAGTGCTGGATATGCCAGACACTCGAAGAATAGCTGGCACAAAGAGATTGATGATTTCCTGAGACCCAGCAGAGGCTTGAATCTTGTTGAGCTTCTGCCTCTCCTCAGCCATGAGTAGACCTAGGTTCAGCCCATCCTTCTTAATCTCAGGCTAGGTCGAACAGGATAGGGTGGGGTCGGTGCCAAAGACCTACATGTATCTTTCTTTACAATCTTTATTGGCGTCAAGGGCGTTCGAGATAAGTTTTAAGCCGCCCAAGTTTTGAAAGTAGTAATGCCCCTCTTTCTTCGTTGTCTTGGCGCTAACAAGGTGGCTAAGTATGCGCTAGGACGGGTCGACACCAACTCGGTTGCGGATGACCATGAACCCTACCAAGTTAGCGAAAGTACCCTAATGCCACTAGGAAAGAACCCTAGAGAGGGGTGAATAGGGTTTATGTTAATCTAATCCGATTTATGCTAATTTAAAATTAATTAACAATATATCCTAGCAAGAATGATATTCAACAAGATATGAGCAAGGATATATAAACTAACACAAGCAAGAATGATATTCAACAAGATATGAGCAAGGATATATAAACTAACACAAGGGTAAAATAAACAATAACCAAACAAGAGTGATAGTCAAGATATGAGCAAGGATATATAAACTAACACAAGGGTAAAATAAACAATAACCAAACAAGAGTGATAGTGTATAAATAAACATGCAAATACATAATATGATCATGGAGTTCGGACCTTCCGTCCTACGTCTCCGCTCCCCACTTCCGGGGAGAAATCCACTATCACATTGGTTTTTCAACGATCATCCGAAAATGTTTACACCTCACACTCGGTTTTCTAGCTCACCGAAAACTTTACAATCTCTCAAAATGTAACTACACTAACTACCACCTCAAGTGTTGGTCTCTAGCCCGTGTCTTCCTCAAGTGTTAGGAATTACAATCTCTCTCTAGACATTATCACCTACCACACTCCTCTTGGGACAACCCCGTCTCTCACCACAAACTCCTCTTGGTGTACTTGTATAATACAAAGTGAATCCTCATAATTAGGCTCAATACAACAATCGGTTTTCTAGTTCATCGAAAACTTTACAACTTACACACTTACAATTAAACTTCATACCCTCTAAGTGTTGGCCTAGTCTGTGTCACCTTCCTCAAGTATTCGGAATTACTACCTCTCACTAGGCTTTACTACCGACCTCACTCCTCTTGGAACCATCCAGTCTCTCACCAACCACTTCTCTCGGTGTCCAAATGTAATACAATGTGGAACTCATGAAGCTCACAAATATAATTTTTGTTCTCTACAATAGATGAGAACACAATTAAGCTCACTCACAATGTCACAAACCCACAACCCCAAATTATACTATGAATCCAAATACAATAAGCTCAATAGGTTGTGTGTGAACAAAGAGTATCAATAAAATAATTAAACTCAATATTGAAATCTAGCATATGAAAATTAGAATCAAAACAATAAATTGCTAGAATTGAGTTTAAGGAAACTTCTCTATAGATGACAAGAGAGAGGGAGAAGAGTTAAATGCTCAAATACCAATAGATGATCTTCACTTGCTCTTGTGAAATTATCTTCACAAAAAAAAACTCTTAAACAAAGCTTAAACACCTTTAAACAAACTAAACAAACTTTTAAAATCCTTGTAAAAAAAATTCTCTTCAATTAATAAAAGAGAGGGTATGTGGGGGTATTTATAGAAACCCCAAAGCCAAGAGAAACCAAGACAAAAAGATCAAAAACCCAAATCTATAAAAGGCTAAAAAAACTAGCTGTTACAGCATCAGTCGACTGACGGCTTTCATCAGTTGACTGACGGACCTTATCAGTCGACTGATGACCTCATCAGTCGACTGATGACCTCATAAGTCAACTGGTCAGTCAACCAAAACAAAATAGAAATTTTTTTGAATTACAGGCATTTTTTCAGTCGACTGATCGGTTGACTGATTTCATCAGTCGACTGATCGGTTGACTAATTTCATCAGTCGTCTGACCAGTCGACTGATAACAGATATACAACCTGTTTAAAGTAGAAATCTGATTTTTTAAATTGTCTTAAAAATATGAAAAATTTTAAAAAAAATGTAAAACTTTAGAAAATGATTGTAGACATGATAATACACATGTTACAAAAACTGGTTTTCAAAAAGCACCTCCCAAATGTGAAAACTCTTTATTTTTCAAAATAGTCCAAAACATGAAAATGAAACACACTTGTTTTGACATTTTGACTAAACCATGTTTTAAAACTTTATAAACTGATTTTATAGACTTAATAAAGTATATATAAACTGATATTAAAGTCTATAAACTAATAAAATAATATTTTATTAAAAACACCTATATTTTGATAAAATCAACAAATACGTGTGTGTGATTAATATGAGCTTAAAGTATCTGCACACAAGTATAAACCTAAAACTAAATTACCCAAGCTTGATAGATCTTCAATATAGCTACACTTGGTAAATTGTGCGGATGAAGCTTGAACTTGGTAAACTCGTGAATGCTCGATTCTATCCATTCTCTAACATATTGTTTGCCTAGAATAATTATAAAAACACAAACACTAGACAAACAACATTAGTGGTAAATTATTTATTAAACATCATTAAAACAAAAGGACCCAACAAGCGATAGAGTTCAGCTTGATCTACGAAGGGGACACCCTGGAGCCTCACAGACATGGCGGAAGAAAGGATGGAGTGGCAGTCGAAGACCATACCCCAAATTTCTCACATAGATCAGATTCTTACCACCACCATGGTGATATATAGCTTTAGACCTCTCTAGCACAGACAACGTGAAGGGGTGGGGAAGATCTAAGCAGTCATAATAGGCCTCGATCTCTGTTGCACAGATCTTTGAGTGGAATAGCCTGAGGAGATCGATCCTCATATCATTGTGGTCAGTGGTGGAAGAGGTGGAAGCTATTGCAGATCGTTGGAGTCTTAGTCGGAGAACACTTGATGTAGAAAGCAAGTGTTTCAAAAATCTTAGTGTAGAAAGTTTGTAAAAGAAGCCTACTCACAGAGATGAGATATACATAAGCTCATATATGGATACGTGTCAAGATTAGAATAGTCGACTTGGTCAGGGATAGACGCCTAAGATCGATCTTGGAATTCAAACAGACTGTACGAGAAATGAAGCGTTATCCTACGGTCGATGCTTCCCCTAGCTTAGGAATCGAAGCGACGATGGTGCACCATATCTGCTAACGTCAAAAGATCACTTCAAACAGTGATCCATTGCTTTTCTCATAAATGCACCTCGAGAGTCGCCAACCAATGACCATTTGAACTTTCACCCAGACTCGGCCAGCCAAATCCGAGTGAAAGGGGGCCATTGTTATACCTTATAAATAAGGATGTGTTATTCTTCATTCGGAAACCGACACATGTCCCGCTCCACTCCTAATGAGATGTAGGGATGGATGATTCGAGCTACTCCTGTGGCCGATCCAATAGACTGGCAACTTAAATAGCTGACTAAAAAATGGCATTTGTCAGCCTACCCATTGGATCGACGCTATAGGCACCGCACACAACCTGTCGTTCTAGCTGACAACTTACGTAGCCGACTAAAAAGGTAGTGTTTGTCGGACTTCAGCCATACGACTAGAGACCATATCGACAACCAACTACAATTGCCTTAAATATGTTGTCAGGGTCATCATTACTCTAACCCCCATAGTTTTTATGACTCATCGAACATAGTTAGCACTAAGCACCTACTATCGCCCTCACATTAAACGTCTAGATGACTCACCTTCTTCAGTGATCGACACCTATAAGGTATATGCTGATTCAACTGCCTATCTGAACTAGGCCATAGTTACCTATCTACCCTTCCGATCTACTATAAAAGGAAGGTGTGTAGCCTAAGGTAACTTCTTCTACTTCCATGTAACTCTGAAGTTTTCATCACCACTTATTTCTAGTTTCCCACTCAAGTTCAAACACTAGCTTGATCGTTAGAGGAACAACCGAAGACCCCAACTCTTGCCTCTCACGAGCTTTTCATGTGCATGGGAGAACATCGGGCTCCAGAACCGGCTATCTAAAGGAGTTTGAGAACCCTGGCACTATTATAATCCACAGACAAACCCCTTGTTCGATAACTAACATCTACAGTAGGTTATCCCTTCTTGAATTCTTTTTTGTGAACAAATTCCATCCATTGCATACAATCAAGCTAAAGAACTATCTTCTGTTAGGTTATGTGGAGCCTAATTTTTAGACATGGCCCAATTCGCTTAAGTTTTGCATGTAATTTTAAGTCGCACTAATACCCTAGATATAAAAGGGTGATTAAGGTGCAACTTCTAAACTATTCAGAACATAGTGGAATTTTACCTGCGGTGGCCGTGGACGTAGCTTCTCTTGTCGAGAAGTGAACCACATAAATTCTGTGTATTCTGTGATTTGTTTTTACTCTCTTCCCTCTCTCATCTCTATTTCCAAATCATAATAGATGTTAGAAAAACCCTAACAAGTGGTATCAGAGTGGCCAGGTTCGGCACAGGCAATTTGAGGTTAGATATGTGATTCGATAAGGAGATGTTAAAGATCAAGAAGTTTGATGGGATAAACTTTGGGTACTGGAAGATGCAGTTGGAGGACTACCTCTATCAGAAGGATCTGTATTTGCCGTTAGGAGAGAAGCCGTAGGATATGAAGGATGTAGAATGGAAGTTATTAGATCGAAAGTCCCTTGGAGCAATCAGGTTGACCTTGTCCAGATCTGTAGCCTTCAACATCAAGAATCAGAACTCGACGGCGGATCTCATGGCTGCTTTATCTAGTATGTATGAACAACCCTTTATAGCGAATAAGGTACATCACATAAAGTTATTTAATTTAAGGATGTTCGAGAATCAAAAATTCAAAGATCACTTAAATGAGTTTAATGAGATCACGGATCAGTTAAACTCTGTTAACATTAAATTCGATGATAAAATTCAAGCCCTCTTAATACTTGGTCAGTTGCCTGATAGTTGGAAGGGCACCGTTATTTTGATTAGTGAATCTTTTGGAAAATCAAAACTAACGTTTTCAGAGGTTGTTGACATAGTTATGACCGACGAGATTAGAAGGCATGAAGAAGGAGTTTCTAGTTCAGGGTCAACACTGAATGTTTAGAGCAGAGGTAGAAACAGAAATAGGAATAGAGGGGATAGTCGTGGGAGACCTAATTTGAGGAACGATGGGTCTGTTCGCATCAAAAGTTAATTTATTTATTGCGGGACTTACTATAACTTCAATCGTTATAATAAGTTCAAAAAAAAGAAAGACTTTTTATAAGTCTCCTTACACAATGAAAATAAAAAGACTACAACTTTCTTAAAAACACACGCAGAAAGTTTGTTTATCGGTCTTCTACTTGCGGAGGATCTTTGCTAATGCTGGGGTTTATCCATGGACTACCGACTGATCAGATCTAAATAAAAATTTTGTTACCTTGCAAAGGAGACAAGAAATTAAAGTGACTATCTTGGCAACAGCGAGATAATCACTCTTCTGAGAATCATAGCTAGGTGTGATCTCAAGGGAAATGGATGAACAGGATGCAGATCTCTTGAACTCTTCCTCTCTTTGTACTGAAGAACTCACCATGATCTCTTCCTCCTCTCTACAATTCGTACTCCTCACTCTTCAATTCGGCAGGACTTCGTCAAGACTCGAGAATTCCGGATCTGTATAAATAAAGGCCCTAGGGCCATATTTATAGGCTTCAGAAGCTTGGCTTTTAGATAAGAACAGCTGATTTGCTCTCATATTTAGTTGTAACTACTTAACCATATTCTAAGATAGCTTCAAATTAGTTAGGGAGGCTTTGGATCATAATATACAGAAATCTAAGCAGTTAACAACGAAAATCAGTCTTCCTGGGCATGAGACACGCTTTGTGTCTTGGCCTTGGCCGAGACACAGAGTGTCAAGGCCAAGACAACAAAGTGTGTCTCAGCCTTGGCCGAGACACAAAACATGTCTCAGCCTTGGCCGAGACACAAAACGTGTCTCAGTTTTGGCCGAAACACCGTTTTAGCGTGCCTTGATTGTTTTCCTTCTAATTTCCCGATCCGATCTCGGAATGACATGATTTAATATGCGTTGGAAAACTGGAGAAGAGATCTACAATATCCCATAGGTGAATCATACATGGAGTGGATGAGATATGAGTGACACTTTCTCTTTCGTGGGTAAAACGTAACTCCCGATCGAATCGTCTTTTCATTATTCTGCCGTCCCGTTGATTCGTATGCTTTGTCAACTCACTTTATGCACTTATCAACATCAAATAATCCTCTTTTACTTGGACAATGATGTTCATTGCTTTCTCTCTGTCTCGAGCTACGTACGGGAACCTATAGGTAATTTTTAATGTCTAGAGATACCCCCTCCATAGTATTTCAGCCTCGTTTTATAGAAGAGCCTGAAATACGTTGGATGTGATAGGCCCAACCTTCAGTTAGTGTAAAAGAACATGCAATTGGCTTTATTTCTTGACTTCTTCGATTTTTAGTCTATTCAGTATTTTGTCGAATAGCTAAAATTCTTCCGGTATTGTATTTATTGTCTGACTGTTATCGAAGTCTCGAACTGAAACTAATATATTGATTTCTGATTTTAGCTCATGTCATTGAGTTGATATTGAACTGACTATCATCATTAGGGATTCGTATCTGAATTACGATTGAACTTCCTAGGATTATCCTTTGTATCGTAATTGATTTAAGCCTTGTTTTAGCGAAAATTGAAGACATGTTGACTACGCGTTGACTGGCGTTGACTTTGATTGCTACGTGTTGACCGGTATTGACTCTTATTGCAACACGTTAACCGACGTAAATATAGTTTATACTCATACGTCAACTAGAGTCTACACAGTTTAGGCTCTTAAGGCATTGGAGTGCGTGGCAGGCCCAAGTGTAGAGGTTGCAGGACCAACTATTGATGCTGGTTCATCTGTCGGTATGGATCTTACCCTTACATCCTGATAATTATTTACTTAACCATAGGGGAGTTTTGGTTGTAGGACCAGCTATTGAAGCTGATACAACTGCCATTGCGAATGCTAAAGGTTCCTTATGGAGGATTTGGCTGGAATTGATGTTGTCTCGAGTGTTCAAGTCACGAGACCAACTGGTGAAGCTTGTGCGTCAATGACTATCGTATTTATAGGATTTTTAGCAAATTCTTAGCCATCAACGGATTCGATGAGCCTTTATCGACTATTTTTTGAGTCAGGCTAGCATGAAAATTATTTAAGTCCGTTCCGCATGTAATATTGTGCTAAAAGATTAAATTCTTTTAGTGCTATGATTTTGAATATATTGACTTAATCATCCCTTACAGGATGCTCATAGAATTTTAGCAAACCCTCAGCCATCAACGGATTTGACGTGCTTTTACCGATTACCGTTTGAATCGGGCTAGCATATGAATTATTAAACATGTTTCACGTGTAACGTTGTGCTAAGAGAATAAACTATCTTAGACTTGGTGCTATAATTTTAAATACATAGACTTTGTCATTTTTATTGAAAACAACTAACCGACAACGTTAGGTGTAGACTTATCTTTAATTAGGACTTAAGATAAATTCCCCCAGGCATAGATTCTGGTGTCTTTTTCACGAAAAAGACTAACCTACAACGCGTGTTAGGTGTAGACTTATCTCTATTTAGGGTATCTCTATTTAGGGATTAAGATAAAGTCCCCTAGATATAGATTCTGATGTCTTTTTTGCGGCAAAAGACTAACCAGTTGTATGTGTTAGATATATGCTTATCTCTATTTAGGGATCGAGATAAAGTTCCACATGCATGAAAAGCATGGATTTTGATGCTAAAAAATGGTGTCTTCTCTTGGGGCTAAGACGAACCCGGTGCCGGAGAGGAAGAATTTTATATTCTATCTCCTGCTACAAAAGAAACTCAAAGTGAGATCTTCACTCTGAGAATCAAAAAGATTTAGATAACCCTAACTGTTTAAAGGTTTGATTATCAAATCTGAAGGGGGGTTTCTCATTTATCGAGATGAAATTCCAACCTTGACTCTAATTGTTTAAAGGCTTGACCAGAGGGGAGATTGAGATGTCCTAACTGTTTAAAGGTTTAATCACCCGATGGGGGTGGAGGTCTTTTATTTATCGAAAGGGAACTCCAGTTTTGGTCCTAACTATTTAAAGGTTTGATCGAGTGAGGTTTGAAACGACTCTAACTATTTAAAGGTTTAATCATTCAATTTGAAAGTGGACCTCTCATTCGTGGAATGAATTGAGAGGGATTTTGGCTTTGGTCCTAACTGTTTAAAGGTTTGACCAAGATGGAATTAGAACGACCCTAACTATTTAAAGGTTTGATTGTTCAATTTGTGGACCTCTTATTCATGGAAGGAATTGAGAGGGGATTTTGGTTGTGGTCCTAACTGTTTAAAGGTTTGACCAAGATAGGATTGGAAAGACTTTAACTATTTAAAGGTTTGATCGTTCAATTTGTTAGCCTCTCGTTCATGGAAGGAATCGAGAGGGGATTTTGATTGTGGTCCTAACTGTTTAAATGTTTGATCAAGATGGGAGTGAGATGGTACAAATAACACTGGGAGTGTTGATTTGCACAAATCACTACGTCAATACAGTGGGAGTTTCTGGTGTTAAGTTACAAAGACTTTAATACAAGGGGGTTTGAAACTTTTAATACTGTGTCCAGACTCTAACAATGGAAGTGTTGAGTGTACAAACACAGTGGGAGTTTAAGTGGATCAAACCAGAAATTTTTTTTAGTGGACCCACCGTCAATTGATTTAATTAGTGAGGGATTAAGCACTTCACAATTAGACCGTGGGGGTTTCGTGAGGGAAGATTGACCGGATAAAGTCATTGAATCTTATCTCGATGAAAGAGTGCTTGAGAAGTCATAGTGGGAGGGTTTTAATCATCTTAAAAATGATTAAATTGCCAAAGTGGGAGGTTCTTAATCATTCTTTATCATGATTAAGAATTTATTGGTTTTGGGTTATCCTTAAGAATACCATGTGTAGTATTCTCCAGGAACTTCCTATCAAAGGTAGGAAACAGTTTAGCCTCGTGTATCAGTTAGAGGTTTAGAAAACAGTTTAGCCTCGTGTACCAATTGGAGGTTTGGAAAATAGTTTATACTTGTATACCTTGTTGGAGTATAAAGGAGGAGCAGTTTATACTCGTATACTCTTTAGAGTCAGGGGAGACAGTTTATACTCATGTACCCAGTGGAGTTAAAAGGAGGAACAGTTTATATTCGTATACTCTTTAGAGTTATGGGAGATAGTTTATACTCATGTATGTTTGCGTCAAAAGTTGCTGTTTTCATTGCTATCGAATCTATTACAACTTTAGTCGTTACAATAAACTCGAATGAAATAAAAAGTCGATCTTTTTATATGATCTCCTTACACAATGAAAATAAAAAAAAGTTTACAACTTTATCAAACAAACACAGAGATCGTTCTTCGGTCTTCTGCTTGCATGGGTGTCTTTGCCTATGCCGGGGTTTATCCGTGGACCACCGTCGATCAGATCTGATTGCTGAAAAATTGGGCAGAGGTTCGCCGATCCGCGAGGAGATCTAGAAACTTGAAACGCCTATCTCGGATAAAGCAAGATATTTGCTCTTCTTAGGATTACCGACGAGTGGTAATGCTAAGGAACGGGTACGGGCGATGTAGATCTGATGAAGAAACTCTCTTGCGTTGAAGAACTAGATCCGCTCTCTCCTTCTCCTCTCTTGAAATCTGTGCACTTTAAGTCTTCAATCCGGCAGGGCTTCGCCGAGGCACACGAATTCCAGATCTGAAAAAATAAGGCCTAAGACTTGTATTTATAGGCATGAGGGATAACGGAGCGGTTAAAACGGACTACAGGGCCAAAATCCGCGTTGGGACACCCCTGGGGTGTCTCGAAAAATCCGAGACACCCTTGGGGTGTCTCGGAAAATCCGAGACACCCCTGGGGTGTCTCGGAAAATCCGAGACACCCCTGGGGTGTCTCGAAAATTCCGAGACACCCTTGGGGTGTCTCGGAAAATTTGAGACACCCTTGGGGTGTCTCACATTGACCGAGACGCTCCGTTGAGGTGTATTCGTCCGCTTCCGCTGTAAATTCTTCGTCCGAACTCGGATTTTAGCGATTCGTAGTGCGTTGGAAGTCTGACGAAGAGTTCTATCAGCTCCAATGGTTGGATTATCTGTAGAATGAACGAGACACGAAGGACGTTGTTTTTTTTGTAACATCGCGGGGCTCTCGATTAGCCCGTGCCTTCGTTATCCCGAAATTCTGTCAGCTCACGTAGTTCGTCGGTTTACTTCAATCGTTCACCAACGTCAGTCGAACTCCTGTGAACCAGATAGTGACGTTCATTGTCGTTCCTTAACACTGAGTTGTTCGTGGAGACCTATAGGTAATTTTCGATGCCTACAATGTACTCAGTAGAGTTAAAAGGAGAAGCAATTTATACTCGTATACTCTTTGGAGTTTGCAGGCGCAGTTTAACCTCATATACCTATCGGATGTTAGGTCATCTTTATTTGGCTTGTACGCCGGAGTCAATTAAGGCTTGGATTTTTTTTGAGGCCGAAGCAAGCCTTAGTGGGATGAAGAACCCTCTTGTGGTACGCACAGTAGTTTGGATCCGTAAACCTCTTAGCTCCTACCTGATCTTTAATAGGTGGTTTGATCTTGTCGTTGGTGAGGAGGTATTTCAAGATGGCTGGAACTTCCTCATCCTAGAAGGAGTACTCCTTTTGGAGTCTCGATCTTGAGTCCTTTGTTGTTCCTGAGGTTATTATTGTGACATTTGATTAACATCAACAGCAACCACAGGTGTTGTCGGCTAGCTTCTCTCGGCCTTCTTTCTTTTGAGAAATCGCTCGACCTGTTCTCCATGTAGTTTTAATTTTTTTTCCAGATGGTTGAGGGGACAACCCTTATGACTTTGAGGGCATTGAGAGAGAGATTGTGATGGCAGGTCTGGAGTATAAACTCTTCTGTGACCAGATCTCTACAGTTTATTGCTTTATTTCGGAAGCGTTTGACAAAGGTGTCAACTGATTCTCCATCTTCTTGGTTCTCATCTAGAAGAGCTCCAATTGACACTTCAGTGTAATCATCAAAAAAATTGCTGAGAAATGAGCTTTTTATATCGTCCCAACAATTGATGCTTCCTGGCTTGAGATGTCGATACCAATCGATAGCGTCCCCATGAAGGGTGCCTACGAATGATCGGATCATCAGTGGTTTATTCCCAGAGATCACTCCTAGATAAGACTTGAAATAGATCAAATGTTGATTGGGAGAGCCTCTTCCGTCAAATAATATGAAGTTAATTAGGGTGAACTTCGCCGGGTACGAGATTGAATCACACTCTCTTGGATACGAGCATAGAATGCTCGTTTTCCTCACTTCTTGAGCAGATATTAAGGCATTGATTTTGCTTTCCAGATCCTTCATCTTTTTATCTTCGCCTACATCTTTCTTCAGGCGATTTTGGAGAGGAACAACGGGATCACCCCCAGCGTTGTTATTGTCGATGGGCTACCCCAGCGTCCATGTTTTCGGGAGGGGTATCGACATTGATATTTTCTTTAACTTCAGAATCACTACCACGTTGATTTGATAAATCTTGAAGTTGTTGGGCATGTAAATCCTTGACTCGTTGTACGGTCATCTCCATTTCGATTTCTTTCTGTTTAGGGAAGACTGTAGGCATTAAAAATTGCCTATAGGTCCTCAAACACAGTTCAAGACATGAAGAAGACGATAAACGTTATTATCTAAGTCAAGGGAATTTATCTGACACCAGTAAGTGTATGAAGTGGATCAGTAAAATGTACAAGTCAGTGAAGCGATGAACCGTACGCAAAACAAGCGAACTTGAGGGGTCACAAATCGCTAAAATATCAAAAAGATGAACGAAACACCACTCGGAGGCTTGTGTAAGCGCGAGTCACCAATTGGTGGCTCGCACCCATGCGAGCCACCAAATGGTGGCTCGCACTCATGCGAGCCACCAAATGGTGACTCGTACAGTCCCGAGCCACCAGGACTCCTTTTGACTTCCAAACCTCCCAAAACGCGGATTTCGATATTTTTTAAGGTTTCTTTCATCTCAGAACCTCCCCAACTGTTTTGAGGTTATCACTAAATGTGTTTAAACGGTTATAAACTACAGATGACGTTTAAACACAAATTCTTATTCAAATGGACATCTCCAAAGGCCTATAAATAGAAGCCTAGGGTCTTCTTTCAAGAGGATCTGAAATTGAGAAGGCGAGGTGCTGTCAAATTGTCCAGCTAACCACGAATTTTAGAGGAGAATCATCAGATCTTGGTAAACACTTTCATAAAGAAATCCCTTTGAAAGGTTTGTGATTCTTTTCCCTTCTTTCCTCCGGATTAAACTTGGTTTTAATCTCGAGAAGAGCCACAATCTCGCTTGGTCGTGATTGTCACTTCCGTAATTGTTTCCTTCGTGAAACAAGAGTGTAATTATATTGCCTATCGGGTTTGATCTACGGTGGTCCACGGACTAACGCGTCCCCGGCACAGGCAAAGATCCCACGCAAAACAGCTGGAGATAAACTACTGTTACGTTTTGTTTGATAAAGTTGTAATCTTTAATTTCATTGTACGCAAAACAGCTGGAGATAAACTACTGTTACGTTTTGTTTGATAAAGTTGTAATCTTTAATTTCATTGTAAGAAGATCTTATAAAAAGATCAACTTTTCTTTCAGTTTGAGCTTGTAATCGATAAACGGTGTAACAGGTTTGAAAGCAATGGAAAAGACAACTTTTGACAAAAACAAACTTGCGACCATAGTGGGAGCCGACAACTTTTCTGCCGAAGCTGTAGTGTCGCAACCAAAGATCATCATCCTGATCAACGAAGAGGTTGAGTACGAGTTCGACCAGGCAAAGTATAAGGAATACATATCCTCATCCTCCAGGTCATCCACTCCTCGTAGGAATAGGCGGGACTCTGCAAGGAAAGGCCGAGGGCACTTGGATCTAAAAGTTCAAAACTAGGATCCTTATCTCACAGCGGCTCAAGGCATACCCTGCAAAGATGAAGCCGCTACTGAAAACACGCCGACCTTATCCAAGAGAGCGCGTCAAAGATGACGTCAACGCCTCGCACGCCAATTAGCCAAAGCTTCCGAGCTAGTTGATGGAATCCGCTATGAAGTGGATCTAAAGTCTAGAAGACACCAGCCACCACGGCAGCAAGCGGGCGACTGGTCCAAATCAACGACGAATGAGTGGGTCCCTGTTAAGAGGACACGTCCAACTGTTGAAGAACGGATCAAGAAACACCACGCTTTACTCGCGCATGCAAGAATTCTAGTGCAAGAGGCCAAGAAATTGCAAGCAAAAGATATAGACAACAGACTGTCAAAACCACGTCAAATATGGAGGCCGAAATCCAAAACGAGACCAGAAAAAGACCAACTGTCGGCTGCTGGCTCGGCCAAGGCCGAGCTACTAANCAAGGCTGAGCCGCCAACTGCTGGCCTGCGTCACCACCAAGCTGTTCATCCCCTATTCGCAGAAATTTTGCCTCCCGCGACCAGTTTTGAGTCTCCGACAGCTCCTATTTCTGTTCCGATGACTTCCTCACCTTTAGTAGGACCTCGCGACAGCGTGGACTTGTCCCAATTTAAAGTGAGTATTACGGATTGTCTCGGTCCTTTGCATAAAAATGAACCCTTGATGGCACGTCAGAATGGGGGTCGTACGAGACGCCCCAGTAAGTCAAAGATCTCTCCTACAGAAAAAGTACCGATAACCACTCTCCTCGAATTGCGAGTTGAAGTCCAAGAGCCCGTTAGGTCCTCACGCGCACGAAGGCGTGGGTTCAAATGAGCGATTCTTGAGAATAACGACAAGGCGTTATATGCTCAAAGAGAGCAATGTTCGTCAGAAGACGACGACGTCAGAATAGGGGAACCATGCCAGCACAAGATAGGTTGCTCTGATAATCATATCGACGTGTTGTACTATCAGGCTGGGGGTATGAACAAATCTCGAAAGAGAAATACCTGGGAAACAGATTCTTTTTGTCCATGTACCAAACTCATTAAGGCGGTATTATCAGAGTGTAACTGCTCCAAGACGGCCTCGCAAAGAATTTTGGTATTTGAGAGACTTTCTACAGAAACGCTAAGACACAAGTCAAGACGTTTCCGTAAAAGGAAGCCGACTGTTCAAGAACGTGAATTCTCAGAAGTCACGATTAACATGACAGACAAAGGAAAGTCCACGCGACGCTTCAACCCCGAATCTTTTCCACAAATATCTCAGCGATTGACTCGACTACAAACCGGGGCTATCAGGCCTAGAGATTATAGGAGAATTCAGAGAGGGCAGTCCTCAGACGATGAAACGTCAGATGCTAACTCTGCGATCGCTTCAGATGCCACTGTGTCCAGCACGGGACAGACTCGAGAGTCATTCATGATCACCACTGAACAGATAGCTCAACTCCTTTAAAAAGCTTTAGCTAAGCAGAAAGAGGACTTTAAAATCAAAATGGATTTGGCTGTGCAACGGGTTAAGGGTTTACATGCCCAACAACTCCAACAGTTATCAAATCAGCACGGTGAATCTAGTCGTTGCTAGGCTACCAATCAAATAGATAGCGACTCAGAGGTAGAGAAAAATGTTAATACAAATATTCTATTTGAAGATAAGAATACTGAAGATGTCCTTAACACTGAGGGTGGTACCAACCTCCCTCCCCAAAATCGCCAGAAAAAAGATGCAGGCGAAGACCTTAAGATGAAAGACTTGGAAAGCAAAATCAATGCTTTGATGTCTGCTCAAGAAGTAAAAAAAGACTGGCATTCCGTGTCCTTACCCGAGAGAGTAGGACTCAATTCCATATCCAGCAAAGTTCAATTTGATTAACTTCACGTTGTTCGATGGAAAGGGTTCCCCTACGCAACACTTGATTTATTTCAAGTCCCACCTAGGGATCATTTCTGGCAATGAACCTCTGATGGTAAGATCATTCGTAGGAACCCTTCGTGCAGCTACCTTTGATTGGTACCGCCGTCTTAAACTGGGGAGTATCAATACCTGGGATGACATGGAAAGCATATTTCTCGCCAATTTCTTTGACGATGACACCGAAGTGTCGATCAGAACACTCTTTGAAGAGAAGCAGAGAGATGGAGAGCTCGTTGAGAACTTTGTTAAGCGCTTCCGGAATAAGGCAATGAACTACCGAGATCCGGTCACGGAGGAATTCATCCTCCAAACATGCCACAACAACCTTTCCTTAGACGTATTAGAAGCTATGGGCACTGCACCATCTAAAACATGGAAGGAGTTGAAAGTGCGAGGAGAGCAGGCTGAACGCTTCCTCAAAAGGAAGAAAGCTGAAAGGGGGCAACCAGCAAATAATACCCAGAAATAGAACTTTACCCCCCGTGGTAAAGCGAAGGGGTAGGCGAATGCGGTAGACGCGAATCAGACGTTTGAATTACAACCCCAACAGTAGCCGCAACAACAAGCGCCAAAGCAACAAACGCCTCAATGGCAACAACGGCCTCCAAGGCAACAGAAAACTTCTGAGACAAAATTCCCGAAGGAATACTCCTTCAAGGAAGATGAGGTCCATGGTATCTTCAAGTATTTGCTGGAGAATAACAAAATTAAGCTGCCTCCGATCACTGATCATGAGAGAGCTAAGAAAATTACAGATTTACGATATTACGCATTCCACAGAACAGTCCATCATCCTACGAAGACATGCTACACTCTCAAGGACAAGATTCAGGCCTTGATCGATGTTGGAATCATCACTCCAAAGCAGCCTAAAGAGAAGAAGGTGGGCGCGAATGCTGTTTCGGTTAGCTTTGGCTCTGTCCCTTTGGCATGGTTTCAGCCAGAGCCCGTATATAAAGTACAAGTGAAGACCGTCAATGATGATCCATATGGACAACGTCAGAGAGGACTTTTGCAACACATAGCTCCTAGCGATGAAATTCTTTGGGTCCACCCAGACTTGCTCGAAGATGAGCAATGGGCAGGATCCTCATCTAAAAAGAAGTCCAAAAATAAGGGCAAGACCTGCTGTCCCACCACAGCAATTCCTGAAAAAGATGATGAAGGTATCCCCACCTTATCACTTTCTAAAGATGAACGAGAGGCTCTTGTCACTAGGGGTGGGAATGAATATTATTATAAATACCCCGAAACCTCTAACGCAAATGCCAAGACGTTAGCCGAACTAGGGGTGGCCACGACTCCCCCTACACCAGCTAAAAAATCCCAACAAAAATCAGCCAATAAGCAAAAAGAGAAAGAGCCTTAATCTCAGGAGGTTCAGAACCCGAAGCAGTCTCGATTCAATCGTCCGATTGGGAGAGATAAACCGGGAAGTTCAAATACTCCTTACTGCTTTGATGTTATGGCTCAGCTAGCTAACATCCCAGCGAGAATAACTTTATATGAGTTATTGTGCCTCTCCAAGGATACTAGAGAAGCCTTGCGAGAAGCTTTAGTCGATTCTGACGCGTTCCTTACACAAGTCAAGCCGGCCCGCGAAGAAACAGAATCATCAGTTAAGCTTTGCAATTTATCGGCCAAACAATTCCCTCATATTACGTTCACTAAGGATGACATGCAAGTGAAGAATTCAAAGCATGATAGGCCTTTATACTTCACCGGATACGTTGGCTCCAGCGTTGTTAACCGGGTCCAAGTCGATCCGGGTTCCGCTGTTAGCATCATGCCACTCCGGTTGATGTACAATCTCGGAATCCCAGCGAGCAAGCTGGCTTCCACAGGTACCGTTATATGCGGATTCAATACCAGTGGATCCAAACCTTTGGGTAAGATCCGGATAAAATGTTAACTTGGGGATTTAAAGTCCGAAGTTACTTGCTACGTGATCGATGCAGAAACTTCCTATAATTTACTATTGGGTCGACCATGGATCCATGGTAATCTTATAGTTCCCTCTACTCTTCATCAGTGTCTAAAATATATAGACGCCAATAATGAAGTCAAGACGGTGGTCGCGGATAAGCAACCGTTTAAGGGATTGAAAAACTACTTTACTGATTCCCTCCTTTACGATGCTGAATCTGATACTGAATCATCGGCTCAAGACACGGATAGCGGGGGAGAAGCTGACACCGAAGCAGGGCTTGATTACAATAGTGGTTTTGTACTGAATGACATTGTACCCTTTGTAATCGGTCTTGATGATGGTGAATCGTCAGACGGTAGTTGTAATTGGCAACTTGCCGAAGAAGTAATAAATGGCGATTTAGAGTACTCACCGTGTTTGGCTAATGTAATGCAGGGATTGTACAATAATCCCGATATACACATGCCGCTTCAGTCATCTTGCTTCACGAAAAAGCGCTTCCAGGACTCGTTTGGAACGACCTTTGTCATTCCAGCTAAAGCCAGGGGGTGAAAAGGAGTTAGTTTTTGGTAAAGGGGAAGTATCTCCGCCATCGTATCCCTTTTCAAATGAAGATAAAGATGATGAGAGATCTGGCCTTTATTTATCCAGATATAGTCAATAGGCGCGTGATATGATAAAAAAATAGGGATACAATTTTGTGCTCGAAGAAGGTCTTTGTTTTGGTCGAGGCCCACGAGTTCCACCTCGTATGGCCTATGTACCGAAAGGAAAACCCGATAATTATTATGGCTATAAAAGAGGTCTGGGCTATGCTTCTGATAACGAATGTTGCTGGCAAGTCATCGACCACTTAGCGAACCAAGATGGATATTCATCCGACTCTTCTAATTGGATTCAGATGTCAGCCTGGGAGAAGTATTCAAAGGCCTGATGTCGAATATGACCACGGTTGATCCTTCTATGGTTCAAGAAGATGATCAATTGCCGACTTGGGAGGACCCATGGATTCATCATCTAAATATACAGTATGAAGACCGATTCGAGCAAAGAGAACCTCCTACCAAAGATAAAGTGGTCCAGGTGAATGTGGGTGATGAAGCGAATCCAAAGCCAATATTCGTAAGTGATAGTCTTCCACCAGATGAAAAAGAGGAGTTAATTTCCCTCATCAGAGAATTCATAGATGTTTTTGCCTGGAATTATGAAGATATGCCAGGGCTTGATCCGAACATGGTAGCCCACCGTCTTAACATCAAATCAGATGCAAAACCTGTCAAACAACAGCAAAGACGATTTCGTCCACAAATCATGGAAGCGATTGAAGAAGAAGTCAAAAAATTAATCGATTTTGGTTTTATCCGAGAAGAACAACATCCGGATTGGCTCGCAAATATTGTTCCGGTCCTCAAAAAAAATGGGAAAATAGGGATATGCATCGACTTCAGAGACTTGAATAATGCGTGTCCGAAAGATGATTTCCCTCTCCCCATCACAGATGTTATTATCGATAACACGTGTGGGTTTGAGAGAATATCCTTTATGGATGGGTTTTCAGGTTACAATCAAATCAAGATGCACCCGGAGGATGAAAAACATACCGTATTCAGGACACCCCTGGGTGTTTTCTGCTAAACAGTCATGCCTTTTGGATTGAAGAATGCATGCGTCACTTATCAACGGGCAATGTCTAAGATTTTCCAAGAACATCTTCGAAAAACTATTGAATGCTATGTCGATGACTTCGTAGTGAAAAGTCGTAACAAAGACGATCATATCAAAGATCTAAGGACGATGTTCGACCTCATGCAAACTCACCAATTAAAAATGAATTCCACCAAGTCTTTCCTTGGAATGTCCAGCGGTAAGTTTCTGGGATTTGTCATCACTACGACGGGTATCCGCATCGACCCCGACAAAGTAAAAGCAATACACGAGTTGCAACCCCCGAGAAATCTTAAAAAACTTCGAGGATTACAGGGGCGGCTGGCTTATATACGCCGGTTCATCTCAAACCTATCTGGGAAATGTCAGCCATTTTCCAAACTCACCAAGAAGGGTGTATCCTTCGTCTGGGATGAAGCCTGCCAAAAGGCATTCGAGGATATCAAAGCATATTTGGCGAATCCTCCCGTTCTGGTCGCACCGAAGTCAGATAAACCGTTCTTAATTTATATTAAAGTGATGAACCACTCGTTAAGTGCTTTATTTGCACAAGACGATGACAATGGTCACGAACAGGCCATTTATTACCTGAGTCGAACTTTGGTTGGTGCTGAGTCTCGGTATCCAATGATTGAGAAAGAATGTCTCGCCTTAGTATTTGCTATCCAAAAGATGTGGCATTACTTAGTAGGACAAATGATTTACGTTATTTCCAACGTTAATCCGGTCTGAGTATTCATGACACAACCAGCCTCTATGAACTGGAGACTAGCAAAGTGGGCACTACTCCTATCTCAATACGATCTGCACTTCAAACAACAGAAGTCGGTCAAAGGACAAGCAATTTGTGATCTTCTAGCAGCTAACCCCATAGCGGAAACAGCTGAGTTGTATGATGATTTGCCCGATGAAGCTCACGAAGTCAATACTACGTTTCATCAACAGGTATGGCAACTATATTTCGATGGAGCTTCCCGAGCGACCAATACAGCAAGCACGCCCGGTAATTCTAGGATCTCCGTAGGAGTCAAAGTTGTCCTAGTTTCTCCGGAAAAACATATGATACCCCGAGCCTACTCATTGATAGAAAAGTGTTCGAATAATATCGCCGAATATAATGCACTGCTTATCGGGCTTAGTTTCGCCAAAGAGCTGGGGGCTGAATATCTCGAGGCTTTTGGCAATTCTCAACTAATAGTCAACCAAATCCGGGGAGAGTACGAAGTCAGAAATCAAGACTTAGTACCCTATCACAAGGCAGCCATCAAAATGGCAAGCTCGTTCGAACAATTCTTCATTGAGTACATTCCACGCCTCCAGAATGCATACGCAGATGCGGTGGCAGCATTATCGGTATCTTTGGCACAACCTCCTGACTCTGAACAATCCATTACCGTCAGAACCCACCAATTGTTTGTGTCGGATTGCGTCATTAACGTTAAGGAAGCATATACAGCTAGGATTGATCTCAAGCCCCGAGACTGGAGATTTCCTATAATTGACTACGCTGTGCATGGTATTTTTCCATAGGACGTAAAAGAAAGGGACTCGGTTCGAATAAGAGCTTCGAGATTCTATTACAATTCAACAACCCATACACTATATCATCGTGCATACGATGGGTTATTACTCCGATGCCTCTCAACTAGGGAGGCAGAAGCGGCTCTCAAAGAAGCTCACGACGGAATCTGCGGTGCACATCAACCCGGTCCCAAACTCTGTGATCGACTCAAAAGAATGGGATACTATTGGCCAACCATGGTCAAAGACGCGGTTGACTACGCTCGTCGGTGCCATGCGTGTTAAACACACGCAAATTACATGCACCAACCCCCGGAACACCTTCACCCCTCGGCTACTTCATGGCTGTTTGAGACTTAGGGAATGGACATCGTCGGTCCTATCTTCTCACCATCAGTTAAAGGTGACCGCTTCATTTTGGCGATCACCGATTACTTCTCGAAATGGGCCAAAGCAATCCCACTCAAAGAAGTGCAGACAAGCGATGTCATCAAATTTATCAAACACCACATCATCTATCGATATGGCATTCCGAGACGAATTATACACGATAACGGTCCTCAGTTCGTGAGCAACGCTTTCATTAAATTCTGTGAAAAATTCAGGATTGAAGACATCTCTTCTACAGCATATAATCCTACGGCAAACGGATTAGCTGAGGCATTCAACAAGACAATCATAAAGATTTTGTCAAAACTCGTGAAAACTAGTAAACGAGACTGGGACGACAAACTCGGCGAAGCCCTTTGGGCCTATCATACCATGGTCCGTACGCCTACTGGGGCCACTCCGTATTCACTAGTGTATGGATGCGAGTCTGTTCTTCCTTTGGAAATTCAGATTCTCTCCCTTCGTATTGCTCTCGCAACAGGGATGACGATGGAAGAACAACACCAGAAATGTCTCGAAGAACTTAAGATGCTGGACGAAAAGTGCATACAGGCTCAACAACAAATTGAGTTTTATCAAGCCAGAATCTCTCGTGCTTTCGACAAGAAAGTTAAGCAACGAAGATTCAAGGAAGGAGACTTGGTTCTCGCCATCAGGCATCCTATGATACTTAACTCCAAGAAAAAAAGGCAAATTCCAACCCAAATGGGAAGGACCGTTTGTGATAGAGACGGTCTACTCAAACGGTGCATATCGCCTAATCACTAAAGACGGTGATAAGATCATGATGCCAAAGAGACGGTCTACTCAAACGGTGCATATCGCCTAATCACTAAAGACGGTGATAAGATCATGATGCCAATAGATGGCAAGTTTCTGAAGAAGTATTATCCTTAGTACATTCAGAACAGATTTGTTTTTAACGGGAAGTTCCTGAAGAATGCCATATACGATATTCTTAAGGATAACCCGAAATCAACCGGTTGTTCCAAATAAAGACTCGTCATCTGAACAGTTCATGCCTGGTCATAAAAAAACTCCCACTGAAATTCTCCAAGTACTCTCTTGTTGAGATGAGATTTGATCACTCTTCAGGGTCAATCTTTCCTCACAAAAGAGTTCTCACCGTCCTTCACTGTCAGATCAGTTAACAGCGAGCCTAGCAAAGTTCATTTTTTGGGCTAAGTCTGGTCAAACTTCAACTATGATTTGTACTCCCACAACCAAAAAATCTCCTTTCGATTCCTTCCATGAACGAGAGACCCACTTTCAAATTGATTTCCCTTTCGATAAACAAAGGCCTTCATTCCTTTCGAACGACCAAACCTATAAAAGTTAGGGTCGTCTCAACATCCCATTTTGGTCAAAACTGTCAAATGACTATGGTCAGAAGTGGGATTCCTTTCGATAAACGAAAATATTTCACTCCTTTCTCTCCAGCCAAACCTATAAAAGTTAGGGCTGGACTCCGAATTTCATCTTGATAAACAAGAAGACTTATTTCCGGATCAGATAACCAATACTATAAAAGTTAGGGTTAACTGAATCCTCTCGATTCTTAGGGTGGAGATCTCATTCTTAGTTTCATCTCACTAATTCTTAAAGTGGAGATCCCACTTTAAGTTTCTTCTGCAGCCAAGGATAGAATATAAAATTCTTCCTCTTTGGTATCGGGTTCACTTCTCCCTTAAAAGAATGACTGAAGAGACAATATAAAATTCATCATCTTTAGTATTAGGTTCACCGTTATCCTGTAAAAAGGCACTACATTCTAATAACTCTGTAATCCATACCTTACGCGTATGGGAATTTTATCTCGAATCCTAAGTAGAGATAAGTCGACGCCTAATACGCGCTACCGGTTAGTCTTTTAGCGTAACAAAGACGAAGTCTACGTATTCAAATTCATAGCATTGAGCCTAAAGGAGTTCATTCCTTTAGCACAACGTTACTTGTGAAACAGATCTATATAATTCATAGGCTAGCCCGATTCAAATAGTAATCGGTAAAGGCATATCAAATCCGTTGAGGGCTGGGGATTTGCCAAAAATCCTATAAGTATTATGGTTGATTATTCTAAACAGAATGAGAAATCATAATAAGAATTAAAGTAGACTGAACAAAATACGCGTATCACTAACAAAAACAATTGTTCAGATACAATAGCTGCAGTCACTTTACATTGTACTTTTGACTAATAATTTGCTGCTCTAGCTTGGCTAACTCTTCAGCATATGTACGTTCAAGCTCACGCTGTAGCTCTGTCTTGAAAGAGTCCTCAGAAGCAGATAGGAGTTGGGCAGCTTCTTCCTCCATTTTGGCTAACCTTTCTCTCGAGAGCGCCACTTTGCTGGACATCACGGCTTTGCTATGCTCCTCCCCGGCCTTGGTCACCTCCAAAATAGCTCTTCGTTGTTTTGCCTCCGCTAGTTTCTGTTCAAGCTCTGCTATTTCGACATCAACCGAAGCTAACGGCGAGTCGATTTCACGTAAATGGGCCAATCTTTCGGAAAGAACTTCCTCCGCTTGGTCGACACGTTTCCTCTGCGCCTAAATCCCAAGCCCAACGGATGCTCGAGATTCACGTCATGTCTGCAGACGAGCCTCCATTCACGCAGCACCATAGCCAGAAGTACCAACAGATTGGAGCTCTTGTAGTTTCACAAAATTACGTTCTAATTGATTCACATCGTCGGTCAAAGCTTTAGCTATGTTAAGGGAGCTTGTGTCCTTTATTGAGGCTATTTTGCGCTCAAGGACCGGCCGGAAGTGGTTGAAAGGGATCTTCTTTTCCAGGAGTTTGTCGATTAACGACTCTACAAAATTAAAGAAGTTGCCGACCTCCAAGCAAAGGAGGAGCTTATCGGGGTCGTCATCAGATAATAAAGCATCAACAGCTTTGCGAAGTTGAGACGACAATCCTGCAACAACAAAAGAAAAAAGAAACGCAAGATCATAAATATCCCATAATTATAATTCAGGAGAAATAAAAAAAAGAGATATTGCGCGAGATTTACCAATCCTCGAAGAGCTTTCTCTAACCGAACACACTACACCCGTTTCTGGTCGCTCAACTTCATGTGTCGCAGGAAGCATTATGGGTGTAGTAGCCGTTGAAGCACTAACTTCTTCAGTTGGTCTTACGGCCTGTTAAGTTGGACTTCCACTAATAGTTGTAGCAGATACGGTAATTGGCATTCCCAAGGAAACCGGGAGTTGTTGCTGGAAGCCTGATGACCGAGCGTCAATAACAACCCTGCCAAAAGCAAGAAATCGAGACCCTCAGATTCACCAGACTTTCTGTTAGGAGTAGTTGTATCAGTCTTAATGACTGGTCCTGCGATTTGAATCCTCCGATGATTAAATGAAAGATCACGAGTAAATAAGTGAAATATGGGAATAAGAACCATACTTGTAGGCGAATCAGCTGTGATTTTTGGATCGGCGGCCTCATATTGGGCTTGTTCACGCAACATATCGTCCAGCAGCATATCGTCAGAAGCCGATACCGGATCAAGTGAAGCAGGACCCTCTTCTTCAAAAGGTGCGTCTCGGGAATCCCCCTCGTCACCTTGACCCTCTGTTATCACATCTACAAGAAAGTTCAAAAGTCAAGACACAAGTTGCGTCGACTCACCAGACTTACAACAAAAGTCAAACAAGATTCACCTTCAACGGCGACGCTAGGTTCCTGCACCCTATCGCTTCGATCTACCTCTTGCAGCTTTTCTAACAGAGTAAGAAGTATAGAAACAATTAGCGAGGATACAAATTCTCCATCGTTCAGTTCCCGCCACCCAAAAGATGCGCTACTGGTTTTAAGTATACCTGAACTCTCAGCCTGTTCGGTTAAGCCTGGCTCGACGTCATGACCCGTGCCAGTCTCATCAGGAATACTTGTCTCAGCATCTACAGGCTCTTCGAGCCTGATTCCCAGAGTTGGTTCCGAGAAGTCAATATCAGGGGAAGAAGCATCAAAGATAAAGCCGCTTGCAAAATCTTCTTCTGTGAAGTGCGAAATTGTTTAAGTCCAAAAGCTCAACATATACCGGAAGAAACTATACGAAAAAGTACTCACCCCTTTCAGTCGTCAGTCCTTGAGTCGCCGGTCCCATTTTAGGGTTGCTCCGTCGCTTAGAAGCCAGCTTCTTGCGTTTAGCCGGGCGTTCCCCCTCTAGATCAACAGGCCTCTCCGCGGAAAATTTAGAACGCAATTCGTGCCTTGGAGTAACCTGAGTTGCGAGTCGGGATCGCGTCCGATGAATAAGGCTGGGCTCCTCTCTTTCCTCTTCAGAAGCTGCACCTGGGATTTCAACCGACATCTTATTAGGATAAATGAACAAGACTTGCATCTTTGGGATTTCTAACACACCTGTTTCCGGCTCCTCTTCTCCACCATCGCCACCAATCTATGCACCACCCCCAATATGAGGTTCCGTAGTAGGCTCCCTCTATATTGAATGACTAGAAGGACCCACTGGTTCCCTCCTTCTCCTCTTTTCGAGCTCGGATTCATGGACCATTCGAGTTGCAACCCGAGAAGCTTCTTCATCGGTTGACTCGGTGACCGGTTGAACCGGTACGTGTTCATTGGCCGCCAAGAGCCACCGGCACTGTAGAAAAGTCAACTCCAACTTGCGCTCGATGCCAGGAAGGTTGAACTGAGCACCGGTACAACCAGTGATGTTCCAAAGCCATGCTCGAGCCTCATCCACTAAGCCTCCACGAGTCCGGAGCTATCGGTTCGGGTTCCCGATATAAATCTGATCGTAGCCAAACTGATGAGCGAACCGACATGGCAAGTAGGGTTCTATGTAACAACGGTTTTAAACGTGAAAGATCACATAGCCCGACCGAATATTAACCAGCCAATCGAAGCAGCCAGAATTGAGGGAAGTCCGACCCATACTCGGCACCTCTACATCTATCAATGAGTCGCCGTACTGACCTGAAAATCGTGGGAAGCAAGTAGGGAAGACCCAGCACTTGTGATTCTGAAATTGCTTCCTAACCTCTGCAAAACCTCGTCCCTTCCATTTGCAATTCTCTATTATTTGAAGAAAAGGAAGAGAGGGATCCACCGAGGTTGGCGTCGACATCATATCCGATCGATGAAGCACCAACCAAGCCATTAAATAAGTGTAGGAGAGTTCCACCTTTGTGAGAGGAATCTGAGCTGGCGGTGAGTTCCCCCTTTGAGTGAATGCGTTCACGATCTGGCAAAGCCCTCTGTGAATACCAGTGGTCATTGCCGGAAGAAGACATAGGTTTTTTCGGTGAGCAAGAAGAACCACGGGAAACAAAGCTTCTAAGGAAAGTGCATCAGAAGATTGGTATGGCACTACGCATTTTTTAGCCAGATAGCTAGGTACCCGACAAGTAATGTCATAGGCCGGATTGGTTTCACTCCTTGCCACAAGAATATTTGGAACTTGGTTCCAGCAGCATAGCTATCCTCAATACCAGCTGTAGTGTAGGACTAAGCATTCGACTTCTTGATCAACTCATTCACATCGGAGGTGGTTAGCGGCGATAACTCATAAATTGTTTCATCCAGGACGCTGTTCGTGTTCTTGAACAGATAATCCTCGAACTTCTTCAAACTAATCTGCGGCCGTGGCTTCTTTGATAATGGATTAACACCCGTCAGAGCTATGTGGTAGTGACAGGTAAGATCCTAGAAGGTTTTGTAGCAGTTGGGTGTCCGCGACTTCAACTGCTACAGCTCCCTGTTAGAAGGGAAATATTCTTGATAAATCATATTTCCCATTGGAAGACCAGAGACCTTATGCATTTCATGCAACGCTAATCCTAACTCTCCATGCCTGGTCAGAAACGTGTTGGTGTCAGGATTGTAGAGATCCAACAGTGCCAAAAAGTGAGGGACACTAATGGTTAATCCGTAAGTGGTGGCGCGGACAGCTGCATATAGGCCACTAGGCCAAAAAGTGAGGGACACTAATGGTTAATCCGTAAGTGGTGGCGCGGACAGCTGCATATAGGCCACTAGCCTTCAAATCCTCACCAAACCGGTCCAAGACCGTAAGTGGTGGCGCGGACAGCTGCATATAGGCCACTAGCCTTCAAATCCTCACCAAACCGGTCCAAGATGTAATTGCTCAAACGAGTCCACCATAGCTTATCTGATGAATGCACCCATCCATAACATCAATGACCGGTGGTGGACATTTCTTGACCCAAAGCTGTGAGCCGATTCTTCACAGTGTTAGCAACAGTGAAGATCTCACCTTTAGGTGGGTCATACAATCCTATGATCCCCGGATGTAACCCCGTTATCCGGTTCCGATTACTTGAGCCGGGAGTTGCACCATGAGTAATATAGCCATAGTGAATGTGCTCATGTTCTTCTGTTAACCTCCATGACATCTCCCGCGGAATAGCTTGACACCGAAGCTCAACCAGCGAACGGTGACGAGGAATCGGAGGAAGGTATAAATGGCCACCGTCATCATGGTACAGTCATTGCTCCATTCTAAGAAACACAGCGGCGTGACCTTCTATGGAATCTCCAAACAAGTAGTCCGGCTTCCTCAGCGGATGCGTAGTACTTGGGTCCTTCACTAGTGGCGCATCCGTTATGAGTTGCCTTAAGCTATGGTGCTCTCCTTTCCGTATCAACCGTGGAAGCTCTTCCGGTACACCCAGAGCAAACTGAGGAGCTACCGGAATGGGGATCGGCTCATCAGTAGAGGCATAAGCCTCACTACAGCGGCCTTCCACTGAATGGGCACCAAACTCCCTCGAGAGAAATTCAACTGAGGTAAAACAATAGATAATTATTAAGTACGGTCATAAATACCTATGTTAAAACAGTATAGCCGTCGAACTCACCTCACAAATTGTGAGATAGAGTCACGACCTTATAAATGGTGAGACGATCTTAATTGTATCATATACGCAAATGACAAAGCATATTAACGTGCGAACGACACGATGGTATACCCAAGTCTGCGTAATATGACGCAACATGAGATCGCCCCATATTGCCTTAAAACGTATCTTGACCAAGCAAAACACGTCTTGTGAAGCGTCCACCCCCACGAAGGAGGATGGCGGCTCTTCTCAATTGCCTTACAAAGGAGAGCAAAGCGAGGATATTATACCAAGTACATATTCACAACGAATTAACAAGGCGAGACGATTAAAGAACCACACTATACACATGAAGCACGAGATATATTGTCGCAAGAATAACGCTACAATATATCTATCCTTCGGAGTATAGTACATCAGGAAATCGCCCCAAGTTAATTCAGTCATGTCTTGACCAAGTAAAACACGACTTGTAAAGCGTCCACCCCCACGAAGGAGGATGACGACTCTTCCTAATTGCCTCACCAAGGAGAACAAAGCGGGGATGCAACATGCAGTATGATATCTCAATGATTAACTCGTGAATGAAAGAGGCGGTGACGATATACCTGTGCAGCTAAACGGCACCGGCTCAGGCGACTGGGTCACCGAACGGCCTCGAACGACACGAGATCTCTTAGGCGACATATCTGCTGAGAGAGTTAACAGGTCAATCATGATGAAAATTAAGAAGTATCAGATTAATGCAAAGAAGAAATGGTGTTCCGATCAAACTTAAGTAGTGGGCTTGGGACAGGTTCAATTTCAACCCACGACAGTTCGTGCAACAAATTAAGCCAGAATTTTAGGATTTCGGCCAAAGTCATCTACGCGACCAACAATAAAGCAAGACGTGCCTACAAGTCATGTTATCACGCACGACTGAAAAGTTCGGTTATCGCGCACGACTGAAAAGTTCGGTTATCACGTACGATTAAAAGTTCAAAACCAAATTGTTGAAACCAAAAGGGTCAACACAAACTAAACCTCTCATACACATGGTTAGACAAGATAGCTCAACGTGCTTACAAATTTGATTCTCGTGCGCGAGTAAAAGCCCAAGGAACGCAAGCCTAAGCTCGGCCTAAATTTGTGCATACAGGGATTTGGCCATAATGACAAATCTTAACCAAGGGTGGACACAACCGAACATCCCAAAATATATATATATATATGCTACGAGTTATGGAGAGTTTCAATAACTAAGTAAAGGGTTCGTTTCAAGCTTTGAACACAGGTTGATTAGCCCGATTCCCATTCTCAACCAAGGCAAACTCGAGGACCAGAACCAGAAGATCAGAACCAACCCAAAGGCAAGGTTTGGGCATGGGTCTAAAGGTCGGAATCAAAACAAGAACAACATGGAATTGGGTTCAGCCAACTCCTAACTACTCAATTTATTCCCTTCTTTTCGGCTATCAATCAAGAACCCTAAATCAAGACTTAATTCCAGCCACACGACTGAAACATCAAAGCATATAAACCCAAACTAATACCCCTCAAGTGATCGGTCACCATTCAAAAGCCTAAAATCAAGATATGTGTTTTCCCCCAAACCAAGAGGCTAGGGTTTTGGAAAATCAACTATTCAAAAGAAAGGGATCAAATTGAAACTATGGATTCTTACCAGAGTTCGGAGAGTCAACAAAGAAGAAGCCTCCTCGAGAAGAACAGCAAGAGGCAAGAGAAGCTCGGATTTGAGGAAGAAGCCTCAGTGATTTCGAAACCCTAATCTTGAAATGGAGCTGCTCTTCGAAAACATAGGTTGAGGAAGAAGTCAAAGAGGATTTAAAAGAAAAAGTAGGAGGGAAGAGAGGAGTTTTCGAGCGGAAGAAAAAAAAGCGTAGGAACGAAAGAGGAAGAAGAATAGTTCGTTCTTTTAAACCCCAACCAAACCCGGTCTGAACCGTTTGAACCACCCAACAAGACCCGAGCCAGCATTTACTGGCTCGCATGCATGCGAGCCACCATTTGCTGGCTCGCATGCGTGACGAGCTGTTTGGGCATGCGAGCCACCACTTGCTGGCTCGCACGTATGCGAGCCACCATTTGCTGGCTCGCACGCATGCGAACCACCATTTGCTGGCTCGCACACGTGCGAACCGCCATTTACTGGCTCGCATGTCTGACAGACTATCTGGCCAATTTATGGGGGTATTCTGACCCATTTTTGAGTACTTTCGACTATGATTCGTATTCATACTCCAATGGGTATATGAGTTTAAACTATTTCCCACCCTCAACGGGAAGTTCCTAGAGAATATCGTGTGGAATATTCTTAAGGATAACCCGACGACCTTCGATGGGTATATGAGGCTAAACTAAATCCCAAAACTCCAAAGAGTATACGAGTATAAACTGGTCGTCTCTGCTCCAACGCATAGCTCTTGGTCAATGCTTGTCAAGACGTCGTTAAAAATGAATTCCCGACAAAGATAGTCAGTGCAACGTCAACTCAATGAGATCAATCAACACACGAGTTTTAATCCGGAACTTCGACAGCGGTCAGACGATAAACGTAGAACCGTAAGAACTTCATTTATTCGGCAAAACACTGAATAAATTGAAGAATGAAGGAGTTAAGAGTTGAAGCTAATTATAGGTCCTTTACACTGACTGAAGGTTGGGCCTATCACATCCAAAGTATTTTAGGCTATTCTATAAAAGAAACGAGGCTAAAACACTTTGGAGGGGGTATCTGTAGGCGTTAAAAATTACCTATATATCCTCAAACACAGTTCAAGACAAGGAGAAGACGATAAATGTTATTATTCAAGTCAAGGGAATTTATCCGACAACAGTAAGTATATGAAGTGGATCAGTAAAATGTACAAGTCAGCGAAGCGATGAACCGTACGCAAAACAAGCGAACTTGAGCTCGCACATATGCGGGCCACCAAATGGTGGGTCGCACACATGCAGGCCACTAAATGGTGGGTTGCACCCATGCGAGCCGCCACCAAATGGTGACTCGCACAGTCCCGAGCCACCAGGACTCCTTTTGACTTCCAAACCTCCCAAAACACGGATTTCGATAATTTTTAAGGATTCTTTCATCTCAGAACCTCCCCAACTGTTTTGAGGTTATTCCTAAACGTGTTTAAATGGTTCTAAACTACAGATGACTTTTAAATACAAATTCTTATTCAAAAGGACATCTTCAAAGGCCTATAAATAGAAGCCTAGGGTCTTCTTTCAAGAGCATCTGAAATTGAGAAGGCGAGGTGCTGTCAAATTGTCCAGCTAACCACGAATTTCAGAGGAGAATCATCAGATCTTGGTGAACACTTTCATAAAGAAAGCGCTTCGAAAGGTTTGTGATTCTTTCCCCTTCTTTCCTCCAGATTAAACTTAGTTTTAATCTCGAGAAGAGCCACAATCTCGCTTGGTCGTGATTGTCACTTCCGTAATTGTTTCCTTCGTGAAACAAGAGCGTAATTATATTGCCTATCGGGTTTGATCTACGGTGGTCCACGGACTAACGCGTCCCCGGCACAGGCAAAGATCCCACGCAAAACAGCTGGAGATAAACTACTGTTACGTTTTGTTTGATAAAGTTGTAATCTTTAATTTCATTGTAGGAAGATCTTATAAAAAGATCAACTTTTCTTTCAGTTTGAGCTTGTAATCGATAAACGGTGTAACAGGTTTGAAAGCAATGGAAAATGCAACTTTTGACAAAAACAAAGGCTTCTTGAAGAAGTTAAGCCACTTGTTCGGTAGTGATCATGATTACTTTTTGAGCTTGCCCATGCTATACATTGTATTGTTAGAGGTAATTACAGAGCAAGTATCCGAAAGTTCATCTTCCGAAGACAGTCCTTCATACATCCTCGGGTAATCCCCATGTTTGATGGCTTCTAGCTGGAGCTGAGACACTCGTCAGGCTATTCCTAAATCGACTTTTCTTCCCGGAGAAAAGTCAGGATTAGCGTTATTTGAAGTGAACACAGACTTTCATTTGTCAGCCATGTTGATGATGACTTCTGGGAGTTCATCATCTTGAATGACCAATCTTCTTTTGCGGAGCGTCTTGATTTGGATTTTAACGTTTTAGTGGAAAGTCTTCGAAATACTAAGACCCTCTATGGAATGGTCTTGGGATAGCTACACTCTGATAAGATTGCCCTAATTAACCTCTCACAAGGACAGTGTGAGTCTAATTTTAGGGTACTTCTCTTTTGAGATTTATTTGTACCCTCAGCCCGATAGTATAACTCATCGACGTTATGGTCGGAGCAACCTATCGGTTGTTGATTTGATTCCCCAGGATGACATTGTCATGTAACGGACACATCTTCTTCCAAGGATATAATGCTTTGTTAGCGTTCGTAGTAGTCACACGTTTATAATTACACCTTCGTGCATCCAAACGCGCTCCCGGTCTTCCACACGAACCCCTAAGTGGGGGGGGATAGGAATCAATTTGTTAGGAGGGTGCGTATGACCCCTAGTCTGAATAATTGTTCGGGAATTATTCAGCAGACCCAAGCGTTCCTAATGGGGACCAAGGCGATCCTTCAACGGAATTCTGAATTTAGAGAGATCCACGCTGCTGTAGGGCTTAACCGAAGGTACGGGAACAAGAAGAGCGGGATCGGAGGCTGACAAAGGCTAGGAAGCAGCCTTAGAGCTGGAATTGAATGAGAGACATGACTGGTGTCTCTTGTCAGGCAGAGGCGCCTTAGCTGTTTTTGGTGCGGTTGTAGGCACTGTTTTGGCCTTTGGCACCCAAACTTGTTTAGATCTTGGTGGCTCTTTGACCACCTCTTCTTTTTGTAACTCTTGTGCCTTTTGCACAAGGATCTGGGTATGCACAAGAAGTACACGACACTTCTAGATGCGCTCCTCGAGAGTAGAACGGGTTTGTTTGACACGAACTCATTTGTTAGTCGGTGGTTGGGAGGAGCATCCCGATGCTTATTGTGACGACGGCTTAGCCACTTGGTACTTTTTTAACTCTAGATCTGCTTGGTAGCGGAATCCGTCTACCTACTCTAAAGCCTTAGTAAATTGTCGAGCAAGATGTTGGCGGGGCCTCTGACAAGCCCTTTTCGTCAGCACTGGTGCGTTTTCAGCGGGCAACTCCTTGACTTTTAAGGATTTGCGATGAGCACCAGATCCGATTTCTTTGGACGGTTGGGAGGAGTCTTCAACAGCACCTGGGTGAAGATTGTTACCCTAAATCCTCAGATCTGAAGACCAACGAACCTTCTTGAGGGAAGTGGTCTTCCTACGCTTGTAAGGAGAGGAAGATCTGGAGGAGGAGGAGGAGATGTACTCCTCAAAATTCTACTGGTCGAACTCATATTCAACCTCTTCATCCATAGGGATCTTGATCAGTGGTTGCGGTACGATAGCCTTAACAGCGAGGTTGTTCACTCCTACTGTGGTCACCAACGTGTTCACGTTGAAAGTTGATTTATTCATTGCGAGACTCATTACAACTTCAATCATTACAATAAGTTCAAAAAAAAGATTTTTTATAAGTCTCCTTACACAATAAAAATAAAAAGATTACAACTTTCTTGAAAACACACGTAGAGAGATCGTTGATCGCTCTTCTACTTATGCGGGATCTTTGTCGGTATCGGGGTTTATTCGTGGACCACTAATTGATCAGATCCGAATAAAGATTTTGTTGTCTCGTAAAAGAGACAAGAAATTGAAGTGACTATCTCGACAACAACAAGACAATCACTCTTCTCGAGAATCAAAGCTAGGTGCGATCTCAAGAGAAAGGGATGAACGAGATGCAGATCTCTTGAACTCTTCCTCTCTTTGTGTTGAAGAACTCGCCAAGATCTCTTTCTCCTCTCTGAAATTCATGCTCCTCACTCTTTAATTCAATAGGACTTCACCGAGACTCGAGAATTTCGAAGCTGTGTAAATAAAGGCCCTATGGCCATATTTATAGGCTTTAGAAGCTTGGTTTTTAGATAAGAATGGCTAATTTGCTCTTATCTTCAGCTGTAACCACTTAATCATATTCTAAGATAGCTTCAAATCAGTTTGGGAGGTTTGGATCAGAATATACCAAAATCTAGAAGGTTAATGGTGAAAATCAGCCTTCTTGGGCATGAGACACGCTTTGTGTCTCGGCCTTGGTTGAGACACAAGATGTGTCTCAGCATTTGTCGAGACACAAAACGTGTCTTAGTTTTGGCCAAAACACCGTTTTAACACGCCTTGACTGTTTTCCTTCTAATTTCCCAGTCTGATCTCGTAATGACACGATTCAACATGCGTTGCAAAGCCGGAGAAGAGATCTACAATCTTCTATTGGTGAATCACATGTGGAGTGGAGAAGATATGAGTAGTGTTTCATCTTTCATGGATAAAATGTAACTCCCAATCGAATCGTCTTTCTGTTATTCTGTTGTCTCGTTGATTTGTACGCTTCATCAACTTACTTCATGCACTTGTCAGTATCAAATAATTCTCATTGACTTGAATAATGACGTTTATCATCTTTTCTCTATCTTGAGCTGCGTACGGGAACCTATAGGTAATTTTTGATGCCTACAAGGTCAAAGTCCAGAAGTCGTAGAAGCAAAAAAAAGATTGATTGCTGGAACTGTGGCAAGTATGGGTACTATAAGAATCAGTGCAGGGAACCCAAGAAAGATAAGGAGAGCAAGACTAAAATGAATGTTACCTCAGGAGAATCAAATAATGCCCTCATCTGCTCGTTGTAGAGCAAAACATAATCGTGGGTGCTGGATTCGGGAGCATCGTTTCATGCTACCTCAAATAGAGATCTATTTGAGAACTATGTTCCAGAAAATCTAGGAAAAGTCTACCTTGGTGATGATCAGGCATGTGATATAGTTGGAAAGGGAGTGGTGTAGATCAACCTCAATAGGTCTGTATGGAAGTTGAATGATGTAAGACATGTTCCAAGCTTGAGGAAGAATCTGATCTCCATAGGACAGGTAGCAAAAGAGGGATATGTATCAACCTTCGCACATGATACGTGAAAGGTTACCAATGGGTCTATGATTGTTGCTCGTGGCATAAAGAGTGGGTCTCTTTATATGATGACAGATGCATGTGGATCCATTGCAATGGTTAAGAGCAAAGAAGATCCAAATTTGTGGCACCAAAGGCTTGGTCACATGAGCAGCAAATGGCTGAAGGTTATGTAGTCAAATGGGAAGTTACTAAGTATGAGGTCGACTGGTCTTGACTTATGTGAGAGCTGCATCTTTGGGAAACAGAAGAGAATAAGCTTCAAAAGAGTTGGTAGAACTCCGAAGAAAGAGAAGCTTGAGCTAGTTCACACAGATGTGTGGGGTCCAGCATCAGTCCAGTCTACAGGTGGAAGGTTATATTTTGTGACCTTCATAGATGATCACTCAAGAAAGACTTGGGTCTATTTCATGAAACACAAATCAGAAGTGTTCGAAGTCTTCAAAAGGTGGAAGGCTATAGTAGAAAATGAAACATGTTTGAAGATTAAGAAGATTCAATCAGATAATGGCGGTGAATATGAAGATTCAGAGTTCAAGAAGTTCTATTATGATAGTGGCATCAGATTAGAGAGGACAGTGTCAGGTACTCCACAGCAGCATGACATAGCTGAACGGATGAATAGGACGCTGACTAAGAGAGCCAGAAGCATGCGTCTACAAGCAGGACTTTCAAACCAGTTCTAGACAGAAGCAGTCAACACAGTTGCCTACCTGATCAACCGGGGACCATCAGTGCCTTTGGAGCACGGAATGAGTTGAGAAGTGGAAGAAGAGATGATAGAGGAGACAACTTCAGAGAGGACAGATGCAACGCCCGGTCCATCCATCAGAGAGTTGAGGAGGACAGCAAGAGTACCCAAGCCAAATCCGAAGTATTCATTATTACAGCCCAGGTCTCATTTAAACTACTTATTATTGAGTGACGGTAGACAGCCAGAAAGCTATGATGAGGCATGTCGAGTGGGTGATGTGAGCAAGTGGGAGCTTGCTATGAAAGATGAGATGATATCCTTGAACACTAACAAAACTTAGGAGCTTGCGAAGTTGCCAGTGGGAAAGAAAGCCTTGAGTAATAAATGGGTGTACAAAATCAAGGAGGAGCATGATTGTTCCAAGAGATACAATGCTAGATTGATGGTCAAAGGGTTTCAGCAGAAAGAAGGAGTAGACTAAATAGAAATCTTCTCTCCTGTAGCCAATTTGACTACTATCAGATTGGTTCTGAGCATTGTTACAGCTGAGGATCTACATCTCGAGCAATTAGATGTGAAGACAACCTTTCTCCATGGTGACTTAGAGGAAGAGATATACATATAGCAGCCATAGGGATTTACTCAGAAAGGCAAAGAGAAGATGGTGTGCATATTTAAAAAGAGCTTGTATGGTCTGAAACAAGCTTCAAGGCAATGGTACAAAAAGTTTGATGGGTTCATGCAGAGAAATGGATACTCCAGGTGTAAAGCTGATTATTGTTATTTCTTCAATAGGCTTGACACCAACTACATTATCTTGCTGCTATACATCGATGACATGCTAGTAGCCGGTTCAGATATGGGTGAGATCAATAAATTGAAGAAGCAACTGTCAAGTGAGTTTGACATGAAGGACTTAGGTGCAACGAAGTAGATTTTGGGGATGAAGATTAGCAAAGACAGACTATCTCAAACCGAGTACATTAGACGGGTGCTTGAGAGGTTTGGAATGAGTGATGCTAAGGCTATTAGCACACCTTTGGCTAGTCATTTCAGGTTGACTAGGGAGCAGTGTCCAGTGACTTATGAGGAGAAAGACTACATGGTGAAGGTTCCATATGCTTTAGCTATTTGAAGTCTTATATATGTCATGGTGTGTACGAGGACTGACATTGCCCATACAGTGGGAGCTGTGAGTAGATTCATGTCAGATCCAGGAGAACAACACTGGGAAGCAGTGAAGTGGATTCTAAATACCTACGGTGTACTATAGAGAATTGTTTATGCTTCAAGAGAGGCAAGTTGGGTCTGCAGGAATTTATTGATGCAGACTTTGCTGGTGAGATAGATCAGAGGAGGAGCACTACAGAGTATGTGTTCACATTGGGTACTACTGCCATCAGTTGGGTCTCTCAGTTACAGAAGATCGTTGCTTTATCGACTACAGAGGCAAAATATGTTGTTGTGACAGAGGCAAGCAAGGAGATGATATGGTTGCAGGGTTTCTTGGAGGAGTTGGGATAGAAAAATAAGAAGAGTGTCTTGCACTGTGATAGCCAGAGCGCTATTCATTTGGCAAAGAACTCAGCTTTTCATGCCAGGGCTAAGCACATACAGGTTCGTTATCACTTCATAAGGTCAGCCTTGGATGATGACGTGTTGGAGCTTATGAGGATCCAAGGAAGTAAGAACCCAGCTGACATGCTTGTGAAGACTGTCACTATGGAGAAACTGAAGTTGTGTTAAACTTCAGTTGGCCTCATTACTTGATAATATGGGAGTTCGTCGCCGCAGGGAAAGGTAATAAAGACTGAAGATGTTGAAGCTTTTCAGTAGCATACTATGGGAAAGTTAATTAGTCTCAAAGTAGGAGATTATTAGGTTATGTGAAGCCTAATTTTCAGACCCGACCCAATTCGCTTAAGTGATCGAATCGCCATAACCCCAACTGCGCGGATCAAATTTTGCGGTACGTTCGACGGGGGGTTGCAGGTGGGCGGTAGCCCCCTTACCCGAAGGGGGGTTCGGGGGCGGTAGCCCCTAGAAATTTTTTTTCTAAGGGTATGCATGTAATTTTAAGTCGCACTAATACCCTAGTTATAAAAGGGTGGTTAGGCCACAACTTATAAATTATTCAGAACATAGTGGAATTTTACCTGCGATGGCCGTGAACGTAGCTTCTCTCATCGAGAAGTGAACCACATAAATTCTATGTGTTCTATGATTTGTTTTTCCTCTCTTCCCTCTCTCATATCTATTTCCAAATCATAACAGGGGTTAGAAAAACCCTAACATCTTCAACCCACAATTCCTTTTTTTATTAAAATGTCCTCTTTATTGGAGAATATATTCCCTTAAGGCTTGCATTAATTCATAGAGTTTTCAACTATCCCTACTGCTTATCTGCGCCTTCTCAAAAAATGTTGAATATTGTTGTGTGGAAATGCTTTGTTACCTAAACATTATTACAAATATAAATAAATAAATACATAAATAAGGCTTTCTTCCTACTCTTTTATAAAAGAAGCTTTATTTCCCTAGCTTTTCGCAAAAGTCATAGCCAATGGATACTCTTTGTCTGAACAGATGGCACTATCCAATGAATGCTAAATTGATTCCAACAAATGAAAATGCACAAATCTTGTGGTTCTTAGCATCACTATCTTCTCTCCTTTCTCATTTCATTGCTTGTGTTTTTCCAAATTAAGTGGGCATCAATTTCACACAATGAATGGGATAAGAAAACGACAGATAAGATGAACTCTTTTTCTCTGTCTAATAATTTGATATTCAAACTCGTTTTCATCCACATCCTCGTACATGCAGACATGATTCTGTGGCTGCAGTGGCAACTTGCTCCATGCCACATAATTTTATGGATCAAAATTTCAAGGGCCCCATTAATGGGCTCTCGTGGCGTTGAAACATAAATTGGAGAATTAAAATTGACGAGGGGAAGGGGAAAAACAAAAACTGAAGAGGATCCTCGATAGAAAATAGTATAGGGAGTAGCAAGGATGTGCCCCGGTATAAATTTCAAAATTAATGACCACATTAATACAATATTTCCATTGCACTAATGTTGTATTTTTCTGATATCATTTACCGGTTGCAATGATTTAGAAGTGATAAAATGACGTGTTATGTTTTTCTTTCATTAGAGAAGCCTTGATTAGAAAGTCATATATACGGGGGAAGATATAAACAACATTTGTCTCAAATTACAAAATTGGTGACTGCACCCATGGAATATTCAAATTTCACTAATATTCTAACCATTTGCATTATATATTAATAAAAGACGCGTCCTGTTCGTGGTTGGTCGTATATGATTTTCTATACGTATATCTCTTAATTAGTGGCTTTTCCTCCTAAAATAACGATGTTTGACTGAACGGAAAAACACAGGCCACGAACGGATGAGGATTCTAGATGGTTGCAACGGACCCATGAGGCTTTTTAGCCGAAGCATGGGAACCATGAATCCCATCCCGTCGCGTTGAATTGAGGTGGACTTTTGATTTTGGTGCTACGCTAAAGTTGGCTACCCAAATTATATGCTCCATTCCTCTTCGAACTTCCAAACTCTATCCTATCTGTTTAAAGTTTTTTACCTGTTCATTTTTATAATAAAAAAAATTAATATGGTGGGCCACTTCCACCATCATCTCAATTCTCAAGTCGGAGAAGTTTTTTATTTTAAATTGGCTAAATGAGGCTTAAATACCATGAGGCTTCTCTGTTTTGACACTTATATGCATAAGTCATTCTTTTGGGAAACAAATATCATAAGCCATTTAAAATTTATAATTGGCACATTAGCATCCTCGATCATACAAACGTGAAAATTTTCACCTGAATATTTCTCTAGAATACTTATGTGCTAATTTAGAGCTCTTTAATTTTTATATTTTTAAATTTACTATTACATCTACCAGAATTTTTTTATACTTATCTAAATCCTACTTTAAAATAGAACTAGGATATGTTTAATGATGAATTTAACAAATATTAATTATTAGAAAGTTATAATATTAATAAGTTAGTGTCATACTAGTTAAAGTCATATAATTTAACAAACATTCAGGTAAAAATTTTCACGTTTCTTGCATGAGCAAGGGTACTAATATGTCAATTTCAAACAACTTACGATATTTATTTTCCAGAAATAAAAAAACAACTCATGATATAAGAGTGCCCAATTGGGAAAACTTAATTTATGGTGTTTCAGTGCCAATTAGCCTTTTAAATTTATTAATCTAGTTATATATTTCGAAGAAATATTCATACGCATAGATTATAAAACTCTTTTTTTTTGTCTTTAACCACGTGTCCTCACCCCACATTAGAGATGAGACTAATCCTGCTCGGGGCTGGTGGCTCCTCGCAAATGTTGTTTCCAGGTTTCGAACTCTTGTTAAGAGGCAGGAGACCGCCTAGGGACCAACTTTCCTATCACTAGGCAAACAACTTGTTGGTAGATTATACCACTCTCATGAACAAATAAAAAGTGGACTAGGAGTTATCATGTGATAATCATGTATGATGGTGTGTGGATGTTATTTGAAAATATGTCTGCCGTTAGGTATAAAAAGACTTATAATTTATAAGCTCTTATAATGTAATGAAGTACTAATACTGTTAGGAAGGAACCCTAGAGGGGGGTGAATAGGGTTTATGCTAATCAAATCCGATTTATGCCAATTTAAAACTTATTAACAAATATATCCTAGCAAATTAGATATGCAACACTTAACATGCAAGGATATGAAACTTGCAAGAGCTTATAAGGTGGTGTATCCTCGAGCTGACCGCCGACAGTCAATTATATATGTCATCACATTAAATGCATGATTAGAGTCATCATTTCCCCAGTCCCGAAAGTTTTTATGACTCATCGGATCTCGTCAACAGTATGCACATTCCATCACCCTCATATTAAAGGCATGAGTGCCTCATCCCCCTTTGCAGTCAAAACATGTAAAGTAAATGCCAACGGAGCCACCTGCTTGGACACGGCCGAAATGACTCATCTTCCCCCTTTGGATCTACTATAGGAGGGAGGTGTTGTTTGTTGCTTAGGGTAAGTAAATTCTGCCCAAGAAAAACTCTTACACACTTGAGCTCTTCTTCCCCACTCAAGTTCTAAACTGACTTGACCGTCGGAGAAACCACCGGAGATTCCAACTCTGACGTCTTACGTATTCTTCATGTGTAGGACGAGACTATCGGCTCAAGAACCAACCGTCTGAACAAGCCTAAGGACCCTAACACCCCTCATTAATCCATAAATAAAGCCCTTGATAGATATCTGACATTAACAAATTTCAAACCCGCGGACATTTGCAAGTCGCGGCTTTCGTTTCTTCACGTAACAATATCATATTCAACCATGGTGATTATATATCTTTCTTGCACCATCTATTTCCCGCATCTCTTTTCCATCTCATCAATTGCATTAAACGCCAACATTAAGCATAACCATATATATCGGCCGTGATATATGACGTGCTGTCTTGTTATTGCCTTGAAATATCATTATGTCAAAATTCATCCAGGTTTGCCTGATAGGTAGAGACACATTTTCGACTTTTGCTGCTTAACCCTAACTCTGTACCTATTTATGATAACAATTTTCCTAACATCACACAAGCATTTAGAGCATCTAATAACAAATTGAGTTAAACATAATATTATATCTTTTACTTATTAGTCTTCTAGATTATTATATCTCGGTATTATAGTATGTTAAATTAGTCCCAAAATAAAACAAGTACCTAATCTAAATATGGTCTTAGCTTATTTAGTGCCTCATTAGTGCCTTTCATTTATGCCTTTTAAGGATTCTAACATGATAATTGTTGGCGCATGTGGCTAAATCTGTTAGAGAGCTGAAGTGCTATTTTAAAACTTTTTCAAGTTTAGATGTTGTGTGTTTATGAACCGTTATACTTAAAGTAATATTTGGCCTACTCCGGTGCAAAGATCACAAGGCCAAACTATATCCAGGAACAGCAGTACAGTACACTGGTGTGCACCGACCAAGTATTGTCAAGATCCCATCGATCTATAAGACCTTTCGGTCAAGGCAAAGATCTCCTCCATCTGTTAAACCTTTCGGTTAAAATATTTCGGTTCAGGAAAATATCTCCTTGATCTGTTAAAACATTTCGGTTCAAAAACATTTCGGTTAAGACAAAGATATTTCAATCTGTAAAACCTTTCGGTTTAGGGCTCTGTTCCAATTGTTGGCGCATGTGGCTAAATCTGGAATAAAACAGATAAATTTGTTAGAGAGCTGAAGTGCTATATTTTAAAACTGTTTTAAGTTTAGTTGTTGTGGGTTTATGAAACGTTGTGCTTAAATCGATATTTGGCTTACTCCGGTGCAAGGATCCTAAGGCCAAAGTGCTTTCAGGAACAACAATATAGTACACTGGTGTGCACCGACCAAGTACTGTCAAGATCTCCTCGATCTATAAGATCGACCTTTCAGTCAAGGTAAATATCTCCTCGATCTGTTAAACCTTTCGGTTTAAAATATTTCGGTTAAAACCTTTCGGTTGAGGAAACGATCACATTGATCTGTTAAAACCTTTCGGTTAAGGCAAAGATCTTTTGATCTGTAATAACCTTTCGGTTCAGGGCTCTATTTCTTCGGGCACAGACTAAAGCTTGCACGCTTTCAAACTCTACAACAGCAGCACAACAACTTAAACGCTTCAATGTGTTTTTCATATGTATGAGAGCTTCCCCAAGGGGCTCTATTTATAGGTCTCTAAGGCCGACTCAAGGGTCATTTGACTATTACAAATCATAATAACAATTATGATTGTAACAACAAATGACTTAATTGTTGTAACTGCTGCATGCAGTTTTAAGTGTTGCATGTAGAAATGTCTGAATGCGAGGGTCGTGTTTCTACCCAACATGAGGGTCGCGTCTAGTCCGCGAATGCGAGGGTCGCACCATCATGCGAACGTGAGGGGCGCGTTCCCTTGCTGCGAAGCAGCCTTCATGGAGCCACCTAGCCCTGATGTCTCTGTACGAAGTGCAAAGTACGCCTTACAAAGCGCCACTTTGCGCCTCAGCCAGATTAGCCCCGATCCCCTGCCTATTGCCCACGGGCCCACGGTCCACTAGAACTTATGAGGGATTAATTGAATAAAATCAATTCTCGGCTTGCCGTTGGCAAGCCTCACACATAGGACCTTTTGAAACATCAAAACTTTAACTTTCAACTATGCTACTAAGGATTTCTGAAAAATACCAGAAACTAATAAATACATAGTTTGAAAACTTATTTTTTTGGAAAGCGGTTTTGACAAAAAAATCCAACAATAATATGCTTTACAACATGTGAAAAATTGTATTTTTTAAAGGATTTCAATTCATACTCTGTTCATTAACAATTCATAAGCAAGGAATATGGTGCCTTTCACTACTTCATGACTCCACCCAAATTATCGGAAAGTTGCAATAGGTGTTTTTTTAAATTGGACTTGGATCTCAAAATCATCTACAAGTATTAGTGTCAAAAAGAATATCACAATCACCAAAAAAAAATTAAAAACAGCTGTGCTCTCAATCAAGCTCAACTTCGTACCAAGAGCTACCAAACAAATTAAATGTTTAGATTATATGTATAAATGTATATTTTATTTAACGGGTCCAAAACCACCAATACGGCTACTCACGAACATCAATGACAACAAACAGATACAAATATTTGTATATAACTGGGGGTGTCCATTCGGCCCGGGCCGGGCAAAATAGGAGCCCGGGCCGGGCAAAATAGGAGCCCGGGCCTGGGCTCAGAGCCGGTTCTGAGATTTTAGGGGCCCTGTGCGAAAAGTAAACACATGACACTTCTCTATATATAAAATATCAATAAATTCTAATTTGAATCCCTAAAATGCTAGGGAACAAAATATTACTAATCAGACATTAAAATGTTACCTGATTTATTTGCATCTGGATAGTCTTTAACATACTTTTCAAGTGTTGTTGCCCATTCTTTATCTCTTCGGTCACCTGAATAAAATATTACTGATCAGATAAATGCATGTAATCTCACATTAATAAAGCTTTCCAATAGAGCAAACGGTCCACAATAAGAAACAATTGCATATTATGTTCCTCTTGTATTTGTGCTTACATTCATCAGATATCGAAGCCTTTAGCATCAAAAAGTATCATCGAAAAATTGTTCTCCTTGCATTTTTAGCTGCAAAATCACTAATTAAGCCTTCAACATCAATTTTATCTAAAAAATCATTTTCAATGGATATCAAAGCTAGTCCATTTAGTCTTTCTTGTGACATGGTCGATCTCAGATAAGATTTTAATAATTTTAATTTTGAAAAACTTCTTTCTGCAGATGCGACTGTAACAGGTATAGTCAATAATATTATATAAGCAACACATGCATTTGGAAAACAATTTTGTATTTTTAAGAAATTCAGTATATCAATAGCCATCTTTGTTTCTTTTGGTAAAATATTTCGTAAGATTTTTAGTTCTCCAAACAAATCTTTCCCATCAAGATCAGAAAATGTTTTATATTTTAGAACAATTTCAAGATTATCACAACATGCTTTCAAATTATTATCATCTAATGAATTTAACTTTTCTGAACCAAACAAAAATCCAAAAATATTTTCATATGCTTTATATTGCTCAAACCTTATCTTTAGTGAACCAATAGCTTGATCTACAATATACAAAAAATAATTGGTTCTAAAAGATTCTTCAGCTGATTGTGTTGTCTCCTCATTAACATTCTCATCAAATTGTTTTTTCTACGGATTTGATGTTTTACTTGAAATACAGAATCAATTTCCATTTCAGTAGCAATTTCTTTAGCAATTGTCATAGCTTGTGTGAGCCCAACTTCTCTATAATCCTCAAAAAACCTAATCAATCCTTTTACTTGATCTATAGCAATATCAATAAGCATGTCTTTAGATTGTAAATATTTGCTAATTAAGTTAACAGCAAACAATATATCATACCAAATAATCATACTTAATAAAAATTCAAAATTTCCAATTCCATGTGTTGCTAAAGAATCTGCTTCACTTCTTATTTTGGAGTCATTATCAGTTTCTGCTAACTGAAGTAGTGCTTCTCTTATTTCAAGCGTTTGGAATCTAATTGCTTTAACGCTTTCAATATGGCTTTCCCAACGTGTAGCCGACAATGACTTCACAGTTAAACAACCTTTTACATTATTTATCAAAATTTGCCATCGCTTTGTTGAGTGAGAAAATAATATATAAATGCGTTGTATCACTCCAAAAAAGTCTTTTGCTTTACCACAACAATTTTTCATATCACAAAGTGTTAAATTAAGACTATGACAACCACAAGGTGTGTATAATGCTCTAGGATTTATATCAAGTAATTTTTTTTGTACACCTTGGTGTCTCCCTTTCATATTAGACCCATTATCATATCATTGACCTCGTACATTATCAATATCAAGATTAAGAGTTTTTAGTACATTTTGCAATTCATCAAAAAGTCCTTGTCCAGATGTATCATTTACTTTTAAAAATTCTACAAAAAATTCTTCTATCTGTATCGGGCTTGTAGAAATATCGACACATCGTAATATTAAAGTCATTTGTTTTTGGTGACTTGTATCCGGAGTACAATCAAGTATTACTAAAAAATATTTAGCTTCTTTAATTTTTTGAAATATTGCACATTTGATTTTAGAAGCTAACATACTTATCAATTCATTTTGAATGCTATGACCAAGATAATGATAATGAATTTCACCATGATCAATACGTCTAACATGTTCTTGCATTATCGGATCCCATTCTGCAATCATTTCAATTAAGCCTAAAAAATTTCCATTATTATTTTGATAAATTCTCTCATTTGTTCCTCGAAATGCCAAGTTATGTTTAGCAAGATATTTAACAACAGAAATTATTCTTTGTAATACTTTCTTCCAATATTCTTTCTCTTTATTAACTTGCTTTTGAACATTTTTATCGATTGTTTTGTTTTTCTTTAATCTTATGCGTAAATCAAGCCAAGTACTCATATTAATGATGTGATCATTAGTTGTTTCATGTTCTTTAAGCCTAGTACTAAGATGTATCCAATCATTAAATCCTTCATTTATTAAAAAAACTTTTCTTAATACCATTTTTAAACAATTTGCAACAAAAACAGAATACTTTATCGATATCCTTTGAATAAACTAACCATTCCCTATCGCATTTCTCTCCATTTGATAAATGCCTAGTGTAAAATGCCGAAGAAAAACACCTTCCTAATTTATCTTTAGGACTTCTCTCCATTTGATAAATGCCTAGTGTAAAATGCCGAAGAAAAACACCTTCCTAATTTATCTTTAGGACTTTTTTCGACTAATAGATCTCTTATAGGACCATTTTCCACTAATATATCTCTAGATTTTGTGTCTAAATTATCCCAAGTTCTTGGATCATAAATATTCAAAATATTTTCATTCTCATTTTCATTATCAATATCATTTTCATTCTGATCTCTATTCTCATTTTTACTTTCATTCTCATTCTGATTCTGATTCTCATTTTCATTATCATTTTCATTATCATTTTCATTTTCATTCTGATTCTCATTTTCATTCTCATTTTCGTTGTCAATATCAATTTCATTCTGATCTCGATTCTCATTTTTACTTTCATTTTTATTTTTATTCTGATTCTCATTTTCATTATCATTTTCATTTGCATTATCATTCTCATTTTCATTTTTATTCTGATTCTCATTTTCATTCTCATTTTCATTGTCAATATCAATTTCATTCTGATCCCGATTCTCATTTTTACTTTCATTTTCATTCTGATTCTCATTTTCATTATCATTTTCATTTTCAATATGATTCTCATTTTCATTATGATTTTCATTTTCATTATGATTCTCATTTTCATTATCATTTTCATTTTTATTTTGATTATCAATATTTTCATTCTCATACTCATTCAAGCCAAAATCATTAATGTTATCATTTTCAACATTTTCAACTAAATCTTGTGTTTTTCTAACAATAAATTTATCAAGCGATCCACTTTGAGTTTGGATAAATTGTTCAATTTTTCTTTTTTTCTTGCGTTTATCATATCCAGAAGGATATTTTCTTGGAGGCATTTATATAATAAAGTATTACTAATTACAATCAAATTGAAAGAAGTCAAGATTCGAAACAATATAACCTGATGAATAGCTCCGGCTGAGAATCGACCTTGCTCTTATCCGTCAAGCTCTCATAACGATTAACGAATCTTAGCCAAAGCCTTTGCAAGTTGCAACAACAACTGAACAACTGAACAACAAAAATCAAACAAAGGCATCAAATGAACTGAAGAGCTCCTCAAACAACAAAAACCCTAAGTAATCCCAAAAAAAGAGACCCAAATCTTACATGATCTTAATATGTTATCTATGATTTTGATTCTGAGTTCGACAGCAGCCAGCGGGGGCAGCGACGGCGACAGCGAGCTCGACAGCGGCCAGCGGGGGCAGCGACGGCGCACAGCTCGAGCTCGACAGCAACAGCGGGGTAAGACCGACGCGCCATCTCGGAGCTCCAATTTCGAACTTAGCGGCGGCCGGCGACGGGTGTCATTCCGAAGGCCGAAGTCTGAGCGGCCAGCGAAGGCGGCGACGACGAGCTCAGAGCTCCGACAGCTCCGACGCGGACGCTGACTGGCAGTGGCGACTGCGGTGCGGTCCGTGCGGAGCAGCGGAGGAGAAGCTCAGAGAGGCATGGGCTGGCGAACGGCTAGATCTGAATGATTTGTGAAGATTGGTTTCTTTTGAAGCTGGGGTTTGATTTGGATGGTTGAGATTAAGGGGTTTGTGAAATGGACGGCCCATATTTACTCTCCCTATATATATGTATATATATAAATTAAAAAATTTGGGGCCCCAAAATTTGGGGGCCCTGTGCGGGCGCACAGATTGAACTCCTACAGAGCCGGCCCTGCCCGGGCCTATGCGGATCCTCACCGGTTCGGTTTTTTTGTTTTTCAAAAAAAATCTCTTTAAAATTAAAATAATAAATAAAAATTTACACAAAATTTTAATAAAAAACAATAATATTATTAATCACTTGATATTACATAAATTAAAAATACAAAAAACTTTAAAAATGATAGATGATAAAAATAACTTCTTTATTAATAACAAGTAAATCCTTTACAAGTATAAATTTATTTTAGAATTAGTCGTATCACAATAGATGAGTGCATCCCAACTAGGTTGACACCTACTCACCAATATCACTATCATTTGTAACTGTTTCCAAAATAATTCATTACAAATTTTTATTAAAAATAATAAAAATTACAATTTGATGAATATTGTTTACTCTTTATATCTATCTGTTAGTTCTAACTCTTCAAATTTATCTTCAATACTAGCTATCCAATCGATGTCTTGCGTTCTCTTCTCGTACCTCCACCAATTTTTGTAAGCACATCACCGTATGTATAGTATACGGATCTAACGATATCCTGTAGTCATCGATCAAATGTCCTGCTGTGCTGAAGGCGGATTCCGAAGCTACCGTCGAAACCTGCACTATTAGTAAGTCACGAACCATGATGGAAAGTATAGGATATGAAACTGTTCTATATACTTTCCACCATTGCAAAATATCTAAATTATTATTTTGTCATTTAACTAAAAAAGCTGTTAAATATTGATCAATTCAGAAACCTCCAATGATGATCCAAGTCCAGATCCACCAGTTAGCTCAGCTACCACTGCATACCTATTAAAACTTATACTTTTACCCCGACTTAAGCTCGAAGAAGCCGAACCTGTAGACTGTTGTGTAGCTACACCATATTTAGCTGCATACTCATCATATAAGATTTGAAAATAATTTCTAATAGTATTATGATGAGTAGTAGCAGTAATAGTGCTACCAACATCAGTGTCTATTATCTGTCCACAATACAAGGAATGCAACAAACTTCGAAGACCAATATCTTTCAATTGCAAATCAATAAGGACCCCCAAACCAAAAATAATCGGAATAGGCCTAAAATACTTATTAAATTTACTTTCCATTTAAAAAATCATACTTCCAATATAATCATCCATATAATATTTATTAAAAAAATTTGAATATTTAAAATTTGTAAAGCAACTAAAATAATGGTTGGATAATAATAGCCATATAATAACATTGTAGCATCATAAAAAACTTGTAGCATCTCTTTTAAATTACTTATAACTATTCATTCATCTTTAGTAATTCCAACCAGAGCTAGAACTAGAAGCATACAAAACAATAAAATTATTTATAATTTCTTTATATTCTATTGTTATACTTAACATTGCATAGGTGGAATTCCACCTATGGTCAACGTCTTTTGGAATCAGTCGGGGTTTTATATTTTTTTCTTTTACAAAATTGTTTCCATCTTCTAATTCTTTGTTCAAAAGTATTATGCATATAAGTTACAGTCCTAACCTTTTCTATCATGGGTTTAATTTTAGTAAATACACTTTGAACAATTAAATTTGCAACATTAATACCAGTATGTGACTCTTCAATTGCAATAAAGGAAATAACTCTTTTAAACATTTGCTAATTTTTATCAATCCAGTGTGTTGTAATACATAAATAACCAGTTTGTGCTTTAGATGTCCAAATATCAGAAGTTAAAGAAAATTTACAATTTAAACTTTAAAGATAAAAAATTATTTTTCCTTGTTCCTCCTGATAATGTTTTAAAATATCACGTTGACAAGTTTGACGATTTTTTTAAATACAGGGTAAAAACCATCTGTAAATAAATCTTCAAATTCAGTATCTTCTACTAATTTAAAAGGAAGATTTTTAAGAATGATAAACCTGATGACGCATTTCCTGATACGGGCTACGTCATAATTCCAACTACCGAGACTACCAGAAGATGAGGATTGAGAGATCATAGATTGTCGAATATCACCTTGAGGCGTCTAGCCTTTGTTGTATTTATCTAAATGGCGTTTGATGTGGTTGGTGTCGCTCTTATGATGAGCTTAGAAAATCTTACCGCACAATGCACACTTAGCCTTCTAGGTGAGGATCCTGTCGTGTTTATCATTAGTGACGTCTATCTTCTTGAAAAAATTCCATACATCGGATCTTGGACTTTTAGGAACTCTTGGTGTAGAATTGTTGCCACCAAATTCGGGATCAACATCGGTAGGATCGGTAGGAGTAGCTGTAGTAGGAGGACTCATTTCGAGAGTTGGGTTGTGCTCTTCATAATCAGATCCAGAAGCCATTTTAGTGAAGAATTAGAGAGCTAAAGCGATTATTAGAGAGTATAAGAGAGTATAAGAGTGTATAAGAGAGTATTAGAGAGAAGTAAATGAGTTTTGGATGAGGAAAAAAAAGAAAAACCCCCTCTATTTATAGAGGCAAACCCCCTAGACAAATGACCAAAATACCCTTATTTTTAACCCTTTTTTGATCATTTTTAGGAGCAAAACGGTCAAAATGGCCATTATGGCCGGCTAGGCCCGGCCCGGCCCGGACATATCGCCGCCGGTTTTGACAGTCGGACCGCGGTGCCGGGTGAGCCATGTGAGGAGGCCTGTTAGCTGGGCCCGGACTAGTGTCTAGCCTGGGTTTCTCGGCCAAAGCAGGGCCCGGGCCGGCGGGCCAAATGGACACCCCTATATATAACCACTCAATTAATTTAAAAAGATATATTTTCCTTTCCCTTTTTTAACGATATCATCCTATTTATATTTATGGTTATCTCATATTAGATCTTGAATTACATTTTTTTTTTAAATAGTACGTGCCCTGAATCTTCAAATCTATAAGCAACACCTTCAAATCTTTATATTCGTTTGAAACGAGGTGTATTTAAAACAAATTAATGGATTCAGGGGTGCAAATTATAATTAGGGAAGTACAACTAAGAGACTAGTAAATTATAGATATTCTCATTTATCAGTGTTATGACATGAAAATGACTAAGTGTTACTCCTCTCCCAGAAGTCGTCACGTGTCCCAAATCATCTAAGCATCATCTTGACTCAACCGTATAGAGGACGAGTCTAGTATATGTCACTTGACCCTTACCAAGAAGGCCTTAGTTAGGGCTGTCCAAAACAGCTCGCGGCCCGGCCCGGCCCGACCTCGGGCCGGAAACCCGGGCCAAGTCCGGGCTCCGGGTCGGGCCCGGGCCAGCTCTTTTGTGCCCGGCCCGGATTATTTTTTTTTCTTTTTTTATTTTTTATTTTTATGTATTATATTATATATGTATATATAAATATATATAATATGTATAATATATGTATATATAATATATTTTTATATATGTATAATATATGTATATATATAATATATGTATATATAACATATTTCTATATATGTATAATATGTCATATGTGTATATATATATACTCTCTCTTAGTATATAAGTATATATAAGTATATATAAGTATATATAAGTGTGTATATATACTCTCTCTTAGTATATATACTCTCTCTTACATATAATATGTCATATGTGTGTATATATACTCTCTCTTAGTATATAAGTATATATAAGTATACTCTCTCTTATATAAGTATATATATGTATAAGTATATATAAGTATACTTTCTCTTATATAAGTATATATAAGAATACTCTCTCTTATATATGTATAATGTATGCATGTATGTATATATATACTCTCTCTTAGTATATAAGTATATATAAGTATACTCTCTCTTATATAAGTATATATAAGTATACACTCTCTTATATATGTATAATATATGTGTGTGTATCTCTTATATAAGTATATATATATATATATATAAGAATACTCTCTTTTATATATGTATAATGTATGTATGTATGTATATATATACTCTCTCTCTTAGTATATATGTATATATAAGTATACTCTCTCTTATATATGTATACTCCCTATTATATAAGTATACTCTTTTATATATGTGTGTGTGTATACTCTCTCTCTTAGTATATAAGTATGGTATATTACAACGGTTACTTCCCCATTGGCCCAACGAGCAACGGCTACAGGGTTACTTATGCGATTCTCTCTCTCTCTTAAATTATAACTTATAAATATATACAATATATTTACATATAATATATGTATATATAATATATAGTTACATAATAATTTAGAAGTATATACTAATACATAATTATATAAAATATAATAATATTAAACTAATTTTTAGCATTTTTTTTATCAAAAAAAAAGAAACTTAAAAAAACCTAGTTGGGATGTACTTATCTATTGTGATGCGATGAATTCCAAAATAAATTTATACTTATAATTTGTAAATGATTTATTAATTATTAATAAAGAATTTATTTTTATAGTTTTTTATTTGTAATTTATGTCATTTTAAGTGATTAATAAAATTATCGTTTTATTATTATTTTTTTGTTTTTTTTATAATTTAAAACTTAAATAAAATTTAAAAATTTGATAAAAAAATTTTTAAAAAAAAAGAAAAAAACCCGGGCCGGCCCGGGGTACCCGGGTCCGGGTCCGGGCACCGGTTTTGCCCAGCCCGGGCTCGGATTTTCGGGCCGGGCCGGCCCGGATGGACATGCCTAGCCTTAGTGGAAAGGCATCCTCACTCGGACCATGTGGTTAAGGATGGCTCTATGCCTACTCATTTCTTGAGACTGGATCGAGAACCTCCTACTCTAAGGTGGTCGAATAAAAGGGCGTCATTTATCGACCCTCTCGCAAGGCCAAGACAAGAGGCTGTTTGTCCTCGAATTTTCCGCCGACAGTCAGTCACCATCACATTGAATACATAGTGAGAGTCATCATTACACCGACCTCAAAAGTCTTAATGACTCATCGAACCTTGTCATTAGTATCACAATCACATTAATCGCATAAGTGACTCATGCCACTCGCAACCGACACCTGTAAAGTATTGGCCTTATAAGTTGATTGATTAGACTCGACCGAAATTACAAAACTAACCTCCTGACTCTGCTATAAATTATAATACCCGAACATATTTAACTAATATTAAGTATAAAGGTGTATGCATAACCACCTGTGCTTGTGAAACTCTACACAGATATGATGACAAAAAACTATATTAACTATACTTCAAATTTACTCAAACATTAAGTATAAAATAATTGATTATTATAGTATAGAGTGTGTATTTGTTTAATTAATAGCTTAAAAAATAACAACTATATATATGATTAAAGTGAGGGGACAAGGTGGCTTTCTTAGACAATGGAAGTGAGTCAATATGTGAAGGAATATGGGGCTTTGTATGTGACATGTTAGAAAGATGAGTAAGTGATGAGAAAATATTTGACCAAAAGGTTCCCTTTAAATGAGGTCTCATCTCTGATTTATAGGCATCATACCTCTTATTATATTATTATTTTAATCTCATATTTATTTATAAGATAAGCATGTGCACGCATATTAATAAATTATTTATTTAAATTTTAGGCTTATTTATAATATAAGCTCATGCACACTTATCCATGAATATATTTTTGTTCTCATGCTTATCTAAGTATAATCTTTTACACGACTATCCACGAAATATATATTTAATATTTTAGACATATACATAAGAATGAGGTGTCTAGGTAAATCATCATAAGGAATTATGATGACCATGAGGCGTCCAGGTGAATCATTATGAGAAGGATAAAAAATATATAAAAACCAACCAAGGCTATGACTATATATAGGGGTCTCAGTTAGGCTAACTACTACACCAAATAAAAGGAAAAAAGAAAAAAAAGAGAGAAAGAAAAAAGGGGTATATACATGTAGAAGTGAAATTCTAGTAAAGGAGGTAGGGAGAAAAGAGCAGAGAAATCGGAGAGGACAGAGGAGTACAAGTAAAAAACTGGAAGATTAAGGTAAGTGATTCATCCTCTTTTTAATTTCTAGAGTAACCTTTACTAGTTTGCTAATCTATGTGTTGTTATCATCAATTAAGGTGTTAGTCAACTTCTTAGATCAATTTAGAGAATTTCAACATAACTATCTCGATGTTTTTCTAAGACTTGCAACCGCTGCATAGTTATGAACATGATGCTACTTGTACAGTTTCAAGAAACTTACTTGTCATGCCTCATCACTATAGGATAATTACTAATAATGGAAGTGGTGGTATGTAAATTTATCCTTTTAACCTATGAAAATCACTTATATTGTCACAAACATGTTGGTTAACCCACTTTTCTATTGTTATTCATTCACATAATGAGGTATGAATGAACGAGAAAAGCTTAAAATAATAATAATAATAATACTAGATGGCTTCATGAAGATATAATAATTAACTAAGTAAATAATAATACATTGACAAACAAATTAATTGAGAGTGGATAGCATTTAACCATGTATATATTATTACTTTATATAAGTTTTGTTTCACACAAGTGGAGTTACAAAAATAAATAAAGAAATGACAAAAATTTAAGGAAAGGGATTTATAGTCTTAGTCATAAAGATGAGTACATATTCACAATCTTATAAAAAGAATTCTAAAGGAATCATTGTTGAATACTTATAACTATAAATATCTAAATTGAATACCTAACTGTAAAATAAAGCCACTAGCCATTAGGAATTATTGTTACTATTAATGTTACCGGACCCACCGGTGTGGTTATACTGATTGAGAAACTTTGGTCAAACAAATGATATTGAACCCTTGAGTTATTACTGAACCACTCGGAGACGTTCGAATGGTATTTTACTGACTCCTTGAAGACGTTCAAGGAGGTTTTACTAGCTAGCTCCTCTGGAGACGTTCATGGAGATTATTGAACTCAGGGGTATTACTGAATCATTACTGTATTGTATTATTATTGGATCTGTTGGGAAACACCATCAGGGATTACTGAACACTTGCCTAGATGGTAGAATATAAGAATAACAATAAAAAGTATTCACTTGGAAAGATAAAACCTTGCCTGAATTATTGTGCATTTAATATATTTTCCCTAACATGACAAGTTAATTGTTGAATGTACACCTCTAAATAGCATGTCATGGTATAGAGTGTTCATTATTTTCTAAAAGTTTCATTTTATTTTCTTAAGTCAGTTTTACTGTGGAATTATCCTACCATAGTCATTTATATGTTACTGATATCTATGATATGAATTAGTGTAAATCTGGAAATTAAGAAGTAGTTGCATTACTTACTGAGCCATCATACTCATCCCATTAATTATTACCTTTTTTAGAATAAAGTCTAGAGTAGATCGTGAATATCTGAAGGTCAATCTTTTAGAAGCAAAAAAATTGTTAGGCAAGGCGAGAGGGCAAGTACTTATTTATTGACTGGTGTTAATAGTAAGTACTGGTACGTAATGTGTACATATACGGTTGTACGTGAATAAGAACTCTGGAGATGTATTTTGGGCTGTAGGCATGTCCAATATTTACAAGATAAACTATGTGTAAAATGTTAAAATAATAGTATCTTTATGAGTTACGGAACAAAGATCTAAGCAATATTTTTGGCTAAATGTGTTAGTTAGGATAATTTAATATTGGTATGTAGCCATAAAATTAATCGTTAGAAACTTATGACTGACTGCACTGTGTCGCATTACGTAACCTCAAGGTTTTAAACCAAAATTAAACCTTGAGGGCGTGACATAAATAGATGCGCTGTCTACTCCTTGTAAGCGATCCTTTGCAAATAAACACAATACAATCTTACTTTTCTCCTCCATTTAAGCTCTCTGTTGACTTAACCGTTGGATAAACCACTAGAGATCCCAACTCCGATCCTCTTATATAATTTTCCTGTGCAGGACTTGACTTCTCTGGTCCCATCGAGGAAGATTGAGGAACTCTAAAACTAAAGATAATCCACATTAAAATTCTCTGTTGATATCTGACATCAACAATCAGTAACATAAGTAGGACATAACCCCTCTCAGTTTATTTATTTGCACTTGGCCATGTACATTCATGAGGGAGAGAGGTGTTATCTGTAATTTTAAATTTCTGAAAATGACTATCTAGGGTACCAAGTGCTGATGGTAAAAATTGAACTGCAATTTAACTTTGAAACAACTCAATCAAATTGTGTTTTAAATTGCAAATATGAAGATTTGAGGCTCAATATTAAACTAGAATACAATTTAGGGTCTAACATGAGAAAACCCTTGTACATATCCATCCCCAGCAGACATTAATAAAAAAGGGGAAATTGTGTCAATGCACCAAAAGCAATATTTTTATGTGTTGCAGCCCGTTCACTTTTACCCCATGTGGTTCAGCCCTAAGAAGTATGCCATCTTATGATGTAGCACTCTTTTAGCAATTATTACCAGTCAACTAAGCATAAAGAGAGAAAAAAGTACAAAACCCAAAAATATCATTATCTCTTTCATGTTGGGTCTATTTAGAACTAACATGAACTCTTATTAGAACTACCATGAACTCCAATTAGAACTAACACGAACTTTTATTAGAACTGATTTAATTCCTTTTAAGTCTAATTTAAATCATGTTATATCTAATTCAACTTATTTTAAGTCTAATTTAATTAGACTTAATATGAAATTAGACTTAAAAAATTGAATTAGACTTAACATGATTTAAATTAGACTTAAAAGGAATTTAACATGATTGAAATTAAACTTAAAATTTCGTGTTAGGTCTAATAAAAGTTCGTGTTAAGTCTAATTTCATGTTAGGTCTAATAAAAATTTGTGTTAAGTCTAATTTCATGTTAGGTCTAATAAAAGTTCGTGTTAGTTCTAATAAAAGTTCGTGTTAAGTCTAATTTTATGTTAGGTCTAATAAAAGTTCATGTTAGGTCTAATTTCATGTTATGTCTAATAAAAGTTCGTGTTAGGTCTAATTGGAGTTCGTGTTAGTTCTATTTCGTGTTCGTGTTAGTTCTAACTCATGTTAGTTCTAGTTCATGGTAGTTCTATATTGTGTTCGTATTAGTTCTAACTCAGTTCGTGTTAGTTCTAATTCATGAATTAAAACTAACACGAACTGAGTTAGAACTAACACGAACATGAAATAGAACTAACATGAACATGAATTAGACCTAACATGAGTTAGAACTAATACGAACACGAAATAAAACTAACATGAACTCCAATTAGATCTAACACGAACTTTTATTAGACCTAGCACGAATTTTTATTAGACCTAACACAAACTTTTATTAAACCTAACATAAAATTAGACTTAACACGAACTTTTTTTAGACCTAACATGAAATTAGACTTAACACAATTTTTTATTAGACCTAACATGAAATTAGACTTAATATAAACTTTTATTAGACCTAACACAAAATTTTATGTCTAATTTCAATCATGTTAAATTCCTTTTATGTCTGATTTAAATCATGTTAAGTCTAATTCAATTTTTTAAGTCTAATTTCATGTTAAGTCCAATTAAATTAGACTTAAAATAAGTTGAATTAGACATAACATGATTTAAATTAGACTTAAAATAAATTAAATTAGTTCTAATAAAAGTTCGTGTTAGTTCTAATTGGAGTTCATGTTAGTTCTAATAAGAGTTCATGTTAGTTCTAATTGGAGTTCATGTTAGTTCTAATAAGAGTTCATATTAGTTCTAAATAGACCTAACATGAAAGAGATAATGGTATTTTAGGGTTTTGTATTTTTTATCCTCTCTCTATACTGAGTTGACAAGTAATAATTGCTAAAAGATGGCTACAGCATAAGATGTTATACTTCTTGAGGCTGAACCACATGGAAAAAAATAAAAGAAAAAAAATAAAAGTGTTGTAGCACGTGAAGATATTACTTTTGGGACCTTGACAAAATTTTACCCAAAAAAAAAAAGAAGGGAAAAACAAATTACGCGGCCACCTAGCAATCTGCAGCACACTTTTAAGTCCCAACCTCTGTACATGTCAGCCATCATCAATCAACTACAAAAGAATGAGCAGTTCTTTAAATTCCGCAACTCCCTTCAAATGTTTTCTGCTTGTAATGAAAGACGGGGAACAAAAGAAGGAAGAAAGATCAAGAATCACCATTAAAATCAAGAGAGAGGATGGCTAGGGTTTTAAGAGCTTCTCTTCTCAGAGCTTCGCAGCTGCTCTCACGGCCAAGATCCTGCAAGAACCCAGCCTCAAGGTACTCCTCGGAGGCGGCGGCGGCGGCGGCGGAGGCGAAGGTTACGAGGAGTATCGGAGGGCTTTGTACGGTGGGATCACGCACAAGGCGGTGCTCGTCGACGCCGTAGGGACTCTCGTCGTCCCTTCTCAGCCAATGGCGCAGGTGAAATCTCGATGCTGCATTGACCTTTTCTTGTTGGTATTAGGGTTAGGGTTTGTAAATTGTGATTTGGGTTTCTGTGGCTGTTTAGATTTACAGGCAAATTGGGGAGAAGTATGGGGTTAAGTATTCGGAAGATGAGATCTTGGATAGGTACAGGTGGGCTTATGGTCAGCCTTGGGGGAGATCAAGGCTCAGGTTTGTGTACTGATTAGTCCCCTTATTCATTATTTTATTGATTTCAATTCTAGTTTGGTGATTTAATTGGTAGTATTTTGTTTGTAAAATCGATAGTCCCGCAAGGGATATTTCCTTCAGCAAAAGCGTTTGACACCTCAGAAATTAACACTAATTTGGTAAATATCTCTAACTAATCTAAACTCATACCAATCACGGGTTATCCTTTTTTGTCCCTATTTGTAAAGATATGAACAGCACCACTTTTATCTGGTGTTTCAATTAGCAGAAATGTTGGACCATTAATTCAGTTAATCACTTTCATTGATATTGGGAAATTCTTTTACTACTATTAATGTGGAGAAAGCTAGATAGTTTACCTTCACTGAATCATATGAAGCAGGTGACTCGGATATGTCCTGATTTCTTTCCTTGGTTTGGAGAATTCTCGAGATTTTAAACTTTTCAACCATTTTAATTTCAAGGGTTGTCGTCTGCTGTCCTTTAATTGATTAGTCCATGGCTCGAATCTTGCTATACCTCTCCGATAAAAACGCCAAGTTTATAAATTCAAGACTTTCCATTATTATCCTTCTGCTTTCTGTTGACATCAGATTACTGGTAAAACAGAATTTGATTAAATGAAGCAATACTTTCCAGAGATGTTTGAAGCTGACAGTTTAATAATTTTTAATTAAATGATTTCGTTGAAAAGAAATTGAGCAGGAGAAAAGATGATTATTTTGTTGCAATTTAAGGCTAAGTGAGATAAAAGAAAAGTACAGATTTAAGCTGAAGTTATCATTAATCAAGGTGACTTGTGTAACTTAATTATGTTGTTGATGTCTTAACAGTACATAACTGCTGTAGGTTTGTGAATCTGCAATCAATGCCCATTAGGCTGTATTTCCATTGGCAACCATTTAAGATGGATTATTTTAGACAACTGATCTGCTGAAGCTCACATATCATTGAATTCACATAAAGGAAGCCTACCAATAACATCAATGATATTTTTAAACCACATATGCTGGAGAATGTGTAATCAACGAGGAATATGGACATCCAAATTAAACTTGAGTTTTTATTGGTGAATTTGAAAATTTCTTTGGGATTGTGTCATATGGGGAAAGTAGCTCATTCACGTTGTTCAAGAGCTCGTCAAGAATGAAAATTAGGGGAATTTTAATCGTAGAGAAGTGAATGGTACAGGCATGGTAATAGTACAAGTGTAAAACTTATTTATATTGAATAAAATTATGAATATCCTTCTATAAACTTATATTTGAGACATAGTAAACTGGAAAACATGGCAAACAAAAAGCTTTTCATGTGCCCAGGATTCTGTACAATGGTACATAGAGGATTATTTAACATGTCAAATTCCGGTTCTCCTAGAATAAGCGAATAATGCTCTTAAGCACATCAGATGGCAAGGAAATTTGATATATGTGGCTGTACTCCTTTGCTAACTCCGGCAATATATTATTTGTGAAATTATGCAGTGGTTCATAGCGTTTATGCCATCCTCAAAAGTATTTCTTATGGTCGAGGTACATGTCTTTTCTGTTCATTAATGCTGCTGGTTAAATATTAAGGTAGAAATGCCTCATAAGGCAGTGGCTTATTCAGATTCTCTTCCACTAGTGTTATTTGAAATAAGAAACTGTGACTCTTAAATCTTAATTACCGTATTTTCTTACACTAAATTGATCAAGATTGATGAGTCTGCTTGAACTTATTTTTGAGGTTTCAGAAACAGTTAAATTCCTTCTATGTTTTGACTTGATAGCAGACACTGAATCACTGAATAATGGTGTACTGCCTAGGAATTGTTCTTCTGATTTTCATTTAGCAATTTCACACCAGACATCATGTATTATATCCTCAAATTTTGTTGTTCCTGATTACACATTTCAATATATTATGACATTTAAGTTTCTTCTGATTTATTTATGATTCCAATTGAAGGTATGTGGATGACGGGAGACCCTTTTGGCAGTTCATAGTCAGTAATTCTACAGGTTGTTCAGACTCTCAGTACTTTGAAGAGTTATATCAGTATTATACAACTGACAAGGTGGCCACAACTTTATCCTTGAAGAATATGCTGTATGATATATATAATCCGTATTAAGTCAGTTTGGTGTTGTCTTGCTAGGCTTGGCATCTGTGTGATCCTGAAGCTGAAAACGTTTTCAAAGCTCTGAAAAAATCCGGAGTGAAGTCAGCTGTTGTCTCAAATTTTGACACCAGACTTCGGCCTCTTTTACAGGCTCTCAAGTGTGATCACTGGTTTGATGCAATTGCAGTATCGGCTGAGGTATTGGTCTAACCTTTTAGGTATTGGTTAGGTTACATTTTAGGTAACTATATTATGTATGCACATCATCTGATATGACGCTTTGATATTTATTACATATCCCAGATTTGCCCTGATAGCCACAATCAACTATGGATTTTGACTTTCCGATATTTCCCCAATATCTGATGTTTGAAACCTTGCCTAATACTATTCATTTTCCTTTTGCCTTTCTATAATGATTATATTATAAGTTCATGTGTGCAGCAGTTTTATCTGTTTGTTTCTATCACATCTTAGGTTTTGCTCTTAGTTTCTAAATGCTACTACTGTTGTTGAAACAGGTAGCAGCGGAAAAACCAAATCCGACCATATTTCTGAAGGCATGTGAATTATTGGGAGTGAATCCAGAGGACGCAGTTCATGTGGGCGATGATCGCAGGAATGACATATGGGGTGCCAGGGATGCAGGTTGTGATGCCTGGCTATGGGGCAGCGATGTCCATTCCTTCAAGGAGGTACTTACTAGTATATTTCACAAAATCCCTCTATTATTTGTCAAATTATAGAAAACCCGCTGAACTTTTATAAGTAGAATACCATGACTGAAGGCAGTTAGATTAAGTTGTCACTTGCGTGTTCTGGACATGTTTGCCCGTATGTGCTCAATATGTCTGTTTAACTTCCCAATCTTATTTCCAAGAGTAGTTTACATGTTCTAACTTTTATGTTTCACTTGTTTATGATAGTTGTTCATGGTAGTTTTGTATAATTTTACAAGGTAACATAATATGTCTGATCTGGACAATTTTGCCCACATGTGCCTAATGTGTCTGCTATGTTAACTTCCGGCCATCCTATTTCCAAAGGTAGTGTACACCTTTCAAGCTTCTATGTGTCACTTGTTTATGACAATGTTTACTAGGTCGTGGTAGTTCTTTATAATTTTAAAAGCTCAGAGGGATTTTCTCTAATTTATAAACTTTTGGGGGTTTTCGGCAACCCCCACCGGAGGGAGGGTTGTAAAGTGTAACCCGAAAATTAAAGATAACTTTGGGTTCACTGGCTTCTCTGTGTTGTTAAGTGGGGTTGAGGTTTGAATGTTGTGTGTTAACCCATGCAGGTTGCTGACAGAATCGGAATCCAGGTTTGAGCAAGCAGACGAACACCTGTCGCCGAACAACTCAAGTGCAGTCAAGAGTATGTACATAGTTGGACTTTCTATAGGAATAAGGGGGTGAAGAGTGATGTCGTATCAAGATTTGAGGTTTTATCATGCTCAGGTGTTTTAGCTTCTGTTTTGCAGTCCTGTTCATGTGTAGAATATATGTTTTCCTTGGGACTTCAAAGATCAAAATTCTTGTTGCCTTGTGATTCTTCATGGTTTTGCTGTACAAGTGTAATTGGCAAGTGCTGGAATAGTAATAATAATTTGCCCTTGAACATCCAATACAAATTATGTAATAATATTGTAATGTTAATAAATTTAATTGTTGCACATAATTTGGTTATTATTTATATAATTGTTATATATATCCTTAGAAGTTATTTTGTTAGATCATGCATTGTGATGGTCACTTGCTTGGAGATATGATCTAACTTAGAAATTTCTTAAATTTGTGCTTAACCTATAACTAGTAAAGGATAACTTTGTTATAACAGGTTATTATGCATGACATCGATATATGAGATATGGTGGTGGGTCTCAACCATCGAGAATGGAGATTCTCCGGGTGTATGTCATAAGCACGCATTATGATGTGTGTAGCACTAGACCGTATTTGAATTCTCTAGGATGAGTCACCTAAGAGATAGAGAGTTCAAATTGTTACATGGTCCCTTTGACTTGATGATATTATCATTTTCGATTTGATAATTTAGTATGCTTTGATGTGATGGTTAAGCTTGTTTAGCAAGCGCTACACAACCTGAAACATTGGGTTGCTAAATTTCATTTAGGAAAATGATGGATGTCTAGATAGGATCCAGTATGCTCATTATGATGAGTTAATTTATTATGCATTCCCATGAAGCTATTAAATTCCTGACGGCAGGTAGCTTTGAAAATATTTTTACAAAATTTATTTTCTTATAAAAAATAAAATATTTTGATGTTTCAAAATAATTTTTATTTATGTTCATGGGAATTGCAAATTTAGGCATGAGCAAATAGGTGAGTTGTCCTGCTTAAAAGAGTTGCCTAAAATAAATGATACTGGAAGGGATTGAATGTAAGATATTATTTATTAATAATTAATCCCATATTATGGAAGAGCTTTTATGAACAATTGGTCGGATAGGGATTTGATTGTTAAATTAAAATTATTAATTTGATTAATAATTGGTTCTTGATATGGGACCCAATTGGTCTCACTAATGTCATTAGAAGAGGTATACATGCAATACAATTCTATTTCTATCCTTAATTGTTATGGATAAAGTTTTTGAATAAATCTATTTCTATCCTTAATTGTTATGGATAAAGTTTTTGAACAAATCTATTCTATCCTTAATTGTTATGGATAGAGTTCTAGATAATTATGAATTGTTTAAAGTTAAAATCTCTAAGACTAGTGTAATCCTATAAATAGGGTTCATATGTAGCCTTATGAGAGGTTAAGAGAAGAGATTCAAAATCTTATGAAGATAATATGAAGAAATAGATTTTTGAGAACCTATCTCTCAGTATTGCTCCTCTACGGTGACGGGTGGATTTCAATTGGAGGCTTTTTCTCTTGAGGAAGCTATTTTGGATTGATCTCGGGACAGATTATTGTAGAAATTCGGAAAGCGTTTCAGGTATTCTTCTAATATTTAATTAATTTTGATTAATAGTCATGATATGCTTTTTCCGCTGCGTTGTATGTCATGATTCCAACAAATGGTATCAGAGCGGGTTCAGAATCCAATCTGTAATAATTTAATCGGATTAAATTATCTTATTTTGATCTATTTTGACATTTTTAATTGGATTAAATTGAAAAAAAAATGGTTGAAAAGTCCGGGTACTGTTCACGGCCAGGAAACACTGTTCACGGCCGACGGTACTGTTCATCACCGGAAATACTGTTCATCTTCCGGGGTAACTGTTCACGGATCGGCAGTACTGTTCATCGCCGAGAACACTGTTCACGGCCGGAGTGGGTACTGTTCATAAACCTGCAAATCAAGGTTACAATAGTGGGTTATTGTTTATGGGTTAAAATTCTTATGATTAGATCAAAGAATTTTCTTTTTCAATTGTTGTAATATTTAGCTTATTGTTAGATTTGATCTAAATAGAGTTTTTAAATTGTGTATAATTACTTTATCAATGTAGTTGTGGCCTATTGGATGGGCCGGCGGAGGGGAGATGACCGGAGTTGAGATTTGATCTCACAACAATATTAAACAAAAAAAAATGGTTGATCGCCGAGATGGTCGCCGGAGTAGCCGCGGTGCGGTTTCCCCGCGGCCGCGGTGGCTCACCGCCGCCGCCGGCCGCCGGACAATTGGTGGTGGTGGCTATCCCACAATTATAGCAAAACCCTACCCTAGGTCTTCATTGAGAAGATGATCTTAATGGGTTATTTTCATAAAGGGTTATGTATCCAAACCCATTAAGACTTAAGTTTAATGAAACGGGTTTGACCCGCAAACAGACTCAAACCCGAAACCTGGTAATTGATTTTACTTGTAAAATTATTATTAGACCCCTGATTGATCCAGAAAATGTTCTGAAGTCCATCAGGTTCTCAACACGGCCTATCAAATTAGTTATAGCTCCCTGAAACCCAGAAACTGTTCTGGAGTCTGTGAATATTGATGAATTTGCTATCAGACGCCTGTTTGATTCAGAAACTGTTTTGAAGTCCACCAGTATTGATGAATAACTGTAAAATTAGTTACAGACCCCTGTTTGATCCAGAAATTGTTCTGAGACTACTAGTATATATTAATTTTGATGTGAAATTAGCTTCACCCTCCTGATAGATTTTGAAACTGTTTTAAGATCCATCGAATATATAGACTAATTTTTGATTAGTCCCTAGCACTTACAGAATTTGTTCAAAAGTCCATATGCAAGTATAGTTTAGTTTCCTTTGTTGAAAAGATTATCATACTCTTAGTGAATTGTTAGAAATGGATATTGTATCATGTATATTTCGAAATATTGTTTGTCTTATACTTGTGATATGATGCATGTTGATTTTAAATTGTTTAAATTCAATAATTCATGTGATTAAAGTAATACATGAAAAATTACTGTAAGGTCCAGAATGTTCTGATTTGTTTTATTAAATAAGACAGTTTAGAATTATTAGAAATGACTGTTGTTATTTTTCTCTCAGTTATAATTAAAATAAACAAAAGTTGTATAGAAGTGTAGATAGATTAATTTTTTAAGAAATATAAATCATAAGGTCTTCCACCATAGAGATATAACTTAGATAAATAATTTTTAACTTATCTGATACCACAAAGGATAGGTTTGTTAAAATTTATTATCTAGTTATACCTCGCATAAGGATGCCATATTTTATGTATAATGGGACCACTAGACTAAATAGGTATGCCACCTGTTTTATATAAAATAGCTGGATTGATGGGTTAACATTCATTGATGTCTTGGGGTGCTCGCTAAAATAGTG
>NC_033800.1:54890399-54890672 GCF_001876935.1 Asparagus officinalis | reverse complement strand
ATTTAATTAATTTTGATTAATAGTCATGATATGCTTTTTCCGCTGCGTTGTATGTCATGATTCCAACAAGACCAAAGGGCACCACACCAGAAACTCGAATAGATCCATGCATGTCAGACTTTTAGTTCATCCTACTCTGTGTCGGGACTTTCTTGAAATTTAACCCATCCGACACTGTTACTATTTTCAAGTGTGTTTTTAGTTTCCAACTGTTAAAAATCTTCGTCGGGTGGGGACTCCTCGAAAGTTTCAGCGACAGTGTTTACCACCTTC
>NC_033800.1:54884716-54890389 GCF_001876935.1 Asparagus officinalis | reverse complement strand
GATTGCTTCCCCTCATCGAGAAATAACAAGGCCTGAGGCAGGATGTTATTAGGTTGTAATGTGCATCAAAGTGCTTGTTTCCAGGAACCAACCTGGTTCGTGAATCATAGGGCTGAATAGAATTGAGAATCTACTGTGATCTGACTTGTACTGGCGATGCCTCATCGCAGATCGCCTGTTTCTTCAACGAGAAACTTAGGGCTTCGACCTGTGGGTATTTTTCAAGTCATACGAATATGAAGTGCATTGTTCAAAAATTACATGATATCGATGCAAAAGCTACGTCCTCAATTCTCGTAACTGATCACTAGTTATTAGATGCACAGCTTGAAATTAGTCACAGACGAGTTACCCAAGGCATAGCGACAATTCTACCATGATTTCAGTGGTTTCAGCGGCAACCCAAAGGACTTTGGATTGTCTAACAAAGTCAAATGCTCTGACTTTTGCAGACAATTTCCTTTAATCAGTATATATGTTCCTTTCCTTTTAGTCTTTTCCTCCTACAAAAGAAAAAGTTACCACTAATTTTAGAGTCACAGTCCATGGCTGAAACCTGTAGCCACTAACTGAGTCCACAAAAGAAGAATATGCTTATAATAATTACTCCTCAAAAACTGTTATCTTCAGCAACAAATTATCAGAAGAAACTATTATTTACATTTCTAACCACAGCAGAAATTAACAAAAGAGCAAAGAGGTGTGCGTATATTGACTTCTAATGGGGAAAAAAGCTAAAACAATAAAAGAAATTGAAAAAAAAAAACTAGGTGGTAAAAGATCATGGGCGTGGGTGACCCATTTAGGATAGAAATTAAAAATGGAAAAAAAAAACAATTAAATTCATATCACAACACTGTTAAGCTACTGTTACTTGAGTATCTAGCCCTTGTCCTCTCAGGTGAAGGGCCCTCATCCGCTGCTTTCCTCTTGTTGCCACTGGATGGAGACTGATTTTGCTCTTGGTTTTCTTCTTGTTGCTGTTTTTGGTCTCTACCCCTCCCTTTTAGCATGTGAGGTCTGAGCCTGTTCATGTCCGATAACTTCACCGGTTTTAGTAAGAACTCCTCCGCTCCTTCTTCCAAGCATCTGATCATGACCCATCAAATAAAGTTTCCATACTTAGTAATGAGAAAAGAAAATACAATCAAAACATTTTTGGTTTTTTTCGATTGCTTTTACGTATCCTTTTCTGACCCATCGTCGGAATAAAATCTAAGAAGAACAAGGGAAAGATCCCGGCCGTGATGTTGACTCATTCCCACAAAAAAGTTAAAAGATTTTTCCTTAATTATTTATGCGGTTAGCGAAAGATTAGACCGCTAAAACAACTTTTCCATATGTTTTGGGAGTGACTTACACATGTTTTAGTCTTGCAAGCTGCCTTTTTAAAACAAAAATTGCAGTGGGCATCAAGCAATTAATAGCACGGAATCTGAGAAAAGTTTCCACCCATTCCTTCATTTATTTTCTGGGCGGAGGAAGAGTGAATTCTTTCATCAGATGTCCCATCTCTATTAATATTCTTCCAACAAAATCCCATGATTCAAAGGTTGATGGTGCCAAAATTCATTCTAATTGAACCAATCAGATCATAGATTTTATTCCTTCGTATAAAACATTAACGACACATTTCCATCTCAATCAAACTTCATCTCTATAATTACATTTAAATTCAGTTGAAGTTATGAGAATTTAGCATTTTTATTTGTTCTCATCTGTTAAATGTTCTTCCATAAATTCACCAAGAAAATGATGATTCAAAGTTTTGTTGACAATATTCTTTTTATTTTATTTTTCCCTTTCATATATCAAACAATAAAGACACATACCCATCTCAATCATATTTTCCCCCCTTCATATATCAAACAATAAAGACACATAACCATCTCAATCATACTACATAACTAAAATTTTATTTAAATCCTAACAAGTTTATGAGAATTTTAAGATTTTTTTATTTGTGTTCACCTGTTGATCCTTGAAGGCACATTCTCAGATGACATGATCACAACTGGGATATCCTTGAGAGATTGTGATTCCTAATTCAATTATATTGAAAATAATTAAATAAGAATTTTTTTCCGATGCCAAAAAAAACGAAAAAAACGAAAAGCCTAAATAACAATGAAAAATCAAATTAAAAGAGGAGTACCTTAATTTTCTTTAGCAGATCATAGCCCGTCATTCCAGGCATACAATAGTCTGTAATCACCAAATTCACCTCAATTTCCTGAATCAATAACAAACAGTAACCATTTAAAAAAATCATCCAAAATAAATAAATAACAAATTAAATTTCCAAAAAGTATATGTAAAAAGCTCACATTTTGTTCAGGAGTAGTAGAAGAAGAATCAGAAGATGATGAATCTACTTGCTCATCTTGCTGCAACCCAAGAAATTCCAGAGCTTTGCTTCCAGAATCCACAGTAGTAACTGAAACACCATCGAAACAATTTTAAAAAAAAGAAGGAAAATTAAAGAAAAATAAGGAATTGGTAATTCTCAAATTGTTGATTACCTTGATAAGATGAGGTCTTGAGAAGCCTCTCAATGAGCTTTCTATCAATGATGCTGTCGTCGACAGCTAAAACATGAAATTGGGTCTCTGTAGCAATGGCCATTGAGCTTGAATTCGATAAGATCTCTTTCTTCTGAAGATGGGAGATGAAGAAAAGATGAAGGTTTGGGTTGGTGGGTGATGGTTTAATTTTTGTTGGGTTTTTGGTTTTCTTTATATATAATGGAATCTCTTCAGATGAAGAAAATACATAAACCCCACCAAAATCCAAAGCAAGATACGAGGAGATATCAACTAAAATCTCTTCAAGAATTCACTCATTTTTGAATTGGAGAGCAAGCAAAGATACAAGCTCGGCTTCTTGTTGTTGTATCTCCTCTCTCTCTCTCTCTCTCTCTCGTCCCCCACTTTTATTAATTTGGAGTGTTGTGTTGTTTTATTAGAGGGATTGTGGTAGGATGACCCGCGGGTTTTTTAAGTAACAAGGTTTTTTTTTGCGCGTCGACCCTTGAATGTCACTTTTGTGCAAGCAGTGGAATTATTCAATTTTCACATGACCAACTTTCGAGCTCTACTTTTACCATTTCAAATGTTGACGTGTGAATATAGAGGATTTGGGTAGAGAAAAAACTTAATGTAATATGGATAATAATTCTCTTAGATCTAAGTCTGAAATTAGTGAATTATTTGTATCCGGTTATAATTGTGCAGCACATTAAGGTTATATACACCCAACATGGTAAACTTAAATTTATGTCATATGAGTTTAGACACTCTCTCTTGTCGGAGTTTCTAAGAAATCATTCAAATTGCATTGTAATTACCAACTGTTTAATCCACCTACCAACATATAAATAAAAATTTTATATTTGCCTATACACAATTGTTGTTGTTGGGTGACAAATGCATGTTATAACTAACTCTACATATCCTTTAGAATAAAACAAGCACAAAATCTTTCATGTAAAATGATGTATCATTGTCATGATGTATATAAAAGCTCTAGTAAATTATCATGCACTTTTAATTTTTTTTTGCATCAACCTGCCCGACTCGTCTGATTTTATTACATTTCTAAACCAAAGCAACATGACCTTTTTCACTCTATTGAAATTAGTGTTAGTCACAAGCATAGAGTACTAGTTGGACTGTGATAATAAAACATGGAATTGAAATGCGAAAATATCGTGCTCAAATTCAACCTACGACCTTATTTAAGAAGAAAAAGAAGATAATATATATTATCCTCATTTAAAAAGAAGGTAATATATGTGGTAATTTGAGGGGTATATGTGCAAGAAGCACAAAAAAGGTCGGTAAAGGTGGAGTGTGGGATTATTATAGTTAGAGATGAGCAAGGGGACAACTAAAGGAATGCTCCTACGTTTGAGATTGGGATTGAGATTGGGTTGTCTAATGAAAGCTAAAGGGTGGTGGGTGGTGGTGGCCCACCGAAATCCCCTCACAAGATCCGCTGACGTCACTCATTGCCTTGGCTTCTCTCCCTCTCTCCTACATTTTTTTTTTCATTGATTTGTTGTGAAATCATGTGGTCTTCTTCTTTACCGTATCTTCTCGAGAGCAGTTGAGGAATAGAGATGGTGCACTTGGGCGAGGCGATTCCCATGTGAATCCTTCCACACCAAAAGATTTGCTTCCCTCAAATTTCTCTCCGATCTTCCTCTTTCTCTCTCTGTTCTTTTATATTTTTAATTTTTATAAGTTTGTACTGGAGAATATTTTCGATCCCCTCAAGCTGGAAAGAATAACAAAAAAGATCACGGCTGAACAAGAAAGATTATGAGGAAATATCTGAGTTCAAACTCGGAAAGGCCCCTATGGTTTGCGCCATAAATCTATTAAGCCCCCAGGCTATTATTTGGATCTATTAAGCACCTATACTTTTTATTTTGAATCTATTTAGCCCCTATGGTGTTTCTCCATAACTAAAAAGTAGATTCAATAAGACAAAAATACCCTTTTTTAGTTATGAAGAAACACCATAGGGGCTAAATAGATTCAAAATAAAAGGCATAGGGGCTTAATAGATCCAAATAATAGTCTGGGGGCTTAATAGATTTACAGCGCAAACCACAAGGGCCTTTCTGAGTTTGAACTCGAAATATCTGTAAGGATATAGATATAATTACTAAAATCCATAAGCGAAAATTGTTATATAGTGAAGTATAAGCCGAAATATTTGTATATATAGTAGTCATATTGTTGTAACAGTTTTACTCCTTAGATTAATGGATTTGAGGTTAATTTTGTTGATAAAATGTCTAACATTAGCTGTTTAGATATAACTGACATATTAAGTTAATGAACTCCCTTCTATCATATATATTATATAATATATAGTAATATCAATATATATAAATATACTATATAATACTATATATATAATATATATATAGGTAATGTTTTCCTAAGGTGACACATTTAGATCCCACCATAGGAAGCGCCTATAATCACATCATCCTTTTTTTTTTGCGATCCGCTCCGGTTGAACTTGATCTACAAATTCTTAAACCCAAATACATTAATTTTAGGGTGAATCCGCGTGTTTTGACGCTTCGTTGAGCCGTGCAAAAAGTTCTATTCATTCGAAACCATTAAAATAGGTGTAAGTGGATGAAGGGTCAAAAACACGACGGGTTCACCCAAAAAATTGATGTTTAGGTTTAAAACGTGTAGATCAAGTTCAACGCGAGCGGATCGCAAAAAAAATAAAGAGAATGATGTGATTTTTAGACCGCGTCCTTAGGTGGGAATTAAGGTGTCACCTTAGAAAACATTTCCTCTATAGGGAAAAGTGATTTCTAAGGTGACACCTTAGATACCACCAAAGGGAATGGCCAAAATCCACATCATTTCCTATTGTTTTTCCGATCCGTCCGTTAAACTTGAGTATATGATTATATATATATATATATATAGTATCATATATATATATATATAAATACATATATATATATATATTACTTATATATGGAAAAGTGCATCTAAGGTGACACTTAGATTACACTTAGGACGGGCCTAGAAATCACAATCATTCCTAAGTGCTTTTCCGATCCGCCTCGTTAAACTTGATCTACACGTTTTAAAACCTAAACACACCAATTTGTAGGGTGAAACGTCATGTTTTTGA
>NC_033800.1:54786473-54884065 GCF_001876935.1 Asparagus officinalis | reverse complement strand
TTAGATATTTTCTCCTACTAGGTTTTATCCACGTGCAATGCACGTTGTTAAATATCATGATTAAGTATATTTGGCTTATTTTCTAATTAAAATTTGTTCCTAAGTTCTACTTTAATAGTTTATGCTCATTTTTGTCTTTGAACTTTAATATTACGATTAGATATTTTCTCCTACTAGGTTTTATCCACGTGCAATGCACGTTGTTAAATATCATGATTAAGTATATTTGGCTTATTTTCTAATTAAAATTTGTTCCTAAGTTCTACTTTAATAGTTTATGCTCATTTTTGTCTTTGAACTTTAATATTACGATTAGTTATTTTCTTTGATATTTGTTTAAATGAGCTACACCCAATTTAAATTTTCATGTTATATTTGAATTGATAGAAAACAAATATAATTTGAAGCTAATTTCAATTTTTATATTACTTTGACTTACATGAAACCAATCCTTACTTGAGAAAGTACAGTGTTGCAAAAGTAAAAAATATAATATTAAAACAGTGTTATACAAGGAAGGTGAATATTTACAACCAATAAGGCAAAATAACTGCTTGAAAGTATGCTTAAACGATACAAAATAGAATATAAAGTTTATTCCTAATCATTTAGCCTTCATAAAAAATTATAAATTAAAGATTAATGCTAATTCTAGTATACTTTCAAATGATAAAAGTATCTGACAAGCATATAAAAGTACTAAAAAAAGCTCATCAAACTCTCATCTAAAGATTTCTAAATTCACTCAAAATAATTAAACTATTCTATAAAATATTCAGAAAACATTATATTTTATTCCTTCTGTTTTATTTTTTTACTGAGCTAATATCAATCATTCCTCACATTTATCTTTTTCCCGGGTAATTCTATAGTAGTATCTTCATCATCTACTCGATTGTAACATAAGGCTAGAGTTGTACTTTTTATACTGTTATCGTTCCTGGCTCGTTAATCTTTTATCTTGTTGTTTAACTTCACAAAAAAGTTAAATATATTTCTGATATTCAACACAAATTTCTTGAAATACAGGCTGTGACGCCCCTGGGTTCACACAAGGCTGCAGTCCAAGGTGATACCAAGAATGTCAAACCTGTCATGCACCACACCGTGCAATAACATATTTCACCATCACAATTAACATCTATCTAGTAGAGTCAACAATAGGCGTAGGTACAAAAGCAAGTAAAATATAATACAAGAAACAACTGATGAAATGATAGTGATCACATTAATATTTCATCATCCAACATACAAAAATACATAGTCAATGTCTGAACAGATAAACTAGAATACTCAACAAGTCTCAAATACAAATATATGACAAGAGGAAATAAGGCACACAGCCTTTACAACTTCTAGAATAAGACTCTCAAATGTCTAAACAAAAGTCTACTGTGGAACTCCAAAAGAAAATATAACTAAGTAGACAGCTGAAGCTAAAATGCATCGCCATCAACCTGCGACTCTCCGGGCTCCTGGCTCGTTACCTGAAAGGGGGAGGGACAACGAGCGTCAAAGCGCTAGCAAGTAACATCACAACCAACCCTAAGGGAACAGGGCTCGTTGTATAAGAAAATACAAATAATACATAATAGATCTAAAATCATTGATCTTACTAAAGAGGGTTTTAGTATTTAGAAATTTACAACACGAGCATAGGTACGTCGAGCGAAATAATACAAACAAGGAAACCCTCATGTATATACCTTGTATCTCAAATTGTAAATCCCTAAACACCAAACACGAGGTTCTAGTACAGGAACAATAATAAAAGAAATACAACTAATCTCAGAGCATAAATACAGTGCCATGTCATAGCCTACATGAGTATCATGTTATTACTTACATGAATATCATGTCATAATCTATATAAGTGTCATGTCATAAACTCCTGTGAGAAAGTCATATACAGGGTTAAGAAATATGTCCGATACAGGAACTAGATATTATAGTTTCCAAACACATGGAATAAGTGGAAAATGTCCAACACGAGGACAAAAATGGATTATAGTCCAATACGAGGACTTCTATGGATTATAGTCCAACACGAGGACTGTGTAAATGTGAAAAGTATATACGGACTGATATACATATTCTAAACTCACACGCGTCTCGGTGTACATGTCTAAACTTGTGTCAAAAGTCAACTCACATGTACAGATAAATTAATAACATTTGTAAACTAGTATCATATCATCGAGGCGACCCCGAAAAGCAACTCAAACAGATCAAGAATCTGTAAAACATCTCATCAGTCGACTGATGTGTCGACTGATGACATCAGTCGACTCATATGTCGACCGAAAAGCTCAGGCAGCACAGCCTCAGCTCACCAGTCGACTGATCTATCGACTGAGGAACTGAGAAAACACAATCAACCCGTCAGTCGACTGATCAGTCGACTGCTAACTAAAATTTTAGCCCGTCGGTCGACTGGTCAGTCGACCGATGGACTGCAGAAACTCTGCACAGGTTGTTATTCACCCAAAAATTGATCTAAACTCATCCCCATCAATCCCAAGCATGAAAAATACTGATATTAACATATATGAACTAAACTGAAATATAACTTTCAAGTACAAATACATAAACAAAACCCTAAACATGTGTATTTATGTTTTAAAACATTTTTAAAACAAAACTCATGTTAAATCTCTTATAAAAACATTTCAGATCTAGATCTTCGATTCACAAAACGTTGGTGGGTTTTTAACATTCTGAAATAACGTATCTTCCCTCTATATGCTATAAAAATCAATCATTTGTACAAAAATATCATTTTTCGCTCATCAAAACTCATGAAAACCATTTGAAAATATTTAGAAAAATAGGACAAGATTGGGCGAGATGTTACTCGCCTCTGGGGTGATGAGAAACTCCTGGATCTGAGAGAGAGTGGTTCCCCTTCGCTGCAACGTGAAGATTTCGACAAAAATCCTCTTAGTTCTTCCCCAAATCACCAAGAACAAAGCTAGGGTTTGAGATAGGGGAGAGGGGCTAGGGTTTTCTCTGATCTGAAGATGAGAGGGGATGATTTCGGGTGAAGGAGAATATATATGAACAGCTAAACCCGACCCAAACCCGAACCAAATCAAAACAGACCCGAAGCCTGTAAAAACTAGAAATTAGCGTATCAGTCGACTGATGTGTTGACTGGTCTGAAAAATTTTAGTTTTGTGCATGTTTTGATTATTTGCAAAACCAACGCACAAAACTCTACACCCATACTCTCATATCATCTCAAATAACTTATTATCATGTACATCAATGACCTCAAGCTATTTATCGTAAAAGAATTATTTATTTACTAATAATTCACATATATTCATATAAAAATTACGAGGTTCTACATTCTTCCCCCCTTAGAAGAATTTCGTCCTCGAAATTCGGAAACCATACGCATCTCACCACATGAACTTCCAGATAAACATATAGAGATATTTATACTTAACGATCTAAAATGGTAATATTCCCGCTCAAACCCTAATCTAGTGGAACTAGTACATCGGGTGAAAAATCCAAACAAGGAACCCCCCATATATATACCATGTGTTCTGAAAGATTAAGAATTAAGCGTGAATATTCTCATTCTAGTGTTAAATGTAAATATAACCAAAGATATAAACATCATACAAGATACACATCATAAAAATTTTAATTTACTTGTTCAAACAGGTGTGGGTAGTCGCGACGCAAATCCTCTTCGCGCTCCTAAGAAATCTCCTCAATGCCTCCTCGGTTCCACTGAACTTTCACCAAGGGAATTACCTTCTTTCTAAGTCTCTTGTCCTCTCTGGCAAGAATACGAACTGGAATCTCGACAGTAGTCAAATCCTTCTGAAGCTCAATCTCTGGTGTATCCAATACTCGCTGCTGCTCCAGCATAGAAACATGAAATACATTGTGTATACTAGACATCGATGTTGGAAGATCTAGTCTGTATGACACAACTCCAATACGCTCCAAAATCTGGAATGGTCCAATATATCTCGGTGCAAGCTTCCCCCGTCATCCGAATCGCTGCACGCCCTTCATAGGCGATACCTTCAACATAACTGAATCCCCAACCTGAAACTCCAAGGGTCTTCGCCTCTTATCTGCATAGCTCTTCTGCCGACTCTGAGCGGCTAGAATCCGCTCCCTGATCAATGCCACCTTCTCAGTAGTCTGCCTCACCAGCTCCGGTCCAAGCATCAAGCTATCCTCCGGTTCTGCCCAACATATCGGTGATCTACAGGGTCTCCCGTACAATACCTCATACGGAGCCATACCGATTGTCGCTTGATAACTGTTATTATAAGCGAACTCTATGAATGGAATGTGATCCTCCCAGCTACCTTGAAAGTCAATGACACAAGCCTGCAACATGTCTTCCAACACCTGATTTACTCTCTCTGTCTGACCATCCGTCTGTGGGTGGAAAATACTGCTGAATGATAGTCTGCTGCCAAAAGATTCCTGAAAACTCCTCCAAAAGTGCGAAGTGAACACCGAACCTTGATCCGATACAATCGTGTCTGGAACTCCATGAAGTCGAACTATCTCCCGGATAAATATTCTCGCATATGCCTCGGCAGTATAGGTAGTCCTCACTGGAATGAAATGTGCCGACTTCGTCAACCGGTCCACAATCACCCAAACTGAATCATTCCCCTTCTTCAACTTCGGCAACCCTACAATAAAGTCCATAGAAATGTCTACCCACTTCCACTCTGGAATGGGTAAAGGTTGAAGTGTTCATGCCGGTCTCTGATGCTCTGCCTTCACCTCCACTCTGGAATGGGTAAAGGTTGAAGTGTTCATGCCGGTCTCTGATGCTCTGCCTTCACCTGCTGACAAGTAAAACACTTAGCCACATACTCTTAAATCTCCCTTCGCATACCACTCCACCAAAAGTGTCTCTTCAGGTCCTTGTACATCTTAGTAGTCCCTGGCATAATCAGTCTATCCTTCATCCGTAACCTTCCATCTGCTCCAACGGTTCAATCAGCGTTAGGCTCCTTGGAAATCTCCTCCTTTCGGATTTGAATCCAAGAGTCTCCCAACTGAGCTCTGACAACTCTGTCACTCCAAGATGGCTGCACTGATACAGCTCCCAAAAATGCACTGGTTTCTTCAATCTTGGGTCTAAAATCAAACTGGCTAAGAGTGATAAGATCCCGATGTAATGAACACCTCAAAGCTGAAACCCGATGTCAACGATTCTTGCTTAAGGTATCTGCTACGACGTTCGCCTTCCTCGGATGATACTGAATCGCGAACTCATAGTCCTTGATAAACTCAACCCACCTCCTCTGTCTTTGATTGAGTTCCTTCTGAGAAAAGAGGTACTTCAAACTCTGATGGTCTGTGAACAACTCAAACTGTACTCCATATAAGTAGTGCCTCCATGACTTTAGTGCAAATACCACTGCTGCTAACTCCAAGTCATGAGTGGGATAGTTCTGCTCATGTACCCTCAACTGCCTTGAGATATAAGCTACTACCCTCTGAGTCTGCATCAATACGCCTCCTAAGCCTGCTAACGATGCATCTGTATATACGACGAATATCCTGTCGCTGCTCGGAATAGTCAAAACCAGCGCTGTAGTCAGCTTAGCCTTTAAAATATCAAAGGCCTTCTGGTACTCCATGCTCCATATGAACTGTACACCCTTCTTCGTAAGATGTGTAATCGGCATCGCAATCTTCGAGAAGTCCTGAATGAACTTCTTGTAATATCCAGCTAAACCCAAAAAGCTGCGAATCTCTGTCACCGTCTTCGGTGGCTCCCAATCAAGAACTGCCGTGACCTTAGCCGGGTCTACTGCTATGCCCTCTCTACTGATAACGTGGCCAAGAAATCTGACTTCTGAAAGCCAAAATTCGCACTTGCTGAACTTAGCATATAACTGATGCTCCTGAAGAGTCCTCAACACTATCCGTAGATGCTCCTCATGATCTGCCTCCGATCTCGAGTAGATAAGAATATCATCGATGAAAATGATCACAAACTGATCTAAGAAGGGATGGAAAACCCGGTTTATCAAGTCTATGAATATCGCGGGTGCATTGGTCAACCCAAATGGCATGACCAAGAACTCAAAAGATCCATATCTAGTAAGAAAGGCGGTCTTGGGAATATCCATCTCCCGAACCCGCAACTGATGATAGCCAGAACGAAGATTAATCTTTAAGAAATACTGCGCTCCCTACAACTGATCAAATAAGTCATCAATCCTAGGTAGTGGGTACCTATTCCGGATAGTGACCTTATTCAACTCTCTATAATCTATGCATAATCTCATACTACCGTCCTTCTTCTTCACAAAGAGGACCGGCGCGCCCCACGGAGAATGACTCCGGCGAATAAAACCCTGAGCTAACAACTCGTCCAACTGGGTCTGAAGCTCCATCATCTTAGCTGGTGCCATGCGATAGGGTGCGCGGGATATCGGGGCTATGCTTGGCTGCAACTCAATACAGAACTCTAGCTCTCTCACCGGAGATAATCTAGGTATGTCCTGAAAGACATCCTGATACTCTGAGACAACTCTAGTCTCCAATAACTCGATACCCTGATCCCGTCGCATCACCTCCTCGATGTACGCAAGAAATGACTCCGCAAATCGGTTGCCCTGAGAGGTGGCTACAATCATCTCGAACCCATCGGACGCTCGCAACTTGACTGTCTTCACAAAGCAGTCAATACTAATATGGTAGGGAGACAACCAATCCATACCAAGGATGACACCGAACTCGGACATACGCAACACTATCAAATCGACTATAAACTCCGACTCATCTAAACTGACGGTACACCTCCTACAAACGCTTTCCAGAAGCGATACCTCACCTAAAGGGGTGGAAACAGATAAAGGGGTGTCTAGAGACTGAGCTACGAGCTGGAGTCTAGTCATAAATGCATGAGAGATGAAAGAATGCGAAGCTCCCGAATTGAAAAGAATACGGGCGGGGAAAGAATCCATAAAGAACGTACCCTCCACTACGGCTCCCCTAGCTCCATGATCACGGGGAACTACTGCATAAACCCTGCCTGTAACTGAAGACTGCTCTGCTACTGGAGATGGAGAATATGGGACAATCTGCCCCTGAGGAACCTCTTGAACTGCTCGAATCTGCCCCTCAGTCCTCTGAGCTGCTGGCGGTATCTCAAGTCTGTTCTGCTGGCCCTGACCTCTGCCATGCTGGCGCTGCTGCTGGTTCGGACCCTTGCCCTGCTGGGCTCCTGCTGTTGCGCTACGATACTCCGATACCTTATGCCCGACCTTGTGATAGTTAAAACAAGATCCCTGGAACTTGCGCTGCTGATGCGCTCTCTGATCCTGCTGGGGTCCCTTTTTATAAGGGCCCTGATGCTGCTGCTGATGTCCAGAAAAAGATCTCTTGTTCTTGCCTTTGTCCCCGCTCTGCCCTGCCTTGGCCTTCCCTTCCTTATCTTTCTGGAACATAGTAGTCTCAATCTCTTGCGAAGTGGTGGCCTCAGCTACCTCCCTAACTGAATAGAACCTCCTCGAGATGAGGTACCGGCGGAGATTAGGGCGAAGCCCTGCTAAGAACATCTGAGCCTGACGCTCTCCTGTCTGCCACATACCCGTGAAATGTAGCAACTCCATAAACCTGCTCTTAAAATCTGCAACTGTCATGTCCCCCTGAGTCAACCGGGACAACTCAAGCTCCTTCCCAGTTCGTGCTGCAGAAGAAATATACTGCCCATCAAAGAAGTATATGAAGTCCTTCCATGTGAGGGTCATCCTCTGCTTTGGAGTAAACTGAAGTCGGTACCATCTCCCGGCATCTCCCTTCAAGCTGTATGATGCCAATCTCTGCTTCTGAACTGAATCCACACTGAGTATGTCAAGAATATTGCCTACATCCTCCTTCCATTTATGGGCTGTAAGAGGGTCTGGTGATCCCTAGAACTCTGGCGCCCTCATCTTCTGGTACCTCTCTACCATACGGAGCCAAGCCTCCTGCTCTGTGGCTCTATCTGGGACTGCTAGAGGAACAGCTGCAGGTATGATCTCTGGAGATCTCTCTCTGACAGGAACGGCGGGTATCCCCTGCTGCTGAGCTACCGGTGGTGGTGGTGTCCGTGGTGCTATATGAGTCATCACCAACTCCTCAATGGCTGCATCCGGGTAATAAGGGGAGCCATGATATCCACCAAATACTGAGGAGCCTGCTACGACTCGGGTGGTACCTACTGAGGCTCGGATTGAGCTGGCTGCTGCTCAGATGGAGTCTGCTGTGACTTTGCCTGCCCAGCTCTCTGAGTACGAGGTCTACCACGTCCTGCCATCTCGCTCTCTCTGATGGTAAGAAAATAAAAGTTCATGAGTCAAAATAGACCTTTATAAATAACGTATCACCATACAATTTTCTCAACATATAGTAGTCACAAAAATACTTTAAATTTATACAAAATAGTTATCATAAAAAAATTTCTCAAATTTTTGAGATATACGCATATACGTCCTCACTCATACTAGGAAATCCTTACGGACTCTATACATGAATCCTAAGAAACTCTATCCTAGCTCTACGACTCGACACATGATGATCCTAAGGATACTGAAACTAGAGCTCTGATACCAACTGTGACGCCCCTGGGTTCACACAAGGCTGCAGTCCAAGGTGAAACCAAGAAGGTCAAGCCTGCCATGCACCACACCGTGCAATAACATGTTTCACCATCACAATTAACATCTATCTAGTAGAGTCAACAATAGGTGTAGGTACAAAAGCAAGTAAAATATAATACAAGAAACAACTGATGAAATGATAGTGATCACATTAATATCTCATCATCCAACATACAGAAATACATAGTCAATGTCTGAACATATAAACTGGAATACTCAACAAGTCTCAAATACAAATATCTGACAAGAGGAAATAAGGCACACAGCCTTTACAACTTCTAGAATAAGACTCTCAAATGTCTAAACAAAAGTCTACTGTGGAACTCCAAAAGAAAATATAACTAAGTAGACAGCTGAAGCTAAAATGCATCGCCATCAACCTGCGCCTCTCCGGGCTCCTGGCTCGTTACCTGAAAGGGGGAGGGACAACGAGCGTCAAAGCGCTACCGAGCAATATCACAACCAACCCCAAGGGAACAGGGCTCGTTGTATAAGAAAATACAGATAATACATAATAGATCTAAAATCATTGATCTTAGTAAAGAGGATTTTGGTATTTAGAAATTTACAACACGAGCATAGGTACGTCGAGCGAAATAATCCAAACAAGAAAACCCTCATGTATATACCTTGTCTCTCAAATTGTAAATCCCTAAACACCAAACCCGAGGTTCTAGTACAGGAACAATAATAAAAGAAATACAACTAATCTCAGAGCATAAATACAGTGTCATGTCATAGCCTACATGAGTATCATGTTATTACTTACATGAATATCATGTCATAGTCTACATAAGTGTCATGTCATAAACTCATGTGAGAAAGTCATATACAGGGTTAAGAAATATGTCCGATACAGGAACTAGATACTGTGGTTTCCAAAAACACGGAATAAGTGGCAAATGTCCAACACGAGGACAAAAATGGATTATAGTCCAACACGAGGACTTCTATGGATTACAGTCCAACACGAGGACTATGTAACTGTGAAAAGTATATGCGGACTGATATACATGTTCTAAACTCACACGCGTCTCGGTATATATGTCTAAACTTGTGTCAAAAGTCAACTCACATGTACAGATAAATTAATAACATTTGTAAACTAGTGTCAGATCATCGAGGCGACCCTAAAAAGCAACTCAAACAGATCAAGAATCTGAAAAACATCTCATCAGTCGACTGATGTGTCGACTGATGACATCAGTCTACTCATATGTCGACCGAAAAGCTCAGGCAGCACAGCCTCAGCTCACCAGTCGACTGATCTGTCGACTGAGAAACTAAGAAAACACAATCAACCCGTCAGTCGACTGATCAGTCGACTGCTAACTAAAATTTTAGCCCGTCGGTCGACTGATCAGTCGACCGATGGACTGCAGAAACTCTGCACAGGTTGTTATTCACCCAAAAATTGATCTAAACTCATCCCCATCAATCCCAAGCATGAAAAATACTGATATTAACATGTATGAACTAAACTGAAACATAATTTTCATGTACAAATACATAAACAAAACCCTAAACATGTGTATTTATGTTTTAAAACATTTTTTAAAACAAAACTCATGTTAAATCTCTTATAAAAACATTTCGGATCTAGATCTTCGATTCACAAAACGTTGGTGGGTTTTTAACATTCTGAAATAACGTATCTTCCCTCTATATGCTATAAAAATCAATCCTTTGTACAAAAATATCATTTTTGGCTCATCAAAACTCATGAAAACCATTTGAAAATATTTAGAAAATAGGACAAGATTGGGCGAGATGTTACTCGCCTCTGGGGTGATGAGAAACTCCTGGATCTGAGAGAGAGTGGTTCCCCTTCGCTGCAACGTGAAGATTTTGACGAAAATCCTCCAAGTTCTTCCCCAAATAACCAAGAACAAAGCTAGAGTTTGAGATAGGGGAGAGGGGCTAGGGTTTTCTTTGATCTGAAGATGAGAGGGGATGATTTCGGGTGAAGGAGAATATATATGAACAACTAAACCCGACCCAAACCCGAACCAAATCAAAACAGACCCGAAACCTGTAAAAACTAGAAATCAGCAAATCAGTCGACTGATGTGTCGACTAATACAATCAGTCGACTGATGTGTCGACTGATCTGGAAAATTTTAGTTTTGTGCATTGTTTTCGTCGAAAATTGATTTCATTGATGATTCCATTAAACTTCGATTGTTTACAGAGAATTACAATAAAAAATAAGAAAATTACAATTCTCGAGAAAATAACACAGAAATCATTTATCGACTCCTATTTTGTGGGACTTTGCCCGTGCCAGGAGTGCTTTGACTCGTGGACCACCAAATCACAGATTGTATGGGGTTTAAAGATTCTTCCTTCGTTTATCGAAGTAGGAATTTAAAGTGAATGTCTTATCAAAGTAAGACGATCACTCTTCTTAAGATCAAGTCAAAGCTCGAATCTCAAGGAATCACACGAGGAACTCAATTCTTGTTGTTTTCTCTCTGCTCTCTATGCTCAGATCTGCTCCAATTTGCTCGATCCTCTTAAAAAATGCTCTCCCCCTTTTGTAACCGCCGTCCCACTACTTAAATACCATCTTTTTATGAGGTTAGTGGGCCTATTTTCAGTTTGTAACTATCTCCCCACGTTTATGGTTGATCTCCAGTAGTTATGAAGCCAAAAAAACCGTCAAAAAACGTGTTGTAACCAACTCTATGGCCGAGACAGGGTTGTGTGTCTCGCATTTCCGAGACAGTTTGTACTATCTCGGGTATTTTGGCTCTAACTCCCTCGTCCGATATCGGAATGAGATGATCCAAGATGCGTTGGAAAGATGACGAAGATATCTACAACTTTTATCTTTTGACCTTCTTTAGATTTGGTGTGAGACAGTCATGACTGTCTCTCATTCCGAGACAGTTATGACTGTCTCGCACTTCCGAGACAGTTTGTGTTGTCTCTGGTATTTTGGCTCTAACTCTCTCGTCTGATATCTGAATGAGATGATCCAAGATACGTTGGAAATATGACGAAGAGATATACAACTTTTCTCTTTTGACCTTCTTCATATTTGGTGTGAGGCAGTCATGAATGTCTTGCATTCCAAGACAGTTATGACTGTCTCGCACTTTCGAGACAGTTTGTGTTGTCTCGGGTATTTTAGCTCTAACTCTCTCGTCTGATATCAGAATGAGATGATCCAAGATGCGTTGGAAATATGATGAAGAGATATAAAACTTTTGTCTTTTGACCTTCTTCAGATTTGGTTCTAGACAGTCATGACAGTCTCGCATTCCGAGACAGTTGTGACTGTCTCGCACTTCCGAGACAGTTTGTGTTATCTCGGATATCTTGGCTCTAACTTCCTCGTCCGATCTCGGAATGAGGTGATCCAAGATGCGTTGGAAAGATTATGAAGATCTCTATAACCTCCCATAGGCAAGACACTCATGGAGTAGACGAGACACACATGGTACTTCACCCTTTTGTGGGTAAAGCACAACTCCTGGTTGAGTTGTTCCTTTATCGTTTAGCATGTTTCACAGACTCGTACGCTTCGCCGACTTATTTCATGTGCTTTTTAGCTTCTCTACAATATCAGATGATCTCCTTTGACTCAGATAATCCTCCTTGACTCGGATAGTAACATTCATCGTCTTTTTTTCATCTCGATCTATGTGCAAGAACCTATAGGCAATTTTTTATGCCTACAGATACCCCCTCTAAAGTGTTTCAGCCTCATTCTTTTATAAAAGAGGCTGGAATACTTTGGATATGAAACATCTGGCCGTTAATTCGTTGACTTCTTCAACTTTTAGTCTATTCAGTATTTTTGTCGGATAGCTAAAATTTTTCCGGTGTTACGTTTATCGCTTGACCGTTATCAAAATCTTGAACTGAAGCTGGCGTGTTAATTTTTGAATTAGCTCGTGTCATTGGGTTGACGTTGAACTAATCACCTTCGTCAGGAGTTTGTATCTGAGTCATGATTGAACTCCCTGAATTAATTCCTTGAACTGACGTTTCATCCTGAGCCTTGTTTCGACGGAATTATCGACGCGTTGGCTAGAGTAGACTTTCGTTGTAATGCATTGACTGACGTTGGGACATGGCAAGCCCAAGTGTAGAGAATGTAAGACCAAGTGTTGATGTCGATTCATCTGCCTGTATAGAGTTTCTTCTGGCGAGGACCGTTATACATTTGTCGGTTTTTTACTTAATCTCCGAGGGATTTTGATTGTAGGACCAGTCATTGGAGCTGATACGACCACAATCACTGGGGAGGCTTTTTTGATGATGTCTTGTGTGCGTGAGACAGTATACCTTACCTCGTGTGTCTGAGGTGGGTTCAATTGTCCTGCTTGAAGAAAGGTGGCCTTCAAGCTGAATTTGTGTCTTCCTTGAGTTTGGCATAGCTTAAACTTTATTATGATTGTGTATCCTACTCAGAATAAATACTTATAGGATTTTTGGCAAATCCTCAGCCATCAACGGATTTGATAAGCCTTTACCGATTACCGTTTGAATCGGGCTAGCAAGCAGATTGTTTAAGTCCGTTCTGCATGTAACGTTGTGCTAAGAGAATAAACTCTCTTAGACTTTGTACTATGATGTTGAATACATAGGTTTGGTCATTTTTGCGGGAACGTACAACCCGACACTGTGTGTTATATGTAGACTTATCTCTAATAAGGGACTGAGATAACGTCCCCTATGTATAAAACATGGATTTAAAAATGTTGATGGGTTGCGTCTTTTTGGTGAAAAGATGAACCCGACACTGGAGAGAAAGAATTTTATATTCTATCTCATGGTCTCTTTTTTATTGGTAGAGATGAACCCGATGATGGAGAGGAAAAATTTTATATTCTATCTCCTGGTCTCTTTTTTGTTGGTAGAGATGAACCCAATGATGGAGAGGAAGAATTTTATATTCTATCTCCTGGTCTCTTTTTTGTTGGTAGAGATGAACCCGATGCTGGAGAGGAAGAATTTTATATTCTATCTCCTTCTGCAAAAGAAACTCAAAGTAGGATCTCCACTTCGAGAATCTGAAGGGTGAAACTAAGAGTGGGATCTCCACTCCGAGAATCGAGAAGATTTAGATAACCCTAACTGTTAAAAGGATTGATTATCCAATCTAAAAGTGGATATCTCACTTATCGAGATGGAATTCTAACTTTGGTCCTAACTATTTAAAGGTTTGACCGAGTGGGGAATGTGTGGAAACCTTTCATTTATAGAGAGGTGATTCCGATTTTGGTCCTAACTGTTTAAAGGTTTGACCAAATAGGATTTTGAGACGATCCTATATGTTTAAAGTTTTGATCGTTCGATTTGTGGACCTCTCGTTCATGGAAGGAGTCGAGAGGAGATTTTAGCTTTGGTCCTAACTGTTTAAAGGTTTGACCAAATGGGAATTCAAGACGATCCTAACTGTTTAAAGGTTTGATCGTTCAATTTGTGGACCTCTCGTTCATGGAAGGAATCGAGAGGGGATTCTGGCTTTGGTCCTAACTGTTTAAAGGTTTGACCAAATAAGGGTTTGAGACGATCCTAACTGTTTAAAGGTTTGATCGTTCAATCTGTGGACCTCTCGTTCATGGAAGGAATCGAGAGGGGATTTTGGCTTTGGTCCTAACTGTTTAAAGGTTTGACCAAATAAGGGTTTGAGACGATCCTAACTGTTTAAAGGTTTGATCATTCAATTTGTGGATCTCTCGTTCATGGAAGGAATCGAGAGGGGATTTCGACTTTGGTCCTAACTGTTTAAAGGTTTGACCAAACGTTCATGGAAGGAATCGAGAGGGGATTTCGACTTTGGTCCTAACTGTTTAAAGGTTTGACCAAATGAGGGTTTGAGACTATCCTAACTGTTTAAAGGTTTGATCGTTCAATTTTAAAGTGGACCTCTCGTTCATGGAAGGAATCGAGAGGGGATTTTGGCTTTGGTCCTAACTGTTTAAAGGTTTGACCAAATAAGGATTTGAGACGATCCTAACTGTTTAAATGTTTGATCGTTCAATTTGTGGACCTCTCGTTCATGGAAGGAATCGAGAGGGGATTTTGGTTTTGGTCCTAACTGTTTAAAGGTTTGACCAAATAGGAGTTTGAGACGATCCTAACTGTTTAAAGGTTTGATCGTTCAATTTGTGGACCTCTCGTTCATGGAAGGAATCGAGAGGGGATTTCGACTTTGGTCCTAACTGTTTAAATGTTTGACCAAATAGGAGTTTGAGACGATCCTAACTGTTTAAAGGTTTGATCGTTCAATTTGTTGACCTCTCGTTCATGGAAGGAATCGAGAGGGGATTTCGACTTTGGTCCTAACTGTTTAAAGGTTTGACCAAATGGGAGTTTGAGACGACCCTAACTGTTTAAAGGTTTGATCGTTTAATTTGTGGACCTCTCGTTCATGGAAGGAATCGAGAGAGGATTTTGGCTTTGGTCCTAACTGTAGGAAGGTTTGACCAAATGGGAGTTTAAGACGACCCTAACTGTTTAAAGGTTTGATCGTTCAATTTGTGGACCTCTCGTTCATGGAAGGAATCGAGAGGGGATTTTGGCTTTGGTCCTAACTGTAGGAAGGTTTGACCAAATAAGAAGTGGGAGGGAGGTACAAATAACGATGGGAATGTTAACTTGTACACAACACGTGGTGGGAGTTTTTGGTGTCAAGCGATAAGGACTTAACACGAAGGGGTTTGATAATCGCTATGGATCAGCTGATTGAAATTTTAGATGTCGTGTCAGGACTTCAACAGTGGGAGTGTTAAAGGCTTAGGCACAGTGGGGGTTTGAATGGATTCAACCGTGAAGAATTTTGGTGGACCCACCATTAATTAATTTGATCAGTGAGGGATTTTGTGGTGGAGGACCGTGAATCATTAAGCACTCCACAATCACTCCGTGGGAGTTTCGTGAGGGAAAATTGACCCGATGAAGTCATTGAATCTCAGCTCAACGAAAGAATGTTTCGAAAGTCACTGTAGAAAGGTTTTAATCATATTGGAAATGATTAAATAGCCACAGTGGGAGGTTCTTAATCATGATTAAGAATAAATTATTCTGATGATTAGTTTTCACCTTGAATAATTAATCGGTTTTGGGTTATCCTTAAGAATATTAGGAGTAATATTTTCTAGGAACTTTCCATTGGAGTGAATTGAGGTATTCCACCCCCAGCTCTTTGGCGAATCTAAATCCAATTATATTTGGCCATATTGTTGGGTTATCCTTAAGAATATTAAGAGTAATATTCTCTAGGAACTTCCCGTTATTAAAAATAAGGGAAGTAGTTTAACCTCGTATACCCATCGGAGGAAAGGGAGAAGCAGTTTATACTCTTATACTCTTAAGAGTTACATAAAGAAGCAGTTTATACTCGTATACTCTTCGGAGTTACATGAAGAAGCAGTTTATACTCGTATACTCTTTGGAGTTAGGGAAAATAATTTATACTCGTGTACCCAATGGAGTAAGGGGTCATCTTTATTTGGCTTGTTTCGCCGTTATGAAGCCGAAGTCAATTAAGGCTTGGATTTTGTTTTTGAGTCCAAAGCAAACCTTAGTGGAATGAAGACCCCTTCTGTGGTATGCACAGTAGTTTGGATCCGTAGTCCTTTTAGCTCCCTCCTGATCTTTAATAGGTGGCAGTTCGATTTTGTCATTGGCGAGGAGGTATTTCAAGATGGCTGGAGCTTCATCATCTTTGAAAGAATACTCCTTTTGGAACTTCGGATCGAGATTCACGCTCACAGTGATTGCGGATGTCGTCGGTTGGCTTCTATCAACTTTCTTTCTTTTAAGAAAGTGTTCAGCTTGTTCACCGCGTATTTTTAAATCCTTCCAAGTTTTGGATGGTATAACCCCCAGGGCTTCCAGGACATCGATGGAGAGATTATTGTGGCATGTTTGCAGGATGAATTCCTCTGTAACAGGATCTCTGCAATTCAGTGCCTTGTTATGGAAGCGCTTGACAAAATTGTCGACTGACTCTCCGTCTTTTTGCTGCTCATCCAGAAGGGTTCCGATTGACACTTCGGTGTCATCATCGAAGAAATTGCTGAGGAATAAACTTTCCATGTCATCCCAGTAATTGATGCTCATTGGCTTGAGATGTCGATACCAATCGAAGGCGGGCCCACGAAGGGTACCGACGAATGACCGGACCATCAAAGCCTCGTTTCCAGAGATCACCCCTAAGTGAGACTTGAAATAAATCAAGTGCTGAGTAGGCGAGCCCTTCCCGTCAAATGGTGTGAAGTTAATCAGATTGAATTTTACCGGGTACGGTATTGAATCTCATTCTCTTGGATAGGGACACGGAATACCCATCTTCTTTACTTCTTGAGCGGACATCAAAGCATTGACTTTGTTTTTAAGGTCTTGCATTTTCTTGTCCTCATCTTCATCTCTTTTTGAGTGATGTTGAGCAAAAATAATTGGGCTTCATCTTCATCTCTTTTTGAGTGATGTTGAGCAAAAATAATTGGGCTACCCCCAGTGTTATTAAGAGGTACAATTGAACCACCCCCAATATTATTATTGGGAGGATCCGTTGAACCACCCCCAGCTTTATTATTATTAGGAGGTGTATCAGCCATAATGACTTCATCCACTTCTGGATCACTATCATCTACAACATTCTGAGTGTGGCGGCTGGATTCAGCTCGCTGACTAGACTCAGGAGGTTGAGGCCGTTGAGCTAGCAATTCTCTTATTTGTTGGATACCCAACTCCATCTCTGTCTTCATCTCAGCTCTAATTTCTTCACGTTGCTTGGCTAGAGCTTCTTGAAGTATTTGAGCAAACTGATCAGAAGTGATTGTGAACACTTCTTTGGTTTGTCCCGTGCTAGACATTGTATCATCAGAAGCGATCGCAGAACAAGTGTCCGAGAGTTCATCCTCCGAAGACATTCCTTCATGCATTCTCTTGTAGTCCCTATGTCTGATGGCTCCTAACTGGAGTTGAGACATCCGTTGAGCAATTCTTGAATTGACTTTTCCTCTCGGGGAATAGTCGGGATTTGATTCATTTGAATGCCATTTAGATTTTCTTTTATCAGTCATGTTGATGCTGACTTCAGGGAATTCATCCTCTTGAACAGTAAGCTTATTGCGGAAATGTCTCGGCTTGGGCTTTGATATTTCGGTAAAAAGCCTCTGGAACACTGAGACTTTTTGCGGGATAGCTTCTCATTTGGAGTAGTCATATTCCGACAATGCTGCTCTTATAAGTCGCGCACAGGAACAATGAGAGCTTATTTCTCGAATAATTCTCTTTCGAAATTTATTCACACCCACAGCTTGATAGTACGATTCATCAGTATGATTGCCGGAAAATCCTATCGTCTGTTGGTATGACCTCCTAGGTATAACGATGTCTTTTGACGAACACGTCTTCTTCTATGGGTGTAAAGCCTTGTTGGCATTTTCATGATAACTTATTGTTGCCTTTGAGCGATCCAAGGTTATGTCAAGAGTCACACGTGTTAGCCCTTATGTTTTGATGATGTTCTTACAACCACCATTATTGGTACTAATGGCTTATTGAGTGAAATTGTAGCAAATCTATTTATCAAGCTCGTTAGTGCCACAAATGGAGGATGGATGGAATATATGCTACAAAGATAATATCCAAAGGAGGAGGAGGCCAAGAGATGAAGCAACGTTAATTCAAGAACGACAAACTCATATAAAAGCTTCATCCGATTCAAGCTAATCAAAGCTCAAGTATTGCTTTAAACATGAGGATATTAGCCTTCTTTTATGTTTCTCTCTAGTGCTAGAATGTAGGCAAAGAGTCACTATGTTCTCATCAAGCTATTGGGACTTACACACATGTTTTCTTTCTTAAACTTTTAAGCCGTTTTCACAAAACCTTATTTTTCACAAATACGAGAACCTATCTGCAAAATTCTTTCTTCAAACAGTTTATTTTTAGTATCAAAAACATTTTACAAAGTTTCAGATTTTTCAGAGGTCAAATAAATATTCTACAAATATTTTAACTTGGTCAAAAACTGGTTTCCAGCATATGTCAGAAAGCGGTCGACCGGATCGGTCGACCGCACATGTCATCTTTTCTTACTGGTTTCCAGAGAGGTCGTCGGTCGACCGGGCCGGTCGACCGAATTCTCGATTTTTATATCGGTCGACCGATCCGGTCGACCGACAGTGTTTCTGCTGGTTTTCTTATTTTTCTGAAGCAGCTCACGGTCGACCGAAATTTTCGGTCGGTCGACCGACGTAATTTTCGGTCGACCGAACGATATTTCGGCCGACCGCTTTTTTTCCCTTCAGTCAACACGATTTCTTTTTAAACGGTCTTTTATTTTCGATTGTTGTGCTTTCACTCTTTCGTGCTTGGCTCAGTCTGAGCTAAGACTCTGTAAAGGGGATTATCTTCCTAAATAGGAAGATTGGGTTTGGTTTTAAAATTGTTTTAATCTATTCTATAAAAACCCTACAGCTGCTTCTTCTTCTTCCTTGAGCCAAACGTTTGAAAACCAGAGAGAGTATTTTCTGTTTCTGCTGAGAAAATTTTCAAATCAGTCCTGCTTTCTTCTCTGTGGTTTTGTGTGAGCTCACCTCCCAGCTTCAGAAATTTGTTCTCTTTGCCATAGGAGCTTTGTAAGAGAGAGTTCTACATCTGTTATCTTGTGCTGTGTAGTTGAGATCTTGAGTAAGATCTACTGTGAGGGAGTGATCTGTTGAGATCAAACTGTGTAGTGAGAGAGATCGTGTGGGATCGCTGTGTAGACGAAGTTCCGGCTTCCAAACCGGCTGTGTAGTGGATTTCTCCTCGAGAGTGGGGAGCGGGGACGTAGGCCAGAGGGCCGAACCTCGTTAACACATCGCGCGTCAAGGATAACGATTCCTAACCCTCTCTTATTTACCTTGTTTGCATCTATTTACTGTGAATTGATTGTTGTGTGTTTTTAATTTGCATATTAGAGCCTTTTGACCCTAATCACCCCCCCTCTAGGGTCCAACAATTGGTATCAGAGCTTGGTCTCTATATTAATTTTTGGTTTAATCACCTTAGAGTAAAGATCTTATGGAGGCTTCTTTGAATATGCATATGTTAGAAGGACAATCCACAACTAGGCCACCTCTCTTCACCGGGAGCAATTTTGCTTATTGGAAGGCTAGGATGAGAATTTATCTTCGTTGTATTGACCTTGACATCCTAGGGCTTATTGAAAAGAAATATGTAGAGAAATCCAAAGTTGAGAACATGTCCGATGGTGAAAGGCACCTTGCCAATCTCAATGCTAAGGCTATGAACGCCTTAATTTGTGGTCTTTCCCCTAATGAATACAATAGAGTCTCCACGTGTGCAACCGCATACGAAATTTGGGAAAAATTATGTGTCACACATGAGGGAACACCCCAAGTTAAGGAGTCTAAGATTAGTGGACTTATGCATGATTATGAGCTATTCAAAATGCTTCCAAATGAATCCATTGATGCTATGTTTTCCCGTTTTACTAATATCATCAATGAATTACATGGTTTAGATAAGCAACTATCTATTCAAGAGATGAACTACAAGATACTTCGTTCCTTAACTCCGGCATGGGAGCCCAAGGCTACGGCCATCGAGGAGGCTCATGACCTCACTACATTAGCTCTTGATAGTCTTATCGGAAAGCTCAAAGTGCATGAAAAGAAGCTCAAAGGGAAGGAGAAGGAGGAAGTGCCATCACGTGAAGTTGAGGAACCATCACCAAAGTTGAAGACTATAGCTCTCAAAGGAGCTAGTGACAACTCATCTTCGTCATCGGAGAGTGAAGTAGATTTTTCTAGAGAAGTGGCTCATCTCTCTAGAAGAATCTCTAGACTTATAAAAATGAACAAAAAATTCAATCCCCGATCTAATAACAAGTTTTCATCTCGTGTAGGAAAATGTTTTGAGTGCAATGAACCGGGTCACATCGCTAAGGATTGCCCCAAGCTCAAGGAGAAGTACATGAAGTACAAGAAGAAGAAGGCTATGTATGCCGGATGGGAAGAATCCGAACCAAGTGATTCGGATAGCGATGAGGAGGGAGCCAAACTTGCCCTTCATGACCCAAATGTTTGTTTCATGGCAAATGAACATGAGGTAATATCCGAGGCCGAAAGTGAATCTTTCTATATGCAATGTGATATAGCTATGGCATTAGAGGAGTTGAACTTTGAATTTAAACGAATGTCTAAAGAATACTCCTCTTTCAAAAAGTTGCATGTCTCTTGTGATATTAAGCTTGAACAACTAACAACCTCTCTTGCTCTAAAAGATGAATTGCTAGGAGATCTCGATTTCGAAAATAAACAATTAAGATCAAAAATTGAAAGATTAGAAATTGAAGGTTGTAGGACTAGACCCACTCATGTCTATGCCAATCACCATGGTAGAAATAGGTCTTATGGCTCTCACACTCGTGCATACAAAAGAAACTTTGTATGTACTTATTGCATGAGACATGGACACATTTCTACTCATTGTAGAGTTAAAGACAATGAAGATTTTTATGGTTTAATATGGGTACCCAAAGGCACCAAAACTACTAACCACCAAGGACCCAAGACATGGGTACCTAAAGCTACAACACCTTCGTCTTCTTCTTTTGTAGGGGACGTCACGGCAACGACGTAAGGAAATGTGGTACCTTGATAGTGGTTGCTCACATCATATGACGGGCAACAAAGAGTTATTTGCAACCCTATCAAGGATTGAAGGAGGCAACGTCTCCTTCGGTGGTGGTGAGAAAGGTAAAATCATTGGTATAGGTTCTATTGGTAAGAAACCCTCACCCATTATTGAAGATGTCTATTTAGTAAGTGGTTTGAATCATAATCTTCTTAGTATTAGTCAACTAAGTGACAAAGGTTTCGATATTTCTTTTAAACCGGATAAATGCATCATTAGTATGAATGGAGAAATTGTTTTTGTTGCATATCGCAAGTCTAATGTTTATATCTTTGAGATGAATGAGTTATTGAATCAAGATGTGAAGTGTCTTGCGGCCATTGATGAAAACCCTTGGATTTGGCACAAGAGACTTGGACATGCAAATATGGAGTTGATATCAAAATTGTCTAAGAAGAATCTTGTGAAAGGGCTACCTAACTTGCACTTCATAAAAGATACAATTTGTGAGGATTGTGCCAAAGGTAAACAAACAAAATCCTCTTTCAAATCCATCCATGAGGTATCAACTTCTAAACCTTTGCAACTATTACATCTTGATTTATTTGGTCCTATGCGTGTCACTTCTCTTGGAGGAAAACACTATGTTTTTGTGATTATTGATGATTTTTCTCGTTTTACATGGACAATTTTTCTTGCAAAGAAAAATGATTGTTTTGAAGAATTTGCTAATCATATTAAGAGAATTGAAAATGAAAAAGAGTTGAAAGTTGTTAAAATTAGAAGTGATCATGGTGGTGAATTTCAAAATGAATTCTTCTATGATTTTTGTGCTCATCATGGTATAACTCATATGTTTTCCGCTCCGAGAACACCACAACAAAATGGTGTTGTTGAAAGGAAAAATCGCACCATACAAGAGATGGCACGCACTATGTTAAACTCTTTTGATTTACCAAAATATTTTTGGGCGGAAGCCGTTAATACGGCATGCCATGTTTTGAATCGAGTTTTGATTAGACCAAAGCTTAAGAAAACTCCTTATGAACTTTATTATGGGAAAACTCCTTTCATTGGCTATTTTCGTGTTTTTGGTTGCAAATGTTTCATTTTAAATACGAAAGACCACCATGATAAATTTGATTCCAAAATTGATGTTGGTATTTTCTTGGGATATGCACCTCGAAGTAAGGCTTATAGGGTCTTCAATAAACGAAGCCTCGTTGTTGAAGAATCTATAAACGTTACTTTTGATGAGACTAATGTTTGCTCTCGAGTTATTTTGCCTAGAAAAGATGATGATGAGGATATTGAGGGAGGATTGGACTTCTTGCAAATAAATGACACTCCCTCCATAGAAGCTCATAAAGATATAGATAGCTCTCAAGATCAAGTTGAACCTCGAAAAGCTTGGAAATTCACATCAAATCATCCAAAGGAGCAAATCATTGGGAGTCCTTCAAAAGGAGTTATTACTCGCTCAAAAGCCTTGAGTGAGTGTGGTAACATTGCATTCTTATCTCACATAGAACCTAAAAGAATTAATGATGCTTTAAATGATGAATTTTGGGTTTTAGCTATGCATGAAGAATTAAACAATTTTCAAAGAAATGAAGTTTGGAAGTTAGTTCCTAGACCAAATAATGCTAGTGTTATTGGTACAAAATGGGTTTTTAGAAACAAACTTGATGAACATGGCATTGTTACTAGGAATAAAGCTCGTTTGGTTGCCCAAGGATACAATCAAGAGGAGGGCATAGACTATGATGAAACCTTTGCACCGGTTGCAAGGTTGGAATCTATTAGGATGTTTTTGGCATTTGCTAGTTTCAAAAATTTTAAACTCTTTCAAATGGATGTTAAAAGTGCCTTCTTAAATGGTTTTATAGAAGAGGAAGTGTATGTTGAGCAACCCCCCGGTTTTATTGATCATGATTTTCCAAACCATGTTTACCGGGTACACAAAGCTTTATATGGGTTGAAACAAGCTCCTAGAGCTTGGTATGCTCGCCTCTCTAGTTTTCTTGTTGAAAATGGTTTTTCAAAAGGAACAATTGATAACACTCTTTTTGTAAGAAAAAGGAAAAATGATTTCATTTTAGTTCAAATATATGTGGATGACATTATTTTCGGTGCTACTAATGAATCCTTGTGCAAGGAATTTTCTAAAGTTATGCAGGATCACTTTGAGATGAGTATGATGGGAGAGCTTACATTCTTTCTCGGGCTCCAAGTCAAGCAAACTAAGGATGGGATCTTCATTTCACAAAGCAAGTATGCAAAGGAATTGGTGAAGAAATTCAAGTTGGAGAATTCCAAGCATGCGCCTACTCCCATGAGTACTAGTGTTAAGCTTGATGCGGATGAGAGTGGTGAAGATGTGGACCAAAAACTATACCGAGGTATGATAGGTAGTCTTCTTTATCTCACCGCTAGTAGACCCGATATCATGTTTAGTGTGTGTGCATGTGCACGTTTTCAAGCATCTCCTAAAGCATCTCATTTAATTGCCGTTAAAAGAATCATTAAATATGTTAATGGTACTTTTAATCTTGGCTTGTTTTATCCCAGAAGCACTTCTTTTGATTTATATGGTTTTTGTGATGCCGACTTTGCCGGATGTAAGGTAGATCGCAAGAGTACTAGTGGAACATGCCAATTCTTAGGAAATTCCCTTGTTTCTTGGGCTTCCAAGAAACAAAATTGTGTTGCATTGTCCACTACGGAAGCGGAATACATTGCCGCCGGCTTATGTTGTGCTCAAGTTTTATGGATGAAACAAAGTCTAGTTGACTATGATTTGCATTTCCAAAATATTAAAATCTTTTGTGATAACACAAGTGCTATAAATATTTCCAAAAATTCGGTTTTGCATTCTAGAACTAAGCATATTGACGTGCGCCATCATTTCTTACGCGATCATGTAGAGAGACAAGATGTATCCCTAGTATTTGTTGACACAAAATCTCAACTAGCGGATATATTTACTAAGCCTCTTGGAGAGGATGATTTTTGTCGCATAAGAAATGGTTTGGGCTTATGCACTATGTGAAAGTTCTACATTGCTTGCTTGACTAGTTGTATTTTGCATTTAGTATTTCTCTTTACCCCATTTTTTATGGTGACAAAGGGGGAGAGAAATCTCCTCATTTGTTGCATATATTTAGGGGGAGCTCATAGATAGGGGGAGCACCTATCTATAAGCTATCTTATTTTTGCTCTTATATAATGGTTGGTTGTCATCATCAAAAAGGGGGAGATTGTTAGCCCTTATGTTTTGATGATGTTCTTACAACCACCATTATCGGTACTAATGGCTTATTGAGTATAAATATAGTAAATTCATTTGTCAAGCTCGTTAGTGCCATTAATGGAGGATGGATGGAATATATGCTACAACGAAGATATCCAAAGGAGGAGGAGGCCAAGAGATGAAGCAACGTTATTTCAAGAACGACAAATTCAACTAAAAGCTTCATCCGATTCAAGCTATATCAAAGCTCAAGTATATTGCTCTCTATATGAGGATATTAGCTTTCTTTTGTTTTTCTCTCTAGTGCTAGAATGTAGGCAAAGAGTTACTGAGTTTACTTGAAGCTATTGGGAATCACACACACGTTTTTAAACTTGTGCTTTTAAGCGTTTCTTCACAAAATACTATTTTTCACAAGTATGAGTACCTATCTGCAAAATTCTTTTTCCAAACAGTTTGTTTTTAGTATTAAAAACATTTTACAAAGTTTCAGAATTTTCAGAGGTCAAATGAATATTTTGCAAATATTTCAAGTTGGTCAAAAATCTGTTTTCTGGAAAATATCAGAAATCGGTCGACCGGATCGTCGACCGCACATGTCATCTTTCTTTACTGGTTTCCAGAGCAGGTCGTCGGTCTGACCGGGAATAGGCCCCTGGTCGGACGAATTCTCAGATTTTTATATCGGTCGGCCGATCCGATCGACCGACAGTGTTTCTGCTGGTTTTCTTTTTTCTGAAGCAGCCTCACGGTCGACCGAAATTTTTCGCGTCGGTTCGACCGACGTAATTTTTTCGGTGGGCCGCGTTCGCCGCGCGCCCGCGCCGGACCGAACGATATTCGGCGACCGCTTTTTCCTCAGTCAACACGATTTCTTTTTAAACGGTCTTTTATTTCGATTGTTTGTGCTTTCACTCTTTCGTGCTTTGCTTCAGTCTGAGCTAAAACTCTGTAAGGGGATTATCTTCCTAAATAGGAAGATTGTTTTGGTTTTTAAATTGTTTAATCTATTCCTATAAAACCCTACAGCTGCTTCTTTCTTTCCTTTCTCCTTGAGCCAAAACGTTTGGAAAAACCAGAGAGAGTCATATCCTGTTTCTGCTGAGAAAATTTTCAATTTCCAATCCTGCTTTCTTCTCTGGGTTTTGTTGGAGCTCACCTCCCAGCTTCAGAAATCTCTTATCATAGGCAGCTTTGTAAGAGAAGAGTTCTACATCTGTTATTTGCGTGTAGGAGATCTTGAAGCTAAGATCTACTGTGAGGGAGTGATTCTGTTGAGACAAACGAGGAGAGAGATTCGTGTGACGCGAGACAAGTTCCGGCTTCCAACCTGTAGTGGATCCCCAAGGGACGGAGTAGGCCAGACCACCCGTAACACACGCGCGAGGAAACGACTAACCCTCTCTAACCTTGTTTGCATCTATTCAATGTTTGGAATCTGCATATTAGAAGCCTTTGAGCGATCCAAGGTTATGTCAAGAGTCACACGTTTAGAACCACCCCCTTGCTGGTGTGGAGTCTTAACGGGCTCCGAATGCTGATTTTGCACAACTCCTGACTTTGGAATCCAAACTTTGTAGAGTTTTGGTGATCCTTTGGCCATCGTTTCCTTCTTCCTTTCTTGACTTTGTTGTAAGAGAGCATAGGCATGAGCAGCGTTTGCACAACACTTTTGTATACGTTCTTTGAGAGTCGAACGAGTTCTTTTGATAAGAGTCCATTCCTCCATCGTGAGTTGTGTAGAGAGGTGAGTGGTTTTTCGTTGGGACGACTGGACCACTTGATGCTTCATCGAATCTTGGTCCGCGTAATAACGAACCCCGTTAGTTTGTTTCAAGGCCTTAGCGATTTGGCGAGCGCGGCGCTGACGTTGTCTCCGACGAGCTCTTTTCGTTAGTGCCGGCAGGCTTTGATTCAATGACTCTTTAATTGGAGAAGAGTCATTATGAGCAGAGAGGTTGCGAGTGGAATCCTCAGCAATAATTAGGCGAGAGTCTTCACCCGTAGCATTCGACGGAGTTAAAAAATTGTAAACCTTCTTAAAAGACGAAATCTTTCTGTATTTGCAAGGCGAGGAAGATTTTGCAGATGAGGATGATAAATACTCCTCAAACTTTGCTTGGTCAAATTCGTACTCGACCGTGAATTCAATCGGTATCTTGATCGGCTGCGACACGACGGTCTCGGCAGCGAGACCGTTGGCTCCCACTGTGGTCGCCAGTTTGTTTTCGTCGAAAATTAATTTCATTGATGATTCCATTAAACTTCGATTGTTTATAGAGAATTACAATGAAAAATAAGAAAATTACAATTCTCGAGAAAATAACACAGAAATCATTTATCGACTCCTGTTTTATAGGACTTTGCCTGTGCCGGGAGTGCGTTGGCTCGTGGACCACCGATTCACAGATTGTGAGGGGGTTTAGAGATTCTTCCTTTGTTTATCGAAGTAGGAATTTGAAGCGAATATCTTATCGATGTAAGATCAAAGCTCGAATCTCAAGGAATCACGCGAGGAACTCAATTCTTGTTGTTTTCTCTCTGCTCTCTATGCTCAGATCTGCTCCAATTTGCTCCAATTTGCTCGATCCTCTTAAAAAATGCTCTCCCCCTTTTGTAACCGCCGTCCCACTACTTAAATACCATCTTTTTATGAGGTTAGTGGGCCTATTTTCAGTTTGTAACTATCTCCTCACATTTATGGTTGATCTTCAGTAGTTATGAAGCCAAAAAACCGTCAAAAAACGTGTTGTAACCAACTCTATGACCGAGACAGGGTTGTGTGTCTCGCACTTCCGAGACAGTTTGTACTGTCTCGGGTATTTTGGCTCTAACTCCCTCGTCCGATATCGGAATGAGATGATCCAAGATGAGTTGGAAAGATGACGAAGAGATCTACAACTTTTGTCTTTTGACCTTCTTTAGATTTGGTGCGAGACAGTCATGACTGTCATGCATTCCGAGACAGTTATGACTGTCTCGCACTTCCGAGACAGTTTGTATTGTCTCGGGGATTTTAGTTATGACTGTCTCGCACTTCCGAGACAGTTTGTATTGTCTCGGGTATTTTGGCTCTAACCCTCTCGTCCGATATCGGAATGAGATGATCAAGATGCGTTGGAAAGCTGACGAAGAGATCTATAACTTTTGTCTTTTGACCTTCTTCATATTTGGTGCGAGACAGCCATGACTATCTCGCATTCCGAGACAGTTATGACGGTCTCGCACTTCCGAGACAGTTTGTGTTGTCTCTGGTATTTTGGCTCTAACTCTCTCGTCTGATATCGGAATGAGATGATCCAAGATGCGTTGGAAAGATGATGAAGAGATCTACAACTTTTGTCTTTTAACCTTCTTCAGATTTGGTGACTGTCTTGCATTCCGAGACAGTTGTGACTGTCTCACACTTCCGAGACAGTTTGTGTTATCTCGGGTATCTTGGCTCTAACTTACTCGTCCGATCTCGGAATGAGGTGATCCAAGATGCGTTGGAAAGCTTATGAAGATCTCTATAACCTCCCATAGGCAAGACACTCATGGAGTAGACGAGACACACATGGTACTTCACCCTTTTGTGGGTAAAGCACAACTCCTGGTTGAGTTGTTCCTTTATCGTTTAGCATGTTTCACAGACTCGTACGCTTCGCCGACTTATTTCATGTGCTTTTTAGCTTCTCTATAATATCAGATGATCTCCTTTGACTCAGATAATCCTCCTTGACTTGGATAGTAACATTCATCGTCTTTTTTTCATCTCGAGCTATGTGCGAGAACCTATAGGCAATTTTTTATGCCTACATGCATGTTTTGCTTATTTGCAAAACCAACGCACAAAACTCTACACCCATACTCTCATATCATCTCAAATAACTTGTTATCATATACATTAATGACCTCAAGCTATTTATCATAAAAGAATTATTTATTTACTAATAATTCACATATATTCATATAAAAATTACGGGGTTCTACACAGGCTTTGATTTTTTTTATTTCAATGAGAATAAATATTAAATTCATATATATGAAATTCTTTATGTTCCTAATTTATTACTTAAATAAGATTAGGATCTACCTCTTTTTTTTCTACAATAAATTCTTCTGATGTGTATCCAATAAGAGTTTATGTTACGTCAATAAAATTACATTTGCTCTATCCCTGTTATTTTTCATAAAAATCTAAACTGAATACCTATAGTTTTTAGATTATAATATTAATATTTAATTTCTTTAGTATTTGAAGAACAAAGTATGAAATTTATGAATACTTACTAATTTTTCTTACATCTTCCACAGAGAATTCTTCTTTGATTGAGATAAAGTTATTAAATTATTCTTTAATATAACTCAGTTGGTATTTCTTTAATAGACATGCCTTATGTTAATTCCAATTCAAATGATTCATGGACGTATTTTGAATTTTAGATTTATTTCTGTTACTTTCTTATTTGCAATGGAAATAGTTTGATTCTTTAGAATGATATATCTGAACATTCTGATAGTTTTTCTATACGTAATTTATTATATTCTTTTACCCTATAAATATTATTAATATTAGATATTAATTTTTCTAAATTATAATTAATTGATGCTAAGCTATTATATTATAGTATTTTATCATTTTTATGGATTTAAACATCTATCAATTAATGTTACTAATGTTTTTTGCCTAACTTATTAGTAAAATTTTATGCAGTTGCTTTAATTTATATGGTGACGAATAATTTTTAAACTATAATATTTTTAAAATTTTTATTTCTTAACCGAATATTTTTAATCAATTCTTATTGTTTTTGTTTACGAGTATCAACTTAGACGGTCTGAAAGAATATCTAACAATTACACTTTTCTTTACCAAGTTTTAAAATTTCAGCCATTTTTTGTGGTTTGGAACTTTGAGGGTATGATTTGTAATTTCTAAAACTTTGGGAGTGTTTTTTAAAAAGTACTTTTAAGTTTGGTAGTTGTAACTTCTATATTTCATGTGTCGGTGGTAATTTTTAAATATCACGATATTTCTTACAACTCTAAAATTTTGATGCTGTTTTTTACAACTGTTAAAACTATAGATTAATTTTTAAAATTTAGTGGTCTACCAATAGTTTTCATATTTGATGTGTACTGGTTATAAATCTTAAAATTTTGGATTTTTTTGTAAGTTTTTAAATTTTGAATGAGTACAACTTTTGTAACTTTGAGGTTAATTTCGGTAAATTTTAAATAATTAGGTGCATGTGGGTAATCTCTTGAATTTATTTTTTGTTATTTGCAAATTTTTAATTTTTTATAATTTTAGGGTTGTTTTTTATAATTTAAACTTTTGAGTGAATTTCTTTAATTTTTAGGACATTGAGGGTGTTAATTGAAATTTTTAAATTTTTTGGAGGTTGCTGTTAATTTCTTAATTTCATGTTTATTGTTTTAAGTTTTGAAATATCAGAAATTTTCAAGTGTATTATGGTAATCCCTTGAATTCATCTATGTTGTTTGTAAGTTTTGAAATTTTAAAATTTTATATGCTTGATTGTAATTTAAACTTTGGAGGATGTTTCTATAATTTTTGAGATAATGAGATATTATCCATAAATTTTAAATTCTTCGTTGTTAATTTCTTGATTTCATGTTTGTTATTTTAAGTTTTTAGACGTCGAGATAATTTTTATAAATTTAAACTTTTTAGGGTATTTTGTACAATTTTAAAACTTTTTAGGTTTTTTTACAATGCTTTATGTATTATAGTACGTTAGCTACGTATAATTTCTTAATCTTTACAAACTAATACCATAAAAAGATGTTGTAAATATTTTATTAATATAATTTTTTAAACAGTTAAGCTATAGAAAGTTCACGTAGGATTAGGATATGATAAATTATGATTACATATAATTTCTTTATCTTTACAAACTAATACCATAAAACATGTTTTAAGTATTTTATTAATATAATTTTTTTAAATTGTTAAGCTATGGATAGTTAACATGTAGGGGTGCTAAACCATATCCGTATCCGATAAAATATCCGTAACTGTATCCGTTAGGATACGGATATGGTTAATCAAATCTATAATCGATAGGATATGGTTATGCATATGGTTTTGTAGTGAAATATCCGTATCTGTATCCGAAATATCCGAATACATATTAGTCATACTCTTACGATAGTTTTGATTTTTAGATTATTGATTTGTGGTTAATTTTGATTATCAAGATGTCTAATCGTAACTTTTTAGTTATAATGGATATATTAACGAACTCTTTTGTATCACATGAACTATGTTTTTCTCAATACTATCTAGTTTTCTCATATCTGTTTTGTATCTGCATGCATATCCGCTTATATATCCGCATGTATATCCGTAACCGTATCCGATTTTAGCGGATATGGTTATAAATTTTTCTTCTGGAGGTATATATGTATCTGTATCCGTATCCGAGATGGGTAAGCGGATATGGATATGGTAAACATCATATCCGAGCCGTATCCGAACCGAATGCACCCCTATTAACATGGGATTAGTGTTAGACCCTAGAGGGGGGATGATTAGGGTCTTATGCTAATCTAATCTAATTTTATGCTAATTAAAATTAATTAAAAAGTTATCCTAGCAAGTATGAAATACAACAAGATATATGAGCTAGGATAAATAATATGAACAATGAGATATATCCTAACAATGAGATATACTATGAGATATATGCAAGGATATACAAATTAACACATATATGAAATAAACATAAACAAGATAGTGGGCAAAGTAAATAATGAGACAATGGCGATATGAGCAATAAGCACAAATAAGAATAAACGCCAAAGCACACTCAAACACAATCAAATGATCACGGAGTTCAGACCTTCCGTCCTCCGCCTCCGCTCCCCACTCCCGGGGAGAAATCCACTATCACGACCCGGTTTGGAAGCCGGAACTTCTACACACTCGGTTTTCTAGCTAACCGAAAACTCTACAACTCACACTCTTGCAAACCCACTCTACATCCTCACAAGTGTTGGATCTAGCCGTGTCTCCCTCAAGTGCTCGGTTACAACCTCTTCCTAGGTTCGTCAACCGACGCCACTCCTTTTGGGACGATCCCCGACTCTCACCACACACTCCTCTCGGTGTACAAATGTATTAAAAAGTGATCTCACGATTAAGCATAATACAAAGAATGATTGTTCTCTAAAATGGACGAGAACACAATAAAGGCTCACACTCAATTGTTACAACTCTCACCAACCCAAATATACTATGTATGAAAATACAATAAGCTCAAGTGGGTGTGTGTGTAAACAATGAGTAAAATCAAATCTAACTCAAATAGCAAACTAGCAATAATAAGAATATGAAAATCAATAATAATATTGCTAGAAAAAAGAGTTAGAAAACTTCTCTATAAACACAACGAGAGGATGAGAAGATATTGAAGATGAACTCCTCAACAGATGATGCAAACTCCTCTTTGTAACAGCAAACCCCAAAAACAAACTTAAACTCTTTTAAAACTTGTTTAAAACATTTCTTGGATTGGGTTGAGAACTGAGATCAAGGGGGTATTTATAGCCTCCCAAAAACTCAGCCAAGAACCCCAAACAAAAGACCAAAAACCCCAACGAATCAGAAATATGATTATGTACCAAATATGACCGTTGGACGATCGGCGGTCGATCGCGAAGATCATTGAAACTGAGAAAACAAGCAAAACAGGCTACGGTCGATCGTGACGGTCAACCGTGAGAACTTACAGACTAACGGTCGACCATGGCGGTTGACCACGAAAGTTTCTGTTTGCTTCGCAGGCTAAAAACAAAAGCACGGTCGACCGTGGCGGTCGACCATGAATTGATATATGAAATAGACAGTTTTGAAAACAGTTTGCTGATTTTAAAATACTATTTAAAAATATCAAATAAATTCCAAAAATTATGAAACTTTGGAAAATAATTGTAGACATAATAATAAACATGCTACAAAAACTGGTTTACAAAAAAAAATTTCCAAATGAGAAATATCATCATTTTACAAAATAGTCCAAAACACGAAAATGTAAACATATGAATTTTGACATTTAGGCTAAACCATGTTTTGAAACTTTGCACAATGATTATGTAGACTTAATAAAATATGTATATGATTATTGTTAAGTCCAAAAACTAAGAATACAATATTTTTACAAATACAATAGAAAATAAAACATATGAGTATATATATGAAAATATATTTGTTTCATATCTAAGTAGTTAAACCAAATCACAATAATAAATATGAAATATGTAATTTCATATTTATAAACATAAAAACCAAAACTTGTGTTGTATATATATATGACTACATATATATAGAAGGAAACCAATAAAATGTGTGTGTATATGATATTAAGCTTAGAGTATCTAACATACATAATATAAAACCTAAACTAGATTACCCAAGCCGATCTTGATCTTCAATAAGCTTGACTTGGTACACTATACGGATGAAGCTGATCTTGGATCTTGAACTTGAATTACATAAGCTTCACTCCATAATTCCGCCAACCTCCATTGGATATGATCGTTGAAGCGCTATTCCATCCATCCTCTAACATATTGTTTGTCTATAATAAATAAGAAAACACAAATACTAGACAAACAATATTAGATGTAAATTATTTGTAAATCATCATCAAAACAAGAAGGTCAATAATCTCCCCCTTTTTGACGATGACAAACAATTTACAAAAAGAATATATGCATAAAATAGAATGAGTATACAAAGTATAATATATCATGCATATAAACAAGAAAGAATATACTCATAATATTTCTCCCCCTTTGACAACATCAAAAAGGGGACAAAGAAATGAAGAGAGCGAAAGCTCCTCCTATCAATATGCATGAGTGAGTATACCACATAAAAAAATAGGGATTGCTCCCCCTATCAAAATACCTTTTGAAAGTATGAAATGAAGATCATGGCAAACATATGTGAGCAAGCATAGATGAAAAATATACTAAACACAACTCACATACATAAAGACAATGAGAACATATATAAATATATCAAAGTAAAAAATAGTTTCTCATACCAAAGAACATAAAACCATATAAAAGAATAGATTTATGAAATCAAAAGAAGAGGAACATGAGAATCATGCAAAAAGTTTTTAAATGAAAACAAATCAACCAAAAAAAATCATAAATCAAAGTTTAAATCCAAAAACGTAGAATCAAATCATCATTGATTCAAAAATCAAGAGAGGCAACTATATCTAGCTCTTGAGCTAGTATCAACCCATATAAACATTTTAGCACTCGGTAAACAAGATTTGGGAATAAACACCTAATAAATCCGGAGGGTTATATAAGTACAAACCTCACATTTAAAATCAAAACTAATAATCATGAAAACAAAAGATTTGATCAAAGAAAAATTGTTTTCATAACCAAAAGATTTTAAAACATAATTTTCAAAACCAAGAAAAGAAAAGAGTAAAAGTACTAAAATTCTTGGTTTAAAAATCATTTTGGCACCCAAGAATTCTTGGTGCCGGATTGGTTAGGGACATGACCCCTATCATTCAAGCTCAAAGCCCTAGGGTTATGAACTCTCTTGGGCATATGTGATGCACGGGATCGATCATAGCAATAATCACTCAAATGACCCTTCCGATTGCAATATGTACAATGGAAAGGAAGCATTTGCTTATGTTGACCATTAAAAGGTGCACGTGGAACATTTACAAACAAAGGTAAATTATTTGAAGCTTTTTACAAATGTGAAACATTATCAAAACAAAACTTTCCTAAGTGGACAATTCTACCACAAACATTACATTTATAAACATGTGGTCTACTAGAAACATTTGGCAAATAAGATTTCTTTTTCAAATCAAAATAATAATCGGCCAAATGATCAAAACGACCACAATGATCACATCTATACACATGAGCATGCTTATGATGAACAATGGGTGCATGTGTGTGTACATGTGATGAAGAAACTTGATGAGATACACAAGGAGCATTAACATTTTTATGTTTGTGTGTATCATAGCAAAATTTAGCTAAATGGCCTTTACGACCGTAAATAGAATACTTGTAAACTTTGCTATATATGTGTGCATAATGAGTGGATGATGACTTAGACTTGGCACACATATCCATAAGTTTCTTGTGATTATCAATGCATGTTTTTAAAGTTGTATCTAAAGATAAAATGCATTTATTCATAAGATTCAAATCTTCATTTTTAGGCACATATGCATTTTTATTAGAAGTAGAACATAAATAATCATTTATAAAAGAAGCAGTATCATTTTGTATGTTCTTTACTTCTAACATGGCATTATCTTTTTCATGAGATAAGCTAGTTATAGATGTGTTTAATTTTTCATTTTCCAAAATTAACATGTCATTGTTTTCTTTAAGCAAGGTATTTTCTTTTGCAATGACATCCAATTTTGATACTAGCTCCTCATGATCGGATTCTAAATTATCATGCTTGATTTTTAAATCAATAAAGTCATTTTGCAATTTCTTGTAGGCATGCAATAATCTTTCACTAGCACAAGTAAGTTCATCACTAGATAAATCATTAATAGATTCGAACTCGCAAACCTCACTAGGGCTATCGCCTAGTGCGCGTTTGCATGACACTCCTTTTGAACTTGAAGCGGGATCCTCCAAAGCTTGTCGGATCGCCTCCAAGTCCCCTTGATGTGCTTCAATAAGTTTTCATAAGATGTAAGCACTATCAAAATGAACAAACTTGTTAGACAAAGATGAATCAAATGCATTATGTAAGAATTCCAACAAGAGCTTGTTCATAATAAATAATCTTTTATCATTTTTATTCCACTTGGATTTTTCTAATGTGTGCACAATATAAGCACAATCAATGACTTCCCATAAATTGATATTTTTAGATTGAACAAATATTTTGAATCTAAAACACCATTGAGCATAAGGGAAAACATTGAATTTAGGAGTAATACTAGAATCATAGCCTAAACAAGATGCACAATGTACGTCCATAATAAAAAAATATATGCAAGCAAGATACAAATAAAATCAAAACAAGATTAGCACAAAAAGATAACTTGGATCTTTAACTCAAGGCGATTAGACCTTAAATCAAAGAGCATCAAGCTCTGATACCAATTGTTAGACCCTAGAGGGGGGGTGATTAGGGTCTTATGCTAATCTAATCCGATTTTATGCTAATTAAAATTAATTAAAAAGTTATCCTAGCAAGTATGAAATACAACAAGATATATGAGCTAGGATAAGCAATATGAACAATAAGATATATCCTAGCAATGAGATATACTATGAGATATATGCAATGATATACAAATTAACACATGGGTGAAATAAACATAAACAAGATAGTGGGCAAAGTAAATAATGAGACAATGGTGATATGAGCAATGAGCACAAATAAGAATAAACGCCAAAGCACACTCAAACACAATCAAATGATCACAGAGTTCGGACCTTCCGTCCTACGTCTCTGCTCCCCACTCCCGGGGAGAAATCCACTATCACGACCTGGTTTGAAAGCCGGAACTTCTACACACTCAGTTTTCTAGCTAACCGAAAACTCTACAACTCACACTCTTGCAAACCCACTCTACACCCTCACAAATGTTGGACTTAGCCATGTCTCCCTCAAGTGCTCGGTTACAACCTCTTCCTAGGTTCGTCAACCGACACTACTCCTCTTGGGACGATCCCCGACTCTCACCACACACTCCCCTCGGTGTACAAGTGTATTACAAAGTGATCTCATGATTAAGCACAATACAAAGAATGATTATTCTCTAATATGGATGAGAACACAATAAAAGCTCATACTCAATTGTTACAACTCTCACCAACCCAAATATACTATGTATGAAAATACAATAAGCTCAAGTGGGTGTGTGTAAACAATGAGTAAAATCAAATCTAACTCAAATAGCAAACTAGTAATAATAAGAATATGAAAATCAATAATAATATTGCTAGAGAAAAGAGTTAGAAAACTTCTCTATAAACACAAAGAGAGGATGAGAAGATATTGAAGATGAACTCCTCAACAGATGATGCAAACTCCTCTTTGTAACAGCAAACCCCAAAAACAAACTAAAAAAACTTAAACTCTTTTAAAACATTTTTTGGATTGGGTTGAGAACTGAGATCAATGGGGTATTTATAGCCTCCCAAAAACTCAGCTAAGAACCCCAAAGAAAAGACCAAAAACCCCCAACGAATTAGAAATATGATTATGTACCAAATATGACTATTGGGCGATCGGCGGTCGACCGTGAAAAAATCACGGTCGACCGTGAAGGTTATTGAAACTGAGAAAACAAACAAAACAGGCTACGGTCGACTGCGACGGTCGACCGTGAGAACTTATAGACTGACGATCGACCGTGACGGTCGACCGCGAAAGTTTCTGTTGGCTCCGCAGGCTAAAAACAAAAGCGCGATCGACCGTGGCGGTCGACCGTGAACTGATATATGAAATAGACAGTTTTGAAAATAGTTTGCTGGTTTTAAAACACTGTTTAAAATATCAAATAAATTTAAAAAATTATAAAACTTTGGAAAATGATTGTAGACATGATAATAAACATGCTACAAAAATTGGTTTACAAAAAGAACTTTCCAAATGAGAAATATCACCATTTTATAAAATAGTCCAAAACACGAAAATGTAAACATATGAATTTTGACATTTAGGCTAAACCATGTTTTGAAACTTTGCACAATGATTATGTAGACTTAATAAAATATGTATATGATTATTGTTAAGTCTAAAAACTAAGAATATAATATTTTTACAAATACAATAGAAAATAAAACATATGAGTATATATATGAAAATATATTTGTTTCATATCTAAGCAGTTAAACCAAATCACAATAATAAATATGAAATATGTAATTTCATATTTATAAACATAAAAACCAAAACTTGTGTTGTATATATATATATATATGACTACATATATATACAAGGAAACCAATAAAATGTGTGTGTATATGACATTGAGCTTAGAGTATCTAACACACATAATATAAAACCTAAACTAGATTACCCAAGCCGATCTTGATCTTCAATAAGCTTGACTTGGTACACTATGCGGATGAAGCTGAACTTGGATCTTGAACTTGAATTGCATAAGCTTCACTCCACAATTCCGCCAACCTTCATTGGATATGATCGTTGAAGCGCTATTTCATCCATCCTCTAACATATTGTTTGTTTACAATAAATAAGAAAACACAAATACTTGACAAACAATATTAGATGTAATTATTTGTAAATCATCATCAAAACAAGAAGGCTAACAATTAGGATAGGATATAATTATGATTAGGATGGATTAAGATTTAAATGAAATATTTAAAATAGTGAAGGGTAATATTAATCATAGAAAGATTTTCCCGAACTCGTGCTTATATATATACTAGGATTTATGCACGTGCAATGCACGTGATTAAATATTATGATTAAGTATTTTTGACTTATTTCTTTACTAAAATTTGTTTCTCAGTTCCACTTTGATTGTTTTTCTCACTTATGTTTTCAAACTTTACTATTGTGATTATTTTTTTAATGTTTGTTTGAATGGGCTACACCAAATTTAAAATTTTTATATAATAATTGAATTAATAAGAAATAACTATAATCTAAAGCTAATTATAATTTTTGAGTTATTTAGATCGGCATGAAACCAAGCTTGACTTAAGAAGGTATAATGTTGTAAAAGTGAAAAACACTTGAAAAGATAATATTATAAAAGAAGGATGAATAATTAAAGCTAATAAGACAAGATGATTAATTAAAAGTGGGCTAGAATGAAACTAAAGAGAATATAAATTTTGTTGCTAATCATTGATAGACTTTAAAAAAATCATAAAATAAAGATTAATGCTAACTCTATTATACTTTTATATGATAAAAGCATCCACATAACCATATAAAAAATTAAAAGAGTTCATGAACATCACTTCTAAAGATTCCTGATTTTACTCAAAAAATTAAGCTAATTTTAAAAATATTAAATAATTTAAATTTGTGTTGTATTTATAAAGAGCCTTGATCGAGATGCTTTTGTTTTAGCAGCTTGTTCTGAATGAGCCCTACATATTAGCTTTAAAGTGTAATATTTTTTATTTATCATGCTATATGGATGTCTGCTTTGTTTGCTTATCTATCTCTTATTTCTTCAATAAGTTGATATATTATTAACACAATTTACGATGACATACATATCTTTCATACAAATTTGAGACAGGTATAAGATGAATTTTATATTTAGTGACCTTTAATAAGAATTTTAGTTGTAAAATATGTTACCTTCATATTTAAAGATCTTGAAATCTGACAGTACTATTACATGCTTATCTTTGATCGTGTTCTTAAAAATTAATCTTTCGTTGATACTCGTATCCCCAAATAAGGATACTTGCAGAGTCGTGCCACTATATAGAGAAAAGAAAAATATCAATTTAAATTTTTTTACTTATATTATGATAACTAAGTATCATGTGCATATTTTTTGTCCATTATAGTGAATTTTCTCATCTTATCTAGTTTATTATATCTCACAATGTAGTTGATCAATGGCTTCACTTTAGTTTATATTGCAAGATTATTTATATAAAATTTTATATTAAGTTTATGATTCTTTCAATATTTTTAGAATAAAGTATGAAAATTTATAAGTACTTACTAATTTTTCTTGTACTTTTCATGAATAATGTTTTTTAATTAGGACATAATTGTTCAATATGTTCTTCAAGAAGAACTCGGTTAGTGCTTCTTTGCTCGATATGCTTTTTATCAATGTCAATTCAGGTGATTCATGAAGGTTTCTGAATTTTGAGTTTATTTCCTTCACTTCTCTATTTGAAATGAAAACAACTTAGTTCTTTTAAAGGATATCTCTGAACTTTCTGATAGTTTCTCCATACATAACTCCTTATATTTTTTTACTTTATAACTAAATATTATCAACATTAGAGATAAATCTTTATACATTATAATCAATTAATGCTAACCTATTATATCTTAATGTAATAATATCAAACATTTCCTCTCTTTTTTACCAAATTTTAGCCTTTTGTGATTTAAACTGTTAAGAGTGTGTTTTGCAATTTTTAAACTTTGATAGTATTTTATGATAATTTTAAATTTTAAATTGGGCACTTATAATTTTCATGTTTCACGTATTGGTGATAAGTTTTTAAATGTTAAAATATTTCTCGTAACTCTGGAAATTTAAAGATATTTTTATAATTACTAAAATTTTGGGTTGTTTTTTAAAAATTTTAAATTTTTAACAATCTGCTGATAATTTTTAAATTTGATATGTACAAGTTATAAGTTCTAAAATTTTAGAATTTTTTAATAATTTTTTACTTTTGAGAGAGTTTTTGTAATTTTTGTACCTTTGAGGTTTTTTTTACTAATTTTAAATTTCTATATGCCTAATGGTAATCCCTGGAATCCATCTATATTGTTTCTAAGTTTTAAAATCTTTGAATTTTAGAATATTTTTTTTTTGTAATTTAAACATGGCTAAATGGCACTTATATACCCTATTGTTTTGCTCTTGTAGTAATTATATACCCTAAGTTACAAAACATAGTTTTGCTCTTGTAGTAATTATATACCCTAAGTTACAAAACATAGCAAAAAAATACCCTGAGTTGGTAACTGTTTAAATTTAGCTAACAGCAAAAAAATACCCTGAGTTGGTAACTGTTTAAATTTAGCTAACGGTGTTAAAAAATACATGAAAGGACAATAATACCCCTCCTTAAGAATTAACCCCCCCTCCCCACATAGTGAAAGCTCTTATTTTCTATTGTTACCCATATTAAAGAGGAAGAAGAAGTTGGAGGCCACGAAAGAAGATCATGATGAAAATAATCTAATTTACGCCGAGGGGTTGGGGGTAGGTAATATAGTAAATAATATAATAAATGAGGATAAGAAGTATTCAAGTTGGTCATAGGTCCAGCACGTGGGAATATTCCAAAAAATATTCTCATAGCTGGTTAACAGAAGGTACCAACTTACAATTTTTTGCCAACTTAGGGTATTTTTTTTCTATATTTTGTAACTTAGGGTATATAACTACTTCAAGAGCGAAACATATAGGGTATATAAATGTAATTTAGAATTAAAACTTTTGAGGTTGTTTCTATAATTTTTAAAATGTTGAGGGTGTTAATTACAAGTTTTAAATTTTTAGATATCATATTTGTTTTTAAGTTTTAAAAAGTCAATGTGTTTTGTGTAATTTTAAACTTTTAAGGCTATTATATGCAAATTTTGAAACTTTTGGGTTTTTTATAATACTTCATGTATTATAATATGTTATCTATGTATAATTTATTAATCTTTTTTTTTTATATTTTTGAGTTACAGGTAGTTCATATGGAGTTAATGTAGGATATAATTAGTATTTGGATAGATTAAGATTTAAGTAAAATATTCAAAATAACTTTTTTTAAATTGTTGACCTATAGATAGTTCACGTGAAATTAGATAAGATATGATTAAAATTAGAATAGATTAGGATAACAATGTAATATTAAAAAAACTAAGGGTAATACTGACCATAGAAAGATTTTCCCGAACTCGTGCTTTTAAAGAGATACTAGGATTTATGCACGTGCAATGCACGTGATTAAATATTATGATTAAGTATTTTTGACTTATTTCTTTACTAAAATTTGTTTCTCAGTTCCTCTTTGATTGTTTTTCTCACGTATGTTTTCAAACTTTACTATTATGATTATTTTTTTAATGTTTTTTTGAATGAGCTATATTAAATTTAAAATTTTCATATAATAATTGAATTGACAAGAAATAACTATAATCTAAAGCTAATTTGAATTTTCGCGTTATTTAGATCATGGTTAAGCTAAAATGTCAAAACTCATGTGTTCACATTTTTATGTTTTGAACTATTTTGCAAAATGATAATATTTCTCATTTGGGAGGTCTTTTTTGAAAACCAGTTTTTGTAGCATGTTTATTATCATGTCTTCAATCATCTCCCAAAGTTTTATAATTTTTGGAATTTATTTAATATTTTTAAACTTGGTTTAAAGTTAAGTTTTTCTGTGCATTTCAGATCTGTGCACGTTTAGTCGACTCATTAGTCGACTCATGAGCCGACTCATAAGTCGACTCATGAAGCGCAGCGGAGTTATGATTTTTTATCTGCTGAGTCGACTCATAAGTCGACTTATCAGAGAGCCGTTGCACAGTAACGACTAGTTTCCAGATTTGATTATTTTAATATTTTTATGGGATTTTGTTGGATTCTTGGGCAGGTTTCTTCAAGCCTATATATACCCCTTTACATTAACTATTTTAACTAATCCAAGAGATTGTTTTAATAAGGGTTTAAGTTTTGTTTAGTGTTTGTTTAAAAAACTTTTAAGCGTTTGAGAGTTTGAATTTCACAAGGGCAAAGTGGAGATCATCCTTGGTGTTTGAGCATTCACTCTTCTCCCTCTCTCTTGTTATCTATAGAGAAGTTTCTCTAAACTCAATCTAGCTTTACATTTATATTGTTTAATTACCATTTTATTAAGCAAGTGTTTATATTGAGTTTAGTTGATTTTATTTACTCTTTGTTTACACACACAACCATTGAGCTTATTGTATTTGCATACATTGTATAATTGGGTTGTGGGATTGTGTGACTTAGAGTGTGAGCTTACATTGTGTTCTCATCCATTGTAGAGAACAAATTTATTTTTATTGTGAGCCTAATTGTGTTGAACACTTTGTAATACACTAGTACACCAAGAGGAGTGTGTGATGAGAGACGGGGTCGTCCCAAGAGGAGTGGGATAGGTAGTAATGCCTAGAGAGAGGTTGTAATTCCTAACACTTAAGGAAGACACGGGCTAGAAATCAATACTTGAGGTGGTAGTTAGTGTAGTTACATTGTGAGTGTGGATTGTAAAGTTTTCGGTTAGCTAGAAAACCGTATTGTGAGGTATAAACATTTTTCGGATAAGCGTAGAAAACCCGGTTATGATAGTGGAGATCTCCTCGATGTGAGGAGCGGAGACGTAGGTCGTGGGGACCGAACCTCGTGAACATATCGTTTGTTTATGATTGCATTGGCGCACTTTTTTGTGTGTTTATTATTATATCGCCTTTGTCAATTGCTCATTATTTATATTGCCCACTATCTTATTTATCTTGTTTATAGATTGTTTACCCTTGTATTATTTATATATCCTTACATATATTTCACCATATATCTCATTGCTAGGATATATCCCTTTGTTCATATTGCATATTCTTGTTCATATCATATTGCATATCTATCTTGCAAGAATAATTCTTGAATAAGTTTTAATTGGCATTTAAATCGGATTAGATTAGCATAAACTCTATTCACCTCCCCTCTAGGGTTCTTTCCTAGTGGCATTAGGGTCCAACAATTGGTATCAGAGCTTGGTGCTCTTTGATTTAAGGTCTAACCACCTTGACTTAAAGATCCAAGTTGCTAATCCAATTTTTAATTTTTGTATCTTGCTTGCATATATATATATATATTATGGATATGCACGGTGCATCTTGTTTAGGTTATGCCATCAATATTGCTCCTAGATTAGATAATTTTCCCTATGCCCAATGGTGTATTAGATTTAAACTTTTTGTTCGATCTAGACACTTCGATTTATGAGAAATTATAGATGATGTTTATATTGTGCCCACTTCGGAGAAATCCAAGTGGAATAAAAATGATCATCGTATGTTTACCATGATTAAGCTTTTGCTAGAATTTTTACATGATGCGTTCGATTCATCTATGTCCAACAAGCTTGATTCTTTTGATAGTGCTTACACATTATGGAAACTTATAGAAGCACATCAAGGGAATTTGGAGACGATCCGACAAGCTTTGGAGGATTCAGCTTCTAGTTCATATGGAGCATTATCATCATGCACATGGTCACTAGACGATAGCCCTAGTGTGGTAAGCGATTCGGAATCTGATAGTGATATATCCATTAATGAACTTGCTTGTGCATATGATAGGTTAATGCATGCCTACAAGAAATTGTAAAATAATTTTATTGATATTAAAAGCAAGCATGTAGAATTAAAATCCGATCATGAGTTGCTAGGTTCCAAATTTGATATAATTGCTAAAGAGAATGTTACACTTAAAGAAAACAATGATATGTTAAATTTGGAAAATAAAAAATTAACCTCATCCATCACTAGCTTATCTCATGCTAAAAATAATACCATGTTAGAAGTAAAGAACATACAAAATGATACTGCTTCTTTCATAAATGACTATTTATGTTCTACTTCTAATGTTAATGCATATGTGCCTAATGATGAGTTGAATGATGTTAAAAATCGTATTGCCTCTTTAGATTCAACTCTTAATTCACGCATTATTAATCATAAGAAACTTGTGGATATGTGTGCCAAGTCTAAATCATCCACTCATTATGCGCACATATATAGCAAAGTTTACAAGTGTTCAATTTGCGGCCGAAAAGGTCATATTGATAAATTTTGCTATGATGCACACAAACATAAGAATACTAATGCTCATTGTGCATCTCATCAAGTTTCTTCATCACATGCACATAAAGTACATCATAAGCATGCTCATGTGTATTAATGTGATCTTTGTGATCGTTTTGGTCATTTGGCCAAATATTATTTTGATTTGAAAAGAAAATCTTGTTTGCCAAATATTTCTAGTAGACCATATGTTTTTAAATGTGATGTTTGTGGTAGGTTTGGACATCTTGCAAAATTTTGTTATGATGTGCAAAAAGCTTCTAAGTTGTAATATGTTCCTGTAGGCTATCTAAAAATCATAATAGATAGCTGATTCTCCATCAAACACTGATGATGGAAGTTATAATCTGATGACTTCCAGAAGGCTACAATTTGAAGACTTTCACGTAGATCGATGAAGGTTACAATCTGACGACCTTCACAACAACTGATGAAAGTTTTAATCAACATCCTTCACAATCAACATCGGGAGTTACAATCTGACGACTCTCACATATCAAAGAGCTAAAGCAAAGATTACAAAATGATGATCTTTGTAACGCTCTGACAGAAAGAGACTACAAATCAACGGTCTCTTCAAACCAAGACGCGAAAGTCCTCCCCGCGTACTAACATCAAGACACAGTGTTTTTAGCCGTTGACGCAACTCAAGCTTGGCCACTAACGCAGCGCAAACGCAGCTCCAAACGCTGCAAATGCAGCTCAGATCCAGCTGCCAACGCAGCTCATGTTCGGCTGCAAACGCAGCTTTCATCCACTGCCAAACACAGCTTCCATCCGCTGCCAAACGCGACTTCCATCCGCTGCCAAACGTAGCTTATAAGTTGCCAAACGCAGCTTCCAACGAGATGCCAACGTAGCTTCCAAATGCTACAAATGCAGCTTCCAGACACTGCAAACGAGCTTCCAGACGTTGCGTTTGAACGCAGAATTCACGCCAGAACGCGGATTTTGCGTTTGACCCGTTCAAACACGAGCTGAATGGTTTCAAAACCGTTCCCCACGATCTGAGGGGATCATAATTCCACTCAGGAGTGATTTAAGGGGTGGTTACATCCCATTAGCCCCACTTAGGAGCGAATTAAGGGGGACAGTTATACCCCTTAATCCCTTATAAATAACTAAGAAATCAGCTTAGTTCGGGAGGGGGATCTTTTATCCTTCTTTTTGGCAACAAAGAAGAGATCTTTGCCGGGGATCTTTTATCTTTCTGTTTGGCAGCAAAGAAGAGATCTTTGGGGGGAATTGCTGGAGCTTTGGAGATCAGCAACAGGAGCTTTCTTCATCCTTGGCTTATAGACCGATTTTGGTTAAATCAACTCTTTCATAGAATTTCAAACTCGTTCAGAGTTCTCCACAACGTCAAATCGTGAGGAGAAGACCACGTTTCAGTGAATCAAGACATTCGGATCGTCAACGGAGAGCAAACTCGACACGAGCATTCGAGGGAGGTACTTCATCGCCACCGTGAAGAACCCAGAATTAAACAAAGGGGAGAATCCAGATTAATTCTCCTCTCTTTTGTAATCAGGAAATCCAATTGTAATCGAGATCGAGAGAATACAAATCAAATTTCTTTCATTCTTTTTACTGCAAATTTTCCACCAAACAGTTCCAAATAGACCATTATTTAAAAATATTTCTCATTTGCAAAATAAATTTATAAGACCATCTATTTTTGCAAATGAATCCCGTGCATAACCGTTTGGTCAACATAAGCAAATATTTTCTTTCCATTGTACTTATTACAATCGGAATGGTCATTTGAGTAATTTTTGTTATGACCGTGTCCGTGCACCATATGCGCCTAAACGGGTTCATAACCCTAGGGCTTTGAGCTTAAATGATATGGGTCATGTCCCTAAACCCTTTGGTACAAAGAATACTTGGGTACCAAAACATATTTGATTTTTTTTAAAACCAAGAATTTTAATGTTTTTATTTTTTTTATGTCTTAGTTTTGAAAAATGTTTTGAAATTCTTGTAAATGAAAACGATTTTCTTTTGGTCAATTCTTTTGTTTTCATTTTATTAACTTTGATTTTGATGAGAGGTTTATATTTATGTAACCCCCAGGGTTTATTGGGTGTTTATTCCCAAATCATGTTTACCGGATACTAGAATGATTATATGGGTTGGAACAAGCTTAAGAGCTTGATATATTGTTGCCTCTCTCGAGATTCTTTTGTTAAAGATTTTGTTTTAATTTGTTGCTTTGAATTCATTATATTTCACTTATATGATGATATTTATATGTTTGTACTCATGGATCATCTATTCGTGTCTTATAATGTATTCTATGAGTGGTTTGATCAAGTTCTACAAAGAAAATTTTCTTTTTTGATCGAATATTGTTTTTGGACTCAAATCTTGATTTATGATTTCATTTGAGTGATTTTTTTTCATTTGAAAACTTTTTTCATGGTTCTCATGTTTTCCTCATTCCTTTGTTTTCATAAATTTATTCATACATGGTTTTTATGTTTGAGTAATGAGATATTATTTCGTAATGACATATCAATATGTGTTCTCATTGTCTTGTTTGTATGTGAGTTATGTCTAGCATATCTTTCATTTATGCTTACTCACATGTTTTTGCCTTAGCATTCATTTGATATATCCATTAAGACATTTTGATTGGGAGAGCAATCACTATACATGTTTTATACTCACCCATGCTTATTTGTAGGGGGAGCTTTCGCTCTCTTCATTCTTGTTGGTTACCCCTTTTTGATGTTGTCAAAGGGGGGGAAATATTATGAGTATATTCTTTTTATTTATATGCATGATAATTACAATATTGTATATTTATTTTCTTTCATGCATATATTATTTTTGTAAATTGTTTGTCATCATCAAAAAAGGTGAGATTGTTGGCCTTCTTGTTTTGATGATGTTTAACAAACAATTTACTTCTAATGTTATTTGTCTAGTATTTGTGTTTATTTATTTATTATTGACAAACAACATGTTGGAGGATGGATGGATTGTGCCATAACGATCATATCAAATGGAGGTTGGCGGAATAGTGGGTGAAGCCTATGCAATTCAAGTTGAAGATCTAAGTTCTAGCTTCATCCGTAATGTGTACCAAGTCAAGCTTATTGAAGATCAAGATCAAGCTTGGGTAACATTAGTTTAGGTTTATATTATGTGTGTTAGTACTTTAAGCTCAATATCAAATATACACACATTTTATTGTTTTCTATGTATATATATATATACAACACAAGTTTTGGTTTCAATATTATTATATATATTAATATTATAATAATATATCTTATTACATAATAATATTTATTATATTTATTATATATATTAATTAAATATTATTATTAGTATATATATAATAATATATAATATTGTATATATATTATATATATTATATAGGTAATATATATTTATATATATATATATAATGCGTTATATTGTATGATATATAATGATATATATGTATGTAGTATACTATATAATATGTTATATATATATATATATATATATATGTATATATATATTAATATATATATATTATATAGTTATATTATACTTTAATAATATGTTATATATAATATATATATTATATATACTATCTACATTAGTGATGCTAGATGTAAGCAGTAGATACTTACGATATACATTATGATACATATATAATATACTGGTATTATGGCTTAGTATATTGCTTCCTATACATTACATAATACATAATGCTATACATATATGTTATATGTTTATACATATATTATAAGTATACAATATGTATTATATGTTACATATAGATATTGTATAATTATGTACATATATGATACATATATGTATAATATATGGTACATATGTATAATATATGCATATACATATATGTAACAATTATATCTATACATGTAACATATGATCTATACATATTAATTTCTATACAAACTTAATATACATTACTTCTATACATAATATAATTTCTTAATATATATAGTATATATATATTAATTATATATATAATAATATATATATATATTAATATATTATATAAATATATATAATTTGATATATAAGTATTGATATATATATTTAGAATATAATATATAATATATACTATATATATATTTATTAAAATATGATATATATATACAACTATATACATCATAAAATAATATAAATTATTACTATATTAATATATACATATATTACATATATATAATAATATATATTATATTATAATTTATATATAATAATATACCCTATCTTAACTTATATATATATATATATATATATATATATATATATTAGTTTTTGGTTTCTATGTATATGTAGTCATACATATACATATATGTTTCTATGTATATATATAGTTATATATATATACATACATAGTTTTAAGTTTTCATGCTTATAAATATGAGATTACATATTTATTATTGGGTTTTGGTTTAACTATATAGATATGAAACAAATTTACATTCATATATATAATCATATGTTTCATACTCTATTTTGTTTAAGAATATATTACATAGAATATACAATTTTGAGAAAATATTATTTTCTTGGTTTATGGACTTAACAATAATCATATACATTTTTTATTAAGTTTATAAAATTATTTTGTAATGTTTCAAAACATGGTTAAGCTAAAATGTCAAAACTCATGTGTTCACATTTTCATGTTTTGGATTATTTTGCAAAATGATGATATTTCTCATTTAAGAGGTCCTTTTTGAAAACCAGTTTTTGTAACATGTTTATTATCATGTCTATAATCATCTCCCAAAGTTTCATAATTTTTGGAATTTATTTGATATTTTTAAACTTGGTTTAAAGTTAAGTTTTTCTGTGCATTTCAGATCTGTGCACGTTTAGTCGGCTCATTAGTCGACTCATGAGCCGACTCATAAGTCGACTCACGAAGTGCAGCGGAGTTGTGATTTTTTGTCTGCTGAGTCGACTCATATAAGTCGACTCATAAGTCGACTTATCAGAGAGCCGTTGCACTCAGTAACGGCTAGTTTCCAGATTTGATTATTTTAATGTTTTTATAGGATTTTGTTGGATTCTTGGGCTGGTTTCTTCAAACCTATATATACCCCTTTACATTAACTATTTTAACTAATCCAAGAGAATGTTTTAACAAAGTTTTAACAAGGGTTTAAGTTTTGTTTAGTGTTTGTTTAAAAAGCTTTTTAACAAAGTTTTAACAAGGGTTTAAGTTTTGTTTAGTGTTTGTTTAAAAAGCTTTTAAGCGTTTGAGAGTTTGTTTTGTGAAAACAATTTCACAAGAGCAAAGTGGAGATCATCCTTGGTGTTTGAGCATTCACTCTTCTCCCTCTCTCTTGTTATCTATAGAGAAGTTTCTCTAAACTCAATCTAGCTTTACATTTATATTGTTTAATTACCATTTTATTAAGCTAGTGTTTATATTGAGTTTAGTTGATTTTATTTACTCTTTGTTTACACACACAACCATTGAGCTTATTATATTTGCATACATTGTATAATTGGGTTGTGGGATTGTGTGACTTAGAGTGTGAGCTTACATTATGTTCTCATCCATTGTAGAGAACAAATTTATTTGTATTGTGAGCCTAATTGTGTTGAATACTTTGTAATACACTAGTACACCAAGAGGAGTGTGTGGTGAGAGACGGGGTCGTCCTAAGAGGAGTGGGGTAGGTAGTAATGCCTAGAGAGAGGTTATAATTCCTAACACTTGAGGGAGACACGGGCTAGAAACCAACACTTGAGGTGATAGTTAGTGTAGTTACATTATGAGTAAGGATTGTAAAGTTTTCGGTTAGCTAGAAAACCGTATTGTGAGGTGTAAACGTTTTTGGGTAAGCGTAGAAAACCCGGTTGTGATAGTGAAGATCTCCTCGAGGTGAGGAGCGGGGATGTATGTCGTGGGAACCGAACCTCGTGAACATATCGTTTGTTTGTGATTGCATTGGCGCACTTTCTTTTGTGTTTATCATTATATTGCCTTTGTCAATTGCTCATTGTTTATATTGCCCACTATCTTATTTATCTTGTTTATAGATTGTTTACCATTGTGTTATTTATATATCCTTGCATATATTTTACCATATATCTCATTGCTAGGATATATCCCTTTGTTTATATTGTATATTCTTGCTTATATCATATTGTATATCTATCTTACAAGAATAATTCTTGAATAAGTTTTAATTAGCATTTAAATCGGATTAGATTAGCATAAACCCTATTCACTCCCCCCCCATATCCGAGCCGTATCCAGACCGGTAAAGGTTCCTATATGTAAGACAATAGGTAGGAGAAAAGAAGATGACAATACATGGCTTAATATAAATTCTAAATCGGTACAGTTATTACAAAATAGTATAATCGATATATTATATCAAGACGATGATGATATTAATCTCGATCTTTTTGCTTCCTATATGATTTTATAAAGAAAACACTTTGAAAGATTTTCCCTTGGAAAGTATCGATGCATTTGTCTATGTCCATAGCCCGTATATACCATTTAGTTTGCTGGATAATTTAGTTTGTGCTTTTAGGTTTTGATTGACAAAGTGTTAAAAGACTTTATTTGAATTTGTTTGGTAAAGGGGAAAAGGGGTTTTCAAGCACCTCCGAGCGCCTCTGACGTGGCAGGATCCATGCAAAGAACAAGAATGATGGAATTGATAACCTGAAAGCTTTTGGGACTACGAAGCACGAGGGAGCTGTTGTGCGCAACAGAATCGAAATCACAAACAAGACAAGAAAACAAATCAACAACCAAAACAAACACCACACAAACAAGACATCAAATTTACGTGGTTCGACAATGTGCCTGTTGCGCTCTGATACCACTTGTGTGCGGCAGAAGCCAAAACCAAGCCGATGTGCTTCGAGAGACCAAATCAAATAAACGCTGAGAGAATGTCAAACAATGCAAAATAATAACACAAATTCAAACAACCAATTTTAACGTGGTTCGGCAAGTTGCCTACGTCCACGGGGCAAGAAGGGATGAGATTTTTACTAATAGAGAAGAAGAGTACAAACTTAAATTACAAAATCACACAAACTCACCAAATTAATATCACCAACAAATCTCTAATTCTCTCCGAACAAAACCCTAACCAATAGCTCAGAAAATACCTCTTTTCTGTGCTCCAAATATCCCCTTTACTGCTCAATTCTATCTTCCAACCGTTCCATATATATAGAAATTCTAAAACCAAAAACATAATAGGAATTCTAAAACCAAAATCAAAACAGATTAGGAATCCTAATAACCTGTTACCAAATCAGATTAGGAATCCTAATAACATGTTACCAAAACAGATTAGGAACCTGCTATCCAACAATTCTCCACCTCGGTGAAGTTTCTTCCAAAACTGAGCCGACACCAACCAAAATAAATATCTCACTTGTCGCGTCCAGTACAAAATAGAACAAAACCACGACAACGGACTCAATCCACAACAAGTCGAGACCCAAATGAGAATGTGATCACTATCTAAACGTCGGTATCAACTCACCAAACCGATTACATCATAAATGACTGCCTATGTATCCTCTTGCCAAGGGAATCAAGCATTCACGTAGTTCACTAAATGGCCTCTAAAAACCCTCAATCCAATAGAAGAGTCCGCAACCCTTCTCTAATATCATCACCAAATCTGCGGCTGATAGCTCTCCTAATGGCCCCAAAGTTAAACAATCCAAACACCTCTACCTGAAGTGAACCAATTATCATAACCAAATGTGAACTATGTCCACCAGCTGCACTCGAATCCAAAACCAACTCATCATCTGCATCCAAATCCAAATGATCCCCAAACTGTGTCACCTCAGCTGGAATCCCAAATGATGCGGTATGATCTGGAGCATGTAGAGTAATCTCCACCCAATGTGGAGTAGCATCACCCTCTATCCGCTACGGCATCCTAAAGATCTGATTAATACTCTCCACTTGTTGAGAGTCAAAAGTGATATACCTACTGAGAACAAAATCAGAGTCTCCCAACCGATAACCAAACGAGCCTCTGAATCCTAAATGCGCAATCAGATCAAATCTCACATCCTCGATGTAACCAAATACTGGGCAACCAAACATCCGACGCAACCCAAAATCTGAATCAGCTCCACCAGATCCAAAATCTTCAAACGCAGCAGTCGGCAACCTATGACTAAGATGACCCAAATATGTTGGAGCCTCAACATCAGAATCAATGCTCGATATCAAACGCTGATCCTCCTCCAGCAAGGTACAACTTATCAAATCTGTTATCTCATCTCGTCGCCCTAATGTTTCCTCTCGAATGAAGTGTCTCAAACTACAGTGAGTTCATCATAAATACAGAAAAGAACTCCTACCAAAATTAGAATGATGTATTACCTTTCTGCCAATACACTTCTTCCACCTGTTGTTGACTACTAGGACTTTAAACCAACGGGACTTGGTTACAACCCACCAATGCCTAGGATAGTCCCTAACTACGAAAACTAAATATCGATTACCTCCCAATGATGCCTCCTTAGAAGGTCCCCAAATGCCTGAATGAACACCACATAGAAGACCTCTCAATCGTCAAATAGAAGTACCAAACTCCACATCGGTCTCCTTGCTCATACTAATGTGCTCAAAGGACTTCAATATGTAGGTCAATGCGCTTCTCAATAATCCAATATCCCAGCCTCAACTCCTTCTTTCTCGGCCATCTATCTCAAAGCACCAACAAACCAATGTGGAACAAACAAAGAATGGATCCAAACTGATAAAGGAGAGATTTTTACCTCTAATTGAAACCCTAATAAGATCCTCCGAAATTTCTCACCCCACACGACGGAAACAAGATCCACAAATAGGAAAAATCCTACCTTTATCACCAACTGAAGCTCTAGACGAACTTCCAAAGCGATCTACTCCTCTAATTAGCCCAAGCGTAGCCCAAGCTCTGATACCACTTGTTGGGCTCTGATATCACTTGTTATGCGTGGCGGAAGCCAATACCAAACCGATGTGCTTCGAGAGGCCAAATCAAACAAACACCGAGAGAATGTCAAACAATACAAAATAACGGCACAAATTCAAATAACCAATTTTAAAGTGGTTCGGCAAGTTGCCTACGTCCACGGGGCAAGAAGGAGATGGAGTTTTCACTAATAGAGAAGAGGAGTACAAACTGAGATTATAAAATCACACAAACTCACCAATTAATCTCACCAACAAAGCTCTAATTCTCTAGATTATAAAATCACACAAACTCACCAATTAATCTCACCAACAAAGCTCTAATTCTCTCCAAACAAAATCCTAACCAATAGCTCAGAAAATACCAATTCTCTCCAAACAAAATCCTAACCAATAGCTCAGAAAATACCTCTTTTCTGTGCTCCAAATATCCCCTTCGCTGCTCAATTCTCTCTTCTAATCGTTCCATATATATAAAAATCCTAAAACCAAAAACATAATAGGAATTCTAAAACCAAAATCAAAATATATTAGGAATCCTAATAACCTGTTACCAAAACAGATTAGGAATCCCAATAACCTGTTATCAAAACAAATTAGGAACCTGCTATCCAACAGTGCCTATGTCCATGGGACAAGGAGGAGATAGATTTTACTAATAAAGAGAGAGAGAGAGAGAGAGAGAGAGAGAGAGAGAGAGAGAGAGAGAGAGAGAGAGAGATATCCAACAGTGCCTATGTCCATGGGACAAGGAGGAGATAGATTTTACTAATAAAGAGAGAGAGAGAGAGAGAGAGAGAGAGAGAGAGAGTGCAAATAGATGTTACAATCACTCCTCACAAATATAACTCTAAACCAACCACTCTCAAGCCCCTCACAAATTCTCCCTCAAAAGTGCTCAAAACTATCTTAATTATCTGTTCAAAATATCCCCACAAACCATAGAAATATCGTGTTCCTATTTATATAAACACCCAATCCAAATCCGCCCAGGAAAACAAAACGGCCCATTTACCCAATTCCAGTCGACCGGGCATGTTCCCGCGGTCGACCGACCAGAACAGTAAAAATCAACCCTGTAATAATTAACCCTGTATCGGTCGACTGCACAAGTGTGATCGGTCGACTGACCCGAACAATGTTTCAGACCTTGTGTTGTGCACGAAATCGGCCGACTGGCCTATGTCGTTTGGTCGACCGACCCGCAACCAAATTGAAGCTGCTTCCTCAATTCAAATTTTGCTAATTTCTGCCGCGATTTCAATAATTCTCCACATCGGTGAAGTTTTCTCAAAACTGAGCTGACCTTAATACCAATCATCCCACTTGTTGCATCCAGTATGAAGTGAACTCGATCCACAACAACGGACTCAATCCATAACAAGTCAGGAGCCCAAATGAGAACTCTAACAATCTCCACCGTGTTGTTATCAATTTATCAAACTGGTTTCATCAAACTGACTGCTTACGCATCATCTTGTCCAAGGAATCAAGTCTCACGTAGTTCACCTAAATGGCCTCCAAAGACCCTCAACAATAAAGAATGTTCAACAACTCCAAACAATGACCAAATTTTACCCCAGTGATAATTTTGGTCAACATATCGTCGGATTATCTTTTGTATGGATCTTCTCTAGTTTAATGTCTCTATCATCCAAGACATCTCGCACAAAATAGAACCTGACATCAATGTGCTTTGTTAGGTCATGATACACGTGGTTCTTTACCAAATAGATAGCTGACATGCTATTACATTTTACACTGATGGTATCCTGTGCAGTCTCTAAGTCATCCAATAACCCTTACAACCATAAAGCTTCCTTCACAGCTTCAGTCAACGCCATATACTCTGCATCTGTAGTGAAAAGAGTCATGGTAGACTAAAGTATACATCTCCAACACACCAGTGCTCCTGCTAGTGTAAACACATATCCAATAGTAGACCGATGCTTGTCAAGATCACCAGCATAATCCGAATCCACATATCCAACAAATCCTGCCTATTTCTCCTATTCTTCTCAAACACCAAACCAACATCCATGGTACCTTTGATATACCGTAGGATCCACTTTACGGCCTTCCAATAACCCTTTGTGGGGTCATGCATGTACCTAGACACCATGCTCACGGCCTTTGACAAATCTAACATTATACACACCATTGCATACATCAAGCTACTCACAGCATTGACATATAGAACTTTGAACATGTATTCATGATCCTTAACTGAAACATGTGACATCTTAGCTGATACCTTAAAGTGGGGAGCTAATAGAGTACTCACCGCCTTGGTATTGCCATCAAAACTAAATTTCTTCAGCATCTTTTACAAGTAGCTCCTCTGTGTCAACTTTAACCTTCCCTTCATCACGTCTCTCTCAATTTCCATAACCAATATCTTCTTTGCTTCTCCAATGTTCTTCATCTTAAATTCGAATGACAACTCATTTTTTAACTTTCTAATAGCTGAAGAATTCCTGGAAGCAATGAGCATATCATCAACATATAACAACAAATAAATATACGCACCATTTTGTAGCTTGTGCATGTACACACACGGATCATATGGGCTCCTCGTGTATCCTTGGCCAATTATGAAACTGTAAAATCTCTTGTGCCATTGTCGCAGTAATTGCTTCAATCCATAAAGAGATTTCTTCAGTTTACATATCAAATCTTCCTTCCCTGCAGCTCTAAAACCCATCGGTTGTGACATATAGATCTCCTCTTCTAAATATCCATGTAGAAAGACTGTTTTCACATCCATCTGGACCAAATCTAAATCCAGTCATGCCACCAATTAAAATAATATTCTTTTCGATGAATGATTCACAACAGGTGAGAATACCTCGTTGTAATCAATACCCTCAAGTTGGGCATACCCTTTGGCAACCAATCTGGCTTTATATCGAATGTCCTCATCAAAAGATCCTTCTTTCTTTGTATATACTCACTTGCATCTAATTGCTTTCTTACCCTTTGGTAATTTTGTAAGTTTCCAAGTGTCATTCTTTTGAAAAGAATGTATCTCCTCCTCCATAGCTTTCCTCCACGTGATTGAATCAGAGCTTGACTCTGCTTCCTTCTATGTAGAAGGAACCAAATCATCAACAACCTCCACTGACAAAGCATATGCAATCATCATATCTAGCTGGCCGACGAATGATTCTTCTTGGTATATTAGCTATAATGGACTCCTGAACATGATCCTATTCCTGAGTCCCAATATCCACTGTATCCTCCACCTGCCCATCTGTCATATCTCCTCTCAGTGTCACCTCTGTAGGAGTCTTAATAGATATAATGCTATCTAAAGTCTGTGCAGTCATATCATCATCCACCTCCTGTGATACCCTACTAGTCTGGTCTTCCTTCACCTGGTGAGGGACGTGAGGCCTCATCATGTGAGCCTCATCAGAAGTGATATCTCTGCTAATGATTATCTTCTTGTCTTCTGGATCCCACAACTTGAAGCTTTTAACTCCATCTCTAAAACCCACAAAGACTGCTTTTCTTATCCTTAGATTCAATTTCCCATCATTCAGATGATAGTAAGCTAGACACCCAAATATCCGAATCAAATCTAATCACTAGCCACTATATCAGACCATACCTCCATAGGAATCCTTCCATGTATCACAGTACACGACAACTTATTCATGAGATGGCTTGCATAAACTAACGTCTCTGCCCAAAAAAATCTAGCTAATCCACTCTGTGAGAGCATACAACGCAGCTTCTCTAGCAAGGTACGGTTCAATCTCTTGGTCACCCCATTTTGTTACGGTGTCTCCCTAACTGTGAAATAACGCATAATGTCGTGATCCCGACAAAACTATAAAAAAATGATCACTCTTGTACTCACCACCATTATCAGAACGGAGTACTTTCACCTTTCTATCTATTTGCAGCTCCACTTTCTTTTTCCAATTCATAAAGATATCACGGACCTCATGTTTATGCTTCATGGTATACATCCAATTTCTCTTGGAATAATCATTAATAAAAGTGACAAAATAATTAGCCCCACCAAGAGATATTTTTTTGGAAGGACCCTAAACATCTGTGTGAACATAATCTATATACCTTGGGTGTTATGAATCGTGATGTCGAATTTCACTTTTGTCTTCTTTTCAAGTATGTAATGTTCGCACAACTCCATCTTGCAGGTCTTTGCACCCTTCAATAGCCACTGTTTTGCTAATGCCTGTAAAGATTTATCACCAGTGTGTCCCAACCTCATGTGCTATAGACGGGTAGTATCCTCCTCTGTGATAATTGAAGCTGCCAGACCCTCTGTTACTGTTTTGCCCTTCAAGTAGTAAAGATTATTTTCCCTGACACCTCTCATCACCACCATGGATCCCTTGGTGATCTTCAAATTTACATTTTCTATGATCACCCTATCACCTGATGCATCCAAAGTTCTAAGTAAAGTGATATTCTTCGTTAATTGAGGAACAAATCTCACTTCCTTCAACTCCCTAGTCACACTGTCACATATCCTAATTCTAACTATTCCAATACCACCAATGGAGCATACATGATCATTTTCCAATAACAAGACATCCCCTTTCTCTAACTCCTCAAAGCTAGAGAACCAATCACTCCTAGGATAAATGTGGTATGTAGCACTCGAATCTAACATCCATTCTGTAGAGTCTGCATAATAAACTGACGGTAATGTTGAGCATGAGTAGCCTAAAGAATCTGATTCTGAATTATCACCACTAACTTTAGCGACATTCACCTCTGAAGTCTGTCCGACTTTCCCTTTGTTCTTCCCGGCTCTATCTCTCAACTTTGGGCATTCATATTTTCAATGTTCATAATCTTTGCAAAAAACACATTGATTCCTACTCACACTTCTACGGCCATCTCTTGGCTTCGATTTTGAGTAATTAAATGGACGAGGTTTTTGGACTATGGTCTCCCACTGCCAATGCATCTCCAGATGCCTTCTCAGATGGATCACTATCATTTTTTCTCAACTCATAATTAACCAATGCTGAGGTCACCTCCTTATAACTGACAGTGGTTCTACCATTAATCATTGTAAGGACAAATGTACCATAATAATTCTCTGGCAATGAACATAATAATAACATCACATTATCTTCATTCTCTACCATGATATCCACATTAGCCATATCCGATAGCAATTTTATGAAATTATTAACATGTTCTCTAATAGAAACTCCCCTTTTTATTTTAAATTGGTAAAACATCTTCTTTAAATGAAGCCTATTCTTAATGCTCTTCGTCAAATACTTGACATTGAGTGTTTCCCACAATCGTTTCGCCGATGTTTCATTCATTACATCATAAATTAAGTCTGGCATCAAACATGATCTAATAACCCCACATGCTCTACTATTTACTTTCTTCCAAACCTTATCCTCCATATCATCGGGTTTCTCTTATAATTCAAGAGTCTCCTCCAAATTTAGAGTATCTAATGCATCCATCACTTGACACCTCCACAAACCAAAATTTATCTTGCCATCAAATTTTTAAACATCAATTTTTGTATTATTAATGCTCAATCCTTGTATCGTCTTAGTCAGGGATGATGCCGATGTACTTGCTTCGGTCATTTTGACAATCCAATCTCTTCAAACGAGAATCCGCACCAAATCCTTAAATTGATTTCTCCATCACTCCTCGGAAGATGAAATCCCTTGTAGAAACCATAGCTTTCTCCTTCAAATCGAACCCAAGCCAACCCGGATCTCTGATACTACTTGTTGTGCGCAGCGGAATCGAAATCACAAACAAGATAGGAGAACAAATCAACAATCAAAACAAGCACCACACAAACAAGACACCAAATTTACGTGGTTCGGCAATGTGCTTACGTCCACAGGGCAAGGAGGAGATAGATTTCACTAATAAAGAGAGAGAGTGCAAATAGAGATTACAATCACTCAATAATCTCACAAATATAACCCTAAACCAACCACTCTCAAGTCCCTCACAAATTCTCCCTCAAAAGTGCTCAAAACTATCTCAATTATATGTTCAAAATCTCCCCACAAATCCTAGAAACGTCGCGTTCCTATTTATATAAACACCCAATCCAAATCCGCCCAGGAAAATAAAACGGCTCATTTACCTGATTCCGGTCGACCGGGCATATTTCCGCGGTTGACTGACCAGAACAGCGAAAATCAACCCTGTATCGGTCGACTGCACAAGTGTGACCGATCGACCGACCCGAACAAGGTTTTAGACCCTGTGTTGTGCACGAAATCAGTTGACCGGCCTATGTCGTTCGGTCGACCGACCCGCAACCAAACTAAAGCTGCTTCCTCAATTCAAATTTGCTGATTTTCCTCCGCGGTTTCAACAGGAGCAAGAGACATTGGAGAGAGTAGTTGACTCAACTCATCTCAGAGCTGTTAAATTTAGACGGTGTTGAGATTCAACCAAATTCTAAGACTCTCTGAGGGGCTGTTTGTTTGCCTAAAAAAGTGGGAAATCAAAGAATAAGAAATCAAAGAATATGAAATCTTGTATTATGGTTGTTTGGTTGGCTAAAAAAAGGAAATCAAAGAATAGGAGATGAGATGAGATGAGATGAGTTGTTACCATATTATTGGATGATGTGAGTGATTTTTTAAGAAAACTTGTTTTGAGATTGTTTGGTTGGTTAAAAAAATAAGAAAATGTATTATAAGAAACCTATTTCCTACAATAGTTTCTTTCTTGTGTTTGGTTCATTCTTAAAAATAAGAAAATAGATAAGATGAGATGAGTTGTTTGTATATTATTGGATGATGTGACCCACACTTAAGAAAATCAATTTCCTTTTTTTTTTTGAGGAAATGGGTGGAAATGAAATGTTAATGAGATGAGATGAGTTGTCACTATATTATTGGATGATGTGGATGATTTTTAAATATGAGATGAGATGAGTTGGATGATGTGACCCATTTCTTGTGTTTGGTATATTTTTAGGAGATGATATGAGATGAGTTGTTGGATGAAAACAATATTTTATTGAATAAAGTGGATGAGTTGTTAGATAAAAATAATATTTTATTGGATGCTGTGGTGAGTTTTAGGGATGGAAATGGAGAAAATTAATGTTTTTGAGATTTCCATGATCTATTTTCCTATTCTTGATTTTTAGGAAACCAACCAAACAGCCCCTCAAAGTCAATCAATTATAATTGAAAAGAACAAAGCTATAATATCATAGGCTCTTGAATGCAAAGGAAAATTCTCATTAGCCATCTGTAATCTCATTCTCACGTGCCAACAATCTAGTACTAGTAAAAAGAAACACAAAAGTTTCAAAGAAAATAGGAAAGAAAATAAGTCTCATAGCACTTTTTTAAGCGAAGGGGCTAAAGGACTTCAATTTAACATTAAGGGGCTGATTTATTTTCTCCTTTTCTTTTCCGGAACAGCATATAATAATAGATACGCTCTTTGACCAAATCATAAACACCACCATATAAATCTTTCCTTACCTGTAAGAATATTAGTTAAACATATGTCACACCCAATAGATGCAGTGTATAATGCACACATGTCCACCGCATGGAGGTACATTAAAATAGGAAAAGAATCCTATTGAGGGCCCACTAACGAATTTTGTATAAACATAGAATAGAAATTAATACTTGAAGCTATATATGAATCTAAATGTATATATATCATTAATGTCTAGTTATACGATTATTATTATCTATAAATAAAGTTGTGATTGCATTGAGAGACATGTGACTATAGTCATATAGCGACTATCATCATTTTCTTCTTCCTTACTAGTTTTTTAGCGCTTTGATGTGTGGATAATAAGGGAACACAGGGAGTGTGAGGTATGTAGAAATGACAAAAATATTGGTAATTAAAGTTTAGTAAATTTGAAGCAGACATGCATTTGGATGCTTGCTGATCGACCGTGAGTTTTTGCGCGGTCGACCGCAAACGTGTATGAGTCCAGGGTAGTTTCTGAAGTTTTGGTCGGTTGACCATGAGGTTAGGTTCGGCCGACCGCGGACCCTGTAATAGATTTTTTTGGTTTCCGGAGTTCTGCCTGGTCGACCGCGAGCTTTGGCGCGGTCGACCGCCAGTCGGGTTTGGGCCTGGGCTTTATTTCCTGTTCTAATTTGGTTCGTGTTTTGATATATATTGAAACACGATTTTAGGGTTTTGTTTATAAGAGAATAAAGAGTATTCTAAGCACTTTGAGAGGGGGAACTTGTGAGCGAGCTGAGAGATCATTGGTTAGGGTTTGTTCGAGTGTTTGAGTGATTGTAACCCTTTTGTACTCTCGTCAAAATAGTGAAATCTCCCTATTCTTCCCCTGTGGACGTAGACAAATTGTCGAACCACGTATATCTATGTGTTTGTGATTGGTTTGTCGTATTTGTTTGGATTGTGCTCGAGTTTGGTTAGTTAATCTTCCCCCGTGGCTCGCGAACTCGTTTGGTTATTGAGCACGCTTTCACATGGTGCTCAACAATTAGTATCAGAGCTCCAGGTTTAAGATCTAAGGTTTTGGTATTGGGTGGAGGAAGATTCATTGTGGAAGCTTGGTTCTTAGAGTTCTAGGCTTCGGTGGAGATAGCGTTGTGGAGTTGCCGTTGAAGATTTTGTTTTCCTCGTGTGGTTAGAAGATCTATTTGGAATCCAATTTAGGATTTAGTTGGGTAACTTCTAAATTCTATCAAATTTGTATTTTTTTCTCTACAATTTGGAGTTTGTGAGTATGGGAGAAGAAGTTGATGAAAACAGCAAGATGACGGGTACAGTTCAAGTTAGTTTTCAGAACACCAAGATTAGTGTGGTTAAATATGACGGTAAGATTAATTTTGGTTTGTGGATGAGCGACATACATGATGTGCTCAATGCTCAGAATTAGAGGAGACCATCATGGTCCATGAGAGACTACCAAAATATGAAGAGGCGGTATGAGAAAATATGAATAAGAACGCTTGTGGGGTGATCAGATCATGTTTGGAATAGAAGCTGAAGTATGATGTGAGTGGGGTGACGTCTGCAATAAAGACGTGGGAGATTCTCAACAATAAGTACCTTACGAAGAGTGTTGAGAACCGTTTGCACTTGTTGCGAAGATTGTTCAGATTTTTAGATGTCTAGGGGCACCTTACTTGCAATTCATGTGAACAACTATACGAAGTTATTGTCGAACTTGGCGAACGTGGATGAGAAGATCACGGATGAGTACAAGGCTATTATTCTTTTGGGCTACTTACCGGATGAGAAGTATGATATCTCCGTACTTACTTTGTTGAACGTGAGATCTTCTATCACATATAATGAGGTTACTAATGCTTTGATGAACTATGATTTGAGGAGGAAGGACAATGAGACTTCCCGCGCTAGTACTTCAGGAGAGGCCTTATCGACGAGAGGTGAAAGCCTATATCCAAGAGATGGTAATAGGAGCAAGTTAAAGTCTAGAGGTCATCACCAGTTAGCTAAGAACCAGTGTGCGTTCTGTAAGGAACAGGGCATTGGAAGAGAGACTACCCGAAGCTTAATGAGAAGGACAATAGCAAGAAGAAGGGCCCGAAGGCTAATGAGGTGAATGTTACGAAAGACGATGATTCTGATTATTCGAGCTTTTCTCTATTGATTACTCCGGAGGTGAATCATGTGGATGCATCAGATTGGATGCTTGATTCTGGCGCTACTTATCATGTGACTCCCAGGCAAGATTGGTTTTCATTATTTCTCGATGGGGGTGTTATTGTCATGGGAAATAATCAATCATGTGGCATTTGTGGGATAGGTACCGTGAGGATCCGGATGCACGATGGAGTAGTCCGTGAATTGAAAGAGGTGAGATTTATTCCTCAGCTGAAGAAGAATCTTATTTCTGTTGGAACCTTGGAGGCAAAAGGATTCAAGGTGACCTTTAAAGACGCTGTAGCAAAGGTTACTAAGGGATCTTTGGTGGTGATGAAGGGAGTCCTAGTTAAAACTTGTATTATCTGAAGGGGAGCACCGAGGTTGGCCAGATAGCTTCAGCTATTTCAGAGGCGGGCATGAGTAGACTTTGGCACTACAGGTTAGGACACACAGAAGAAAAGTCATTGTAGACTTTGTGCAAGCAAGGTCTATTGAAAAGAGCCAAGAGTAGAATGATTAAGTTCTGTGAGCACTGTGTTCTTGGAAAGATGATGAATATGAAGTTCAGGACAGTCATCCATAGGACGAGGGGTATCATGGATTACGTGCATACATATGTTTGGGGTCCCACTAAGACCGCATCACTTGATGGTCGACATTGGTTCGTCATGTTTGTTGATGACTATTCTAGGCATTGTTTGGTGTACATCATGAAGCATAAGAATGAAGTCCTAGAGTTATTTATGGAGTGAAAGAGAAGATTGGAACTGCAGACTGAGAGAAAGATCAAGATGTTGCGATCCGACAACGGCGGTGAGTACACATCAGATCCCTTTCAGCAGCTATGTCGAGATGAGGGCATAGAGAGATAATTCATAGTTAGTCATACACCGCAGTAAAATAAGATGGCAGAGAGGTTAAATTGGTCTTTACTGGAGAAGGTCCGATGCTTATTATCGCAGAGTGGTTTGGAGAAGATCTTTTAGGCTGAAGCACTATCATATGCGAGCCACCTCATTAACATGCTGCCTTCATCTGTGATTGAGGGGAAGACTCATATAGAGATGTGGTCGGGAGAGCCAACACATGACTATAACCATCTCAAGGTATTTGGGTGCCCTGCATTTTAACATGTTAGAACAGATAAATTAGAACCTTGAGTTAGGAAGACCATATTTGTAGGATTCAAGCGTGGTGTCAAGGGATACAAGCTATGAGATCCAGTTGATAGGAAGATTATGCTGAGTAGAGACGTCACGTTTGACGAGGCTTCTATCTTGAAGCTTTTCAGCTCTCATCAGGTGAAGAGCGACCCGAAGGAGGAGATATCGCAGGTGGTGGAGATCGATGCAGCTCCACATTATCCAGATGATACAGTATTCATTAGAGTGCCGACTGAGGTGACGCTAGACGAGCACGGCAATGACGAGGAGGATACGGGTACAGATGTGCAGGATCAGGGACCGACGGCTCATGTTCAGGATTCTATTATGGTTCAGAGGCCGAGGAGAGACATACGGATGCCAGCACGATATACCGACATAGTAGTTGCGTATGCACTTCCGGTGGAGAGTATCGATGAGTTGGTACCTACTATATTCAGAGAGGTTGAGCAGAGTTTGGAGGCTGATTCGTGGCAGGTAGCTATGTAGGAGGAGATGAAGTCTCTTCATAAGAACGATACATGGGAGCTTTATTGAGCTTCCAAAGAGGCGGAAGGCGATTGGTTGCAAATAGGTATACACGAAGAAGAAGGGCATTGAAGGCACTCCAGTGAGGTTCAAAGCTATGTTGGTTGCGAAGGGCTATGCACAGGAGAAAGGTATTGATTACATTGAGGTTTTCTCTCCGGTGGTGAAGCACTCTTCGATTTTGATTTTGCTAGCTTTGGTGGCACAGTATGATTTGGAGTTAGATCAGTTGGATATGAAGACGGTATTTCTTCATGGTGATCTTGATGAAGAAATATATATGACTCAGCCATTGGGATTTCGAACAGCAGAGAAGAAAAAATTAGTTTGTATGTTAAAAAAATCGCTATACGGTTTGAAACAATCTCCTCGACAGTGGTATAGGTGATTTGATGGTTTCATGATCGGTCATTCGTACACTCGGAGCTAGTTTGTTCCTTGCACGTATTATCATAAGTTAAAAGGAGGTGCGTACATTTATTTGTTGCTTTATGTTGATGACATGTTGGTTGCTTCTATTTTTAGATCTGCTATAGATGAGTTGAAAGAACAGCTTTCAAATTTGCTCCTTCCATGAGTTTTGGATTATTATGATAGGAATTGTGAGAGTATTTCTTAGATTTTAAAAAGTGTGATTTATGTAGCGATCAAAAGAGTAGCTTTTTTTTGTCAAAAGACCCAATCACTACACTATAAATTTTAAAGTTACAATGATTATTGAGGGTTATACTTTTATATTTTAACCTCTTCCTCACAGATTGAGCACTCTTAATATAAGTCGAAACATGAACTCATGCAACAGTGTTATTTTGCTTAGAAAATTTGCTTTAAATTCGTGATTAGTGAAATTTGAGTTTGGATGCTTTCGTACCATGTTAAAAAACCCAACTATTATAATAAAACCCCAAAATCGTAACGAAGATTGAAGACTATATTTTCTTATCGTAACACTTTTAAATAATAACAATAGCTGAGAAATTTGGAAGCCTTTAGTAAAATTTCTCCCCTGAAGTTGGAGGCATGAAGCCCGAGAATGGATTTCACTGAGTGGGAAAGTGTAGTTTAAGATACGAACACTTTTGTATACTTCTCAAAATAGTACACTCAGGCGGTGTATTATTATAATATTAGCTCGTTCGTCGAGTTTGTCTAACGTTATAAAAAATTTGAAAAATCCTTTCCTATCAATCTGGGGGTTGATATGTGGGATTATTTGGCCATTGGCTTGTATCAAGGGGCAGAGTGGCTTTTAATAATCGACTAGTATTAAATCTGCGCCTTGCTGTGGATATTATTTATTGCATTACATCTATCGTTAAATTGATAGTATGACTTTTCATATCACTATTTTTAAAATTTTAGCGATGACTTTTTTATTACGATTTATAAAGTAATTTTCTAAATCAGTTAGCAAAACAATATAACAATTAGCAAGTTTTATCAATTTTCTATCATAGAGCAAGAACAAATTTATATTTGTGAAAAATATGATAAGGTAAAATTCGTCATTTGCGAGGACAAAAAAATAAATAGTATTTTCAAGGTTAAAAAATACTTCTTCAGCTTGAACAATGGATAAAGGTTTTAAAAATTCACTGTAGCATAAAAGAGCTTTGTTTAATGTAAAATATATATTGTAGCATGAACATTATTAAAGGGAAATTATTACTATTGTGCGAACAATATAACTAGGCTAAAAAATGTTACCATAGGATGAACATTAATTTTAATATTTTGTATTATGTTGTAGCATGTATAGTAATTTTGAGGTTTTGCTTTTAAGTTAGAAATATTAGATATATTAGATAGTAGATATGTTTGGGATGAATTGAGAGCTTATCCTAATTTTTTGATATATTAGAAATGCGTGTAAGACAAGTGAAGATATTTTTTTGATTTGTTAGTGAGGGCCCATTATTAAATGGAGTGTTTTAGAACTTCTTTTTGCTATTAATTGTTGAATAAATAAAATGGAACCCTTAAAACCGGTTCCCATTAATTGATTGAAAGTAAAATGAGCTAATTCTTTCAAGTCACTATGATTTCCAAAATTTATAATTGAGCACCATCCACACGGTGTAACAACTCACTTTTTAAAACACAGTGGCATAGCCGTTTGAATCAATACACATAATTCTATGTAGAGATTCCTCTATATAAAATCATGCAAATGAAGTAAGATCAGTACATGTGCTTTAGCATAAAAATCATACGAAGAAATTGCACAAATGGAGTGGTTTGATCGCATTGCTACAGATTGGTGGTTACGCGGTTTACTGTTGATTTCATTGATGTTATATACCGATCGTACTGATTTCCAATTGATAGTAAAACATGTAACATATATATATAGTCTCCACCCTTCCTATATGATTTTCTTCCGAGGGTTATCTTTGCGATTAGTTTTCTAGCCTAATAAGTTACCAAGCAAGGCAAAACCCTGGATCTATGGGGGAAAAAATACCTCATAAAATCCCATTAGGCCCCAGCAAAATTGGCAGGCTGGAAAGGGAAGAACAAATTGGGAAAGATAAGACATCCCATGTTCCAAAGTGCCTTCGAACTCAAAGGTGATCCCCAAAATGAAAGAGAACAAAATCTTTTTTTGGTGTTTAATTATTATAAGCAAGAAGGGACCAAGAGAATCAGTTTGATGGAGAAATAAAGAAATGAATACTAGCTAGCAATATAGTTCTTGCCCCCCATGACCTGAAAGGCTCCCCTTATTCTGGCAGGTATTGTGACCAGAAGTTAACAAAAGGGAATGTTTTTAGTATATACGTGCGCAAATAAAGGATGAAAAATAATAATGGATCTTAATTTGGCCACGGCATACATTGGAACTGTATAGGATTAGGATCGAAATTTTCCACCACGGCATACATTGGAAACCTACCAAAATAATCATTTTCGTATTATCTATATATATATTTTTTGGTGACAAGGGGAAACCTGGTCACCCCAGCTCAGTTTTAACTCATTTGGAGCCCCCACCAGCAACCTTGAATCGAACCACGCAATCCCCACAACCACAAGGAGCTACCCTCACTTAAATGAGAGGCTCATCCCCACGGGCAAGCATGGGCGAGCAGTGAGGGGACCGATGGGCCCAGGTACAGACATACAACGTGGCTGAGCTGTTCACGGGTAACCAGTAAAACCCCCAGGTTTCCGTCCCCACCCTATGACTAAGGGAAACCAGGTGAATGTAGTCACGGGGTTTCGAACTCCTGACTCGCAACGGGCACGAAGCCTGAGGAGATCTCCTCCTCCATGGGGAGCTGCTAACCAGAAGCCCACCCCGCTTCAGAAGGCGTGCGTACCTTCAACGGCATAAAAAAGAGTACCTCTACCACACCCTAAAATACCAAGAGATCTTATTTGAGCTCCACAACATGTATATATTCAAATAACGTATTCAGATAATTAAATACGGACATAGGAAGCCTAGTGCTAATGAAAAGCCTGATTAATTTCTCGTGTGCGTTATACCAATGAAATGTTGGGGTGAGATTTCTTTTACCCCTGCAGGGGAAAAAAACTCATGCTGCATATTCATGAGGATATGCATGACATGAAACGGGGGGATTAGAAAAAGATTCTATATTAGCTAGGGAGGGGGAGCACGGGGGTTGATGGTGTCCAGCTCACGCGGTGCCAAACCCACGTGAGATTCGATTTCGCTTGCCTGATTTCGGTCTCCCTCACGACGCGTACACCCCCCCGCCCCCGTCCCCCTCCCCGTCCGCCCACATCCACACACCTACAGCGCCATGTACATGTTATATGCTTCTTGCTTTCAGAGAGGGTGCTCATTAATTGAGAGTCAGTCATGTTTAAAATCATATTAGTACCTTATAAGAAAAAAACAATTGTACTTACAGATTTTGTTCTAAGAGATTTTGTTAACATGTTGCAAACAATAGGTAGATAGATGTATCAAATATGGTCCATGCAAATTTAGCTGATTTCATTTAGATTAGTGACTTCGGTCGAACTTTATGACAAAGCTCACGTGCGTGTAAAAAACAAAATTTATTACTGTAATTTGTCCTTCACGTAGACCGGTAGACGTACCCTTTACTATACTATTTCTTCCTACTTTAGTTATATACAGAAACTACAATTATAAAACGATTTTCTTGGAGTGAAGTTATCATGTGATGAACCAAAAAATTAATTTCCGAAAAGTCTGAACTTTTCTTGACAAAGTAGAACACCAACCATAATCAGTTACACCCCTATAAACGGGAGATATATATTGCAAATAATGATTTTATAATTGACTACTAAAAGCTACAATATTCTACAATTTAAACAGTGTTGGTAGTTGACAAGAATGATAGAATAATTAATTAAGTATTGAAGTATATTCGACAAACTAGTGTTCGCCCTAAAAATTTTCATACACTTGCTTGCGGGGATTATTTATGGATCATTTATTAATGGTATAATCTTTTTTTAATTATCCAATGTCAGTGGTGGATCTACAACATTTTTGGTGGTGGTTCAAAATATACACTAAATTTTTTTCTCAAATAATAGCAGGTGGGAAAAAAAATGAAGGAAGGGTTATTAAAGAGAAAAACAATCATTTTTAAACAATGATTTGACTTATATATATATAAGAAACAAAAATATTTATAGAAGGCCTTAAAGAGGTAGACAGAACAAATGGATAAAATGAAAGGAAAAGAAGAAGAAGAAGAAGAAGAATAGAGGGGAGGTAAAAGGAAAGAAGTCTAAAAGAGAAATTTTTGAAGGCTGGATGGTTTGAACTCCAGACCTCTTCCAAAATGTTACCAGCTGCAATACCACTAGGCTATAGAGAACTTTTGTATAAGGTGGTTCAAGTGAACCACTTTGAACAAGAGTGGGTCCGCCACTGTCCAATGTGGTCAAGTATTTCAACATGCTGACCACGGCCACCTTGTTCCTTGTTGATTTTCTTGGAGTGAAGTTATGGTCATTGGTAGAAACTCGGAATGGATATGGTATCTTTTCGAAACACTAACCTTCTTTTCTTTAATAATTAATAAAGAGAAACATGCAAAGCCGGTAGAAATTTTTATTTTAAAAAAAAAAAGACAATCAAAAGATGTACACACAAAAAAAAAAAGCAAAACAAAAGATAATAACATAGGAATATATTAACGTGATATATTGACACCTAAATAGAACCATCTGTAGCAAAGAAAAATTTTGTTTAGTTGGTTCCCTCAGTTTGATAATAGTTTATAAATGTAAATGACTTGTTGTGGGAGGCTGAAGAGCTATCAATCTAAGAGACATTAAGTTGTCTTTTGCGAATGATTATTTCTGAAAAGAAATGCTGCATAAACTCTCTTTGCAAATAATTATCAGTGGAAAGTGTTTTTTCTACCATGTATTGAGATGTTGTTAGTGCGTGTGTATATATATATGTATGTATTTATTGTTTCGGGTCTTTTGTATTGTAATTGACATATATTACAATAAAAAGAATGTAATTAAATAAAGAAAAAATTATATTTCCTAGGGTTCTTTTCTTTGTACCGATGGAGCATCGATCTTGTACTCCGTTGACGGTCTGGCTAAGATAATGGATCTTTCGCTGATTAATGATCTCTAATCTCTCGGAAGATAACACAATCTTCTCTGGATAAAGAGATATTAATAGATTCTTTCTCACAAGAACTGTTGATTAAGCTAGATGACTAGCTGAAGAGAACGAATCCTTTCTCACAATGATCGTTGATCGAGCTAAATGATTCGCCGATGATAATGATCTATAAAGATCAATGAGAATGTAGGAGAGATGAGCTTTTTGTCAGTGTAGCATATGGATCTCTCTCTTTTCTCAATGGCAAAGTCTAGCCAAGATAATGTTAGCCCCAAGACTTTCCTTCGCCTCTGTACCCTCATGTGCCCTCGTGTATCTCCTTGAATAAATGATCTCCCCTCCTTTTATAAGCTAAAAGATAGAGTTAATGGCACATTAATTATGGATTAAGTGGTCATTAAAGTATAAGATAATGGGGAGCGGTTATTCCCCAAAAATAGCTCCTAAAACGGCTATCATGCGAGCTTCACGGGCTTAGTGAAGTTCGCTAAAGATGTGAGCGGATGTCACTGAAGTCATGAGTGAGGGTCGTCATGGACGTGGGCGAGTCTTTTTCAGAAGTGGATGTCTTGGTCCACTTGAGTTGACATGGGGGGAGTTTATTAGTTGGCGAATTTTACATATGAGTTTGAATTTAACACAGAATTTGACTCTTGTTTTCGTCAAAAATTACCTTCATCATTGATTTCATTAAACTTCAAACGTTACAAATGAATTCAAATAACGAAAATAAAAATTACAACTTTCTTGAAAATAAACACAAGATCCGTTTATCGTCTCTTGCTTGCGTGGGGTCTTTAGCCTGTGATGGGGACGTTGATATCCGTGGACTACCTGGCAATCAGATCTGATCCAGAAAAATCGGGCAGAGCTTCGTCGATCCGCGAGGAGATCTAGAAACTTGGAGCGCCTATCTCGGATAAAGCGAGATATTTGCTCTTCTTAGGATTACCGACGAGGGGTAATGCTAAGGAACGGATGCGGGTGATGTAGATCTGATGAAGAACTCTCTTGTGTTGAAGTGCTCGATCACTCTTCACTCCAGCAGAGCTTCGCCAATTCTTCAAAAATCCAGATCCTTCCAAAAGTGAGGCTTAAGGCTTCTACTTATAGGCGACACTCCTGGGGTGTCCCCAAAAATCTAGGACACCCCTGGGGCGTCCCCAAAAATCTAGGATACCCCTGGGGCGTCCCCAAAAATCTAGGACACCCCTGGTGCGTCCCCAAAAATCTAGGACACCCCTGGGTTGTCTCCAACAATCCGAGACACTCCGCTGTAAATTCTTCGTCCGAACTCGGATTTTAGTGATTCGAATTGTGTTGGAATTCTGACGAAGAGTTCTATCAGCCCCGATGGTTGGATTATCTGTAGAACGAACGAGACACGAAAGGCGTTGTTCATTTTGTAAACATCGCGGGGCTCTCGATTAGCCTGTGCCTTCGTTATTCCGAAATTCTGTCAGCTCACGTAGTTCGTCGATTCACTTCAAGCGTTCACCGACGTCAATTGAACTCCTGTGAACCATATGGTGACGTTCATTGTCGTTCCTTAACACTGAGCTATTCGTGGAGACCTATAGGTAATTTTCGATGCCTACAGATACCCCCTCCAAAGCGTTCCAGACTCGTTTCTTTTATAGAAGAGGCTGGAATACTTTGGATGTGATTGATCCAGCCTTCAGTCGGCGTAAAGGACCTGTAATTAGCTTCAACTCTTGGCTTCTTCGATTTTTGGTCTATTCGATGCTTTGACGAATAACCGAAGTTCTTCCGGCGCTGCGTTTATCGCTTGGCCGTCATCGGAGTCTCAAGTCTACAGCTGATGAATTGAGTTTGGCTCGTGTCATTGAGTTGACTTTGAACTACCTCCGTCACATTGTGTTGACCTAGGATTTCAGATCACTGTATGTTGACTTTTTACCGCAACGCGTTGACTGGCGTTGACCTAGGGTTACGCGTTGACCGACGTTGACCCTAGGGTTTCGAACGTCGAATGTTGACTTTTTGGTCGCAACGCGTTGACTGGCGTTGACCTAGGGTTACGCGTTGACCGGCATTGACCCCAGGGTTTTGAACGTCATACGTTGACTTTTTTGGCCGCAACGCGTTGACCGGCGTTGACCCTAGGGTTGGTAGTTGACAAGAATGATATATATTGCAAATAATGATTTTATAATTGACAACTAAAAGCTACAATATTCCACAAACTAAACAGTGTTGGTAGTTGACAAGAATGATAGAATAATTAATTAAGTATTGAAGTATATTCGACAAACTAATGTTCTCCCTAAAAATTTTCATACACTTGCTTGCGGGGATTATTTATGGATCATTTATTTATGGTATAATCTTTTTTTAATTATCGAATGTGGTCAAGTATTTCAACATGCTGACCACGGCCACCTTGTTCCTTGTTGATTTTCTTGGAGTGAAGCTATGGTCATTGGTAGAAACTCGGAATGGATATGGTATCTTTTCGAAACACTAACCTTCTTTTCTTTAATAATTAATAAAGAGAAACATGCTAAGCCGGTAGAAATTTTTATTTAAAAAAAAAGACAATCAAAAGATGTACACAAAAAAAAGCAAAACAAAAGATAATAACATAGGAATATATTAACGTGATATATTGACACCTAAATAGAACCATCTGTAGCAAAGAAATTTTTTGTTTAGTTGGTTCCCTCAGTTTGATAATAGTTTATAAATGTAAATGACTTGTTGTGGGAGGGTGAAGAGCTATCAATCTAAGAGACATTAAGTTGTCTTTTGCGAATGATTATTTCTGAAAAGAAATGCTGCATAAACTCTCTTTGCAAATAATTATCAGTGGAAAGTGTTTTTTCTACCATGTATTGAGATGTTGTTAGTGGGTGTGTATATGTATATGTATGTATTTATTGTTTCGGGTCTTTTGTATTGTAATTGACATATATTACAATAAACTATTACAATAAAAAGAATGTAATTAAATAAAGAAAAAATTATATTTCCTAGGGTTCTTTTCTTTGTACCGATGGAGCATCGATCTTGTACTCCGTTGACGGTCTAGCTAAGATAATGGATCTTTCGCTGATTAATGATCTCTAATCTCTCGGAAGATAACACAATCTTCTATGGATAAAGAGATATTAATAGATTCTTTCTCACAAGAACTGTTGATTAAGCTAGATGACTAGCTGAAGAGAACGAATCCTTTCTCACAAGGATCGTTGATCGAGCTAAATGATTCGCCGATGATAATGATCTATAAAGATCAATGAGAATGTAGGAGAGATGAGCTTTTTGTCAGTGTAGCATATGGATCTCTCTCTTTTCTCAATGGCAAAGTCTAGCCAAGATAATGTTAGCCCCAAGACTTTCCTTCGCCTCTGTACCCTCGTGTATCTCCTTGAATAAATGATCTCCCCTCCTTTTATAAGCTAAAAGAGAGAGTTAATGACACATTAATTATGGATTAAGTGGTCATTAAAGTATAAGATAATGGGGAGCGGTTATTCCCTAAAAATAGCTCCTAAAACGGCTATCAGGCGAGCTTCACGGGCTTAGTGAAGTGTTGGAGCACGTGAAGTGGGGGCCACACCCCCAAACATGTTTTCTTTGCTTTCGTGATAGACACAGCAGTTGAACGCCTTTTTCGCGTCTCGTGATAACGTGTGGGGTCAGGCAAGTGAACAGCAGACGCGTTTTTTTCCCTAGCTGTTATAAATTGAGCTTCTAGGGTTTCGTGAAGACGAGTGCGAAGGCAGAGGATATAGAAAGAAAAAAGCGGCTGCGGCTGATTTGTGTGCAAAAGAACAAACTTTGCGGCTGTGCTCAGGCGCGCAAGTAGAAAAAAAGAGAAAAGTCGGCTGTATTTTTTAGGCACCTCTTGGTTGCATGGCTGCAGGTGATTTGCGGCAGTGAACAAGAAGAAAGCAGCAGAAGTTTTTTTGTTCTCTCTTTTAGGTGGCGTGCAGGAGCCGATTTGAGAGGGTTTGTGCATCCTTTTGAGAGAGTATTTGTATGAGGGATTTGAGAGTTTGTGTGAGGGTTTAGATTGAGTGATTGTAAATCCTGTTAGACCCTAGAAGGAGGGTGATTAGGGTCTTATGCTAATCTAATCCGATTATATGCCAATTAAAACTATTAACAGAATATCCTAGCAAGAATGAAATGCAATAAGATATAATAGCTAGGATAAGGCAATATGAACAATGAAATATATCCTACCAAAGAGATATACTTTGAGATATATATATGTAATGATATGAAACTAACACAAGGGTAAACAATATGAAATAAGATAGTGGATGATATAAATAATGAGACAATGACTAACACAAGGGTAAACAATATGAAATAAGATAGTGGATGATATAAATAATGAGACAATGGCGATATGAGCAATGAGCACAAATATAAATAAACGCCAAAGCACACTCAAACACAATCAAATGATCACGGAGTTCGGACATTCCATCCTACATCTCCACTCCCCACTCCCGGGGAGAAATCCACTATCACAATCCGATTTGGAAGTCAGAACTTCTACACACTCGGTTTTCTAGCTAACCGAAAACTCTACAACTCACACTATTGCAAACCCACTCTACACCCTCACAAGTATTGGACCTAGCCGTGTCTCCCTCAAGTGCTCGGTTATAACCTCTCCCTAGGTTCGTCAACCAACGCTACTCCTCTTGGGACGATCCCCAACTCTCACCACACACTCCTCTCGGTGTACAAGTGTATTACAAAGTGATCTCACGATTAAGCACAATACAAAGAATGATTGTTCTCTAATATGGATGAGAACACAATAAAAGCTCACACTCAATTGTTACAACTCTCACCAACCCAATAAGCAATGAGAAAATCAAAACAACTAAACTCAAATAAAATCTAGCATATAGAAATTATGAATAAAACAATAAATAGCTAGAAATAGAGTTTATGAATTCTTCTCTGAATAACAAGATGGAGAGATGGATTAAAAGGAAGCTCAAATAATGTAGATGATCTCCTCCACTTATGAACCAACCAAAAACAGCTTTAAACCAAACTTAAACCCCTGTTAAAACTTTTATAAACTTGTTTAAACTATTCCATTGGTTACTGAGATAGAAGGGGGTTTGGGGGTTTATATAGGAAGAAGAAGCAACAGCAAAAATCCCAAGGGAAAAGACCAAACAGCCCAAGAATCAGAAATCTGATTCTGTACCAAAAGAGCCGTTGGGATAAACGGCGGTCGACCGCGACGGTTGATCGCGAACAACAAAAACAACAGGAAAATGCTCCAGAGACTTCGGCGGGCGACCCGGGGGGGGGGCCCCCTCACGGTCGACCGCGGCGGTCGACCGTGAAAGTCTCTGCTGCCCACTGACGAAAAAACTCAGGCGCGGTCGACCGTGGCGGTCGACCGTGAACTGATATATGAAAATAGAAGGTTTTGAAAACAGTTTGCTGATTTTAAAACACTGTTTAAAAATATCAAATAAATTCTAAAAATTATAAAACTTTGGAAAATGATTGTAGACATGATAATACACATGCTACAAAAACTGGTTTTCTAAAAGGACTTCCCAAATGAGAAATATCATTATTTTGCAAAATAGTTCAAAACACGAAAAAGTAAACATATGAATTTTGACATTTACGCTAAACCATGTTTTGAAACATTACAAAATGATTTTATAGACTTGAAGAAAGATGTAAACTATTGTTATGAAGTCTATAAACAATGAATATAGTATTTTATCAAAATACACATATAATGCACTAAAATATGATTTCATTGAACTAAATAAAATTGATATTGATGAAATCATATATATGCATATAAGTATGAAACAAAAAATATGTTTTCTAATTATATTAAATTGTTTCATATTAAAACTTGAAAACTATCAAACCAAGACATATATGTATATATATAACTATATATATACAAAACCAAAACGTGTATGTGTGTATATGATTGAGCTTAAAGTACTAACACACATAATATAAACTTCTAAACTAAATTACCCAAGCCGATCTTGATCTTCAATAAGCTTGACTTGGTAAACTATGCGGATGAAGCGGAACTTGGATCTTGAACTTGAATTGCAATGCTTCACTCCACTATTCCGCCAACCTCCATTGGATATGATCGTTGAAGCTCTATTCCATCCATCCTCCAACAATGTTGTTTGTCTACAATAAATAGAAAATACAAATACTAGACAAACAATATTAGGAGTAAATTGTTTGTTAAACATTATCAAAACAAGAAGGCTAACAAATCCTAGTTGTATTCTCTCCCTCTATTAGTAGATCTCCTCCCTTCTTGCCCCGTGAACGTAGGCGATTTGCCGAACCACGTAAAATTTGTGTTCTTGCCGTAATTTGTAATAGCTTGTAGGATCCCTCGATAGGTTAGTCCTAGAACTGATGAGAGGAAGAGCCGATATCTCACTTTGTTGAGATATCCGCTTCAGATTCTTATTTCCTTGGTGAGACAGGAATTCTTACAATCTAATCACTTGTTGTGCACCTTGCGTACCGGAGGTGCTGCCAAAATTTTCGCTGCGCACAATAAGTGGTATCAGAGCTCCGGGTTGGACTTGGGAGCTTGTTTAAAGGATTCACTGAAGGATTCATATTTGAAGGGTTAGATCGACAACATGGGTGAAACAAGCACATCGGGATCGTCTCTTACGAAGACGATACATAATTTGAGCATCAATAACATGAAGATTGATGTTCTGAAGTTTAACGGTAAGATTAATTTCGGATTGTGGAAGTGTCAGGTGATGGACGCCTTGGACGCTCAGAATTTGGAGGAGACTCTTGAGTTATAAGAGAAACCTGCCGATATGGAAGCTAAGGTTTGGAAGAAAATGAATAGTAGGGCGTGTAGAGTTATTCGGTCATGTTTGACGCCGGATCTTATTTATGACGTGATGAATGAGACGTCGGCGAAGAAGATGTGGGAAACACTCAATGAAAAGTATCTTACTAAGAGCATTGAGAATCAGCTTCACTTGAAGAAGAGATTTTACCAGTTCAAGATGAAGAGGGGAGTTTCCATTAGGGAGCATGTTAATAACTTCACAAAGCTACTTTCAGACATGGCTAATGTGGATATCATGGTTGAGGATGAAGACAAGGCGATGCTACTTTTGTGTTCGTTGCCCGATGATGATTATGGTATTTTTGTCCTAACTATGATTAATGGAAGAACTATTGTTAGTTACAAGAAGGTGACCTCAGCGTTGGTGAATTATGAGTTGAGGAAGAGTGTTGATGAGTCCTCTGAGAAGGCATCGGGAGATGCATTAGTAGTTCAAGGCCGTGGTTCAAACCGAAGCAGAAGGTCGCGGTCTAGAGGTGCACATCGTGGGATTCGTAGAAATCAGTGTGCCTTTTGTAAAGAGGATAGATATTGGAAAACCGAATGCCCAAAGTTAGATCGAGCCGAGAAGAATAAGGGGAAAGTTGTACAAGCTTCAGAAGTGAATGTTGTCAAGACTAGTGACGACAATTCAGATTTGGATTCTTCGGGCTATTCGTTGTCTGTACTACCGTCAGTTTGTATTGCCAACTCTACAGAGTGGATGTTAGATTCGGGTGCTTCATACCACGTTTGTCCTAGGAGGAATTGGTTCTCCAGCTTTCAGAAGTTAGAAAGAGAGGATGTTGTGCTCATGGGTAATGGACATGCATGCTCTATTAGTGGTATTGGTACCGTTCGTATTCGGATGTATGATGGAGTGATTCAGGAGTTGGAAGAAGTGAGGTTCGTTCCGCAGTTGTCGAAGAACATCATTTCACTAGGAGCTTTTGTGGCATCTGGCTATAAAGTGACCTTGGTGGATGCACGTTTGAAAGTCACATTGGGGTCCATGATTGTTATGAAGGGCATCATAAGGAGCAATTTATATTATTTGCTTGGAAGCACGACGATTGATAGAGAGATGACGACTTCATCAGATTCGGCTAGACTGTGGCGTTGTTTGATGCTGGGTTATTTGATTGGTAATACCGTGCATAGGTTGTTAAGGAGTGCTTTGACCTGCAGTTTGAAGTCCTGTGAACCCATTAGTATGAGCAAGAAGACCGAGGTGGAGTTTGGCACTTCTATCCATCATTCGAGGGGTCTTCTGAGGGGTGTTCATTCAGGCATTCGGGGGCCTTCTAAGGGAGCATTATTGGGAGGTAATAGATATGTGGTTTCCGCAGTTAGGGATTGCTCTAGGCATTGGTGGGTTGCAACCAAGTCCCGTTGGTGTGAAGTCCTAGAAGCCCGCAACAGATGTAGGAAGTGTGTTGGTAGAAAGGTAACCCAACGTTCTGATTATGGTAGGAGTTCTTTCTTGCGTTTGTGTCGAGCTCATGGCAATAGGAAACACTTCATTGGTGTGGAAACTTTGAGGCGACGTGATGAGATGGCAGATTTGGGGAGCTGTTCCTTGCTGGAGGAGGATCGGCGTTTGATGTCGGGCATTGGCATTGGTGTGCGGGCTACGACATGTTTAGGCCATCTCATGTATAGGTTGTCGACTGCTGCATGTAGAGATATGAGATCTAGTGGAGCTGCTTTAGATTTTGGGTTGCGTCGGATGTTTGGCTACCCAGTACTTGGTCACATCGTGGATGTGAGATTTGATCCGATGGCACATTTGGGATTCAGAGGCGTGTTTGATTATCGAGTATTGGCTTCTAACTTTGTTCTGAGCAGATATGTCATGTTTGACTCTCGACAGGTGGAGAGTGGTGATCAGATATTTGGGACATCACAGCGGGTGGAGAGTGATGCTACTCCACGTTGGGTGGAGACTCCAGATCATACTGTATCATTTGGGATTCCAGCTGAGGTGACACAGATTGGGGATCGTTTGGATTTGGATGCAGATGATGAGTTGGATTCGATTGCAGTTGATGGACTTGATTTGGATACGGCCATTGGTTCACCTCGGATGGAGGTATTTGATTTGTCTCAATTTGGGACTATTGGGAGTGCTATCAGTTGCAGATCGTTTGGTGATATTAAAGAAGAGTTGCGGACTTTTCTATTTGATTGAGGGCCTTTGGAGGCCATTTGGGTAAACTATGTTCGGCTTGATTCCTTGGGCAAGAGGATACGTAGGCAATCTTTATGATACAGCCGGGTTGGATTATTTGATGGGGGTGAGACCGATTTGGTGAGTAGACATCGATGTTTGGGAGTGTATTCGCACTCTTGTTTGGGTCTCGACTTGTTGTGGATTGAGTTCGTTGTTATGAATTGTTTCACTTCGTACTGGACGCAACAAGTGAGGCATTTGGTTTGGTTGGTATCGGCTCAGTTTTGTGAAAACTTCACCGAGGTGGAGAATTGTTGGAGCACGTGAAGTGGGGGCCACACCCCCAAACATGTTTTCTTTGCTTTCGTGATAAACACAGCAGTTGAACGCCTTTTTCGCGTCTCGTGATAACGTGTGGGGTCAGGCACGTGAACAGCAGACACATTTTCCCCCCCCCAGCTGTTATAAATTGAGCTTCTAGGGTTTCGTGAAGACAAGTGCGAAGGCAGAGGGGAGAGAAAGAAAAAAGCGGATGCGGCTGATTTGTGTGCAAAAGAACAGACTTTGCGGCTGTGCTTGGGCGCGCAAGTAGAAAAAAGAGAAAAGTCGGCTGCATTTTTTAGGCGTCTCTTGGTTGCAGGGCTGCAGGTGATTTGCGGCAGTGAACAAGAAGAAAGCAGCAGAAGTTTTTTGTTCTCTCTTTTAGGTGGCGTGCAGGAGCCGATTTGAGAGGGTTTGTGCATCCTTTTGAGAGAGTTTTTTGTTCTCTCTTTTAGGTGGCGTGCAGGAGCCGATTTGAGAGGGTTTGTGCATCCTTTTGAGAGAGTATTTGTATGAGGGATTTGAGAGTTTGTGTGAGGGGATTTGAGAGGGTTTGTGCATCCTTTTGAGAGAGTATTTGTATGAGGGATTTGAGAGTTTGTGTGAGGGATTTGAGAGTTTGTGTGAGGGTTTAGATTGAGTGATTGTAAATCCTAGTTGTATTCTCTCCCTCTATTAGTAGATCTCCTCCCTCCTTGCCCCGTGGACGTAGGCGATTTGCCGAACCACGCAAAATTTGTGTTCTTGCCGTGATTTGTAATAGCTTGTAGGATCCATTGACAGGTCAGTCCTAGAACTTATGAGAGGAAGAGCCGATATCTCACTTTGTTAAGATATCCGCTTCAGATTCTTGTTTCCTTGGTGAGACAGGAATTCTTACGATCTAATCACTTGTTGTGCACACTTGTTATGCACCTTGCGCACCGGAGGTGCTGCCGAAATTTCCGCTGCGCACAACATGAAGTTCGCTGANTTGTCGCTTTAAAAATAATTTTTCTCATAGTACCTGATTTTTTTTGTTGACTTGAAAATCAATGATATTTGAAACAATTCTGTAGTATTTTGATGCAAACCAATCAGCATCTTTTGAAATTTGCCCTTTCATTAATACATAAACAAAATCTAAAAGATCTACTCAATCACAAAACGCAGTATACACAAATGAAAAAAAAAAGATATGGCGTCCAAACATTAAAATGATATTAAAAAAGTTTTAAAAAAATCTAAAATATCATGATTAATTCCTAATAACACTCAAACGTGAGAATGAGAATGGGCATTTTGTTCCCACGTTTATTCCATTTCTTTTCTGTCTCATTCATGACTAGTGTTTCACATATCAAACGAGGTGTAAGTTTTTTCTTGACCTAACGATCGATATCTTCGGACTATAATTCTCTTTCGTCCTTTCTAGTTATAAGGGATTATTTGGTGTTGTCCAATAAATGCAAGTCTTGTTCCGAACCTTGTTAATCTATATGTTTGCACTCTGTGATTGCCATGTGTTTCATCTTGATTTCTGTGGTTTTGCAACACTCTTCATTTGATAGTTCCTTTGTATCTTCTTGCTATGGAAGTTATACTTTCTCATCATTTTCTGTTCACGTGTACCTTTCATCTCTGGTGTATGAAGCGTTGAAGAGTTTGACTTGAGAGTCACCAATATCTTATTTCTAAATGTTTTAATGTAGAAGATGATCGTTGACATTAGAAAGAATGTTGTTGCACTCTAGCTATCTCGAATTATATTCTGATAAATGTTTCAATAGGCTACTTTCCTATTCGATGTATACAAATTCAGGGGTTTGGAAAACAAAATTGAGGCAAATACCATTACGATAGTTTCAAATCTAAAGAATCTATGGTGCCCTATTTAAAATGCTCATTCTCTTTAAAGAATATTAATTAGTTGCTAAAAAGATTCGGTTAGCATTAATTTCTGATGTTGAGGAATGTCAATTTACTAGGTTAAAGAAGGTACAGATCTTAAAATAAACGGTCGATCGTCTTCACTAATAATGCAAGATGCTACGCAATATAATCTTCAAGTAGTAGTCAGAATCAGAGAGTCTTCAGGAATAAATTTAGATATGAAGATACTTTTCATCATCTGATTATGCTATGTTTTTGGTATTAATAAAATAAAATAAAATAAAATCCTACGCTATATGTAGAATTGGCTTTCAAGCTCAGGTTTCAGTCAGACAGGGTGGCGGTCGACCGCGTTCGCGCACATAGCCTACTATGTACTTGGATCAGTGGCCCCCAAATCTGTTCTAGGGTTTTATGCAAGGGAGATTTTGAGCTGCCAAAGGGGATTTTCTAGGGCTTCTTTTGTTGGAGTCTATTGGAGAGATCAATTGATTTTGTTTGAGGGTTTTGGGTAAGATTTGTAACCCTAATTTGTATTCCCCTTTGATTTGATTAGTGAACCCCCCCCCTCCTTGTCCCGTGGACGTAGGCACATTGCCGAACCACGTATATCTTGTGTTCTTGCTGTGATTGGGTTGCTTATGTTCTATTATGGTCTATTATTGGTTCTTGTGTGTGCTATTGATTTGTCGAATCGGGCTTCCGCGGCGCACAACAAGTGGTATCAGAGCTCCGGGTTGGATTTGAGAGTTTTGTTCGAAGGATTCACTGTTGGGTTCTTGTTTGAAGAGTAGGTCTACAATATGGGTGATACAAACAGGGCTAGTTCAAGTGCTACTAGTACATCGGGGTCGGCTTTGACAAATTTGAGCATCAATAATGCTAAAATTGATGTTCCAAAATTTGACGGCAAGATTAACTTCGGTTTATGGAGGTGTCAAGTAATGGACGCCTTAGATGCACAAAATTTGGAGGAGACTCTTGAGTTTCAAGAGAAACCCGAGGAGATTGATGATAGGGTTTGGAAGAAAATGCACAGTAGGGCTTATGGGGTTATTCGGTCATGCTTAACGCCGGATCTCATTTATGATGTGATGAACGAGACTTCGGCGAAGAGATTGTGGGAAACTCTCAATAAAAAATATTTAACAAAGAGCATTGAGAATCGGCTTCATTTGAAGAAGAGCTTCTACCAATTCAAGATGAAGATGAGAGTTTCCATTCGAGAGCATGTTAACAACTTCACAAAGCTAATTTCAAATATGGCCAATGTTGATATCATGGTGGAGGATGAAGACAAGGCGATGTTACTATTGTGTTCGTTGCCGGATGATGAATTTAGTACTTTTGTTCTCACTATGATAAATGGGCGAACTACAGTTAGCTACAAGGAGGTGACCTCGGCATTGGTAAATTATGAGCTGAGGAAGAATGATAGTGAGCCCTCCGAGAAGGCATCGGGTGATGCATTAGCAGTTCGTGGCCGTAGTCCAAACCGCCAAAGGTTCAACCGCTCAAAATCAAAGAATAGGGGTGGTCATAAAAGTGTTGGTAGAAATCAATATGCCTTTTGCAAAGAAGAGGGACATTGGAAGAATGAGTGCCCAAAGTTGAAGGATAGAGCCGGGAAGCAAAGGGGGAAAGCTGTACAAGCTTCAGAGGTGAATGTTGCTAAGGTTGTTAGCGACACTTCAGATTCGGATTCTTCCGATTATTCTTGTCCCGCACTGCCGTCAGTTTGTTATGCCGGTTCTACGGAGTGGATGCTTGATTCGGAAGCTACATTTCACATTTGCCCTAAGAGGGATTGGTTTACCAATTTTGAGGAGTTAGAGAAAGGGGACGTGGTGCTCATGGTGAACGATCACGTTTGTCCTATTAATGGGATTAGCTCAGTCTGAATCAGAATGCATGACGGGGTGACTAGGGAATTGAAAGAAGTAAGGTTCGTACCGCAGTTGACGAAGAACATCATTTCTCTTGGGACTTTGGAGGCAACTGGTTACAGAGTGATCTTAGAGGATGCTACTTTGAAGGTCATGAAGGGATCCATGGTGGTGATGGGCAACTGGTTACAGAGTGATCTTAGAGGATGCTACTTTGAAGGTCATGAAGGGATCCATGGTGGTGATAAGAGGTGTCAGGGAAAACAACATATACTACTTAAAGGGCAAGACAGTTACAGGGGGTCTGGCTACTTCTATCACCACAGAGGAGGACACTACCACACTATAGCACACGAGGCTTAGACACACAGGTGATAAGTCCCTACAGTCATTGGCAAAACAGGGGCTATTGAAAGGTGCAAAGACCTGCAAGATGGAGCTATGTGAGCATTGCATTCTTGGGAAGAAGACTAAAGTGAAGTTTGGCACCGCAATTCACAACACCCAAGGTATATTAGACTACATTCACACAGATGTTTGGGGCCCTTCTAAGCACACATCGCTTGGTGGGGTAAATTATTTTGTCACTTTCATTGATGATTATTCCAGGAGGAATTGGGTATATACCATGAAGTATAAACATGAGGTCCTGGATATATTTGTGGAGTGGAAGAAGAAAGTGAAGCTGCAGACAGGTAGAAAAGTGAAGACTCTTCGTTCAGACAATGGTGAAGAGTATAAGAGTGATCCATTTCTGCAGTTTTGTCGGGATCACGGCATTAGAAGATACTTCACAGTTAGAGAGATACCGTAACAGAATGGGGTGGCAGAGAGGCTGAACCGTACCTTGCTGGAGAAGGTGCAATGTATGATGATGCAGAGTGGATTGACTAGATCCTTTTAGGCCGAGGCGTTAGTTTATGCGAGCTAATTTGTTAACAGGTTGTCGTGCACTGCGATAGAGGGGAAGACTCCTATGGAGCATTGGTCATATTCTGTGGCTAGGGATTATGAGACTCTTCGGATATTTGGGTGTCCAGCTTATTTCCATGTTAGTGATGGGAAGTTGAATCCGAGAGCGAGGAAGGCTATCTTTGTGGGATTTAGAGAAGGTGTCAAAGGCTTCAAATTATGGGATCCACAAGATAAGAAGATGGTCATTAGCAGAGATGTCACATTCGATGAAGCGTACATGATGAAGCCTTGAGTTCCTCAGCAGGTGGAGGAAGATCAAACAGGAGAGATATCACAGCAGGTGGAGGATGATGTGACTCCACACACTCCAGTCAGCACTGTGTCTATTGAGACTCCTACAGAGGTGACACTAGAAGGAGATGAGATGACAGTCGGGCATTTGGAGGATACAATGGATGGTGAGACTCAGGAGCAGGGTCATGTTCAGGGGTCCATTGCAGCAGATAAACCGAAGAGAGAGATTCATCGGCCAGCTAGATATGATGATATCATGGTGGCATATGCTTTATCTGTGGAGGTCGTTGATGATTTGATTCTTGCCATATTCAGGGAGGCAGAGTCCAGCCCTGATTCTATTAGGTGGAGGAATGCTATGGAGGAGGAGATGCAATCTCTTCAGAAGAACGACACTTGGAAACTTGCAAAGCTACCTAAGGGTAAGAAAGCTATTGGTTGCAAGTGGGTGTATGCTAAGAAGGAGGGATCTTCTGTTGGGGACATTCGGTTCAAATCCAGATTAGTTGCCAAGGGATATGCACAGCTTAAGGGTATTGATTACAACGATGTATTTTTACCCGTTGTGAAGCATTCATCTATTCGGATTCTATTGGCATTGGTGGAACATCTGGACTTAGATTTGGTCCAAATGGACGTGAAGGCGGCCTTTCTACATAGAGACTTAGACGAGGAGATCTACATGACACAACCTATGGGGTTTAACGCTGCAGGAAGGGAAAATTTGGTGTGCAAATTGAAAAAATCTCTTTATGGACTGAAGCAATCACCAAGACAGTGGTACAAGAGATTTGATAGCTTTATGATTGGCCAAGGGTACACGAGGAGCTCTTATGACCCGTGTGTGTATATGCGCAAGCTACAGGATGGTGAGCACATTTATCTGTTATTATATGTTGATGATATGCTCATTGCTTCCAGAAATACTTTAGTTATTGAGAAATTGAAAAAGGAGCTGTCATCTGAATTTGAGATGAAGGATCTGGGAGAGGGTAAGAAGATACTGGGTATGGAGATTGAGCGAGACAGTGTGAAGGGGAGATTGAAGCTTACACAGAGAAGTTACTTGCAGAAGATGCTGAAGAAATTCAGTTTTGAGGGCAATACCAAGGTGGTGAGTACTCCATTAGTGAAGAAATTCAGTTTTGAGGGCAATACCAAGGTGGTGAGTACTCCATTAGCTCCCCACTTTAAGCTTTCAGCTTTGATGGTGGTGAGTACTCCATTAGCTCCCCACTTTAAGCTTTCAGCTTTGATGTCACCAGTTTTAGTGGAGGATCGGGACTACATGTCCAAAGTTCCATATGTCAGTGTAGTGGGTAGCTTGATGTATGCTATGGTGTGTACTAGGCCAGATTTGTCACAGGCCGTGAGCATGGTATCTAGGTCTTGCACAACCCTGGGAAGGGGCATTAGGAGGCCATGAAGTGGATTCTATGGTATATTAAGGGTACCGTGGATGTTGGGTTGATATTTGTGAAGAATGATGAGACAGTGCAGGATTGTATTGGCTACGTGGATTCAGACTATGCCGGAGATCTTGACAAACGTCGGTCCACTACAGGTTATGTTTTTTACATTGGCTAGTGCACCGGTGTGTTGGAGATGCACTCTTCAGTCTACAGTGGCGCTCTCTACTACGGAGGCGAAATATATGGCAGTGATCGAAGCAGTGAATGAGGCTTTGTGGCTACATGGTTTGTTGGATGATTTGGGGATTGTACAGGAGACCATACAGGTATATTGTGATAGTATGTCAGCTATCTATTTGATGAAGAACCAAGTCTACCATGCACGCACGAAGCACATTGATGTCATATTTTACTTTGTACGTGATGTATTGGATGATGGCGATGTCACGTTGGAGAAGGTCCACACTAAGGACAACCCTGCTGATATGTTGACCAAAGTTGTTCCAGGTGTGAAGTTTGGTCACTGTTTGAATTTATTGAACATTCTTCGTTGTTGAGGCCGTTGGCGTCCATTTGGATGAACTACGTTCGGCTTGATTCATTGGGCAAGAGGATACGTATGCAGTCTTGCAGATGTAGCCGGTTGTATGAGTTGAGATTGCTTGGGGGTGTTTTTGGTGTCGGTTCAGTTTTGGCAAAACGTTCGCCAAGGTGGAGATTTGTAGAATTGGCTTTCAGGCTCAGGTTTCAGGCAGACCTGGGCGGCTGCCGCGGGTCAACCGCAGCGCGATTCGACGCGCGAATGAGTCTCTGATTGTTGCCTGCTGCTCTTGGGAAGTTTGTGAGGGAGGCTGACCGTCGCTGTCTGACGCGATGGTCGACCGCGATGGATCGCGGTCGACCGCCACGGTCGACCGCCGAAGCGGTTTGGGCCTGGGTTCTGTTTCCAGACCCGTTTCGTTTGGAAGTTGTATAAATACCCTTAACTCAGTTTTAGGGTTTAAGGGAGAGGATTTTGAGCAGCTGAAAGAGGAGATTTGGGGCTTCTATTGTTGGAGCCAATTGGAGAGATTAAGAGGGCTTATTTGTGGGTTTTGGTAAGATTTGTAACCCTAATTTGTATTCCCATTGATTTCAAATAGTAAAACTCCCCCATCCTTGCCCCGTGGACGTAGGCACATTGCCGAACCACGTATATCTTGTGTTCTTGCTGTGATTGGGTTGCTTATGTTCTATTATGGTCTATTATTGGTTCTTGTATGTGCTATTGATTTGTCGAATCGGGCTTCCGCGGCGCACAACAAGTGGTATCAGAGCTCCGGGTTGGATTTGGGAGTTTTGTTCGAAGGATTCACTGTTGGGTTCTTGTTTGAAGAGTAGGTCTACAATATGGGTGATACAAACAGGGCTAGTTCAAGTGCTACTAGTACATCGGGGTCGGCTTTGACAAATTTGAGCATCAATAATGCTAAAATTGATGTTCCAAAATTTGACGGCAAGATTAACTTCGGTTTATGGAGGTGTCAAGTAATGGACGCCTTAGATGCACAAAATTTGGAGGAGACTCTTGAGTTTCAAGAGAAACCCGAGGAGATTGATTTCAAATAGTAAAACTCCCCCCTCCTTGCCCCGTGGACGTAGGCACATTGCCGAACCACGTATATCTTGTGTTTTTGCTGTGATTGGGTTGCTTGTGATCTATTGTGGTCTATTATTGGTTTTTGTGTGTGCTATTGATTTGTCGAATCGGGCTTCCGCGGCGCACAACACTATATATATATCCTGCATTATTGTGACTTCATGATTCGGAAATCTAAATTAGCCTGTTCTGGCTATTATCTTTTTCCTTAGCTCCTTCCGTTTAATTTTTCTCTCTTATTATTCTAATGTTGATATATATTCCCTTAGTTAATAAATTTCTTGACCCTCTTTCCCAGAAAATATAATCTTCAAGTAAATTAGTTGATACGCACAGATCAGTATGGCAATTCAAAACCGTTGAGTGACAAGCTACACTTGGTCAGCATTCTTCACTCAAATTAAAGTCAAATGTCACTAAAACTTTCGTAGCATCAAAAGTCCACTTATTGATTAAGTAGTATCCAATGCTCTCCATTTTTTTTTGATGGAAAAACAAGGGATGAACCCTGTTCATTTACTAATCCAATGCTCTCCATTGTAGTATGCGAACTGTATTTCATAGGGATAAGCTAAAGCAGGTAAAAAAAAAAGTTGTAAAAGTTGTCAACAAAGCAACAAGGGTCTGAATGAAGAAGGTGACGAAACAAAAAGCTTGAAGTTCAAGAACAACAAAATCTTGAAAAGCTACTTAAAAAGTATGAGATATGATGATCTCCTTCATTCTCTACATTCCCTACTTGAGGCATGTTTTGGCAATTCCACTTAAAATCGGTCTAATAGAACACAATCAATTTAAGTCTTGATTCTAGTTTGACAAAAAAAAAATTAGTAATTAAACTGCACATTTTGTCCTTGAATTGATTTTGTTTCGATCCGCCCCTTCCTTAGTTCTGTACTAAACTGATTTCAGGCTAGATCTAATTTAGGGCCTGTTTGTTTCTTAAAATAAATGCAGAAAGTGGGGGAAATTAGGGGAAAGAAAATTGATATAGGTGAATTTTGATATTTTAATTTCCTCCACTTTCAGATGTTTGGTTTGTCAAAGCTATAAAAGAAAGTGGGGGGGGAAATGAGTTGTCACCATATTATTGGATGAGATGAGTAATTTTTGATGTTTTCCTCCACTTTCCTTGTTTATGTTCTTTTCTTGTGTTTGGTTCATTCTTAAAACTAAGAAAATAGATGAGAGAAGATGAGCTGTCATTATATTATTGGATGATGTGACTCATACTTAGGAAAATCAATTTCCTTGTTTTTTGGAGGAAAGTGATGGAAGAGAATTTTTAATGAGATGGGATGAGTTGTCACCATATTATTGGATGATGCGAGTAATTTTTAAAGATGGTAGAAAGTGAAGGAAAATGAGGTGAGGTGAGTTGGATGAGTTGATTGATGTGACACATTTCTTGTGTTTAGTTTATTTTTAAAAGTAAGAGATTGATGTGACACATTTCTTGTGTTTAGTTTATTTTTAAAAGTAAGAAATGAGATGAGATGAGATGAGTTGTCACCATATGTGTTTAGTTTATTTTTAAAAGTAAGAAATGAGATGAGATGAGATGAGTTGTCACCATATTATTGGTTAATGTGGGAGAGTTGTAAGAATGGAAAATGATGAAAGTGAAGGAAAATGAGTTTTGGAAAATAAAGGAAACAAACCAAACAAGCCCTTACAGGAAAAGTGACTCTTGATTTTGCAGAGAAACCTTAGTTAACTGTGTATGTGAGAAATTTTTGTGTAATTCCTTTAAAAATCCAGGGGATCAGGATTAGAAGGAGAGAGAGAGAGAGAGAAAGTTTTAATAGAGAAGGACATAGAAAAACGTGGAGGATATTTTAAAGCTTAGCACTTCTATTCATGCAACCTCCAAATGATCAAAACAACTAAATAACTTTGACTGTTATAATTTTCTTAAAAAAACATAGACTTTTAAATTGGAGAGTCAAAACCAAAATAAGAGCACCATCAAATTATCACTAAATTGCTATCCATAAACTATCCCTCTTCGACTAATTAATCTGCATACGCATTCAATACTTTGCACGTGATGTTTCCCTCCGCAGTATAATTGGAATCCAACCACCCCTAGGTACATGAATCATCTAATTAAACTAATTGTGTACAGGGGAAAAAAAAATACACTAAGTACAGTTTGTGGACCCCCTTTTCTTCTGTAGTATATGATCACATGGTGGCACGACAAAGTATTTTAAGTTATTAGTTTACTACTTCATTAACTAGTTGTTATGCTGGATTTATGGATTATCTTGTTCATGGTCATTAGCGTAACTTGATTAATAAATGACAAATTCCAAGCATAAGAAATGGCTCATCTTTTACTTTAACCCTTCCTCTAATAATATATGGGCTACTATTAGGGTGTTATTAATTTTTAAAAATGACAAACTTTCAAATAATTTTATTTTGGAATAATACAAAATTGGACCTCTTCACTAGTTATAAGAACTATCATGAATTCCCTTCTTCCTCTAATTAAGAGAGACTCTGTTCATATGTTTGTTAGTTACACTTTAAGAAATTCATGTTACCTTTTTGAGGGGGGGGAAATGATTGAACTTTGGGCTTAAAAATGTAATTGAATTTGAAGGGAAAAAGTGTCATTCTTTTGTTCTTTTGAGTAAAATTTCTCTCACTTTTAGTTGAATTTTGTGCAAGACAGAAACTGGGCCTAGCATAGAGTTAATGGGCTGTAGATTGAGATCCTAAACCAGTTGCAACCCAAAAGTTTAACGTTTCACCCAGAAGGCTAATGATTTTCAAGAGATGTTTGTCGCTCTCGATTAGCGTTAAAAGAGCAGGCCCAAGATGCTGTTAGAAGGCCGGCCCAGTGGTGAATCGGGTTCGACCCTGATCGGACCCGAACCCAACCCATAACCACTCTTAGGTCGGCAACCCAACGTAAAAGCTCAAAATTCATACGAAATCGTCTCCGAAATCAACTCCCTCTCGATTTCACAACTTCCTTCAAATTTTTAATGGCGACTTCGAGCAACAACCGATGGCTTCCTCTCGAAGCCAATCCCGATGTCATGAATCAGGTACCCGACATCATTTCATTCTCTTAATCCTTCTCATTTCTGACAATCTAGGGCGCCAAAAAAAAAAGAAAAAGAAAAAAGAGAGGATAACTCCTTCGATTTTTGATTCAGTTCATTTGGGGCCTCGGAGTTCCTGAGGACGAAGCCGAGTTCAATGACGTGTACGGTCTTGATCCGGAGCTTCTAGAATGGATACCGAAGCCAGTGCTCGCTGTTCTCTTCCTCTTTCCTGTTTCCTCTCAGGTCAAAGGAATTGATTGATTATGAATTTATTTTTAGCTAGATTCTTTTTTTTTTCACATAGAATGATGCCGATTTTGTGTTCTTTTCTTTGTTTGGTTTAGTTGGAAACTGAGAGAAAGGAAGAGGAGGTCTTGGGGAAGGTAAACTTGCAAATTTTTGAATTATTTCTTTCAACTTGAGTAGAGTTGCTTGTATACAATGGAGCTAGTTTTTACCCATGCAATATATAGAGGTTAGTGAGACCGACGATTGAGTGGCTGTGGGTTTATGATGCACAGATAACGATGCATGGGATATTGGAGTTGAAAATAAATATTAATAGTATGAAAGATATCATTTTGATACCGGAGGAAAAATATAGACAAATACAACTATTACTTGTCACATCTTTGCGACCAATTGCCGATATTTTAGTTTGCAGTAATATATATTTTTGATGTCGGGTTCACTTCTTCGTTAGTTGTATAATTATCTACAAATTTAAGCAAATAATCAGTACATTTATTTTCACTTGATTTCTTGCTTGAATTTTTATGGATAGATCATAGATATAGAGCAAAATTGTAATGACATACTTTAATATAATAAGTTAAGGTTCTCAACGTTGAGGGTATAATTGGTAAAATGTTATACTGAAGAGAATATATAAACTAAGGAATTCAAATTACATGGTAATAAGATTCTCATAGAGTAATGCATGGGCTCGACCATGGTTTCAGTGGACGCCCAAGAATGTGCAGAGACACACACACACATCTCCCCTCTGAAAGAAGATCAGACTGACTTCCTAAAATCTGAAATTTCCCTAGACATCTATTCAAACCCTCTCTCCCTAATCCCTACTTGGTCTTTTGGTGAAGCATACCAAAATCACGTAATTGAGCTTTGCAATTAAGAAATATTAGAGAACAGAATATGTAATTGCGAAGGCAAAGTGGTTATTGTGATGTATAATGTTCCATGTTATTGTAAGAAATTCAAGTTTTAGGATGATATTTTTATTTGATTCGTTGGCTTATATTTTGCCTTGAGTATAATTCTGACGAGAAACAGTATGCCTACCTCCTGACAACTGATTGTTCAGATTTTATGACTTGACAATTTCTTGCAACATAGTTGCTTTCAAAGATCGTAAAAGGTGTTAATAAATGTTCCCCTTCTATTGAAAGTCGATGCACATGTTATTTTATTTCTGCTCCTTTTTACAATGAAATCAAGCCTATCTTTCGTTAAAAACAACAACGGAATTAGTGTTCGACTTTTGCTGATGAATTACATTTTCAACAATGAAGAATTGATATGGTTCAACACTAAATTTCTTCTCTCCAATATATGCGCTGATTTGGTGCTTGTAGCGGAGAGTTTGTCATCTGTCTTCGTTCCATCATGTTCTATTAACTGCTCTATATTCTGGCCTTCTTCTTTGAGTAATGATATATATTGGAGTTTTGCGAGACTGAGCTATTTAAATCTTTTACTTTCCTGCATACGTCTCCTGACATATATTGTCGTGACTCATGACAAAAAGTACGGAATTCTCTTTCTCACTTTATTGAATAATAATAACTGACAGAGCGACTAAGCAAGCTGTAGATTTTATTAATTTGGTTATGAAGATGTAAAGCAGTATTTACAATTACAACTTAGAGACAGTAAATTATTTCAAAAATCATGATGGTGGTAACTAATGAAATTTCAGACTTGCTTTGATATGATATATTTTGGTCGTTTGGCTGCAGGAACCCAGTGATAAGGTATATTTCTTGAAACAAACAGTGGCTAATGCTTGTGGAACCGTTGGTGTCCTTCATGCTATAGGAAATGCAACTTCAGAAATCAAGTTGAGTAAGTCAATACAATACTTTTTACCACTATTTATTATGCTATATTTACCTAACTTGTAAAGGTAAAGCTAAACTGGTCTGAGGAATTTTATCACAATCTTCTAGGAGAGAACACGATAAAAAAGGCTGTTGTGGAAGTAGACTCCCAGTCCCGGTATCATGAACAAATCTCATTCATCAACTTTTATCTAGGAAAAAAAATCTACTGAGTGTTTGAAGACAAAAGGAAACTTCTCGCCCAAGGATCTCAATCTAATCTAGATACTAGTTGGACCTCTATGTACAATGCTATAATTTAATAAAATGTTGACTTCCTTTTTAATACAATTGATACGAACTATTTTAGCATATGAATCCTTTGGCGCGACAAGTATAATAGGGATCTGCATGAGCACACCTCATTGACAGTCCATACTTCCCTATAGGAGAATACTTTTAAAATATGAAATAATTTGCTTATTTCTTGTAATTAGCAGAATACTATTGAAATTTGAAATAATATGCTTAGTCAACTATAATAAGTTAAATTAGAGGAAGAAAAAAAGCAATTAAATTTTTGTGTTTTCAAATTATATCGCAACTTATCATAGTATGATGAGTTGGATTCATATCTAAATTATAGAAAGAAAAAAACAATTAAATTTTCATGGGTTGTGTGCCTTGTTGCTTAAGAAGCTATAATAAACTCATGTCACTATTGTATGATAATGTAGCAGGCTAGCAGCTGCTGATAACAGGAGAATCATGAAGTTAGTACCTGTTTCCTACTACGATTAGGAATTCTACTTTTTTGGAACATGAGATGGAGCGTATGTGGTTTCCCACTTCAGTTAACTGCTTCTCTGTTAAATTAGAAACCCATACACTGATCCATTTCTCTATTTAGTCTTCCCTATTTCTGCATCAAGTGGCATTCAGAAGACTATGGAGCTCGATCACTATCACAGTTTTATAAATTTAATTGTTGTGGGATATGGTATCTAATTTGATATTCTCTCGTCAATGTCAAAATTTTAATTTAACCAAGAAAATACCCCTAATGCACAGATGAATAGAAGTAAAGGATAGTAGACACAAAAGCTTTGAAATAAAGTATTGTAGTTGTTTTACAGAAATTATAGTTCATGAGACTCACCTCCCTAAATTATGAAAAATGGGTGATGTCTGGTTGTGGCTTGGTTCAATCATAAGGGCATGAGGTAGTAGGTTTCAGAGGGAGAGGAGAGGGAGAGGGAGCACTAGTGAGTCATGTTTTTAGGGATACCTTTGCAGAATTTATTGTTTACCTTGATTGTGACTCCTTGGTATCACATATGTCAAATACTTGGGTTATAATTTGCTGAACATTCTGCCCCAAGAAATTAAGTTCTCTTGGTCTAAGATCCACGTTTTTTCGCTTCTACTAATATTCGACGTAATTATTCTGATGGGCATTTATGCGGTTGACCTATACCATGAAAGTTGCTATCACTCAATGCACCGAGCTTTTATCTAAATTCAAACTAAAATTATACTTTTCTGTTTGTTGGCACTTTTTGCTGCTGTACTAGTATTTCTGATAGGTGGAAAGTAACAGTAATATCATATAATACAATATCTGGAGCTTCGTGCTCTGTCCTATATTCTTAAAGAAGAATTGTATGACAAGAAACTAAGTCTGAGCCTTTCTTTTAGGGCATTGTTTACCATTCTTACTATAAACCTTGCATTTAGATCTACTGGTTACTGTTTTGTTTGAGACTTTTCTTTGTAAAATGCTACATCACTCTCTCCCGTATTCTCCTTGGTTTTTCAGGTGAAGGTTCATTCTTGGATAGGTTCTTCACATCAACAGTGAATATGGATCCGTTTGAGGTTCTTATCATTTATGGCTTCCTAATAGTGTCGTTAATGCAAGTTTATTTACTTCGTGTCTTCAATACCAGCGTGCTGCGTTTCTTGAAAAGGACAAAGAAGTGGAGAATGCCCATTCCATGGCAGCTAATGCTGGGGATACACAGGTATGTTTCACTGAATTAGTGTCTATTGACTAGGACATTGTCAAGCTGTTGCATTTTTTTCTCTCATAGATATAGGATGGAAATGTGTGATTTTGACAAGTTGACTGCTATTGTAGTTTCACTTGCTGTTGAAAATAGGACCTTTTTAAATGACATGTTTTTCATATTTGAAAAATTCTCATAATTTTGGTAAATAAGGATTCCCATGAATGACGACTGTTTCAAAAAGAAATTCTTTATGAACCCATTAAGTCATTTTACAACTTTTTGAGGATGTAACTCGTTCTCATTTATTATTTGATTTTGCTTTGATATTAGTCATGATTTGACTTCTGCTTTGGAAAGTTATGAACTTTATTACTTCGTTGGGTTAGTATTGTGAATTAAGACTTACTTTGTTATTTAGTAGTACATATTATTTATATCAACATATTTTTATGTGGAAATTTACAAACATTTTCTTTCATACTTGATTTTCTATTTTGAAAAATTATGTGTGGAGTGTGTCTCACTTCACTCGGGCGTGCACATCGCATTGCGCCTTGCGTATGTGCACGTAAAGGAAGTTTATGCCCTGCAGTGCGCATCACACATTGATAACATTGGTCTTTAATAAATAAACAGGTACAAAACAACCTAATAACTCAACAAGATGATAAACTAGACAACTAACAAATCTAACCCCTCAAATACGGGGATACATAAAATATAGACAAATATTCTAAACTCCTAATGTTTGTTTAGAAATTAGAACAATGCATAAAAACACGGCGTAAGACCGCTATTTTGCTCTTCCGCTAACTTCGGTATATAAAGCATGTCTGACATGTTGACGCTATCCTCCACATTGTTTTACTTTAAATATCCTCGATATGGTCGATTTATTCTTACGAAGCGTGCTATAAAACGATATGCTTTCGATATCCTTTCTCTTTTTGACATTTTTTGGGTGATATGTCTTTGATATGGCTCTTATATCAGCTGATATGTTTTCCAATATGTCCTTTTATATGGCTTGTCGCAAACAATAAACTAATTTTGCTAAATTTTAGGCGATATCATGATTTTCCCGATATTAACATTTTGCCTAAAATATCAGCCAAAATGTTGCAATCTAGATTTGGAGTTCTATTTGTTTTAAAAGATCGATTAATAATCATAAACGTACATTGTTCACATTTTGTATGCTTAGATTTCATTGTATGTGCTAAAATTACATTTAGAACATTATATTGTACATGCACATTATGTTTTACATGCACATCCTCGGTTATGGGACCCGGATATTTACTACATATTTCTAATATTTCTCGATATTCGTAGTCTGATATTGATTTGGTCATTCGATATTTCCTTGACATCCGATGTTCAACATCTTGATTCTTTGATAAGAAGAAAGATAAAAAATATAATCAAAGTCTGGAGTGGACAACAAGCACTCATAGAGAAACGAATGATGAGTAAAACAGGAACAAAGAGGTGAGAAGCAATATGTGAGGCGCAATTACAAGAAGTAATGTAAGCAGTGCAATTAACATTGAACAACGTAAAAAACAATGTAGTAATTCTAGTGAACTCTAGATTACCATTAAAGGTTTATTTGTAAGTTATTTGGAATGCAACGGAGCTGACAATTGATCTCAGGACTAGTGCAGAGACAATCACAACTTAGTCAATAAACATAATTGAAGCTTCATTCTGAGTATCTTAGCATGCGCTGCCCTCTTTGATGTGGCAGTTGTATACAAACCCCTTAAAAATTCATATTACCATTTATTATGAATTGCGCATGATATGTTATGCACTAGGTCTATAGAAAATACAATAACAGTGTGGTTCACATGTGTATTCGTCTAGTGGACTGTGGGTGCCACATCGGGCCATCTTGGTACACCAGTGACTAACCACATGCAGTGGCAATCTCAAGGTTGTATCCATTCGAACATGTAGCCATATAAGCTCAATGCACACAGGTCACCCACGTGGCGTTGCCGATCATACCTCACATGATTATGACATTCCATAATGTTCTCATTTATCATATTTTAAATCACCCACTTCTTGTTGTGGAGACAACCATAAGATTGCTACAATGCTATTTGTTATCATGTACAATTCATGGGTACACCTATTATGTGATTCTAAGTTGGTCACATTATGTAGTTACTAAGATGTCACGAACACAAACATAGTTCAGTTCTTTGTCCACTAGTCATGTCAATTACATGGTGTAAACATAGTTGATTCAGTTATCATGAGCAAGTGAGTGTATTCTATTGTTTAGCAGTTAAGCGAACAATTATATGTGTATACAACACCAAAATGAGGTCAAAAGGTCAACATGGATCAATAGTATCAGGTCAGGACCATCTATTGTAGAGTTCCATGATTTACCCACTAGCTGCCAACCGTCAACACTTGTCTGTCAGTGGTCGGGGCTTTGCCTTGCGAGTTGCAACCCTTGATGGTAGGGATTTGTGGTTTGCGGCTTTGGTCGCTGACCATTGGCGGTCTTCGCTGACCGTTGTGGTCAAGGCTGCATGCCGTTGTGCATTGCATTGCCTTCGTCGTTATCGTTCCCATCGGGACTCCTGGTGTATTTTTGCTTTTTCCACAGAAATATGAAGGCTTTGTACTGATCAAATATGGTTAATTGCTTGAAAACGTGAAAGATGTATTTTATATACCCTTATATGATCAACACCTTAAGCTGATGATAGATCTGCTTAGATCTGTAGTATACACGCAGTTAACATTTGAAAATCATTAATCTGCAGATCTAAGATGGGATATATGATAGATCAACAAGAGAAACATGATTAAGAGTATATAGATCAAGCAATAAATCTTAAGAAAAATAAAGAAAGAGAACAGGAGCACCTACCTTTTGATTAAAAACTTCACCAGAATGAAACCCTACCTCCCCTCTCTAGCTCAGGCCAAGAACATCAAGAACCTTAGGCTCAATTTGGCAAAAAGGAGATAAACTACTGTACTTCTTAATTATTTTAAAGAAAAATAAAGAAAGAGAACAGGAGCACCTACCTTTTGATTAAAAACTTCACCAGAATGAAACCCTACCTCCCCTCTCTAGCTCAGGCCAAGAACATCAAGAACCTTAGGCTCAATTTGGCAAAAAGGAGATAAACTACTGTACTTCTTAATTAGTTTAA
>NC_033800.1:54764283-54784767 GCF_001876935.1 Asparagus officinalis | reverse complement strand
AAAAAAAACTAGTTTAAGGCCAAAATTTGACCTAGCAAAGCTAGTTTAAGTCTTGGCCCAAAATTTGCCTAACTAGGACTAGGAGTTTGGACCTATGTTGTCTCCACTTGGCCTTGTTTAATGAGTTCGCAAAATAAACTAGTTTAAGGCCAAAATTTGACCTAGCAAAGCTAGTTTAAGTCTTGGCCCAAAATTTGCCTAACTAGGACTAGGAGTTTGGACCTATGTTGTCTCCACTTGGCCTTGTTTAATGAGTTCGCTAAACACTGACATACTTTCTACAGAAGTTAAGGTAAAATAAACTAGTTTAAGGCCAAAATTTGACCTAGCAAAGCTAGTTTAAGTCTTGGCCCAAAATTTGCCTAACTAGGACTAGGAGTTTGGACCTATGTTGTCTCCACTTGGCCTTGTTTAATGAGTTCGCTAAACACTGACATACTTTCTACAGAAGTTAAGGTTCTAATAAGGTATTAAGCAGGTAAAATTCGGATTGGGTTTAATGAGTTTGGTTTTTGGCTGATTTTTTGACTTTTTCAATAAATATAGATATGGAAAAAGTAAATTTGGATTTGTCTCGAATAGTGAACATAATTGAATTATGAGACAAGCAAATTCTTGCGTTTATTAGGTCATGAAAGTTCTATAAAAAATAGGTTCTGAGTACTGCTTTCGGTTCTACTAATGTATAAATACTCATGCATAGTATCTGTATTAAAATACATACTAATATACCATATTCAGGACAGATGCTTCACAACCTTATTGCAGTATCACCTGGTATATGTTCTTGTGAATTTTATGTGTTGCATCTCCGTCAGAATAATTAGTGTTGGACAATTTGCTCTCATGGTGACCTTCAATCAACGTACGGTAGGCGCTATTTTGTCATATCAACCCATGAATCGTTCTTCACTTCTTCTAGTGCACAATAATGCTTCCTCTGTTAGTAGTCGGCACGGGTGGGCATCACTATAAATCTTCTGTAGTTGACTTTGGGAATCTTCCTCCTTTCCCCACAATTGATGGCTATGTGAAACTTGAACTTCAAACCAGCTGAACACCATTAAACTTGACCCGATCTTGACCCATAACTCAAGGCAGTAAGTTGAATTTTTTGTATGCTTTTCTCATTATAGAGGTTTACTTAAATTATTTGGTTATTTCTCAAATTAAATAAGAATTGGTCTTTAGTCTTCACATCCCTCATTATAGAGGTTTACTTAAATTATTTGGTTATTTCTCAAATTAAATAAGAATTGGTCTTTAGTCTTCACATCCGAGTATCTTAGTTTTATAGATATTATTTATTGCTTTATTTCAACGGCGAATTTATTGAATCTTTTAAGTTCGTACTTAATGCTATCGACATTCTGAAACCAAAGTTAATTCCTCAAATATTGTATAGAATGCGTATTCTTGACTGCTGCTTTTTTAGCAACTAAAACAGAATTCTGTGAGGTTTTCATTTATAATCTCCTTTAAGCAATATAATGGCTGAAAACTTCGATCTGAAGTTGATCATCAAAAACTTCATGAACAGAACCAAGTTCTTAGTCCTTGCTTACACTGAGAAGACAGTTGGTCAGATCAGGTAAAAGATACAGGACAGGTTCATATCTTCATACCATGAACAATGGTGTTGAAATGACCAGAAATGAAGCAGTCTTTTGGGGGAGTGTGATGCTGTGAATCCCTGGCCACTAGTAAGCAATCATCAAGAAAAGGAAATTAGTTCACCGGCAACACTTGGTTACCCTCCAAATTACAATGCTTGATTTCCATGACCAACGTCTTCATCATTGCTTGAATAGAGAATGTAACATGTGAAGCATGGGATCTCCTTGCTCGATTCCCTTACCTGACATAAATAGTCCAATGCCCCCATAGTCAAACGAGAGAAATAGTATCGGCTCCAATCCCTCATGCTTCAACCCACTTAACTTCATTCATTTAGGACTGGTTGAAAGAGAACTTTCACAAAACAAAAGCTGGGTAATCTCATTTGATCATATCTTGAGCTTGCTGCTTATCCAATTTAATCTTTTGATGTTAGTGTCCGTGATATAGGTGGATAACTTATGTTATATATTGATGATGATGGTGGCTGTGAGAGTGAATTACTGATGAAGGAACCAGTTTGACTGGAAGATAAATGACAAAAATCAGAGACCATAATGATGTAATGAGAGTTAGATGCATGGTGGTATGCGGTGCCAAATTGTAAGTAATAAAATCATAAGTGGGTTTTCAGTGCTGGTGTTGTGAGTGGTGGAGTCATGGTTTGTAGTAGAATCTTGATTGCATAATTTGGGAATTTCCAAGTTCTATCATCCAGCATGCATTGTGTAGTGAACAAAACAAGTTCAAGTGTCTTCAAGTGTTTATGGATTTCTGAACTTAAGTACGCAAACATGATGAAACTGCAAGGGGTGACCAAGGTTTTAAATGTTGGGCGGCATGTCGGACATGTGAGCCAACTTCGTTTGAAGGGATATCCGCTGGGAAATATGAATTTGTAAGGTGTATGGCATTTTGGGTAGATATCAATGCCACATCGGGATTTACCAGACATATTGGTCGAAAAATCGAAGTCAACATATTGGCTGATATTGGAGAAAAAGTTTTGAATTAAATTTTGCGTTTGGTTTTAGGACCTGAACCTGAACCCAAACTGATTAAGTAAACCCAGACCAGATGTATTAAAAAACATCCCTATTGTTTAGTAGGGAAAACTTATTACCCATATTGGCGCTTCGCGTTTCTCCCTCTTCTCTATCGATGGAATTTCGAGACAGACATTTGACGACGGCAATGTTTCGCAAGGGAGCCTTTGAAGATGCTTCTCGACGTACATTCGATGGCAAGTTTGAGGACTTCGGCGGATTTGGACTGTTTTTAATGGCAAGTAAGGACTTTGAAGGATTTCTCATCTTCTTTCAAAGAAAGGCTGAAGGAGTGCAAAATGGTAATAACCTTGCCCCTTTCTCGATCGGCGTGAACTCTGAAGGAGCTTCAACAGTGACTTCAGCGTGTGCAAATAAGGCAGTGTGTTCATCTCTTACAGTTCAGTAATAATTATTCCTCTAAATCTAGGGTTTCCGCTGGCTATCTTTCAATTATTTGATATGTGTTACTGTCCTCAATGGTAACAGCCATCAATCATTAGTTTTGGGTAAATTATTGATCTCACACGTTCACGCTCTTGTTTTTTCAATTATTTTGATTATTGTTATCTATGAAATCTGTATTAAGAGGTTAGCCATCAATCATTAGTTTTGGGTAAATTATTGATCCGCCTAGTCCGCTTAGGCGTACGCCTAGGCCTAGGCGGTACCTAGACCGCCTAACTAGCGCCTAGCGCCTAGGCGATATTTAGGATGCCCACCTAGATTTTACGAGCGTTTAGGGGAGCATTGTCTGCTTACGTGGATTGCACCTGTAGGCCTTGATTGTGATTTTATGTGTCGTAGTCTACACGTCCTCCAAACTTCATTAACCTCCAAATATGAACACCTCCACTACCTCCTCCGACCTTCAGCAAAACCTCATCGACCACTACTTAAATGAAGAAAGAAAAAAAACATCCAGAAACCGCTTAAGCGCCCGCCTAGGCGACTAAACGCTGGGCGCCAAGTCCGACGCCTAGAAGCGCTCAGCGTTTAATGTAACATTGTTGATCTCACACGTTCACGCTCTTCTTTTTTCAATTATTTTGATTACTGTTATCTTTGAAATCTGTATTAAGTGGTTATTTAAATCGTTGCTTTTAATTAGTGTTTTTTATTGTTGTTATTTGTTGATTCAAAGAGGTTAAAATAAGTTGTTTAATCATGCAAGTTCTATGTCTAGGTTACATTCTATGACTTGTATTATGCATGCACACCATCAGTTATGGCACTCCGATATTTGCTACATATCCCAATCTTTTCCCGATTTTCGCAATTTGATATTAATTTCGGCTGTTTGACATGTCCCTGACTTCCGATATTTAACACCTTGGAGGTAACTCATTGCGCCACGGTTAGAGAAACAAAGATTGAATGTTAGTCTTCTGGTATTTTATATAGATAGATTAATGCTTTTTGTTCTTTCCTGTATCTTTGTCCATATTTTCCCTTTTGGATTCAATCATGCTTTATTTTTTTGTTCATATAATTCTCCCTTTATTTGTATTCCAGTGATGTTGCTCTATGCTGTCACTTATTGTGTGCAAATACCTTGTCGATTTCTTCAGTCTTTATATTTAACTCTTGTCTTGTTTCTTGAGTTGTTGGCTTTTTCCTTGACAGGCTTCTCCGGATGTGAATGAACATTATATTTGCTTCACCTGTGTTGATGGTATGTAATTCATGATAACTGATAGTTATGTTAGTTGTTGAATTTTCAAAATAATGTAAGGTTCTCGTAATATTATAGACTATGAATTTTCAAAATAATGTAAGGTTCTCGTAATATTATAGACTAGTATCTTTTATCGTTGTACAATAGTATGATATCTAGCATTGCAGGAGAACTTTATCAGCTTGATGGGAGAAAATCTCAACCGATATCCCATGGTCCATCATCACCTGATAGCTTGTTGCAGGTAATCTTCTTTCACTTTATATATTCCTTTTGTTCCACCATTTAAAGGCTTAGCACATTGACAACTTAGAACGCAAATTACCTAGCTAGTTTTTTAGCCTAGATAAATAGATAATTTATTTCGATCATATTACTTCTCTTAATTTTTTTTCCTTTGTTTTAATAGAAAATGGATAATTCAATGTAGAATGGTGTTCTTTTCAACAGATGCATCATTTATTTTTGAAATCTGAAGCCAAACTGCATCAGTTAACTGTATTTAGTTAATTTGACTGAGTTTTTAAACTACCAACCAAGGGGCTCTGCTTGTCTTATTACTGAAAACAACTCGTTCAAACATTTGATTCGTTAGTAAGAGCCACCCAATATGCCCTATATCGACGATCATGTAAGAGTGTGGAGTTTGCGATAAATTGTGCACATCATCTGATAACCCACCATGTGATATTTGGATGATTCCTTCCGTAAGCTACGCATTCTCCCTCCTTCCTTCACCTGCCTGCCCACCCACTCATCCCTCCACCAACCAAGCCACGCACCCACTCAAGTGGTACTATTAGTATTGAACTAAGGTATCAAATCTTACCATAAACTAGTCATGACACTTGTATCTAAGTCACTCTTATCAGAAGCCTAATATTAAATGTCTCCTGAAGGTAAATGACCTCAAGTTTTACTCATACATCAACATGAAATGTGAAGAGTACTGTTTCGGCAGCATTTGGTCCATGTGTCTGTTGCACACTGATTCGAGTAAATGTTAACATCAAACCAGAATGATTTTCCATCAGTCTGTTGGCCTCTGGCTGTGAATGTTATTGCTTCCAGTGTTTGGTGTGCAATTTGATTTTCTTGGTTCTCTGTACTTCTAATTAACCTGATACAATTAAAAATGAGTCAAGTGCTCCTGCTTCAGATTGTTGTCTGCGAATACTTTAGCAGTGACCTGTTGTATGTATGAAGAGTCGATGTAAGAGCTTTTAACCAAAGGTCTTAGGTTTTATTTCCCTTGAATGTCACCATGGACTGAGTCCATTCCAATTTTCATTGTATGCTGACCTATGTTACCTGTGTACTACTATCTGTAACTGAAACTTCCTGGGACACTTCTTGAATATGTGAATACATCTATTTGGGTGTATACTCATTTATATAATACGCTATCATCACTGCACACGCAAATGCATGTGCAATGTTATACATGAAAACTTCTTTATTTAGAGTTTTAATATCCTAGCCATTATAATGATTTAGAGGGGTAAAGTTGAAAATACTATAATTTGATGGGTATATATGAAAAAGCCTTTTTTATTTGAGAGAGAGAGAAGGTTCATTTAAAGTTGGAGGGACAAAATGTCAACTCTTTCATATTTTTCATAGTCCCCATTTTACCTCTGCAAAAACAAAAATATTCCCAAAAAATAAAGCTAAGAAAAGAAGAATGTTTCATGAGTCATTCAAATGTATATCCTTACAAAGCTTTTTATAAAGTACTATAAAAGGTTTAATTTAAAATATTCGTCATACACTTCTTAGACATATATTTTGTACCATCCTGACCCAAATATCATCAGTATATTCTAGAAAATTCTGACATGATCCAGCCATATGATCTATGATTAACCTGTACAATTAATCTATAACTAACGGTGGTGACTAGGCTGGATTGGTCCACAACCCACATGAACCAGCTTGTATTTGGTTGGGTTTGATTCCACCCCCATTAGCATCTGGGTTGGGTTTGGCCTGGTTTGATCCCAATGTGAGCTGGATATGAGTCTGTTCAAGTCTGTTTCTGAAACCTAGGCAATCCCGGTTCGCAAACCCAGCGTAGGTCAGATCAGACCCGGGCCTGAAACCTGACCCACACGCAACCCCCCACATTAACATTAGTTATTAGTAACTAAATTAGTGATTAGTAGCTAGATGACTATTACTAACTATTTAGTAATCTAAAAAATTAATAGCATAGTTAAAGGTGCATGCTTTTCAAGTAAAAAATTGGTAGGTTGGATCCAAAATATTCCTCAAGCAGCAACAAAATCCCAACCAGTAGGTCAAAATTCATCTAATTGAGGAAAAAAGAGTCAAAAGAATAGAAAGAAAAAAAAAAGAACAAGAAAATAGTGGACTGTGTTGACCAACTTGGCGACTCGATGTGCCGGGTTGGTTTGTGCTCCCAACCCATATGCCTGGGCTTTAGCCGGACCCAGCCTCGAGGTTGGTCCGGATCGACCTAACCTGAATTAGCCTAGAACCGACAGTCCCGGGCCAGGGTTGGCCTAGACCAACCCAGGCGCTAGACTTATCTGTAACTTCAAATAACCATATCATACACATTAATTCCAAGGAACTTAGTAAGTTGACAACAGGGTTTATGCATAATACTTTCATAGCTCAAAGCTGCTATAGGAACACTCAGCTACTACATAGACATAAGGTCTTAATTCTATTATTCTCATGGCTTAACTACTATGGTCTTGATTCTATTATTCACAAAACGCTATGGCAAATCATTCGAGCGTGTCCTATCTAGTGATCACATGGTTCAATGGTTTCCTTACTTTTGCTTTGGTTGCTCCCTGAGAACAAATGCTACCACATAAATAGGTGGTGAATGGAAGGCTCAGTAAGTAACTAAAAGAAAGTTATGAACTCAACAACTAAGTGATCAAATTTAAAGGAATACTAAAATATTCGAATATATATTCAAATATGAGAACTGAAATCTAAAAAATACACGCAGGACAGGGAATCCACCGAAATAGAGCATGAAAGAAAAATACACTGAAAACAATTACACAAGCATCGATTTCATTGTGAGATCTCATCAAATGATGCTGAAAAAATATTAATCATCGTTAGAAAGAGAAGTGTCCAAATGACACCAATCGACATGCATAGAGTATCAGTTGATAGTACCTGACGTGGACATTTATATGGACATACTTAAAGCACAAGGTTGCATATGAGAGAATCCAACAGAATAATAGGAAACAAGGAAGTTGTTACGTATCGGTACCGGAATTGAATTCTCAACTTCAACATCCAAGTTCAATATTCAGAACCTACATGTTTACATCATGTAACTACATTAGGTCATCGCATACGATTGTAAATGGTTATCTAGTTCATGCAAATGGGTTATTTTTGACTCTCTAGTTAGACAACTATGAGGTCTAGTCGGTATCTTATCGAATGATTTGTTTCCAATATTCCAGCATGAATTTTCCCTTTTCTATTGTATTCTGACAAGTTCATATATCTACTTATGAATTAGAATCATCTAAGATTCTGTCTTAAATTTCTAAGGAAACCGTGATTGTTTGTTTCTACCAAAACAAAACAGGGTTTAGCATAAACCTCAGTTTGTATAGCCATTATGGGAGCCTATACAAAATCATGTGGTTACAAATTGTATATCAATGGATAGGTAATTCTGTTGTCTTTCTAAGGCACGAGCCGACTCAGTACGAGTTATTATACAACAAGAGTTATGCTCGTTGTACTACAACAATGTTTAGTACAAAAAACGATGCTGGAATTACCTATTCAATCACTTTGGATGACTATTATGGGCTAATAATCATTGTAAAATCCTTGAAATTACATATTGGTGTGTAGGTCTATCAGTTAACTTGCTGATGTCCAAAATGGAACATTGATTGGATCTGTATTTTGTAAGTTATGGCTGTTTTACTACAGATGCGCAGAAATTGAACTGGCAGCTAATTTGCAGTCATTGTATTAGACTGATTTGGGTATATACTGTTAGGTGTCATCAGGAGTGTTGGTGAATGTCTCTTCTCTCTTAAGCATGTGTGTCTAAGAAAGGCTTAACAAGAGACACATCACAAGGGTATGTGTCCTAATTAGCTTATTAGTTAAATATATCATTAGTCTTGATTAATGAATAATTACAACAAATAGGCAAAATTAGTCGTACCAAACTACCAATTACAAAATATTTCTTCTATAACGATTACTAATCCCTCAACTAATCCCTTTTTATCCGGTATGGATTTTTGGCTTTGTACCTGAGTTTTGTACTGGTTTACTTTGTAACATCGCAATAGTCAGTCATCTTATAACACAACATTGATTTCTATATGATTCTTGTCAATAATGTGAACTACAAATATTTCATTCAACGTGTCACAATTAAACTGTATCACTACATCATACTATATCTCAATTTTCAACTTATAATGAAATTTTATAAATAAATAAGCTACTGTAAATTTTGGGGATATTACATATCCTACATATTCACTTCCTCAAACTCATTGGGCATCATGGGTGATAGGCTAGGTTCGTTTTAGCCCAGACTTCAAACCTATGATTTGAAGGATCCTTTGGATATCTAGTTAAAATGCGAGTAGGTTTCCAATTCATTATGTGCATAATAAAAGAGACATAACAATGTTATGGGGATTTTAATTCTCATAACATGTGAATGGAAAAACAATATTTTTTTCATATAAATTATTAATCTCAATACACATACACTTATGTTACCTAGGTACTTCTATTTGAAGTTGTGCTCGACATGGACCTAGCACGTACCTGTACTTGCACCCAAACTCCTTGGACAATATATGCATACATTTACTCGGGCATGTAGTCAATTAAATAATAGATGTTTTAATTTAGAGCACTTATTTTACATATTTTGAACGCACATCCTACACTTCAAATCCACTCATTGAAACTTGTTGGGTGGTCCTAATTGTTAAGTGATCCTAAACCATGAGTTGTTTGGCTGTCCATGCCCTCTTAAAACCTGTTGGATTCTGAACTAGGATGTTAATGGATCGTTTAGGTGTCTAGTAAAAAATAAGCAGTTTTACAATTTATAAGCCACATGATAAAAGAAACGTAAAAATTTCATATGAATTTTATTTCTCATAGCACGTGAATAAAAAATATTAATCTCATATAAATTATTAATTTTAATATATAATATATATGTGTATATAAATGTTCATATAGTTGTGTCCTCGTACCCTACTTTTTACAAATTGTTGCGTCATGTACTGGTATCGACATATGCTCAGTCGTGTTCGGTAACCATACTAATACTCGTACTGTTTCCATGCAACATAGATGTTCACAGTTTGGACTTATTTGTTGCTCCGATTTATATATTAATTCCCATTTTCACAAGGGAATGTTTAGTCTCCTTGATATAGTTTGAACTTTGAAGCTTGTGTAAGAAGCATGGTTAAATGATTTCACTTTTGATCCTAATGTCGCGTGATTTCCGTAGGTTCTTAACTCAATTGAGTGGAATGTTGCACTTTGGTGTTTTATTTGAGAATATGATGTAGAATAAACATAAGTGATAAGAATTAAAAATATATAATAAATAACAAAAAAAGTAAACCTCGGTCTGAAAGAATGTAAGATGTATAGATGTACCATGAGAAGAAATGAGGAAAAATATTGTCCACGACTCCACGTTAATGTCCAAGAGGTACCTCGGAGTAATAAATTTTGCTTTTGCGTTCATCGTGATGCTGATATTAGGAAGATCTTGTGTTTGGAACCAAAGGATTGTCAAAATTAGGACTTGGATTCTTATGTCAGCATAGAATAGTCACAAAGTTGAGAGAGATCTTTAGAAGATATCTGTATAGTTGGTCAAAATTTTGGGCAACAAATAGATTAAAAAAAGAAGTACAACAGAAATGATACTTCTGAATTGATGAGTGACGATACCCGAGGAATATGATAAGAAATGACTGCATCAAGCCAAAGATTTTTTGAAAGGAGGATAAAATGATGCAATGACGGAGTTAGGAATTTTATATGGGGGACCAGGAACCCAAGATATATAAGTGCCCTCTTATTTATTTTATCAGAAAAGGAAAAAAAATTACACTAATTTCAAACTAAATTTGTTATGTTTTCCAAGCCAAGTAATGAGGGTTACATGAAAGATTCACAAAAATTTCGTTTATGTCATGTGAGCAAAAGTATGTTAAGAGGAAGACTTTCTTCCGAATAAAAAATAAATCTAAATAAAATTAGTAGAGGAGTGCTTACCTTGTTTGATCAGTTTTGATTAAGGTATGACTTAAACAAGGGTGTGATTGTGGATCTAGATGTTGGCAATAAGAAATATGCTCAAAGGATTAGGAGGATCAAAAGTAGATTAGGTGAGAGATTTTATTTTTGATAGAAATTAGAGAAAATTTATGGAGGAAATTTTTTAAATTTTGCATCCTTGAAAATAGTGCATATTGGCAATAATTAGTTAGCTAAAATATTTTTGGAGGATTTTTCAGACGGCCAACAATTACTATATATATATATATATATATATATATATATATATATACACATATATATATATACACGCGCGCGCGCACACACAATTGCCAAAAGTTCGAGGTGAGTAGTGTGTGTAAAGAAAGGCTTTTGTAAACTTAAGTGGATAGAAGCTTGTTATCCACCACCTTGGATCAATGCACACATCCTGGTGGGTTAAGAGTTTTTATCCACCTAAGTTAATTCTAGCTTTCTATCCACTTATGTGCGTATGCTCCAAAAGTTCGAGGGGCCAAGGATCCCATCAAACTTGTACCTACCTCCGCCTCTGGGTGCAACATTGTTTGGTATAATGGCCCCTCCAAACATGTACCTATCTTTGTCTCTAGATGCAATATTGTTTGATGCATGTAGAATGAGTGCCAAGACTTGGTTAAGAGGAGATACAAGATTATACTTGTTGGGATAGAATGATTGGGTGTGAACCTCTAGAGAGCAAGCGCCCCACCAAACTTGTACTTACCTCCTCCTTCGGATGCAATATTGTTTGAGATGATACAGCGCGTAAAAAAGAGTGCTGAGACCCGGTTAAAAGGAGATATATGATTACTTGTTGGGACCCGGTTAAAAGGAGATGTGTGATTACTTGTTGGGACAGAACGGCTAGGTGTGAACCTAAGTAAAGATGGATTGAAGCAGTAGAGAAAGGATGTTGTAGTTCATTTATCATGAGATTCAGTCCTAACAGAGATGCACACGCACAGAAGGCTACCTTTTTTTTTTGTTGTATAACTGGTCGTAAATTTTGAAAGACGTTGTGAGGGAAGGAATCATGTTGCTTATTACTAAATTGTCTTAAGAGTTACCTACATTTGTTAGACTACTAAACTTTCCTACCTTTTGTTTGACATGAGTCCTCTTTCGTGCTAGCACAATTTCAACTATAGCTTCATCTAGTGTACTTATATTACTTGAGCAGTCTTCAAGGTTCAGGAGATCCGTGGCAGGATGCTAGCATATGACTTGTTACAATATGATGCCATGTTGGTAACACGGGGAATAAGAACCATCAGATGCCATAATCTCATTTTATCTTCTAAGAAGAAATTATTGTCTTTGCAAGTTGGCTCGTTCCTTCTGTTGTGCACAACTGCACATAGATCATGACTACACTTCTTGAATTGCCCGTGCCTCTTTAAGCTGTGAATTCTAGCCCTTGCATATAGGCCTACTTTTATGTGCCTCCGTATATCAATTTGAAAATACTCTCGGCCATTGCAAATGGGAAGATTCGAACCTACAACCTTCCACTAGGGAAGCAGTAAGTTCATTTCTGGGTTAAATTCCCTTTTTATAAAGAATGGGCAATGACATATTATTGTACTTCAAATATAACCAAATTATCAGGGATATGTGATGAAATATATAACTCCCATCGCTCCTAGGATAGAAAATATGTATTGGACCGCAGTAGTGGATAGGTTAGCCTACAACTGATATCTAGTTATTTATTTAGCAAGATGCTAAAAACAATGGCAACATTGAGGTGAGATGAGGTCAGCATACTGTAGGAGGTCTGCCCTCTAGTAATATATTTGGTAAAATGTAGCTATAGCAAATGGGCATCATGTTCTCTGAAGTTCTTGAGAAGTGTTGCGAAGATCTTTAGAAGATTTGCGACATACATGTACAAATGTCAGTGCGTAGTTGATGTATGTGTACTCAACAAGATAATAGCCACCACAAGCACTTGCTTCTGTGTGCACGCCGGATGCAGTGATACCACCTACTTAAAAACTTCTCGCTATTAATCTGCTTCTTATGTGGACAGTTTGGCTTGCCATATAATATCTCCAAGGCCTCCTGAATTTGAAGAAAAAGAAAGATTAGTACACCTGAAACTATTGAAGCATTCATCACTTTTGGTAGTTTTAGATCTCTGTTCAACTGAGATATGTAGGCTACAGGAAATATAGACCTCTGTGTATTAATTTTCTTTCTTTCTTTCTTTCTTTTTTTGCAACTCATCCAGTGCTTCACCCAGTTTTCAGTTCCATGACAATTTTTTTTCTGGTAGTCATACGTTCGAGCTGTACAAGGTTGGTGCAATTTAAACCTATGATAAGACCAAGGGGCGATACAGTTTTTATTGAATTGTCAGATAAATGGCTTCTCTGCAATGAATAAAAATATACAGATGTACTGTTTTCCTTTTTCCCGGCTTGCTGCACCTAGTTATTTGTTTTTCTGATGATTGTTATGTTTTTTTTTTTTTGGCAGGATGGCGCAGATGTCATCAAAGGCATCATCCAGAAAAACCCTAATTCACTTAACTTCAATGTCATGGCACTCTCAAAGAAAGTTAAGTAAGGGGATATAACTGAAATAATTCATACGCCATCAAGAGCAGAAAGTATTTTCTTCGAGAGTGTGATGGCTTGGAATGTTTAATGTTATTTTCCAAGGGCGCAATGTAAATCTTTGACGACCTTCGCCCATGTATAGAACCAGAGTTCTTACCGTATTTATGTTGTACAATCTTCAGTTTATCTTCTTCAAATTTCCTCTTGTTTTGCTTTTTCTACCTTCTTTAGCATCTATGATTGTGTTAGCATAAAGAGAATTTTATTATCTTACCGCACCTCTACAAGGACCCCGGCGGGGTCGAACGCCGCATTCAGCAGCGTTTTGAGGAGAAGGAAGGGCTCCATTAGTGAGAGAGGGTGAAAGAGGATTTTTTTTATTAAAAGGGATAGAAAAAATTTGGGCTCGGAGAGTTTAAAGAGAAGAATAATGTAAAGTGCAATAATAGATTAGTAGAAAACTTTCCAACAGTTCTCGCCGAAAAAAATAAATGCCGGAGAGTTTTTATACCTAACTGCCGCTCATACACAATTTAAATACAAAAAAAAAAAAAATTGTCTGAGCCTTTTTAACTATCAAAGTGATAAAATAAAGTCTAATTTAAATATCAATCTGATAATTTATCCCTTTTAAAAATTTACAGCAAGCAAATAAATAAATTGCAAATTTTGTATTCACATATTATGTCTTTGGTGCAAAATAGAGCGATTAATATATCAATCTTATCTTATATCTGATGCATATTCGTCCTCCAAGTATCCGACTCATATCTCTAGTCGTATCATATCCGGCTCTCTAATTTTTGAACTGTGTCAATTTCCATTTTTTTTTTTTTTTTTTTGCAAGCATAGTTTATGGTGAGGATTGTTTGGTTGCTAAAATATTAAATTAAAGAAAACTGTTATTTATAAGAAACCTATTTTCTATCACTTTTTTCCCTTGTTTGGTTCGACGCTCGGAACTATCTTGAAATCAGGAGGGTGATATGACATCTTCTAATGGTTGATGTAATCTATAAGAGCTTTGCTACAAGGACCCAAAATATGAGACCAATATGGGGGACAAGTGAGGTGTCCCCCTCCTATTGGATAATAAGTTGGCCATCATTAATGATGGTCAACTCATTATTCAATAGGAGGGGGACACCTCACTTGTCCCCCCTATTGATCCCATATTTTGGGTCCTTGAGGAATTTTTCAATCTATAATTAAGAAAACTCATTTCATAAATTTTTGTCCAGAAATCCTTCTTGCGCCGACTTCTTTAACAGCACAAGAGTCAAAGAGACCCAAATTGACTCGCGGGTGTAAAAGAGGGTGCAGATTAGAAGGATACATGTGCAAAATTGCGAGGAGGTGGGATCCCCATTTCCCAATTAACAAAGCGCCATAAACTAAGGGGGGCGAAAAAAGAAAAAAAAAAAAAAAACCCCAAAGCCAGCACATAAAATAATTACAATCTCGCCTCTTCCCGTTCTAAAATTCTTCAATCGAATGTTGGGGTCTTCTCAAAGGGGAAGAAATTCCCCTTGCCAGAGAAGAGCAGGAAAATTTTAATTACAGGATCTTAGATTTCTGTGGATACAATGGAAGGTACGGAATCCCTCAATGCTCTGTGCCCATGTCGTTTACTTGAAGATTTTTCTTAGGTTTTCTTTAATGAAATATGCGGTATTACTCTTCATCTGGTTCGTGCTTTTGTTTTTTTTATGGATTGGGTCTTGGTTGAAATGTGAATTTAGATCTGAATGCTTCATGGGTTTTGTTGTATTTAGCTTAATTTTTGGTGGGTATGATCTTCTTGATGAGGGTAAGGTTGTGATTTATTTTAATGAGATTTTTTTGTGATTTTTCGGTAATTTTTTATGGGTTCAGAAGTTTATGACGGACCTTAGTTTTTTTATTGTGAATGTTTAGTTGTTATGCTATAGTGGGCTGTTTACTGAACTCTTGAAATAGCTGAAACCTAGATAGCATTTACTACTGTAAGGTGAAGATAAAAGGATCCATAACAGAGGAAGGAGCTTAAAATTGAGTTAGTTTCATAAGTTGGCTAATGAGAATTGCGTTACCATTGTCAACTTAGGAAAGAGTAACTTATGGTCCTTAGGAAGATTGTGTGTTAGAAGTTGTAGGAAAAAGGAGGATCTAGTAGTTGTTAAATCAATGTGACTATGGCTAGTGACACATATATGATGGAGTTAGTCAATAGTGCAAATGATGCGAAACAATGTGATGCAGGTATGAAGATTAATGACAACAATGCTTCGCCAAATCAGCGATCGATCTAGGCAGGAAGCTCAGGAATAAAATGTAGCCTTCGATGGATTTTAAGCAAAAGTTGTAATGTACTAAGTTCAAATCTTTGTAAATGATCCAGAAAATAAATGTAATGATTCGTTCTCTCAATACAGTTCAATTTGTAATATTTAGATAAGCAGACATACTTGGCAACAGATTCGCTCGCTCACTTAATCAAGTTGAATACAGCACAAATACGCTTGATAATAATATTGATAGCAACATGCAAGCAATAGCAGTTCCGTAAATAATTGGGCGAAAGAAAGTTGAACCTTCGTCGGGTTGAACTGGTTCGACGGGAGGATCCTCTGGAGGTTGTTCAACAACGCCAAATATGAGGGGTGGAAGCTCTCCACCGAGGGCGGCGTAGTTAGGATGGAGCGGTGTATCTGGATGGAAACGCCGATGCCACGAGCTGATTCCCAAACTACTCTCTACACTGTCAGCGATATAAGGAGTCACACGCCTAACATACTCGGGCACGCTCTCGAATGACTGATAATCGAACCACGGGGAAAGTTGTAAATCTACGATGCCGGTCTCTGGATCTAGCACGATTCCATCATCAGCATCAGGATCAGCCATACACCGACAAAGCTCATAAACCGGATCTAACCTCAATAACAATAAGGAGAGGGGAAAGATTTGTCTCTTGTGGGAGTACTGTTCACAGAATATAATAATAGACGCAAGGGGGTTTTCTGGAATTATTCACGGAACAAAAAAAATGAGAGGGGAACGGATCTGTGGGGAGAAAAAAAAAGGGGAGCCGGTGGTGGGGGTTGTTGACGAGGAGATCGGAGCGGCCAGGACAGGGGGTTGGCGTCGGAAGGGGACTGGGCGCTTGGAGGTGGGGTGCGACTGGGGGATTTGAAGAGGAGGCGGGTCGGGGAGGTGGAGGCGGACGAAGCCGGGGCGCTGCCGGCGTTGCTGGAGGTGGCCGGAGGTGGGGGATCCGGAGCGATGAAGAAAGGATCTGGAGTTGATGATGGAGCGGCTGCTGGTGGGGGAAGAGAGGAATGGTTGTTTGACTGTGATTGTTTGAGGAGGAAGACGATGAACAGTAACCAATTTTTTTGAATTTTCTTTTGAATGGCTGCTGTAGAAGAGAACGAATTTACTGCTAGGGTTTCACACCAAATCAAGCAAGGTAAATTTCATTTCTTATTCTTCAATGATTTCAATCCGATTACAAGAGAGCTTAAATAAAGAAAACTTACAGATTTGGAAAATCCTCTAAATCCCTCAAATCTCTCTCATGACCAAAATACAACCACTTAACTAATTAGCTGCCAACTGAAATTTGAAATTCGAAAATTTGAAATTCAAGAAAAATTTCCAGACTTCAAACTCATTTATTACAATTAAAATTAAAACCATAGTGCTGCAACCTGGCGTCTCCTTCGCTGATAAACTCGGCGAAAATCTCGAACCTGTGTGCGGATGTCCCCATCATTCTCCCCGGGTGGGAGAGAACTCGACCCTGTCGAGTGTAAATCAGAGCGGCTGTCATACTGCTCAAGAAGATCTGGATCCAACTCGACCCTGTCGAGTGTAAATCAGAGCGGCTGTCATACTGCTCAAGAAGATCTGGATCCAGCCTCTGTAAGTAATCCCTATCGAGCCAAGTGTCATCTGACTCAGGTCGTCCTTTCCAACGTACCAAATACCTGCGGATACCACCATTGCTAGTAGAAACAATGTTATCATCAATAATAGTATCAATGTCATGTGCTGTATATGTGGGTGATATCTGAGGAAGTGGAGGTAAAGGGGAGCTCTCAGAAATAGGCTCAGGGGTAGGCTCATCAACCAGTGGGTTGTCAGGGTTAAAATGTGGGCCTTTGTACTCTACTAAATCCTCAATATTAAAAGTCGAACCAATATTAAAACCTTCGGGAAGGTCGAGAACATAAGCATTATCATTAATTTTCTTGAGAATTTTAAAAGGTCCTGCACTTCGCGCATGCAACTTTTTAACAGTTCCCGGAGGAAACCGTTCCGGACGTATCCGAACCATCACGTAATCACCAACATTAAATTCTTTAAACTTTCTTCTTAGATCTGCTCGCATTTTATAGTTAGCATTGCTGTCATTGATCTTCTTACTGATGTCTTTATGCAAGTCATGAATGCGAGATGCAAATGCAGATGCTGACTCAGATACTCTATGATGTGCAGACACGGGGACAAGATCTATAGGCTGTCTAGGTTTGTAACCATACACGACTTCAGCTGGACTGACACCTGTAGACCTATTAACAGAGTTATTATAAGCAAATTCAGCAGTAGGCAAATGTTGATCCCAACTCCTAAGATTTTCGCCAACTAACGATCTTAATAGGTTACCTAAGCTCCGATTGACTACCTCAGTTTGACCGTCAGTCTGGGGATGAAAGGCCGTAGAGAATTGAAGTTTAGTTCCCATTTTGTGCCAAAGGGTTTTCCAGAAATAACTTGTAAATTTAACATCCCTATCTGACACGATTGTTTTCGGAAGCCCGTGCAGTTTAACAACTTCGTTGAAGTATAGCTTGGCCACATGAGAAGCGTCGGAAGTTTTGAAACATGGTATGAAGTGGGCCATTTTGGAGAAGCGGTCCACAACAACAAAGATAGAATCGTGTTTTCTAATCGTTTTCGGGAGTCCTAACACGAAATCCATACTAACATCCTGCCATGGACAACTTGGCACAGGGAGAGGAGTGTATAAGCCAGTGTTCTGTTTACGTTGTTTCGCCAGCTGGCAGATGTGACATCGACCCACTAGTCTAACAACGTCGCGTTTAATGCTTGGCCAATAGAAGCGGCTTTCAACTGCCTCGATAGTCTTGTTATTCCCAAAATATCCTGCAAGGCCTCCAGCGTGTAATTCCCAAATTAAGAATTCTCTCAGGGAGGTGTCAGGAATACACAACTTGCGAAAATGAAAAAGATATCCATCCTTCAGGAGAAAGCCATCAATCTCACGGGTCACTCCATCATTCAGCAAAGTATAAACTTCGCTAAAGTCAGGGCACGATTCATATTGGTCTTTGACTTTCTCAAAACCGATAACTTCCGCACTCAAAGTGGAGAGGAGGTGCATGCGACGACTGAGTGCGTCGGCGGCTTTATTTTCTACTCCCGCTTTATGTTTGATCGTGTAGGTATAATCCTGGAGGAACTCAACCCAACGACCATGTCTAGCGTTCAATTTCTTTTGGGAGTGAATATATCGAAGAGCTTCGTGGTCAGAATATATGACGAATTCTTGTGGGAGCAGATAGTGACGCCAGTGTCGAAGAGATTGTATCACCGCATAGAACTCTTTATCATAGGTGGAATAACGTTGCCTAGTATCATTCAGCTTCTCACTAAAGTAAGCAACGGGATGTCCTTCTTGAGATAGGACTCCACCTATTCCAATACCAGAGGCATCACACGCAATTTCGAAGACTTTAGAAAAATCGGGCAGGCGCATAACAGGAGCCTGCAACATCCTTTGCTTGATCTCTTCAAATGCCTTGGTAGCAGCTTTTGACCACTCGAACTCACCTTTCTTCAAGCAATCGGTAATAGGGGCCATGATGGTACTGAAGCCCTTGATAAACCGACGATAAAAAATAGCGAGTCCGTGAAAACTCCGAACGTCTCTAATGTTCTTGGGTTCGGGCCATTCTTCAATAGCTCTGACTTTTTCAGGGTCAGCGGATACTCCTTCAGACGAGACCACGAATCCTAGAAAAATGACTTGCTGTGTAAGAAAAGTACATTTCTTAGGATTAGCATAAAGTTGCTCTTTTCTCAACACGGCACAGACTTGACGCAGATGGTCCACGTGCTGCTCACGAGAGTTACTGTAAATAAGGATATCGTCGAAGTACACAACCAAAAATTTTCCCGTGAAGGGGCGAAGTACTTGAGTCATCACTCTCATAAAAGTGCTCGGAGCATTAGTCAAACCAAAGGGCATGACCATCCATTCGTACAATCCATCTTTTGTCTTAAAAGCGGTCTTCCATTCATCACCGGGACGGATGCGAATCTGATGGTAACCACTCTTTAGATCAATCTTAGAAAAGATAGTGGCTCCAGACATAAGGTCAAGCATATCATCCAACCGTGGAATGGGGAAACGGTATTTCACCGTGATCTTGTTAATCGCACGGCTATCCACACACATACGCCATGTACCATCTTTCTTGGGCGTCAGTAATGCGGGAACCGCACAAGGGCTCATGCTTTCTTTCACAAAGCCCTTCTTCAACAATTCATCAACTTGCCTTTTCAACTCTGTATGTTCATTGGGGTTCATCCGATAGTGAGGCAAATTGGGAAGGGATGCTCCCGGGACTAAATCAATTGCGTGTTGGATATCACGCATCGGGGGTAATTGGTCCGGGAGGTCTTCAGGGAAGATGTCAGAAAATTCTTCCAACACAGTAGCGACTTCTGGGGGAACCACGTTAGAAATATCCTTCGGAGCTTCTCTAGCAGCGAGGGCAAAAATAGGAGTTCCGTTGGCCAGTTCGCGATCAATCTCTTTAGCTCCAATCAGGTTAACGCCTTGGGAAGACTTGTTTGGATCGGGCTTCTTGTCACTTCCTTTCGGCTGAACGGGAAGGATCTTGACCTTTTTTCCGTCATGCTCAAACAATAGCATGTTGGATCGCCCGAAAATATGCACATCATTATCGAATAACCATGGCCTTCCAAGAATAACCTGACCCACATCCATTTTCAGAACATCGCACCAAACTTTGTCCTTATAAATGGCAAATTGAAGAGGGACAAACTTTGTCCTTATAAATGGCAAATTGAAGAGGGACAAACTTTGTCCTTATAAATGGCAAATTGAAGAGGGACAAACTTTGTCCTTATAAATGGCAAATTGAAGAGGGACAAACTTTGTCCTTATAAATGGCAAATTGAAGAGGGACAAACTTTGTCCTTATAAATGGCAAATTGAAGAGGGACTAGG
>NC_033800.1:54686166-54763551 GCF_001876935.1 Asparagus officinalis | reverse complement strand
CAATGCTTCGCCAAATCAGCGATCGATCTAGGCAGGAAGCTCAGGAATAAAATGTAGCCTTCGATGGATTTTAAGCAAAAGTTGTAATGTACTAAGTTCAAATCTTTGTAAATGATCCAGAAAATAAATGTAATGATTCGTTCTCTCAATACAGTTCAATTTGTAATATTTAGATAAGCAGACATACTTGGCAACAGATTCGCTCGCTCACTTAATCAAGTTGAATACAGCACAAATACGCTTGATAATAATATTGATAGCAACATGCAAGCAATAGCAGTTCCGTAAATAATTGGGCGAAAGAAAGTTGAACCTTCGTCGGGTTGAACTGGTTCGACGGGAGGATCCTCTGGAGGTTGTTCAACAACGCCAAATATGAGGGGTGGAAGCTCTCCACCGAGGGCGGCGTAGTTAGGATGGAGCGGTGTATCTGGATGGAAACGCCGATGCCACGAGCTGATTCCCAAACTACTCTCTACACTGTCAGCGATATAAGGAGTCACACGCCTAACATACTCGGGCACGCTCTCGAATGACTGATAATCGAACCACGGGGAAAGTTGTAAATCTACGATGCCGGTCTCTGGATCTAGCACGATTCCATCATCAGCATCAGGATCAGCCATACACCGACAAAGCTCATAAACCGGATCTAACCTCAATAACAATAAGGAGAGGGGAAAGATTTGTCTCTTGTGGGAGTACTGTTCACAGAATATAATAATAGACGCAAGGGGGTTTTCTGGAATTATTCACGGAACAAAAAAAATGAGAGGGGAACGGATCTGTGGGGAGAAAAAAAAAGGGGAGCCGGTGGTGGGGGTTGTTGACGAGGAGATCGGAGCGGCCAGGACAGGGGGTTGGCGTCGGAAGGGGACTGGGCGCTTGGAGGTGGGGTGCGACTGGGGGATTTGAAGAGGAGGCGGGTCGGGGAGGTGGAGGCGGACGAAGCCGGGGCGCTGCCGGCGTTGCTGGAGGTGGCCGGAGGTGGGGGATCCGGAGCGATGAAGAAAGGATCTGGAGTTGATGATGGAGCGGCTGCTGGTGGGGGAAGAGAGGAATGGTTGTTTGACTGTGATTGTTTGAGGAGGAAGACGATGAACAGTAACCAATTTTTTTGAATTTTCTTTTGAATGGCTGCTGTAGAAGAGAACGAATTTACTGCTAGGGTTTCACACCAAATCAAGCAAGGTAAATTTCATTTCTTATTCTTCAATGATTTCAATCCGATTACAAGAGAGCTTAAATAAAGAAAACTTACAGATTTGGAAAATCCTCTAAATCCCTCAAATCTCTCTCATGACCAAAATACAACCACTTAACTAATTAGCTGCCAACTGAAATTTGAAATTCGAAAATTTGAAATTCAAGAAAAATTTCCAGACTTCAAACTCATTTATTACAATTAAAATTAAAACCATAGTGCTGCAACCTGGCGTCTCCTTCGCTGATAAACTCGGCGAAAATCTCGAACCTGTGTGCGGATGTCCCCATCAGCAAAAGTATGGGAAAGAACTACTATTAGGCTTTAATCGAGCATTGACATTCAAGTTTTACCCATTTACTTGATCTCTATAACTGTGGAATATCACTACAGCTCTCCCCATTGACCTGGACGTGGTTGGTTGTGTGGCACAAGGAGCCATGGACTATCGGATCGCCTTGATGTCGAGCACTCAAGATTGCATGCACAAGGTATACAACATAATAGAAAACAACTTGTTACGATCCAAAAATCACTAAGTATTAATCTCCACTAAGACACTGATATGTGTCCCTGCACGTAATCAAACAAATCCCTAACCTAGACGACTCAAGCCATTTCCACAACCGACTCGATTGGCCGACAACTCGCGTAGCTGAGTCAAAAGGCGGTACTTATCAATCAACATACCAAATCGACTCGTACTTGGCCTAGTGTTCAGCCGACAACTCACATAGCCGAGTCAAAAGGCGGTGCTCGTCAGCCCTTGACCAAACGAATAGAGGAACGATAGTTATCTCGAACCCTCGCTAGCCGACTATCCTTGCATTAACGACTTTGACAAATCATCATTACTCTAGCCTCCATAGTTTTTATGACTCATCAGTCCCAGTTAGTGCCAAACACCTGTCGTCATTCCCTCATTAAATTACCAAATAACTCACTCTCTTCCGTGGCGGACATCTGGAAGACGATTGCTGACTCAGCTAGGCAGCTGGACCGAGCTCAAGTTACCTCTTTGCCCTTCCAATCCTCTATAAAATGGAGTGGCATTACATGGGGTAAGCTCTGGTTTTTTCACGCAAATTTGAATTACCCTATCTCTATATTTCCACTCAAGATCAATTACAACTTGATCGTCGAAGGAACAACCGGGGATCCCAACTCCGTCCTCTACAACCTCTTTATGTGCAGGGAAGAACAGTAAACCCCAGAACATGCCATCTAAGGGAGTTTGAGGACCTAACACTCTCATAATCCTCACACAAACCCCCGATTTGATAATTGACATCAACACAACTAATAAACATGATTTAGCCATGCAGAGAAATGCTAATAGCTTGTGACTTTCACATGAGTATGAAGTATTTATAAGATAACTATACGATAAACCAAGCTTCTCAGGCATGCTAACAAGAAATGAGATGACTATAAGAGACCTTTTTAACTCTAGAACCAAAACGAACAGGTAGGCCAATTAGGAAATCTAGCATTCTATGCAATTACTTTCTGATAGCTCAGATATAGTGCTTTGATTTCACATTAATGTGCTTATATTGTGGCATTTATAATATATATATATATATATATATATATATATATATATATATTATATATATATATATATATATATATATATAATATAGGTGCTTGATTTCAGCATTTAATGTGGCTTATATTGTGGCATTCTGCCAAGCATCAGGGCTGCATAATATAATATAAATATATATAATATTTAATATATATATATATATATATATATATATATATATATATATATATATAATTAATAATATATATGGCAAGAGGGAACCAATGCTTTAGCGAGTTCATTGCTTTTCATATTTACAAGCTGCTTTCATATGTTACAGTCATGAATCATATCTAACTATAAGATGGAATTGCTACATCAAGAAAGTGGGTGCATGAACTATACAAATGGTTAGAGATAATTTTGTTTAGTTACAGTCACAAATCATATCCAAGTATAAGGTGAAATTGCTACATCAAGAAAGTATTGCTTAGCCAATCTAATCTTAATGTTTACTTACTGATCTGTCTAACGTAGGATGCAATGAAATTGCCTCTTGATAACTATGATTTTGGTGTTTCTTCTTTTTTTATATTACTTACTTGCATCACTAAATTTCATCTCTAGTCAGAAGAGAGTGTTCTCTCTTTTCCCTATCCCCTTTAACGATTTTGCCACTGCCTTCTATGAGATAATTATGGAGTCTGTAGGATTTCATATGCCATCTGCAAACTTTTAACAATATCCCTACGGCCACTGTTTATTGAAATATATTTGATCTACAAGTCTTTGAGGTTCACAACACTTGTTAGCTAACTCATCTTAAAGTTTATATCTGGTTTATTCAAGTAAAGAGCTTTTTGCACATCCACAAATAGTGGTGTGCTCCCGTAGTTTCCAAAGAAAATATGATGGTTTATTAGCTAAAGAAATGTATACTCGTAAAGCTGTTAAACAGTTGTAATCTGTATCTACGCTGGTTACAACTTCACCTTTAGTTGCCTAAGAAGTTCTAGATTGCTTGACATTTAATGACTTAGGATCCTATCGCTTGAGTTTCTCTTGTTGCAATTTACCTATTTTATCATTTGCAGAGAAATAAATCTTTCTTCTCCTCTAATTTTTTAGATTCCGATGATATGGATTGTGAAAGAGACAATCACTTTCTTGAAAAAAGCAAGAGAAGACTGAAGACACCAGCACAGGTTCAGGCCTTAGAGAAATTCTACAATGGTACAAATTCTGAGTTTGTAATGTCGAAGATTTTGATGATTAGAATTGATTTTTGTCCCTTGTACATAAACTCATGAGAAAAATTATTCATACTTTTCAGAGCATAAGTACCCGAGTGAGTCAATGAAGTTGCAATTTGCCAAGCAAATAGGATTGTCAGAGAAGCAAGTTGCCGGATGGTTCTGCCACCGAAGATCAAAAGACAAAAGGTTACTGCAGGATGAATGCTATGTAAACAGAAAACAGAATCCTTCAGCTGTTGCTATACATGACAGTACTAGTGGATTTGGACAAGAGTCGTGTAACAGTACAAAACAAGTCGACAGGTATTTTGATGGTAAAGAAGTAGAAAGCAACCGGTTTCATGGCAAAAAAAATTCGGCAGCTGTTCCTGAGCAAAGAGGAAAACTCTCCCATGTTAATGTTGTTGATGATCAGTCTTCAGGAAGTAGTACAACATCATATGAAAGGTTATTAAAGCAGGGCGTTGATGAAGATTGCATGTATACAAACATCAAGAATGGAACAAAGAGAGGATATATGGTGGAGAAAAGGTCTTCATATTTGCTTGATTATGTTGAAAGTCCTGCTGTTTCGATGGTTAAGTTGAAATTAGGTAGGGAGTACCACGAAGATGGTCCTCCTCTTGCTACTGACTTCGACCCTCTTCCTCCTGGTGCTTTCGATTCGCCAGTTAGAGACGCAGATAATGGTAAACATATTTTTTGGTGCAACTTCTCATTTGTTTAGGCATTCACTTAAATTCTAGTTCTTTGTTCTACTAATTAACATCACCAAGCTATTCATCTTTTTGTTAAAGGTCATCTTTGTCCTCTCTACTTCATGTGCCGCTTTGTAAGAGTCATCAGTATAACTGTTTGAAGTGTGGAGTACACACTTGTTGCATGGATTATATCAATTTAGTGGGAATAGTTGTTTGTGGTTTCTTAGTTATTTATATTGCCATTTAACTTCTAAGTTTTGGCATTTGAAATCAGAAAATTTCCTCTACAAGCTATAGGGTCTTTGGGTTACTCCTTGCAACAGTTTAGGTTTTAATTTTCTTTGCATGTTTCTAGTTGAAGAATTCATCTTAAATTACAATCAAATTAACTTTTAGATCATGTATTTCAGTTCATTTCTCAACTTTCAGAGTAACTGATCAACTATCTGATTCTCTTTGAAGATTTCTTCACTCTCTTGTTTTGTTGATACTTGAGGGTTCATCCTTTATTCTTGTGGATTCTTTTTCATTTAACAATCATAATGTATTTTGTTTCTTGTCTGTATATTCATCAGAGCCATATTATGTGGGAGATCCTATCCAGCCGAGGTCTTGTAGCATTGATGTGATTGCTGGAAACAATGAGGTAGTTCATCAAATTGTTCCTTTTGCCCTTTCAAGCCTAGCCAAGTAAAGACAAGCTCTTATTGTACTGAAAGTTCAATTATCTTCTACTCTCTCTAGTGTGCCCCATTGTTGAATCCTTATACATCGGTTTCAGGTGCCATATGTTTTTTTATACTCTTTTCTTATTGGCCAGTTCTTACTTCATTAAGTTTTCAAAGATGAGTGCATCTATAAAGCTTTGGGCCTTGCTGAAAAGATTGAGTGAACTGCAACCTACTTTGAACAGAGTTAATCTTTTGGTTAAATTTCATTATTGGTTTAATATTCTTGCTACTGCAGCAGAACTCCCAATTTATTTTGAGGGTTATCCTGTAACACTCAACCACAGGTTGTATACCCATTTTGTGGGCTGAAATTTAGTCTATGCACATCTGTACTTTATTTATATTTTTTAATTTGCTTAGAATGCACACCTAGATAGATTTAGATATGGGTGTTTCTAATGTCATTTTCAGTTCTTCATTAACGCTCCACTTTCAAGGTTATCATTAGGATTAAGCGGCTTATTTATTTTCTTGCTATTATTGCAGTCTGAATGCTGCTATGCTACTACTGAAACGAACAGCTGGAGATTATCTTAATATCATATTTCATTAATAAACAAGTCCTGTTTATTTGATTTTGGGTTCCTTTGCCCTCCATTGATTCACTTATCAGGGTTTGGGCCCTTAATGCCTCATGTATTGAGCTTCATTGACTTCATTAAGCGTGCCCACATGTTGAAGTGCTCCCCACATTGTTACCACAATTATTTGCTTATGTTTCTGAGAATTTTTTAAAAAATTCACTAGTTTGCACTAAAACAGCTAAGGCTTATTATAAGTATGAAAGATGTTTCAACATGTTATATGTTATCTTATTTACCATGAAAATTAATTTGCAAAATAGAGTTCTTAAATAATAAAAGTGACTGGCACCTGTTAATCATATTCACCACGTAGTTGGTAAATGTAGCCGTTCCTGTCACTTTTTTAGTGTCTAAAGAAGTTGACCTAGTGCCGAACTAATTGAATTTACCTCCAAGTCCTATTTCGACTATTAGTAATTTTTATATTATTGCAAAATTTCTGCTAGCTTATGAACAACATAGTTGTTTGTTTTGGTTCCTCAACAGGAAACGCCACTAGATTGTTTAATATGGATTCTGATGCAGCTGTACAAATTCCTTCTATTTTAGAAAGTATAATTGTTGGATAGACTAACTGATGCTGATTCTAGCAATAGAGTAAATATTTAAGAAGTTTTCTGTGCGTGATGGATTAGATTCATAAATCTTAGCTGTGTTTTTCTTATTTGTCTTTTTCGCATATAATGAGTGGCTACATATATAGATTTAGATATACATAGCCATGTTAGTAAATCAAAGGTCTTTATACATCTAACAATATAATAACATATAATGAATGCATATGCTGAAATTTTAACCTATCATACATTTTATGGCTCTACAAAAGGAATGTACCCTGATTTTTTTTTTCCTTTTTCTTTCTTTTTTTTCCCTACCAGAGGTATAACAAATTCAAACTTGAGAGGATACCGAATGGCTTATGTCCTCGAGCTGGCTATGACAGAAACTTACAGAGATTTAATCTCCAGAGTAACAATACCAGCAGCCAATTGACCCCAGAATTCTCAGACATCAAGAACTATAGTCACACCCCAAGTAGAATATTCATAATGGAAGACAAGAATGGAGATTTTACAGGAGAAGCTTCTTATGATTATAGAAGGAAAAATATGAGACCCTCTAAATACAGATTAAATGAGGTATCTGCTAACAATATTGACATCCCTTCTAGTCATCAGTGCAGTGCTCCATTGTCTCAGAGGGAACTCTATGGAGCTAAAATTTCAAAGCCAGCAGTTAAGAGTAGAACAAAAGAACATTTTCCTATCGAAGAAATTGTGAAGCCAAAAGGGACATTAAAAATTTTGGTAATATGTGATTTTGATTGTTATTGCCTTCTGCAATTCTGAATATTGCATGTAAATGATCTTTCCCTCTTCAAAATTGACATGTGGAAAAATTTCCTACTTTGCAGAAGAAGATTCATAAGCAGAACGGATTTCGTCAAAATTGCAATTCAATTTTGCCAGAAATGCTAGTGACATCTGATACTCAAGTAAGTGGGATGCTTAATTTACTCAAGTAAGTGGGATGCTTAATTTTCTTTACTCTTCTATTTTATTTGGTGCTAAATCTCGTCTTTTTTTCCTGCAAAGATGACTAGGAAAGTGCATGGTGAAGTCTTTGGGAGCAAATGGCGTTGATGAAAAATCCAAAGAATTTTAAGGTCAGATTTATTGCCGATTTATTATGTAGTCAAAGTTGGCAAAAGCGGTCTCTATCAGACAACTCCAGATATCAACATGCTTTGTTTACTTTAATGTTGAGTTGATTTTCTGTGCTATCTTTTCATTTCCCACTACTTCTGTATTACCTCGTATCTACATTAAATATTATCATCTTCTGTAAAGGATTTGAAGAAGGTTTTTTTTAGTATATATGTATCCCTTAAATCACTTGTATTTATCCCCCAAATCTCATTATTTGCGAAACTACCCTTTAATCATCATCTTTGAAAAAATATACCTCCCAAATCAACAAATCATTGGTATTTGCGAAACTATTCCCTAAATCATCATCTTTGAAAAAAGTTGCCCCCAAATCAACAAACCATCAACTTTGATGGATATGGTGAGTAAAAAATTGATTATTTGTTGATATTTTTGCATTGAAGTTACAAATTAGGGTATTAAAGTTGATGATTTGTTTATTTGGGTGAGTTTTTTTTTCCTTTTCTTTTCTTCTTCTTCTTCTTCTTCTTCTTCTTCTTCTTCTAAAGTTGATGATTTAGGGATAGTATTGCAGATATACATGGTTAAATGGATATATACAGATTAACTTTCAAGAATTGTTGAAATTGCATAAGAGTATGCAGTGTCGAATTGAATTCATCTTCTAATCTGGACATTTCTTTCTAGTTCAAGAAACATCATGGATTCGTAATACCATAATCCCCCAAAATATTAAACCGAAGAGTAGAAGAGAATATATAATGTTGGATATTATATGATTATCTGATAAATAATATACCAAATGTTGACATGGCCCAGTTTACCATACAGGGCAATTTGTTCCTGCGAGGACAATACTAGAGGAGCGACCTCGTCATGAGCTGATAATATCGAATTAGTATTGAACCATGCCAAATTTTGTCAAATATGGGAGGACTATGTAAAATTGATCGGTCATACTGATTCATGTTCAGAAAGGTTTCCTGTTGTAACATTTGTATATATCTTAGATACTAAATGCTGATATTATGACTTGTAGCAAAAAAGAAATGATTTCACTGTATTTGCGTGCATCAGTCCAATATATGTTTTTCTCTAATTTCTGAAAGATATGTAAAGCTGGTATAATCTCACCAATATATGTTTTTCTCTAATTTCTGAAAGATATGTAAAGCTGGTATAATCTCACCGATAAGAGAGGGAATTGAGAGAGAATGACTTTTAGTATTATTATTGTTTATTATTATTATTATTATTATTACTATTATTTTGTGTAAACTAGGTGTGAATGCTTGGTATGTTCATTGCACATTTCATGTCAAAGTGTTGCCTCTTACTTGTGTGCAAATATTATGTACATTCATTGCATGTTAAATCGTTCAGTTTGTATTTCTTCTGTAGTTTATCATTTCAAGTTGGAATTTACGTCTATATTTCATTGACATACTAAATACCTAAAAGATATAATACTAACATTTGATTTGTTGGCTTATATTCTAAGTTTTATCTCTATCATAAGTTCATCTCTACCATAGTGCTCTCCTTCCATGTGTTATAATCCTCCCATATTTTCTCATGATCCCGACTCAGCTTCCGGATACGCACTACTTCATGCTATATGAAGATGACATTGACAAATTCGATGATGACTTTTTAGAAAAACTATCTCAATAAGCACTGCAGATAGCCCCCATCCTGGTCTGTGACGATCGCATTAGGTTCAAGTCCAGACATGCATCTCAATCATTCTCTGAATAGCCATACACATACTGAAGTCTCCTCTTTCTCATCAGTTAGTAATCCATATCCAAATAATATCCGACTGTGATGGTGATTTACTCCAGTAAATGGAGCTAATGGAGGTTTTAAATTATTTTTTTGTCCCGTAAGTGGCATCGAAGACGAGGACGTCCCCAAAATTCGTATACGAAGTTCTTAGATCTTCCATCGGCCCAAAATACACTTCTAAAATGTGAGATCATCGTCCGATCGTATTGCAAAATAAAATTCAGGATCTGATGCTTGTTTGCTGCTTTGGAAGTGTGTTTTATAATTGCTAGGGCCTCTCTCTTCCGCAATATCCTTCTTCTTTAGATTCCTCTTTTGGGTGATCATGAAATCGTCGAGGAGTAGCTTTCTCTATCTGATTTTCAGTCGCAGCATTCACAAGTAACCCTTCAGATTAGTCATGAGATCTCGAATCAATGTTGTCCGATGTAGTCATGAGATCTCAATATACGGCTGCTGAACGATAATGTCTTCATCTTGTTGATTAGTTTCTTCTTCATTGATATCCTCGAACTCCACGACTTTCCTCGTCAAAAATGCTCGTCAAAGTGAGGCACAATAATAGTTTGGATGCTCCCTCGTTATCCATCTATCACAGTTAAACCAATTTATTCATTAGTAAAGTAGACACGTAGGTATCACCAATTAAAAAAAAAGGAAGTAAAATTTTTTGACTACTTTAGAAATTGAGCTTTTCATTTTGAACTTCTTCAAACCTTCCCTTTCCTTCCCTTCCTTTACACGCCAATTTGGGATGTAACATTTTAGTGTAAATTTTTCCGATCTTTCCCTCCTCTACTCTCCCAATTAAACTCCCAAACAATGTTAATTTTAAATTTCTCTTTCTCTTCCCTTCTTTACCCTCCATCCAAACATAGCATTAACGAAGGGGGTGGTTGCATAAGTAGAGAATAGAATTTAAGTGAACCATTAGATTTTTTGACACATCAGCGACACCCCACATAGTTGGCTAGAGTGACACCCTGGCCCCCTATATTTATGTTTGTGTGTGTACACGCACGCCGCGCGCGCACGCACATACACGTGTGTGTGTGTGTGTGTGTGTGTGTGTGTGTTTTGGGGGGGGGGGGTGGGGAGGTGGGGTGGTGGTGGTTGGAGTTGATGGTTGTGAAATGGTATGGTTTTGAGATAGCGGCTCATTTAGAAAAATGAGATATCAAAAGGCTAGGTGGCTAGACCCACAACTTTTGATGTGATAGCTAAGGTGGGCATCATCACATGTGTACCTCTTAATAGCTCATTCTACAAATAAGCTGCGAGTTGATGGTTGTGAAATGGCATGGTTTTGAGATAGCAGCTCATTTTGAAAAATGAGATATCAAAAGGCTAGGTGGCTAGACCTGTAGATTTGGCGAAGGAATTTGGAGAAGAACAGGTTTGGGAAGCAGGAGAACAGTTTTGGTCATGTTCGGTCGACCGCGGTGCTAGGCCGGTCGACCGGATACGTGCACAGACCCTGGGTATAATTCAGGGCTTGGTGCGGTCGACCGCCAAACCCTGTAATCGATTTTGGTGTCTGTTTTTCTGGTCGGTCGACCGCGACGATTTCGGAGGTCGGCCGCCAATCGAGTTTGGGCTTGATTTCGGTTTCATGTTCTGATTGGGATTTTTATTTGGTATGAATACAAACATGTTTTAGGGTTTCTAAGAGAGCAATTTTGGGGATATTTGGAGCACAGAAAAGTGTCTTTTCTGGTGCTATTGGTTAGGGTTTTGTTTGAGAGATTTGAGAGATTTGTTTGAGAGATTTGAGTGATTTTGTAATCTCTATTTGTACTCTCCCTTCTCTATTAGTGAAAACTCATCCCCTTCTTGCCTTGTGGACGTAGACAACTTGCCGAACCACGTAAAATTTATTTATTTGTATTTGTGTCGTTATTTTGGATTGTTTGGCTTTATCTCTTGGCATTGGTATTTATTCTCGGCACCCTATCGGTTTGGCCGTCGCGCACAACAAGTGGTATCAGAGCTTTGGCTACGCTTGGGCTAGGTGAAGGAGTAGATCGCTTTGGAAGCTCATCTAGGGCTTCAGTTGGTGATAAAGGTGGGATTTTTACTATTGTGGATCTTGTTTCCGTCGTGTGGGGTTGAGATCTTTCAGAGGCTCTTATTAGAGTTTCACTAGGAGGCATAAAAATCTCTTTTTCAGTTTGGATCTATTCTTCGTTTGTTTCGCATTGGTTTGGTGGTGCTTTGAGGAAGATGGCTGAGAAAGAAGGAGTTGTGGATGGTACTTCTGGTATGAAGACCGTTCAAAGTTTGAATATTCACTCTATGAAGATAGACGTGGAGAAGTTTAATGGCACTAACAATTTTGGTTTTTGGAGATATGAAGTCTTGGATGTGCTCAACGCGCAAAATTTGGAGGACACTTTGGAGTTGGACGGGAAACCGGACGACATTGAGGAAAAGGTTTGGAAGAAGATGAATCGAACGGCGTGTGGTATGATTAGATCTTGTTTAACACAAGATTTGAAATATGATGCGATCAATGAGACTTCGACAAAGAAGATTTGGGAGAACCTAGAGGGCAAGTATTTGACAAAGAGTGTGGAAAACCACTTGTATTTTGAAGATGAGGCTTTATCGCTTCCAATTGAAGAAGAGAACCTCCATTAGTGATCACATGAACAATTACACGAATCTTCTTGCAGATTTGGCAAATGTAGATGTTATGATTGAAGATAAGGATAATGCATTGTTATTGTTGAGTTTTTTGCCCGACGAGAAATATGAAACATTCGTTCTTACTCTTATTAATGGGAAGACATCTCTTTTGTATAGTAAGGTCACCGCTGCACTTGTGAATTATCAGCTTCGGAAGAAGAATAAGGAGACTTCAATTGATGCAATAGTGGAGACATTGGTCGCAAAAGGGAAGAGTCCAAGATGTAGTAGGAGATCATAGTTTAGAGGAGCACATCCTGCAATTGGTAAGAATCAGTGTGCCTTTTGTAAAGAAGATGGACATTAAAAAGCCGAATGCCCAAAGTTGACAGATCGAGCCGGGAAGAATAAGGGGAAAGCTATTCAAGCTTCAGAGGTGAATGTTGCTAAGGCTAGTGGTGATAATTTAGATTCGGATTCTTCATGCTATTTATGTCCTACGCTGCCGTCAGTTTGTGTTACCGACTCTACAGAGTGGATATTGGATTCGGGTGCTTCTTACATATTTACCTTAGAAGGGATTAGTTCTCCAGCTTTGAGGAGTTGGAAAGAGGGGATGTCGTGCTCATGGGTAATGATCATGAATGCCCTATTAGTGGTATCGGTATCGTTCGTATTAGGATATGTGACGGGTTGATTCGGGAGTTGGATGAAGTGATGTTCATTCCGCAGTTGAAGAAGAATATCATTTCACTTAGAGTTTTGGAGACAGTAGGCTATCGGGTGACCTTATAGGATGCATCTTTGAATGTCACATTTGGGCCCATGATTGTGATGAAGGACGTCAAAAAGAAGAATTTGTACTATTTGATTGGGAGCATGGTGATTAGTGGAGAGCTGACGACTTCTTTGGATTTGGCTAGACTGTGACGTTTGTTGATGCTGGGATATTTGATTGTTGATGTCGTGTATAGATTATTGAGGAGTGCTTTGACCTGCAGATTGAAGTTCTGTGAGCACATTGGTGTAAGCAAGAAGACCGATGTGGAGTTTGGCACTTCTATTCACCGAGTGAATGGTCTTCTGGGTGGTGTTCATTCAGACATTTGGGGGCCTTCCAAGGAGGCATCATTGGGAGGTAATAGGTATTTGATTTTCTGTGTTGGTGACTGTTCTAGGCATTTGTGGGTTGCAACCAAGTCCCGTTGGTGTGAAGTCCCAGTAGTCAACAACAGGTGGAAGAAATGTATGGATAGAAAGGATAGAGTATTTTATTCTGATTTTGGTAGGAGATCGTTTATGCATTTGTGCCTAGCTCACGGCAGTTTGAGACACTTTATTGGAGGGGAAACATTGGGACGACGAGATGAGGTGGCAGATTTGATGAGTTGTTCCTTTCTTGAGGGTGATCGGTGTTTGATGTCGAGCATTGGTTTGCATAGGAGTTCTGGTGTTGAGGCTTCAACATATTGGAGTCATCTTATACATAGGTTGCCGACTGCTGCGTTTGGTGTATTTGGATCTGGTGGAGCTGCTTCAGATTTTGGGTTGCATCAGATATTTGGTTGCGCAGCAATGGTCACATCGAGGATGTGAGATTTGATCCGAGTGCACATTTAGGATTCAGAGGCTTGTTCGGTTATCAGTTATTAGGTTCTGATTTTGTTCTGAGTAGGTATGTCACATTTGACTCTCGGCAGGTGGAGAGTGTTAGACAGATTGTTGGGATATCGCAGTGGGTGGAGAGTGATGCTACTCCATGTTGGGTAGAGATTACTCCACGTTCTCCAAATCATTCTGTATCGTTTGGGATTCCAGCTGATGTGACACAGATTGGGGATCATATTGATGTGGATGCAGATGATGAGTTGGTTGATTCGAGTGCAGCCGGTGGACACATTTTGGATTTAGCTATGGCCGTTGGTTCATCTCAGGTGGAGATGTTTAGTTTGTTTTATTTTTGGGCCATTGGAAAAGCTATCAGCCGCAGATTTGTTGGTGATGTTGGTGAAGGGTTGAAAACTCTTCTCGTTGATTGAGGGCCTTTAGAGGTCATTTGGTGAACTACGTGAAGGCTTGATTCCTTGGGTAAGAGGATATGTAGACAGTCATTTTATGATGCAGCCGGTTTGATGAGTTGATATCGACATTTGGAGAGTGCTCACATTCTCATTTGGGTCTCGACTTGTTCTAGATTGAGTCCGTTGTCGTGTTTTTGCTCTACTTCGTACTGGATGCAACAAGTGGGACGTTTGGTTGGTATTGGTGTCGGCTCAGTTTTGGATAAACTTCGTTGAGGTGGAGAATTGTAGATTTGGCGAAGGAATTTGGAGAAGAACAGGTTTGGGAAGCAGGAGAACAGTTTTCGTCATGTTCGGTCGACCGCGTGCTATGCCGGTCGACCGGATACGTGCACAGACCCTGGGTATGATTTAGGTCTTGGTGTGGTCGACCGCCAAACCCTATAATCGATTTTGGCTTTTGTCTTTCTGGTCGGTCGACCGCGACGATTTCGGCTGTCGACCGCCAATCGGGTTTGGGTCTGATTTCGGTTTCCTGTTCTGATTGATATTTGTGTTTGGTATAAATACAAACACGTTTTAGGGTTTCTAGGAGAGCAATTTTGGGGATATTTGGGAGCACAGAAAAGTGTCTTTTCTGGAACTATTGTGTAGGCATATAAAATTACTTATAGGTCCCTTAGCATAGCTCGGCACAAACCGACGAACCAACGAGGCGACGAGGTTGACGAATCGCACGCAAGCAACGGAATACATCCATTCGCGCGTGGAATCAAGCCAACGGTTCGGGGAATCAACGAGTCATTCAAACAAGAGCGGACTCGGATGAATCACGACCGAATCAAGATCGGTTTCGGACTCGAACCCAGAAGTGGATTTACTACCAAAACAGGAATCAGATTTACTGCCAAATCAGATCAACAAATCAGAGTCTAAGTCAACCGACAAAACGGGAATCACGGACAAAACGGGAACAACGGAAAAAACCACAAAACCCAACGCCTAAGGGGGCTCGGCCAAAGGAGTAAAAGTTGTAATTTTTCTTTATTTTTCTTTGATTTTAATTGTAACCGGATCTTATAAAAAGACCGGATCTTTGTAACTCAAAAAGTTGTTATTTAAGAGTACAATGGAATCAATTACAAAGAAAGCAACGATTTTTCCCGCGAACGATTGACTTAGACTCCTTAGGCGTTGGGTTTTGTGGTTTTTTCCGTTGTTCCCGTTTTGTCTGTGATTCCCGTTTTGTCGGTTGACTTAGACTCTGATTTGTTGATCTGATTTGGCAGTAAATCTGATTCCTGTTTTGGCAGTAAATCCACTTCTGGGTTCGAGTCCGAAATCGATCTTGATTCGGTCGTGATTCATCCGAGTCCGCTCTTGTTTGAATGACTCGTTGATTCCCCGAACCGTTGGCTTGATTCCACGCGCGAATGGATGTATTCCGTTGCTTGCGTGCGATTCGTCAACCTCGTCACCTCATTGGTTCGTCGGTTTGTGCCGAGCTATGCTAAGGGACCTATAAGCAATTTTATATGCCTACAGATACCCCCTCCAAAAGTCGTGCATGTTTTTTCAATCGGTGTAACGGGACCTTGGAATGGCTTCCGTTCTTGATTCCTTCAATCCTCCAGGCTATTCGGTGCTTTGTCGAATGTCTGTAAGAGTTCCGGTGCTGCATTTATTGTCTGACCGTTGTCGGAATTTTAAACTTGAAGTCGATTCCTGATTTTCTAATCTTTAGCTGACCATCGATTGCTGGCGTTGAATTCTCATTTGCGACGCGTTGTCCGGTGTGGTATTGTTGAGTTATCCTTAAGAATATTTTTAGAAAAATATTCTCCAGGAACTTCTCAACCAAAAAAATAGGGAATAGTTTATACTCTTATACCTTATTGGAGTATTAAGAAGCAGTTTATACTCGTATACTTTTCGGAGTATTGATTCTTTCGTTGCAACGTATTAATCGGCGTTGACCTAGGGTTACGCGTTGACCAGCGTTGTCCCTAGGGTTTTGAATGTCGTACGTTGACTTTTTGATCGCAACGCGTTGACTGGCGTTGACCTAGGGTTACGCGTTGACCGGCGTTGACCTAGGGTTTTCGAACGTCGTACGTTGACTTTTTGATCGCAACGCGTTGACTGGCGTTGACCTAGGGTTACGCGTTGACCGGCGTTAACCCTAGGGTTTCGAACGTCGTGCCTTTACCGACTACCGTTTGAGTCGGGCTAGCATGCGGATTGTCTAAACCCGTTCCGCATGTAACGTTGTGCTAAGAGAATGAATTCTCTGAGACTTTGTGCTATGATGTCGAATACATAGCTTTACCATTTGTTACGGGAATAGGCTACCCGGCGACACGTGTTAGGTGTTGACTTTAGGATTTTTGGCTAACCCCCAGCCTTTAACGGGTTTGATTAGCCTTTACCGACTACCGTTTGATTCGGGCTAGCATGCGGATTATCTAAATCCGTTCCGCATGTGACGTTGCGCTAAAAGAATGAACTCCCTTAGACTTGATGCTACAACTTCGAATATGTAGACTTCACCATTGTTATGGGAATAGGCTACCCAGCAACGTGTTTTAGACGCTGACTTATCCCTACTTAGGCTTCGGGATAAGATTCCCCAGAATCGAACTCTGGTGACTTTTTCTTCGGAGAAAGACTAAACCGGCGACGCATGTTAGGCGTCGGCATATCCTTTCTTAGGATTCAGGATGAAATTCCCCATGCGTGTAAGGCATGGATTCTGGTGTTATTAATAACAACCTGTCACAATGTTGAATATGTGAACGGGTGTTCTTTTTAACGGTTAAGAACTAACCGGCAGCGCGGGTTAAGCGCAGGCTTATCCTTGCTTAGGTTTCAGGATAGAATACCCCAGAATCGAACTCTGGTGTCTTTTTCTACGGAAAAAGACTAAACTGGCAGCGCGTGTTAGGCGCAGACTTATCCCTGTTTAGGATTCGGGATAAACTTCATGTACCTGTGAGGTACAGATTTTGGGAGTTGAAACAGGTGGTGTCTTCTCTTGGGGCAAAGACGAACCCGAAATGTGAGAGGAAGAATTTTATATTCTATCTCCCGACACTGAAGAAGAAGAAGAATTTTATATTCTATCTTCAGCTGGAAAGGAGACTCGAGGTGGGATCTCCACCTCCAGAATCCGGAACGATGAAACTAGGAGTGGGACCTCCACTCCGAGAATCGAAAACTTCGGATAATCCTAACTGTCAGAAGGTTTGATTACCGAACTAAAGGTGAATTTCTCGTTTATCGAGAGCGAATTATGGTTTTGACCCTAACTATAGGAAGTTTTGATCACTTGATTTGAAAGTGGACCTCTCGTTCATGGAAGGAATCGAGAGGAGATTTTGGCTGTGGTCCTAACTGTAGGAAGGTTTGACCAATCGGGAGGTTTGAGACGATCCTAACTGTAGGAAGGTTTGATCGCTCGATTTGTGGACCTCTCGTTCATGGGGGGAATCGAGAGGGGGAGAGTGTTGAGTGCACAGACGCGGTGAGAATTTGAATGGGATTTTCTTATTCATCATCTTGCTGTGGTGACTGGATTATCCCTAAGAATACACTATATGGATTTCTTTTGGGAACTTCCCGTTACATAAATCGTCCACCCCCAGCCTCCTCTGCTGAACTGGTTCGGACATTATTCTCAGCTACCTGACCGGGTTATCCTTAAGAATATTAACGTAATATTCTCCAGGAACTTCCCGTTAAAAGTGGGAAACAGTTTAGACTCATATACCTATTGGAGTATGCAGGGAGCAGTTTAACCTCTTGTACCCGTTGGAGGATTGAGAAACAGTTTATACTCGTATACTCTTTGGAGTCTTGCCGTTCTCAACTGGCTTACCTTAGCGTTATGACGCCGGCTTCAACCAAGGTTTGGATGTTATTCTTGAGAGCAAAGCAATCCTTGGTGGGATGAAGGACCCTCCTGTGGTATGCACAGTACTTTGGATCCGTCGTGTCGTCAGCTTCCTCCTGATTTGTGATAGGTGGTAGCTTGATCTTGTTACTTTCAAGGAGGGATTCGAAGATGGCTGGAACGTCTTCGTCCTTGAAAGAGTACTCTTTTTGGAGTCTCGGACCCGAAGTCTTTTGCTGCCTTCGGGATTGCTGTTGTGACGTTTGATTACCACCACCAGTAGCTGCAGGTGCTTTGCCCTTACCACGAGAGGCAAAGTTTGAGTTCAGATGATTAGCCGTCAGTAGGTTCCTCTCGGCCTTCTTCCTTCGGAGGAAGCGTTCGGCTTGTTCACCGCGCAGCTTCAAGTCTTTCCAAGTGTCAGACGGTGCTGTCTACCTGGCTTGAGGCGGCGATACCAATCGAAGGCGGCTCCGCGAAGAGTGCCGACGAATGACCGCACCATCAGAGGCTCATTGCCAGAGATTACCCCCAGGTGTGATTTGAAATAAATCACATGCTGAGTGGGTGAACCCTTCCCATCAAACGGCGTGAAGTTAATTAGGTTGAACTTCGCCGGATATGGGATCGATTCCCACTCTCTTGGGTATGGACAGGGAATGCCTGTTTTCTTCGTCTCTTGAGCGGAGATCAATGTGTTGATTTTGCTCTCGAGGTTCTTGATCTTCAAGTTTTCACCCGAGTCTTCGTTGGCATTCTCGTTACCACCCCCTGCATTGACGGGAGGATTATTGGCATTACGAGCTTCATTTGTATCCTCGTCTTCCTGATGAACTTGGTTGTGATGACTTGGTTCGCCTTGCTGGTTCGTCAATGCTTGGATTTGTTGGTCATGCATTTCTCTCATGTTTTGCATGGCCATCTGCATTTCGAACCTGAAGCTCTCTTGCTGTTTAGCCATGGCTTCTTCGAGCATCTTGGCCACTTGTTCCGCGCTTATCATGAATGACTCGTGGGGTTGTCCATCGCTGGATACCGTGTTATCTGATGCGATAGCAGAGCAGGAATCCGATTCTTTATCTTCCGACGGTAATCTTGTCCGAACCCTACCATAAGTTCCTTGTATGATGGCTCTGGACTGCAGACGGGTCATCCGTCAGGGTACTTCCGGAATCGACTCGGGATTATCCTGTGTCGACGTCCTTTTGCTGGTCATATTAACGGTGACCCTCGGAAATTCTCCGTCTTCAATTACCCTTCTTCTTTGCCGGAAACGCCTAGGCCTTGTTTTCGGCGTTTCAGTACTGAGCCTTTCGAAAATCGAAACTCTTTCGGGGACCGTCTTGATGCAGTTGCACTCAGACAATACCGCCCGAATGAGTTTGGAACAGGGGCATTGAGTTTCTCGATAGTACAACTCATCGGTTTGAAGGTCTGGGTAATCTATCGCGTGTCGGCACGATTTCTCAGGTATAACGTCATAGTCATCACCAGACGATAACATTTCCTTCTGAGAGCGAATTACCTTCTTCGGACTTTCGAGAGTCACGCGTCTCGAAACGCGCCTTTGTGGGCGTGAATTCTCGACGGGCTCCTAACTTCAATGCGCAAAGTAGTGCGCTTGGTTGCCCTGATTTCCTCGTCATATTGAGGGTTGTGGCGACCCCCATCATGTTGATTCGTTCGGGGCTTTCTTAGTGGGCCCAAACGTCCTTGGATTGGAATTTTGCTTCGCTCCTCGGGAAGTGGACCGAGGCGCTCCAAGACTGACTTCCTTTTCTGGGATGGTCCTGCGGGATCTCCCGGAGCAGTTGTGGAAATCATCGGCGGTCTGGATTGATTCGCCGGAGGTTGAACTTTCGGAGGCTGCAGTTGTTGCTCCTTAGTCTGAATCGCCGCTTCAGACTTCGGTCTCCAAGTTTTACGGGTTGATGGCGGCTTCTTGGCCACCTCTTGGACTTGAGCTCGTGCCTGCGCTGACATTGCGCGGCGCTTGCGAATGCGCTCCTCAAGCGTCGAACGATTCCGTTTGACCCGGACCCATTCGCTCGTTGGCGGCTTGGAGGAACTGCCATTCATCGGTGGTTGAGGCTGTTTGCCTCTCCTGTTCTTCAGATCCGCGTTGTAGCGGATTCCGTCGGTTGACTCCATCGCTTTTGCGAATTCTCGGGCCAAGCGTTGGCGTCGCCTTTGGCGAGCTCTCTTTGAGAGAGTCATCACTTCTTTGGTGACGGAGGGATTGACAGAAATAGGCCTGCCCTGGTTGGAAGTTGGAGGAATCTCACCCGATGCGACTTTGGCATCAAACGGGGCGAGATCTTCGTTGGTGTTTTCTACATCTTCACACCAACGAGCTTTTCTCCTAGAGGAGAACTTCTTGGACTTCTTGGACTTGTGAGGGGAGATAGATCCGGACGAGGACACGTACTCCTCGAACTTGGTTTGGTCAAACTCATACTCGACCTCCTCCATGACCGGGATTGAGATCCGCGGCTGCCTGCGCCGGGGTTTATCCGTGGACCACCGCGAGATCTAGATCCGGTCGGATCTACGCAGTACGACGGGTATTATTTCACCAAGGAAATAATAGCCGGGGAGGATTAGTTCACCAAGGAAATAATCGTCCAAATCTCGGGATCAAAGGCCAAGCTTTGATCCGGAGTATGCCTGCGTAGATCTGAGATCCGGTCCTCTCGAACTCTTGCCTTATTTGGCGTTGACGATCGCCGAGCACCAGATCTGGATGAACAAGTCCTCGAAGTCCCAAAGCTTGGATCTTTTTAAGTTCTGAGTCTTGAATCCAGCAGGGCTTCGCCTCCAAAAAATCCAACCCTTAAAGTTTGAATCTTTTTTAGATCTGAGTCTTCAATCCAGCAGGGCTTCGCCTCCAAAAAATCCAACCTTTTTAAATGAACAAAGGGGAGCCTATTTATAGGCTCTCTGAACTGTGCCCGCGCACAGATCCGGGTCGGCCACCCATGGGTGGCCGGCACTGGGCCGAGCCACCCATGGGTGGCTCGGCTTTGGCCGAGCCCCCTTAGGCATTGGGTTTTGTGGTTTTTTCCGTTGTTCCCGTTTTGTCCGTGATTCCCGTTTTGTCGGTTGACTTAGACTCTGATTTGTTGATCTGATTTGGCAGTAAATCTGATTCCTGTTTTGGCAGTAAATCCACTTCTGGGTTCGAGTCCGAAACCGATCTTGATTNTTTTGTCCGTGATTCGGTTGTGCGGTTGATTTGTCTGGACTCGATTTGTTGACCTGATTTGGCAGTAAATCTGATTCCTGTTTTGGCAGTAAATCCACTTCTGGGTTCGAGTCCGAAACCGATCTTGATTCGGTCGTGATTCATCCGAGTCCGCTCTTGTTTGAATGACTCGTTGATTCCCCGAACCGTTGGCTTGATTCCACGCGCGAATGGATGTATTCCGTTGCTTGCGTGTGATTCGTCAACCTCGTCGCCTCGTTGGTTCGTCGCTTTGTGCCGAGCTATGCTAAGGGACCTATAAGCAATTTTATATGCCTACATATTGGTTAGGGTTTTGTTTGAGAGATTTGTTTGAGAGATTTGAGTGATTTTGTAATCTCTATTTGTACTCTCCCTTCTCTATTAGTGAAAACTCATCCCCTTCTTGCCCCGTGGACGTAGGCAATTTGCCGAACCACGTAAAATTCGTTTGTTTGTGTTTGTACCGTTATTTTGGATTGTTTGGTTTTATCTCTTGGCATTGGTATTTGTTCTAGACACCCCCATCGGTTTGGCCGCCGCGCGCAACAAGACCCACAACTTTTGATGTGATAGCTAAGGTGAGCATCATCACATGTGTACCTCTTAATAGCTCATTCTACAAAACAAGTCGTCACCTCTCATACACACGTACGTAGCTACGTAGGTATGTACATACATACATATTCATTAGCTCATTGCATTAAGCTGTTGATCAAATCTCTTGAGATATTGATCAAAATTCTCATACCGTTTCTTAGGACTAAGGTCAACATAATTAATGTGCTTTTTTTTTAATGTGCATTCTCCATTTATTTTCTTTAAGAAGACCGTTATTTGATTTAAAAAAGATCAACAATTAAAGGAGTTGGCAATGGTGGAAGCTCAGCCATAAGATTTGTAACAAAATTTCTCCTCGTCCTACGTACAGAAACACAATAGGTTAGACCCAAAAAATAAACTTAAATAAAGAAAGGCGATAAGATGCATAGAATCGGGCGCGGGCAAAGGTTAAGCAGAGTTAAGCAACTTAAATAAATGTGAGAAATCAGCTCAATATCTCACGTAATGCAAGTATTCTATTAACCGAGCTGCCCGCTCTTATTAATGACTAAAACTATCTTTATTTTATTCATAAAAAGAAGATATATGATGTAATTTTCCATAGAACATAACTAACACATGAGGTGAGCTGACAGTATGGGAAATTATAACAAACAAGAAAATCAAGCATGAGATGCTCCAGTTTCCTTTTTATTTCTTCGATGAATCACTCAAAAATAATTAAAATTTCTTCTGGAAATTAAAACCACCCACAATTTTTGCGAATTACCATTTGCAAATTTTTTGCAGAATCCAAGAGAATAGAAGTATATAACTGAAGAAATAGGTCTATGAGCACACGTATAAACAAGAATGTATAATACCGACAATTGTAATTAACAACCAAAAGCTATGGGGCAAAAAGGATGTTGTGTAAAAACTAATGGTGAACTGGATCTTGCCGCCAACGGCAATTGAAATTTGCAAAGCATAAAAAAATTGAACTAGTTATTAGTTATTGGGCGAAAGGGTTTGATTGGGTTCAATTTCCGTTTAGGACAAAAACAATATTTTACTATGGTATACATTAAAGCAAAACCAAAAACTTTAAAAACTTGCCGGAGGATGATGCTTCATCTTCATCTTTCTCTAAAAATTTTTGACACGTGTCATATCATCTAATTGGTGCATTTAAAATGCTACTAATATCTACCTTTAATTCAAATAAATATGTACATAGAAAATAAATCGGTTTATAATTAATTAGAATATCTTTGGCAATATCTTTAGTAACCAATTCAAATCATAAATAAAATCAAATCCCCTCATTTAGGCATTTTTTCAGTATATGAAAAAAAAAACATTTTAGTTTTCTTGAAAAACTAAAAAATCTATTTTTCCCAAATTCAATTTTATTTTTCCTGTCACTTTTCCCCTCTTAACTTTTTTATATTTCAGTTTTTCCGTCTAAGTTTTTTTATAGGACTCTAGATTATTATTCCAATCTCCGACAAATACATCAGGTAATTAATCTAGCACCATCCAATATTAATGTTATTTTTTAATTTGTACATTTTTTATATTTCAATTATTTTTTATTTTTTATTTTTTAGATTGTTGGTTTATTAATTCCTACTCCGAATTATTATTTCGATCTCTAAAAAATACATCAGGTAATTAATTTAGCATCATCTAATATTTATGTTATTGTAATTTGTGTATTTCATCTACCCCAGTCCAATATAATTTTTACTTAAGTTTTTAGTATTTTTTTCATTTTTAATAGTTATGAAATAATATTATTAGTTTTGGATCTTGAGTTTTATTTCCAAGAAATAACTCCTCGATATTTTATCTACGATCCAAGACACTATTAATTATTGAAATATTATTCAGGTACTTATTCTACAACCCTTGAATAATTATTTTTAATTTAATTTTTTAAATGTTTTTTATATTACTGTTGAAAAATAAATCGGCGATTTCTAATCTTCAACCAATGATGCTTTTGCTGCTATATTCAGATAAAGATTTTTTTTAAAAATATTTTTTTAGTTTTTTAAAATATTACAACATCTATTTATTTTACTTTAATTTTTGTATTATTTTTTACCCCTTTTAATTATTTTCAATTTTTTTTAGATTGTCAGTTTTTTTGTGTATGTAATTTTATCTTCAATGCATGGCTCTTTAATTGCTTAGAGGAAAATAATTCAGGTATTTCAACTACCCCCCATCCAATATAATTTTTATTTTAATTTGTGTAATATTTTTTAATTTTATTGTTATGAAAGATAGTAATCTTTTAGAACTTGAGTTTTAATTCCAATCTACATATTATAATTTGAAATTTGTTTAATTTTTATATAATTAGAAATTATTATTTCACTAATTTTCAAATTTAATTTGTATTTTATTACATTTTTAGATAGTTGTGAAAATATATTTTTAATTATTTATTATATTGTGATTAAAATAATAAATATTTCATAATAAATATATATTCGGGTTTTTAAAATATTTTAGCAATTAAAATATATTTTTAGGTTTTTAAATTAATATAGCGATTAAAATTAATAAATAAAAGTATTTTTAATTATTAAAAATATTATAGCAATTATAATATATTTTTTAAAATATATTTAGGTATTTTTAAATTTTTAGAATATCGTTGGCAATAACTTTAGTAACTAATTCAAATTAAATATTCACATAAGGAAAAAATGAATTATAATCAGATATTTAAATATAGAAAAATTAATTTATAATCAATTAGAATATTTTTGGCAATATCTTTAGCAACTAATTAAATCGTGCGGGTTGCTCGTGGGGTCGATCGGGTGAGGTGGCCGATAAATATTGTCTTTTGACTCGGTTATGCAAGTTGTTGGCTAACACAGTAGGCCGAATGCGGGTTGTTAGAGTCGTCTTGGCTATTCATCTAATTAGGCAAGCGGTAAGACACGTGTCAACTTCTCTAACGCCTCGTTTGGTACGTAGGAATGGACTCAAATGAGAATGGAATGGAAGAATAAATGGAATGGAATGTACATGGGAATAGAATGTTCATTCTCATTCTCTTGTTTGTGTGTGTTTGTTGAATGAAGCTAGAATGAAAATCTCATTCTGATTTCCATGTTTGGTATCATTAGTTCACAAGTGAGAATAAAATCTTATTTTCTAATAATGCCCTTACAACAACATAGATTTTTTTAAAAAGATAAAAAAAATTAATGATAATAACTAAATAATTTTATTTTTAAAAATAAACTTTATAAAAATAGGCAATATTTCGTGTTTCTATCCTAGAATCCATTTCCCTATATATGCAAGCCAAAGGAAAAACATCTTAATCAATTGTTCATACATATCCATGTTATTAATCTGATTATGTCGCTCAATGAGACAAGATTTTTAGATTTATTTTTGTTTTCAATGGGGCGTAATTGGAAATTATGTAACTAATTTGATTCCTACTTGAATGGGAATGAGCATTCCTTAGAATGGGCATTCCAACTTCTAAAAAATGATTATGTTTGGTATGGGGGAATGAGAGATGGGAATGGTCATTCCATTCCACCACATTCCCGCGTACCAAATGAGGCGTAAGGAGATTAGCACTTGTTAATTTTTTAGGCTATAACAGTTCACAATTGCTTAAGGGGGCGTAAATCTCCCAAAAGTATATAAAAATCTTATTAGGAGTTGGTTGAGGGTAGAAAAAACATAGGTTGTCCATAGGAAACCGCCCACGAATCCATTAGAGGATGCATCTTTGCATATCTTTGTACAACAATCACTACTGCAAAGGGGACTATTGGCGACGGACAAATCCGTCGCCAAAAGTCAAAATTCTGTCGCTAAATCAATTAGCGACGGAAATATAGAAATTCCGTCGCTAAAACACCGTCACTATTTTCAGGGTAGGTAAATCTACCTTTAGCGACGGCAAATCCGTCGCTAAATATCACCGACGGATATATAGCGACGGAAAATCCGTCGTTAATGTCGATTTTTTTGACGACGGTATTTTCCGTCGCTATATATTTAGTCGTCACTATTTTTTATTGATGACGGAAAATCCGTCGCCAAATTCTATTTTTTTGGCGATGGTATTTATATGCTGGCGTGTCAGTTTTCCGTTGCTAAAAGATCTTTTAGCGACGGAATAGCCGTCGCTAAAAGTAATCTGAAATTTTTTAAAACATTATTTGAAAATTTGAAATTCTTGTACGATATATTTCACAATAATAACATGTACAATAAATTTACACAACACAAGCACATATAACACATATTTCATTCTCACGCATATATAACAATTATTTCACTAAAAACATAATAAATATCCCAACATCATAAATATTATTTATACAGCACACTCATAGCTTTCAATGTTAAAACAAATAAAATCAATCCCGATCATCATCATCCTCATCACCAACTCCACCTTGTCGAGAAGTCCCAGCCTAAAAATATAAATAAAACGTTATAGAGCAATACGTACATCATCAAAAACTGAATTTTATAGTAAAGTAACAAATTATAAAACAACAAGGCATGACATGCAAGTATAGCAATAATAGAGTATCATGGCATATTCTTACATGTTATATGATTCAGAGAGTATCATGGCATATTCTTATGTATTATACGCAAGCACGCACATGTTTTTAACAACGCACGCACACACTCTAACCTCACCTGCACACACGCACGCACTTGTACCTATCTCCACCAACACGCACACACGCACGCACGAGTACCCAGCTCAACCCAATCCCCACACTTCCCCCTCCCCCACCACGACCAAACCCAACATCAAGCACGCACATAACGACCACGACAATACAACACATGCAACACCACAACACAACAATAACAACACCACCACCACCACAATAACAATCCCCCACCCACGAACCAACCAAACTCCTACCCCCCACCCCCTCCCCCTCCATCATCATCACCACCACCACCACCACCACGACGAAAACACCCACCAACCAACAACATAACCAACGACCCTACGCACGAACGCCCCACAACAAAATAAAATAACAACCAACTAACCAACTCACTAGCCAATACAACCATCGCTACGCACGCACGCACCATCAACACCAACATCACATAAAAACATTAAGTATATAATTTTAGTTGTGTTTCTTTGTGTGTAACAGTTTGTGTGTAACAGTTTGTGTGATATCATTTAGTCACATGGCATACTCGTAACTAAGTAAGAATTTTATATTTAATTCATTTAATTAAAAAAGAAATATACATATATATATATATTACCTGATCCGCCAAAAACCGTCTCCTATATGCCTCCTGAGCATCAGAAGGCAGAGTCGATATGAACTGGGTGAATTCCAGCTCCCTCTGCTCCCGGCGCCTCCGTTCTTCCTCCGCCATCTGGAGTAGCTCCGACTCCCGACGCGACTGCCAATCTTCCATCGCTTTCATCCGCTGCTCCATAGTCGGGTCTTGAGAAGAACTGCATCCTGGTGGAGCTGCAGACTCGTAGGTGCTACTGGACTCGTACGGCCGATGCTCGGATCCTCTCCACCTGTATCTGTTCTTCCTACTCGGTCTAATGACCGTCTCGATAATGCTATCCTCTTCCTCTCTACTTAATCGGGTCGGAGTGTTAGAATCGACCTGAGTCTGTGATAATTGCTCCTGCACCTTAGCATGTAATTTCTCCTGCGATATACCAAAACAACCCGGTCAATTCTAACACATTTAAAATACATTGTTATAAAAATTAAATATACAAATTAACTGCTACTTACAGCCAGATCCCGGTTCTGCGCTTTCTTCACTTCATCGGCGTAATTTGGACTCCAACCAGTCAGAATACGATCTGCAAAATGCCCGAGTTCTCCCCTTCCCTATTTTATTCACATATATCATTAACTCATAACACATAAATTATACTCAAATTGATAACCTAAGAGCTAATATATTATATACCTCAAGCGCCAATTGATGATAATGCTGGCTGAAGGACCTGGAGCCCCCGTGATGCTCGTAACTGCGGGGCGCATTGCGGTTCCTCCTTGCTATTTCAGCTTGTTCCTGCAAAAGAATGTTAAACAGATATAATATAGAATTTCAAACAATAAACGAAGATATATACTTCAATAATACCTGAACTTCGGCCGTGTCCCAATAATCGCAAAGTGCAAAAAAATCAACCCCATCGGCGCGCCGCAAAGTGCAAAAAAATCTACCCCATCTACGCGCTCATCAAGATGCCAGTAACGCTCCCAATCTTCTGTTCTTTGAATAAAATATTTCTTCTTCAGCTCAAACCGCCACCTCTTGAATGATAGATTGATTTGCGTGAAGCAGTAAGTCCAGGCACGAGCGTAATCGTCAAGAAAGAAAAATCGCTTCAGCATACAATGAAAAAAGAGATACAAATCAGTGTGTTAAACAAAATAATAAAATGACTAATAATTATGAGAATTAAAATAAATGACTCACACATATATATCGCCAACAAGCCACCAGCGCATCAATCCGCTGCGACTTCCACGTCAAATATATGTTGAAGAAATCATGTCTCCTGGCTAAAGAGGCGAGGAAATTGTTAAAAGAGTTAGCAAATGGCCCGACAGGCACGCCGTTCTCCCATCGGATCACGGCCCTCCGACGAATATCTGGGACGAGGTTCTGTGGCTTGGTACTACTGCGGCCGCGCCTAGTAGGTCGCTCGGTACCTACGAAAAAATGAAATTCAGGCGAAATATAAATCAATCAATATCGATAATACAAATTAAAATATTAACAGATAAACTATAAAAATCTATACACACCTTTCAATTCGAGGCATCTACGCCTTGCTTGTTCATACCTCTGCTGTGCGATAAGTCGCAAATCATGATAAGCATCCCAATCCTCCTTCACCTTGGCCGGGTCGTGGGCTCGCTGATCCGGAATAGAATCCGGCGGTAGTGGCGCAGCTTCTACAGCTGCGCTATATGGCTCATATCGGCGCTCCTCCAATACATCTGCATGCGGAGGAGGCGACGGCGGCATCTCTGCATGCTGAGCAGGATCAACGAGTGTCTCCGCATCAGGTGGAGCATCTCCTCGTCCTGTGTCCTGTGGCGGCCCGTCATGTGTAGCAGCGATGCGGCCTGCGTAGGAAATGTGAAAAAATAATGTTAGGCTCGTATTAATAGTTTATAGAAATGTACAGATATAATAAATAAATAAAAATACCTGACGTAGAGCCATGTGCGTCGCCTCCAGAATGTCTACCAATAAGTCTCTCAAGCGCTCTCTTACGTAATCCTTTTGTCATCTATACTTTGAAAACATAATGAGTACCCAACAAAACTATAATACATGACAAAAACTGATACATGATAACCAGTCAAACAGATAATATAAAGGCAATACTATACTACATAACACAAACTGATACATGTTAACCAGTCAAACAGATAATATAAAGGCAATACTATAATACATGACAAAAACTGATACATGATAACCAGTCAAACAGATAATATAAAGGCAATACTATAATACATAACACAAACTGATACATGTTAACCAGTCAAACAGATACATGAATGTTCTTTTTAAATCATAACCAAGCATTATATTATTATGATGATGTTGAGGCTCTACTCTGCGACCGTGTGCGGTTAGCCTGCGACCGTGTGCGTGCAGACAAAAGGACTGTCCTTATAGTTTTATCGACTCTACCGTGGACTCGTTTTTTGATTTTACGCCTTGGCTCACATATAATCGCAGGTACATCAGGGCGCGCCAGTGCAATTTCATCCACCAGATTATTTTGTGTCAAGGAAAACTCAGCAACTGTTTCGTCGGCCAAGATAACATCTTCATGATCTTCATCAGACACGGCTTCATGAATGTAGGATCTAGGCGGATTCTTAAGGACAACCCATTCGTCATTTTTCATTATATCTTTGACATAAAAGCACTGTTTTGCGTGAGCAGCTAACATGTACTTTTCAGTCTGATATATTTCCTTGTTAAGATTAACGAGTGTGTAACCGTAGTCATCCTTCGCCTTTTTCAGCTCACTCCAACGAACCTTAAACATCACATGTCTGACTTCATTATTAATCCCATAGAAAATCTCCACAATGTCTTCTACCTGACCGTAGCAATAGATTTCACCTTGTATCGGATTTAGATCTTTTGAACTAGCGTATGACAGTTGCGAGAAGGAGCAGAACACACCGCTATTTTGCGTTTGTCGTCTCTCTTCGAAACCGATGGTGTTAAACCTAAAGCCGTTGATACAGTAGCCTCCATAACGCTTTACCACGTTAGAAGGACCTCTGGCATATAAACATATTTTCTCAGGCAGGTTAACCCCATTCGTAATACGTCGGTCAACCTTTAAGAAAAGAAACAAATAGTTTAAATATCTGTTGTCAGGCACATATTTGATATACGAATCAGAAATGTAAATAAATCTTACTTCACCCTTCAGCCATGCAGGGAATTGTCTAGAGTGTGTGTCCATAACTCTTTTGTTTTTTGTTCTGCATTTAAGAATAGTCTGGACATATCGGATGTGAAGCCTAGAATAAAATCATTTACAACAGTTAAATAGAGATAGTTATTGTGATGTGATATGATCTGATTCAAACAGTTAAATACTTACGTCGCGTATATGTTAAATGTAGTATCATTGCTCAAGATATATGTGTGGGCTTGATCTAGCTCCATTCTGGGAAATCTAGTGTCCTCTCCACGATCATTATAGAATGTTCCGTCAATTATTCGTTGGGGACGGTTGAGCCTTATCTCCACACCCCGCAAGTAACGAGAGATTAAATTCAAACTCTCATTACTTATATAGTTCTCTGCTATCGATCCTTCAGGACGTGCACGATTATGCATCAAATGTTTCATGAAACCCAAATACCTACAAGCATATAGTTTCATGATTTGTGACAAAATAAAACTGATATACGTAATTTAACAAATATTAATTGAGCATTATAATAATAAATACCTCTCCACAGGGTACATCCAGCGATATTGAACTGGTCCTGCGATGCGGGCTTCATATGCTAAATGTATTGTGAGATGCACCATGACCGTAAAGAACGAGGGTGGAAATAGAATTTCCATTTTACACAGTGTATTGGCTACACGTCCCTCTAATTCTTCAAACTCCCTGACATCAATCACCTTGGATCACAACTGCTTGAAGAAACCGCAATATTCTATTACCACCATCGCGAGTTCCTTCTCAGCATGTCGCAACGCAACCGGGAGAAGTTGATGCAATAGAATATGATGGTCATGTGTCTTGAGTCCTAAAATTTTCCTGTCCTCAATATGCACACTTGCTGAAATGTTTGAAGCATAACCATCCGGTGTCTTCACGGACTTTAGAAATAAACACATATTGTGGATCTCATCCTTCGTCAGTGTGACACGGGAGGCTGGGGGTTCAAACTTTCAGTCACCCTTATCTATAGCTTGCAGTTCGGGACGGATGTTCAATTCTGCTAGGTCTCGACGTGCCCTTAAGTCATCTTTTGATTTTTTCCCGTCCTGCAACAAAGTGTTCAAGAGATTCTCGCATATGTTCTTCTCGATGTGCATGACATCCAAGTTGTGACGTATTTTTAAACTTCTCCAATATGGCAATTGATAAAATATGCTGAATTTTGACCATCCATGCGGAAGTTCAGTACCCTTAGAGACACGCCCATGCGATTGGACAGTGCGAGGTTTATTTCCTTTCGAATTGCCTTTAAGAAATTGCTTACCCTTTCCCCTTCCCTTCCAATTTTGCTTCAATATTTTTCTCCTAACCCCAAATGGATTTTCTTTGTTGAATCTTTTCTTTCCAAATATTTTTTTAGGTAGAGGATGTAGAAGCTCAAATATTTCTTCCCCGGCCAGCCTTGGTGGTGCAAGTCTGTTTTCTGGATTGCCGTCGAACTTTCCTACTAACTTTCTGAACTTGTGCCATGTAGATAACCATCTTCTGTGTTGCCAATAACAGAACTTACGGCTGTATTTCAGGAACTTTCCCTCATAATCTGACATGCAAACCGGACAAGCAATCTGACCCTTCGTCGACCATCCAGACAAGTTAGCATATGCTGGAAAGTCATTAATTGTCCACATGACCATTGCACGCATACGGAAAGCCTCCTTACCATAAGCATCGTAAGTGCTGACGCCTTCATCCCAGAGAAGCTTCAAGTCGTCAATTAATGGTTGGAGGAAAACATCAATGTCATTTCCAGGAGAATATCTTCCAGGGATCAAGAGTGACAGTATCATGTATGGCTGCTTCATGCACATCGACGGCGGCAGGTTGTACGGTGTCAGCAACACTAGCCAGGTAGACCAAGTAGAGCTCATTACTCCAAACGGATTAAATCTGTCGCTAGCAAGCCCCAACCTAATATTCCGAGACTCCTTACCAAAGTCAGGGTATATACAATCGATGTGCTTCCATGCCTCACCATCAGCAGGATGTCTCAATTTCCCGTCCTCTTTGCGGTCGGTCGAATGCCATCGCATATTCTCAGCCAGCTCGGCAGACATATAAAACCTCTGCAGCCTAGGAATAATTGGAAAATATCGGAGAACCTTCATAGGGATTCTGCTCTGTTTATTGGATGATATGCCTTCAGATGTGCCCGTATGTTCTTTCCAGTGTGGTACATGACACGTCGGACATTCCTCTAGACCTTCAATACCCTTGTTGTACAAGATGCAGTCATTCGGACAGGCGTCTATCTTTTTGTAATCAAGCCTCAGGGTATCAACAATCTTGTGAGCTTCATAATAAGTTGCGGGGATGCTCTTCTCGCCGCCTGGAATGACTTTCCTGAGCAAGTCTAATAACATCTCGAAATGTGTAACAGCCATCCCACTGAGTGTTTGGATATGAAGAAGCCTCAGCATAAAAGAAAGCCTTGTGAACTCGGTGCAACCCTCGTATAACGGTGACTCGTTTTCTTCAACAAGTCTCATCAATCGGGCTACATCTTGAAACATATCAGTAGTGTTAACATCACTCGAAGACGGCACGGTAAGAATATCTTCCAACATATCAGTTGTGTCAATTGTCGGATTGTCGACATCAGTAAACTCTTCCTCTAATTGCATCACCGGGACGCCTTCACCGTGATGACTCCAAAATACATAAGAGCTATCAAATCCATTGATTGACAGATGGAAACTTACGTCACTCCTAGTGAGCATTTTATCATTCCTACAATTCTTACAAGGACAAAAAATCAACCCGCTGAGTGACCGTAGAGGGTTGGTGTCAGAGTAGGCTAAGAAAGCTTCTATCCCATCCTTGTATCGAGTGTCTAGATGCCTTCGATCACGTGGTATGCCCATGAACGATTTGTCAGGAATTGTCCGCATCTAGAATTTAAAAATTAATGGAAGTGAGCATATCCCTACATATATCATTTTAAGTTATAGGACAAGTGTGTGTGATCGGCTGTCAGAGGAAGGCTTCTATCCCATTAGGTATGTAAACGTAGCGTGTATATGTATTTACGTGTGTTCAGGTGTACTTTTATTTCGTCAAAATTTCGGCAGCACCTACCCGTTGTTCTCCGAGTACACTATAGTACACGGAGAACAACGAGTAAGCGCCGCCGAAACTCTGACGAAAAGAAAGTACACAAGAACACACGTAAATACATATGCACGCCATGTTTACATACCTAACCCGTCCAAACTGGACAGATCCAATAAATATTTATATATAAGCCCTCTGTCACATACGAGTACGGAAAGGTTATCGAACCAAACACGATGGTATCGTATCCGCCAACAATCTTGTACGCGTATGTGACAAGTAAATAAAGAGATTATATATAGTATTTATTGGACGGGGTATTCTACGGCTCGAAAATATGAGTGTACTGTGTGTGCAATTTCTATGTAATTAGCGATATAATAGTTACGATAACCCCTCACAATCACCTCACCCTCATTGTAACCATCACCCTAACCCTAACCCTAAACCTCACCTTCACCATCCCCTAACCCTAAACCTTAAAAAACATCGGGGTTTAATCCTTAAAAAAAACATCGGGTTTAATCCTTAAAAAAATATCGGGGTGGTCAGATATCCAACTGAGTTACCACCAGCAAGTGGTTAATCATATTATTCAATTCTTGATGTGCATGAAAATTACAAAATATTCAAGAATTAAACCAACTACAAAAATGTGACTATGAAATCCATAGATCGAGTACCAAAAATTGTACGTCAAAACCTTCCCCAATTTTAGTTATGTACGTGTACACAAATAATCCCAGCCAATGTACCATGCAAGAACACCACCAATTCCATTGTCCTCTACACAATCAGTTACACCAACAAATATAGATACATAGATCTAGATATATAAAATAGCCATTATTCCAAACCCATTGTGTTGTTGCACTCCCTTTTCACATTAATACTCTTACCTTAAAAATTTCGTGCCTATCCATTTGTAGTAACCTCATTAAATTCACTGCCAACATTCCACCAAGAACAACAAGGGCATTTACGCTACCATAGGAATATAACCGAAAAAAAAATTCTCAGGAAAATTAAACTATTGTATTGTTGCAAACCCATTGTATTATTGCACTCCCTTTTCAAATCAAAATTAAAAGCCTCTCTCGGTAAAATCGGGCGTGGGCTGCCCAAAAATTTTGGGCGCCCGCGCCCGAAATTTTTTTCCCACCCAAATATTTTAGCGACGGATTATTCCGTCGTTAAAAACTCTTTTAGCGACGGAAAATCCGTCGCTAAATATATTTTTACCGACGGCATTGAATATTGTCGGTAATGTTTTAACGACGAAAAATTTTGGTCGCTAAAAAATCATTTTCCGTCGCTAAAACGTTATTTACCTACGGATATATAGCGACGGAAATGCCGTCGCTATAAGTCATGTTATAGCGACGGAATATTCCGTCGCTAAATGTCCGTAGCCAATAACCCATTTTCTAGTAGTGAATTCTATCATTTCATTTGCGCCTCGTTTGGTACGCGGGAATGGACAGAAATAAGAATAGAATGGAAGAATGAATGGAATGGATTGTATGTGGGAATGGAATGGTCATTCTCATTCTCATGTTTGGGTACGTTTGTAAAATGAAGCTAGAATAAATCTCATTCTCATTCCCATGTTTGGTATCACTAGTTCACAAGTGAGAATGGAATCGTATTTTCTAATAATGTCCTTACAACAACATATATTTTTAATAAGATAAAAATAAACATTAATGATAATAACTAAACAATTTTATTTATGCATAGGTTATATTAATTTTGGTGCATGTTATACTAATGCGCATGTTATCTCTCTAAGTGTATGTTCTGTTTATATTTTTTAAACAATACTCACTATTTCTTAGTCTTAAAAAATTAAAGAAAAATAAATAAAAGATTATCGCATCTTTCATAGGTCCAAAAAAATATAAAGAATGATATCCACGGTTCTAGATATATAAATTAACTCATTTGATAAAGTATCAAAATCACCCATATCATAATAGGGGTATAATTGAAAAATAAGGGTCTAATTGAAAAAATACCTATCTTCTCCCTTGAATAGGAGTATAAATTAACTTATTATTAATAGGGGTATAATTGAAAAATACCTAACTAATTTGATTCTCCCTTGAATGAGAATGATCATTCCCTATCTTCTCACTTGGGATGCTCATTCCCACAAAAAGTGGGAATGATCATTCCAACATCTAAAAAATAGGTTTGTTTGGTATGAAGGAATGAGAAGTGAGAATGTCATTCCATTCCACCTCATTCCCGCCTACCAAACGTGGCCTTGAAGTTTGTCATGTAACCTATTAGATTAAGTATGTTCTTATATAGATAAAATTTATTTTTTGGCTCTTTACTAAAAAATATCTTTACAGAAACGAATTTGGACTATAAATTTGAAGTTCAGCAATTTTTTAAATTGTTTTAATAATTATTGTACAAATACTAATATAATTTATCAAAAACTAGTTGGTAGAAAATATTAATTAATTCATATACATGGCTAAAATAAATACAGTTAAGATCATGCTAAAATTCCATAACCTTATAATATATATATATAACATAATATTCCAAAAAAATTATCATATTAGATATCAATATAAAAAATAATTCAACATATATGCAGCAATGATGATAAAGTTGATATCGATATAAATATATATTAAGAAAACAATATGTAAGATGAGCTGAAAATTATTTACAAAAAATGCGTACAAGCGAAACGTAACATGGGTAAATAAATAACAATAAAAGATATGCAAAATGCATTAGCAAATAATACAAGAAAATTAATAATGATTAAAAAAGAACACTAATCCATCCTTCTGACGGGATAAATACTGGTATCTTTGTAATGCGGCAATTTCAATCTGTGTTAGAATCCAATTAATAATAAACAATAATTCTATCAAAAAAGGAAAACAATCCAAAATCGTCCTTTCTTTGTTCTTTTCCCTAAAATCTAGCTTGTTCTCATACACAGACTGGTGTGTGCAAACCCGATCGTTGTCAACAGTCGTCAAATTTGCCATAAACTAAAAAGACGGCAACAATTGTACTCCTCAACTGTGCTAAATGTTAAGTAAGAAGCTTCACTTTCAAATTCAAGTCATTATTTTGCCCCAAAAAGAATTTAAAATTTTGAGAAATAAAAAAAATCCATAATTTACTTCATAATATTAAAGAAACATAATTTTGCATTTTTTAATAATCCTAAAATTTTAAAGAAACTAGTTGAGATGCACGTACAATGCACGTGGTTGAATTTCATGATTATTTAAATTGATAAAAATAGAATAAAAATAAAAAAATAAAGTTTTTTGTAGGATTGATCATCAACTCAATAATCTCTCTCTCAAATAAAATATTATCATTGTTTCCTTCAACCCAGACTGTGGCCACATGATCTACGATTTGTGAGTTATAAACACATTGATCTAGTACAACGTATCTCCATTTATTAGTATCTTGAAGTCTTCAAAAGATGAGTAATCATTTAATTCGCGAAGAAATTTTGCATATGAATTTACTTACAATATGTCCATTAAACTTTTACTTGTGGTTTGACTTATATTTACATTAACTTTTAGTTATGGTTTCACTCATATTTACATTATCTAATATTCTCATTCAATTTTATAGCTCATTCTCTCTGTATCATAGAAGTAAAACTGAAAGTACGAAGAATTACTTTCTTACGAAATTAGAACAACGAGATTATGATATATTTCGCCATGTGCTCTAAATACAAAAAAAATTTCTTTGATGCAAGGTCCTTATCAAATCTTGACCCAAACGATGTGAATTAAAAATGCTATTATAACTCACATGCCTAGGCAATTGTATTATATATGAGACATATAACTCATCTAGAATATCCATATCTGCTAAGTGGATTTTTCTGTTGTGAGAGCAAAATGTTAGAGACTCGTATTCAAATTTTTTTGATTCCATAAAAGGCACATAATTAATTTGGAGTGCATAGCTTATATAATGTAAAGAACATATTTGTTCATGAAGAATTTTTTCTAGTAACAATATTATTACAACGATATTACTATTCAGTATTAAATTAATTTTATTATATAAGATTATATGAGCCTTTTTAATAAATTATAAAGTATAAATGTGGAAACATCTATGCTTATAGCCAGTAGTTTAGTTCCACAAAATAGGTTAACTTTACATTATAGTTTGCTATTGGTAGTGATGTTGGTAATGTCATTACCTATCCTCTTTATCTTATTATTTTTACTTTTCTGATGTAAGTTTTTTTACTAATCACTCAATTGGCTATATTTAGTTTTTATAATATCAGAGGTTAGAATATTCTTTTCTGTTTAAAAAGTATTGACATGATTTTCTTTAAAAATATATACACATAATGACAATAGTATATATTTCAGTTCAGCTCAAATATTAGCTTGAAGCTATTTAGAGTAAGGCTCTTTCTGCTCTAGGATGGTGATATAGTAATTACACAATCCAAAAGTCAAATAAGAAATTTTCATAAAGGAAAAGTAATTTAATATGTTAAATTAATAACTAATTTATAAAATATACATGGGCGATGCAGATAGCTATAGAAAGTAAACTATATATCTTCATAAAAATTCTATGGTGAGTGACCAACTACAATCATCTTAATTTAAGCATAAATAATTATTAATTTAGTTACTAATTTGATGTGTGTAATTATGGAATAAATCTCAAGAAAAATAGAAATTAAGATTGTATTATCCTGTAGGTAAATAAATAAATGTTATTATAGCTTCTTTTTATATTAAATTTAAAAGTAATGATTTAAATTATTAAGTACCAAATATTAGTTTATGTGAGAAAGTAAAATAATATATGGTCTATATACCTATATAGTTAATCAATGAAACGTATTAAAATTATGATGACCACAATCAAAATTATATGGTGGGTTCACATTAAATATAATTTATAAAAAATAATACATTAAAGTCAAAAAAACTTTAACAACTATATATATTGTATAATTTTTTTTCATATATAAACTATACTGCCTAGGAATAGTGATGTGCACACTTAACTATGGCCTAATACATCTTAAGAACGACTTACTCTTCAATATCATCATTAATTGACGTATCTATGCATTACACTGTAAATATAATAAAAATTTTGAAAACTAAAAAAGAAACACCCTTAAAAGTTTTAAAAATTATAAAAAAACTATAATTTTTTATAATTTACAAGTACATAAAATTATTAAACATTATATTAAAATCGAGGAATTACAAAAAATTATTAAAAATTTTCAAACTTTAGAGGGGTAATTTGCAATATAGTAAACTTTTAGGGTGTTTTTTGTAAATAGATTTGTAATTAGTTATGTTCTTTTCTAAAAAATATATGGGTAATATTGACCATGAAAAGCTTTTCCTAAATATATACTTTAAAAGGGAGTATGATATTTTTTGCAAATTTTTAATTCTCTAGGGGTTGTTAGTAGTTTTGTATATTTATTTTAGTGTTTATAGGTTAGAACTTCTCATGGTATTTTTTGTAAATTATGAATTTTAGAGTTTTTTGTAATTTTTAAACTTATAGGCCTTTTCTACAGATTGTAAATTATTTATAGATAATTTATAATTCCTATGTTTTTAATTTAATAATGAGTTTGAAATTCTCAGGGTGTTTTTTATAAAATTTGAATTTTAAGGGTTTGTTTATAATTTTTAAAACTTTAAGGATTGCTTACTATAAATTATATAAATCATATAGGGGTATTTGTAATTCCTATATTTTCAATGTCATGTTAGGTTGGAAATTATGAGGATTTTTATAAATTTTACAGTTTTTAGGGTTTTATTTTGCAATTTATAAAAAGTTCAAAGTGTATATTACAAATTTAATGAAATTTAGGGAGTTGTTTGTGTTATTTGTAGGTTTTTAGTGTGTTAATATATTTGAAATTTTTAAGTTGTTTTCTATAAACTTTGAATTTTAGGAGTGTTTTTGTAATTTTTAAAACTTACAAGATATTTTCTCCAAAGTAAAAAAACTTTTAGTTTCTAGCTAGCATATGTTTTTCTGTTTTCTCACTAAATTAGAATAAGTAAAATTTATAATTTTCAAGATATTTTAATAAAATTTTAAATTTTTAGGGGTGTTTTTACAATTTAAAAAACTTAGAGGATGTTTTTTAATAAAGTCTAAAAATTTTTAGGTACTGGCTAGCATGTCTTTTAGACTTTCTACGAACTAAAATAAGTAAAAAATTTGAATTATATCAAACTTATCTCCTTTATCCAATAACATGCTAAGTCTTATTATGAATAAGATAAATTATTTAATTACCAATTTAAAAAAGATAGAATAATAAGAATGGATTAGGATAATAATATAATATTTAAAAAAAGTTAAGGGTAATATTGACCATAGAAAGATTTTTCTGAACTCTTACTTTTAAAGGGAGTACGATATGATAATTTGAAATATTTTCTATTTTTAAGAAAAATAATAAACAATAATTTTTAAAGATATAAATTAAACATTTAAAATGATCCCTAACCTAATATCAAAAACTAGTATACTTTTTTCAATTAATTGAAAGTGAAAAAAATTGCATATGAATTGTTACAAGAAGGATCAAACCGTTGCTATTACAGTCACAATTGCAAGCTGTAAAATATTAATTAAGTTGCAATTATCGTTGCATGTAATAACAATGATAATATTTCAATTGCATACACGTGACAGTTGCATTGTAACTGCAAGTCTGCAACTACAAGTGACCAAACACCGTCATAATTGAAGTTATTTTGTGCTCATTGAGATCATTGTTTTGCATGTGTATTTGAAGCGGCTTGATTGCAAAATGCATAACATCAAAACTTTTGCTCAGAGCTCGCAAGTTAGTTACATGAAATCTCAGATTAAAAGCTGACATCAATTAACACCGATTAGGAAAGTATAGATTTATGAGATATATTTATTTATTCCTATTTGTTGTGCTTTTTCAGATCACGAAGTACCTTTTAACAGATATAAGTCGTTTGCGTCATTGAAACATATAGGGGGGTACATAAACATCAGAAAATAAAGTATTATATCAAATACAAGAACACTAAGCTAGGATTTGTCGGTTCATAACTACACGACACTTTCAAAATATTATAACCATCCAACAAAGTTCAAATGTGACGAAATCAATCTGATTTACTAATTATTTTTTCACACTTTTTACATTTTTGCTTTGATCATCAATGAGACTACGTGTCCCCATATTCCCATGAAATCAAATTTTTTTTTTGGATTACATGAAATCAAAATTTAGTGACCAAATCTTTGACGTTTGGAAAAAATACAAGATAAACATTTACACATCACAATGTTTCTAAATTTATCTAAGTAGATGATGTACATCTTTCATCTGTTACCATCCAACTTTGTGAAATTTCAATTATTTCCAATTAAATAATCCAGTCCAAAACCAATCACAGCACACGTTAACTCAAACTGACACAAAATTGTCAAGCGAGTTCGTTAGAGTAAATGGATTCCCTCATATCATGTCACTAATTAAGTGCTTAACTTTATCATTAACAGCCATTAACTAAGTTTTAACTACTATTTTGTGACACGTGGTCCCATCGTGTGCTGGGCCCCATTTCTTTGGAATTTGACGTCTCCCTCATCGCCCTCATCTCTAACGGTTCCCCGTTAGCTAGCGCACGTGCGGGGTTGACGTTGCGCACGAGTACGAAAGGCGCATGGAGCTGTAAACTCCGTTGGTTTACGCGTGATTTTTGGATTTTAAGGGAGAGGAATGTTTTCCTCCAATTGTTTCTTCTTAAAAGTCTCCCTACCTCTTAATTATTCATATTTAATTATTTTAATTTTATTGATTACGATTTAATTAAATATATAGTTTATTTATAAATAATTAATTAATTAAATGTTAATAACTAAAAATAATTAATTAATTAATTTAAATTATGAAATTACCTTATATACTCATTAAATTAATTAAGCATATTAAAATTTAACAAATAATTAATTTATATAATAATTAATTTATAAAAATCATGTCAAAAGTTAAATATTATTTTAAATTTAAATTCACATTATTTTAATATTAATTCATTTAACAATAACTTAATTATAACAATATTAATTTCATTTAACAATATTAATTCATTTAACAAATATTAATTTCATTTAACAATATTAATTTCATTTAACAAATTGAATTAACTATACATTAACTTAATTATATTATTTTAAATTAACTATACATTAACTAAATTTAATTAACTATAAATTAACTCCAAAACAAAATATGTTAATATAAAATTATAAGAGGAAGATTAAGGGACTTTAACTTTCCCCTTAATTTAGGGAGGAAGTTAAGGGACTTGGAGTGAAGGGGATCTTTTTTCGGTCCCTTAGAGCACAAACCCTTTAAATCTCCCTAAATTTAGCTAAGGGGCTGGATTTTTTCGGCCCCTTGGAGATGCTCTTATCTCTGCCTCAAAGTTTAACAAAAAGACCTCTTGATTGTCAAAATTAACGAAAATGCCACTTTGCTGTTAAAAATGACCCTTGCTAAGGATTTTGTAGGGAGATGTAACTTGTCAAGCGTGTAATCACTACTACAAAAGGCTCTATTAGTAATAGTTCAAACCGTTACTAATAAGCCTGTTAGCAATGGTTTGAACCGTTTCTAATATATTAGCAACGGTTGAAACTATTGTAATTAGTCCGTTACTAATAAGGCTTTAAATCTCCCTAAATTTAGCTAAGGGGCTGGATTTTTCCGGCCCCTTGGAGATGCTCTTATCTCGGCCTCAAAGTTTAACAAAGAGACCTCTTGATTGTTAAAATTAACGAAAATGCCACTTTGCTGTTAAAAATGACCCTTGCTAAGGATTTTGTAGGGAGATGTAACTTGTCAAGCGTGTAATCACTACTACAAAAGGCTCTATTAGTAATAGTTCAAACCGTTACTAATAAGCCTGTTAGCAATGGTTTGAACCGTTTCTAATAGATTAGCAACGGTTGAAACTATTGTAATTAGTCCGTTACTAATAAGGCCGTTGCAATTAGCTTATAGCAATGGTGTACAACCGTTGTACAAGTAACAACCGTTACTATTAGATTATTTTTTAATAAAAAATCCACATCAGCAAATCTCAACCATTGCTATAGTGTATTAATAACGGGAGGCAACCATTGCTATAAGGATCAACTTTTAATTCTATAAAACAATAAAATGTCCACGTCATAAATCCTAACCATTGCTAAAGTATATTAACAGCTAAAATAACCACGTAAATATCACTGCTTATTTTCACAATCACTAAAATGAAACAAATAATAACCTTTGTAAATAAAATTAAACGTAATTTGATTAAACAAATAACAAGTGTTTGACACATGTTTTATTAACAAATCAAACAATATGCTAATTACAAAGCCTCTACTTCTTTAGACCATAGGTTTACATGGTTCCTCGCTCCTTCACACTCTACAACTCTAAATTTGAAATGCAAATCTAATAAATCAAAACCTACCCAAAAGACCTACAACAGAAAGAAATAAACCATGATTAAGTAAACTTGAACAATAAAGACCACTAAGCCCATGTCTTATCAACATTGCAAGCCTTTCCTTCGTCATGTCTCTGGCTTCTTCTTCCCACTGCATCACACAAAACTAATCTCCCCTTCACCATCTATCACCTTGGAACCTCCATCCATATCATGCCATGTCTGCCAAAAGTAATAGAAATTTAGATAGAAAAAAAATTTCAAGCCTCTACAGATTTCAATAGTTATCGACATTATATTCACAACTAGTTATAGTTTTAAGCATCTTCATGTATAGCATCGAAAATATTATACAAAAGGATAACACAACTTCAAAGACATGAATACCATTACATACAAAAAACACTATAAATAATGTCAAGTGGAGTGAAACTTTATATTGATCTAGGCTACACATATTTGTACACTCATTTTCCGAAAGGATGTGCCAGGGCATTGTCACTAACATTCTTAAATAATTAATTTTTCCTAACCATCATATAATCCACAATTAATTCCAAACCATTTGCAATTTAATAATATTCCACAAAAGAGAGATAATGATGTATTTACCACTACAGATTAGTTTCAGATAGGTTGTGATCTCATGATAGAAAGGAATCACATACTATTATCATCTTGGAATCCAATGCACACAGGGGAAAAAAATTTAAAAGTAAATTAGATAACTAAAAAAAAATAGAGAATTGCAACATGTTCATATTAAAAAGTACCAGAGAAAAAAACACATTTCTAATAGATCTTACATTCAAAGCAAAGAGAGAAAATATTAACATTGCAAAAATCATGCTTGAACCTGGGCATGGTCGTTTTTCTGTATACGTACACAACTTAACAGAAAGAAAGTGTCGCTGGTGAAGAGGAGACTTGATGTTGAACACAAAAGACAACTCTCCTCGCTGAGACAATCCTTATATGTTAAGCACGACGATGGTTGCCTCATAATCATCAATGGTGTGAAGGCTGAAATCAACATTCATTCATGTTGTTTTTTGCATCCCTTCGCCTCATATCTCTTGTTTATACCCGAAATATATTATCTCAAACAGTTACCAATATCAAATGAGAATTTGTTATTACTCAAATAAGAGATATTGTACGAACAACGTTCCAACAGAATCTAACTCCACCTCAGATTAGTAGAAGAGTATTCGAACCAAGTCACTCAAACTGGGTGACAATGTCTAAATATTCCGTATCCAATGGTCAGATATGTAAATCTTGCATTGCCAATCGACTTCAGAATTCAATCCGCACACCCTTTTTTTTTTGTGGGGTGGGGGGTGGGGGGGTTAACTCTAGTCTTACTAATTGCCTTATGATGCACTTATCTAAAATCAAGATAATTTTAACCTTCCTATCAAACTGATATCCAAGCATTCATGATCACTACCAATTTTTCATCCATATTTATACTCGTATCATATAAATTTTTTTTTTCCCCATCAAAAGGAACTAGTATTGATTAACATATTTGACATGGATATGTCAATATTCGCGTCATATATAGTTCCAACATGACCTTCAACGTGCTCACCGCCCATGATATCAATCATCGCATTGAAGTAAAAATGTCTGTTCACTTGCTCTAGACTCCATTCTGAGCGTCTCAACACCAAAATCTTTTTCCACGGCCCGCTTTGGAAAAAGTAACCATACATAGACTTCATTTCTTTTGGATTTGGATCCTCTCCACTACAAAAAAGTAGTGGAGAGACCACTGCTTTTAATCTCAATCGTTGAGTGTTAGATTTAGATTGTATCATAACCGCCTACTAAATAATTAACGCTTGAGATTAAAAGAAGTGGTCTCTCCACTACTTTTAATCTCAAGCGTTAATTATTTAGTAGGCGATTATGATACAATCTAAATCTAACACTTACCATACCCCCGTGTATTGCACTCATTCCTAATTTGACAATCTAAATCTAACACTTACCATACCCCCGTGTATTGCACTCATTCCTAATTTGCACTAAAAAAAAATCATAACCATCAACTAGATAATCAATAGCTGTGATTATGTAGTGGTCCCTCCACTATTTTTTTTATAGTGGAGAGGATCCGAATCCATTAAAAGGATTTGGATCCTCTCCACTACAAAAAAGTAGTGGAGAGACCACTACTTTTAATCTCAAGCATTGATTATTTAGTAGGCGGTTATGATACAATCTAAATCTAACACTTACCATACCCCCGTGTATTGCACTCATTCCTAATTTGCACTAAAAAAAAATCATAACCATCAACTAGATAATCAATGGCTGTGATTATGTAGTGGTTCATCCACTATTTTTTTTTATAGTGGAGAGGATCCGAATCCTTCTTTTTGAAGGGGAGAACCAATTTATGGGCCCCAATATGATGTCTGCGACTCAATAGTTTCTTTAGCTTTTTTGTGAGATAGAGAGTGACAAGGGCATCCACTACAACAGTGCCACATGAAGCTGGGTTTTCTTGTTGAGCAAAGAGAGGGCATTGTTCTGGTAGTCAGACGCACAAAGCAACCTTTTTTTTTTATGCTAAATTGGTCCATGGTCTCTTCATGTTGAAGGGGGCCTAACGTAGTGTTATTATGGTAAAGGCATCATAGGATTGAATCTCATGCACGTGTGGGCCCCATACTTGGTTGTCCACGGTACTAGATAACTTCTAAACCAATTTTGGCTGGGAGGATCATGAGTTGAGATCGGACTTTACATCGGAAACAATATGATGTTCGTTTATGCATGATCGTATGTATTTGAATTGAAGAAGACGGGGGTTTATGCGTTTCTCGCGTAATCGTACGTAGACCCCCCCATGAAGTAGTATTCTGCTTTCCAGCTTATTACTCAAAGAAAAATTCCCCCTCCTATTGGATAATGAGTTGGCCATTATTAAAGATGACCAACTCATTATCCAATAGGAGGGAGACACGTCACTTGTCCCCCCTATTGGTCCCATATTTTGGGTCCCTGTAACAAAGCTCTTACTCAAATAGTTTGATTTTGGCATATAGATCCCTGAGTGAGAATTTATTGGCTCGTTTAATTAGTCTCCGATAAAAAGATAAGATTGTTTCTTTTCGACAAAATCAACTACGAGAGCAATAAATTCTAAAGCGCCATAAATATACTTTGCGGATTCCATGGTGCGTTTATTCATTGAATTCAACTTAATTTACCTAAACAGCGAGAAAACCTTATTATATATTTTTATAATTATATTTATAATCAATGAGAATATAAATTTATCCAGTTCCTCCGCGACAGCTTATGAAGTGGCAGGAAAAGAGTGGACGTCTTTTTAAGTTTCCAGTTTGGCAGGAGGGAATTAGCTTATGAAGTGGCAGGAAAAGAGTGGACGTCTTTTTAAGTTTCCAGTTTGGCAGGAGGGAATTAGAAAACTTAAGTTTTCCTAATTCATGGATTAGTATGCATAAAACTCTGTACTGATTATTACGTTCATAATGTCACATCTATATATATCTAATACAAACCCTCTTATACTTTTTTAGCATGTACGCTGTCCCTCTTACTTAACTCTTACCACAAAACAATAATAGTTTTTTCCCCCCTCAATGCGCACATGCATTTGTGCATTTATTTCGATCGTGGACAAAGGTAGATTCAGAAATTTTAGTTATTGGAGGCAAGATGACAAGTCTACAAATATAACTAGTATATGTACTTTTACGTAAATACTAATGACACCAAAACCAAATAAACAAGGACAAATTTTGAAAACAAACACATTTTGAAACTTATTTATAAAAAACTACATATTCTTAACTTATTTGCTAAAATCAACTCAGTTTCAGCCAGATGGCTGAAACTAGGTCGGTTTTAACGAAAAAAATATCAAACTTCACGGGACTTGAAATCCCGTGAAGTTTTGTTATGTAAAAAACTTCACGGGACTTCAAGTCCCGTGAAGTTTCGGACATTTTTTCATCAAAACCGAAGCTTCTATATTAATAGTACAAATAAGATGCAAATGGGTCGTTTTTTATAAATAAGTTTCAAAATAGGCTTGGTTTCAAAATTTGTCCAATAAACAATATAGTACAAGCAAATATAATAAATAGAAGTATTTTAATGAAAATCTTTACAACTGTTCCCTCCTGTGTTTTCATATTGTGGATAATATTGAATGATTTTCTATCTATGCTATCAAATATATTCAACTAGTCGTCTCCCATGCAATTTCGTGTTCGATTCTATATTATGTTTATTGCAAAATAAAATTAGAGATTGATTTTACATAATAGAGGGTCACATAATCACATTGGATAATACCTAATATATTTGTTAGCCCCAGTAAGGGCAATTGAGATTCGAGGATAGTGTTGCAAATAGCCATGATCGGCGGGTACACGTACAAATACTTTGAATCATTGTTTATAAACTCACCGCAGGTGACAACAACACAAGCGTCTAGCAAATCAGTGAGGACCGTACCGTACCGAGCAAAGCAAGCGGAGGGGGCCAGGGGCCAAAGTACAAAAAAAATTACCAACTGAAGGACCAAAACGTAATTCTCCGCATCAAGACTGCGCTGTTAAGCGAGGTGTTTGTTTTCCTCCTCGCTAATTATTTTCGGATCAAATCAGCTAAAAAAGCAGCTGCACAAAAAAGAAACGAGAGAATCTCGCTCTCCCTCTCTCAAAGCTCTGACCTTTACTTACAACTATCCTTCATCATCAGCTTCGATTCTCCGAGAAATCTGGAGGTTTGTTAGCGCCGGCATTTGGATCTGAGCTCTAGGGCTCAGTGGCCTCGATTGGATTCCGATGGGGTTCTTGATTGGATTAGGGCGCGGGAGAAGGCGGGGGATCGTCGGAGGTTGCGATTCTTGAAGCGGCGGCTGCGGCGATGGCGGCGGCGGATCAAGGAAGAGGCGGTCCTGTTGAGAGGGACATCGAGCAGGTAATCGTTTTTTTTTACTTTACTCTTTTGATTGGAGAGATTTGATGTCGATTTCTTTTTTGAGCTGTTTTTTATTTGATTGGATTGGATAATCTAGATTAGGCGTAGAAATGCACGTGATGTTCGAAACAGGGTTCTAATTTGATTAAAAAGTTGGGTTTCGGGGATCATGTTTCTTTCTGGATTTAGGGTTCTAGACAGTGGAAGAAGGAAGGATTGAGTATTTGAACGGATAGAACGTAGAAGTGGAGAGTGTAACTTTGTTTTATTAAGAATTAGGATTCTGAGTGCTAATTGGGACAGCTTTTGGGTACTAGAGACTTTGGTATTGAAGAAGCTCAAAATAGCTATCAGGGTTAGAACTTCGAAATAACAATCTTTTGTCCATGAGCTCATTCTCTTGTTGAGTAATGTGCTTGCCACTCTTAAATGCACGATGGGTATCAAGTTTGTCATTATTTTACCACTTTTATTCAATCATCTGGCCGTTCGTTGTCACTTCAACATGCACAAATGAAGTGGATGAGCTTTTGAGGGGTCCTCATTGGGTACCGAATCTGCCGACCTTTCATCCATTTGTGCTTTGATCAATCTCAATTCTGGTCTTTGGTAGGTAAGTGAATTTTTAGGAGTGCATTGCTATACTATTCTCACTCGTTGCCGATAGGTTTCTTTGCTTGCTTGGATCTATTATGCAAACGATAGCGACGTGTAGGTTGTCTAAAAATTCTTGCAGATAATTGATCCCCATCAAGCACTGATAATGGAGGTTATAATTCGATTTGACTTCCATAAGGTTACAAATTGAAGAACTTCATAACGATCGACGAAGGTTACAATTCAACAACCTTCATAACAACCGATGAAATTTCTAATTCAACGACCTTCACAATCATCAACAGGAGTTACAGTTGACGACTCTCACATTCCAAAGAGACGAGATGAAGATCACAATCTTTGCAACGCTCTAACTAAATAGGCTACAAATCAATGGTCTTTTCAACTCAAAACACGGAGCTAGTTGCCACGTTCAAAGAACAAAACGCAGAGCTCACCTTTGCATTCCAAGAACAAAACGCAGGGTTCACTACTGCGTTCTCAGCTCAACACGCAGAGCTCAACTCCGCGTCTCAAGTTCAAGACGTAGAGTTCATGCCCAGAATACGAATTTCGTGTTTGACTCGTTCAAACACAAACTGAACGGTTCTAAAACCGTTTCCCACGATTTGAGGGGGATTACATTCCACTTAGGAGCGATTTTAGGGGTTAATTACACCCCTAAAACTCCTATAAATACCTAAAAATCAGCTTTAAATGGATCTTTCGGATCATCTGGAGATCGAAAAAAAGATCTTGGCAAAGAGGGGCATTTGGAGTCTTGATCTTCTTAGCTTTTGTGGAGGTTTTTGTGAAGGTTTTTCTTTGAGCTTTCGGCCTTGGCTTGTGAACCATTTCAGTTAAATTTAAAAGGATTAATTTTCTTTCCGAAATCAACTCTTTTATAGAGTTTTAAACTCATTTAGTGTTCGAAACTTGCATCGCAAGTTCTCTTAAACTCGTTCAGAGTTCTACCAAGTTCTACGAAGCGAGGTGAGATTCAAGCTCCCATCGACACGAAGAAGAATCCAAGTTTAAACAAAGGGGAGGGTTTCCGTTGATCCCTTCTCTCTTTTGTAAATTAAAAAATCGATATAAAAAAATTATAATTTTTTTCTAAATCAGTTAGAGAGATTGTAAAGAGGGATTGTATACATTCTTTTTCTAAGTCAGAGAGATAATACAAATTTATTCTCATTTCTTCTTCAATTTTCTCACAAACAAAAGATGGTCATTTTGCTGGGAATGAGCTTTTTCACCGATGAAGAAGTAGTGGCGCAATCCGACATCAACTACGCTGGAACGACGGTCAAAACTCTGATGGTGGAATTCGATCAAGTCAAGTATGAGGAGTTCCTCTCCTCCGGATCCCTTAGCCCCAAGACTATGTGCAAGATCCGTAAAATCTCTAAGGAGACCAAAGCTTCAATTATGGTCAACTCACCAAAGGAAAGTCTCTCCCCCGGGTTAGACTGTTCAGACAGTCTTTCCTCTGAAGGAGAAGACTTTAATCCAACTAAACTCGTCAATCGAGTTGAAAGTCCTAAGCCCACGTCTAGGCAAAAGACACTGGGCCACAAGAGACCTATTGCCGCGATGATGGATGATGATGTCGTTGTAAAAGCCTTAAAACAGGCCAAGAAGAACGCTGCTCGTCGAAGAAGAATGTCCCAGCGATGGGCACAACTCCGAGAAAGCTGATCCTCCAACCAACGCGAACTTCGTGTTCGTGAGCCTAAACACAACCCTGAGCTTCGCGTTTCTACTTTAGAACGCAAGCCTTGAACATGAGCTTCGTGAGAACCAGACTGAACGTGGCTCTCAATGGCACGTTTTACAATCAAAACGCGGACCTCAAGTCCACGTTGAAAGTGAACTTCAACTTCGCGTTTCCCAGTCAAAACGCGACCCCGCGTCGTCAATGAAGAACGCAACCCTCGCGTTGCCAAACCTAAATGCAGACCTCGCGTTTCAAGTGCCAAATACGACCCTCGCGTTCCAAGTACCAAACGCGACCCTCGCGTTTTATTGATAAAACACGAACCTCACTTTTCAAGTGCAAAACACAATACAATACCTAATGTATACCGTGGACCTTCAGGGCGTTGCCCCGAACCCCGTCGGGGGTCGTCTACTCCCCTCGGACCCCCCAGCCAGGGGCATGGCGCCCTCTGGACCCCGAACCCCGTCGGGGGTCGTCTACTCCCCTCGGACCCCCCAGCCAGGGGCATGGCGCCCTCTGGACCCCGGCTCGCTGACCGGGCAGCGAAACCCTCGTACTAGGTTATTCGTAGCGCGACTAGACTGATGTGTGGACATAAAAAGTCTACGGATTCAAGTCATCTCAATAAGATCCAAGTTCACCAGGAACCAGTCTCGTCCAATCATAGACTGGGGGTTCCAGTTCAAAACTCGCGTTTAGTGAGTAACTCTCATCGAGTCCCTGCGACGGATTTGAGAAGGTTTTTATCGAGAGAAAGACCAGTGCAATAAGTCGCTCATTCATGTTAATATGAATGACTGATTTTTGCAGTCCTCTCGGGATGTCAATGCTGCTCACATGCGGTCAAACTATCAGTGTTTGACCGATTAACAAACGTTGTTTTGCCCAACAAACGACGACGTTCTCATAGGAGGAAAACTTCGGAGGATGAATACTTTGGAGTTACTTCCAATAAGATCGGTAGAGGGAGGTCATCAATCTCTAGCTTCGAAAGATCTCCTGGTTTGAAAGAGATCCCGAGTGAGTCTAATGGAATCTATCAACACACTCGGACTCGAAAGGGAGTTATACCCCCTGTCAATTATCGGATATTAGCTAAAGGAATTAACTCTGATGATGAACATTTAGCCATCGCAGAGTCTCAATCCTCTAGTTCTTTCATAGAACATGAGAGCTCCGCTTATATGGCAGGATGTCCTGATGATCTTATGAAGAGACTTGATGAGCAGCAAGTCATGCTCAAAGCACAACAAGAGACCATCGATGAACTCCGGAGCTTGATGACTCAAATTGTCGCAGACAGGGCCAAGTCCCCAAAAACAAACTCGCTGACCCAGTGCATATCTTCCCGAAGAGGAGGATCATCTTCATTCCGACCTGTTACATCAAAGAGAAAGAAAAAGGTGAATGAAAGTGAGACTTCTGATCAAGAAGCTCACCGTATAAAATCTTCTCTGAAGAAGGGAGAGAGGCTGAGATTGAGCAGAATCCTTAGTCGGCTAAAATGGAGGAACTGGAAGCCCGTCTTAATATTATTGGCAACAGAAGCGAGCTCCAAGATGAGGGAGTTGTTAGACCCTATCCAGCCGAATAAGATACAACCCCTTATCATCCAAAGTTCAAAATTCCTGATCCTGCAAACTTTTGACGGCACGGGATCACCGAACCAATATATCTCCCATTTCAAGTCACAGACTGGGAATGTGATATCAAATGACGTCGTACTAACTTGGTTATTCATTGGCACCCTCAAGAGAGTTGCCTTTGAATGGTTCATGAAATTGCCTGTCGGATGTATCCAGAAATGAGCGGATCTAGATAGACTTTTCCTGTCAAGATTCTTTGAAGACGACACAGAAGTCTTCAAATGTTCCGAAGCGTGGCTCTTCGATGTCAGACAGGTATGACGTAGTCTACACTGGTGAAAACCTGTCGACACAATTTTCAGACCAACCTCCTAGCCCAAATAGGGGTTGCGGAATGCCGTTTTTGGAAGACGCAAACAAGGATATCTCTAGTTGGTTAGAAGAATTGGTAGTAAATTGATAGCGCATGTCCAGATTGTAGTTGCTTTTACTATTTTGACTATAGTGGAAGTTTTAGATAATGGCTACTACCAAGTTTATACAAGTTGAATTCAGACTTAAATTAAGCCTTAATGTCATCAGCATTCTACAACCACCGAGGAAGATTTAGGGGGTTGTATGGTGTTTATAACGAGACGTGTGTAGATTGGAAACATTTATTAGTGACCTTGAATCCTTGATAATCAAGGAAAAAAGAGAATAGAGGACAAGCTCATTATCGTAGGTTCGCAAGTGAAGCTTAGGGTATAAATGACCTGGTCATTAATTCATCGATACAACAGAATTTTTGGAAAATTGAGAGGAGACCTAAATGTCATGATGATACTACTGATAAATGATTTGGTAAATAGCGATTACAGATCCCATACCTTTGATTAGTGACCTATGGCACCTTAGGATATAGATTATTAAATCATGTAATGTCCCAGAGCATTGTTGTGCACTTCCTTTTTCTTTGCATTTGAAAAGATTGACTGCTTAATCATTCTTCCAATATGTTCATAGGTATTAAAACAAGTAAGGTGCCCTTAATAGCCCATACAATCGAGTGTCCATTTATCACCAGATTATTTACCTGAGTTGATAGAATCAGAAGAACTAGATGATTTTGAAGAAGCACTTCAACCTACAGTAAGAAGAAGAAAAGAGAAGATTACAAGAAAGGCACGCTTAACAAACAAACAAACAGAAAACATTGATTACAGTTAGCAGCACTCAGCCTCAATTGGCAGCAGTCGGCAGATTTTCAGACTTTATAGCCAATTCTGCCTTGTCAGAAGAACAGTGGTAATGCACTGCAATCAACCACCTGGCTGTCACATTAAGATACTACAAGTGGGTTCTAGTCATTTGAGAGAGGCCTAGAGCTGTTTGGAAAGTAAAGAGATCAGTGGTGGGCGGTGAATCCTGCTCTTTGTTTTTCCAGAAGTTGGTTTTTATTTGTTTGTTTATTTATTTATTTATTTATTTTTGAAGGGGGTGTGGGGTCTGGAATACAAGGAAGAGAAGCTCATTAAGAGTAGGACTTTGTTTCGACTGTAAACTTGTGGATGCTACTCCTAGCTTCACCATGCCTCAAGTGTATAAACGTTTTATGGGCTAAAGAAAAGCAAGCAGCTCCTAGCTCATTGCTCTAGTTAGCTAGAAGTCATTATTAACTAAATCTGCAAATTCTGTAGATTAGAAAGAAATCCTTCAGACTTGTGTGGACATATGGAAGCTGCTTCATCATGCCTCAAATGTATGAACATTTTATGGGCTAAACAAAAGCAAGCAGCTCCTAGCTAATTGATTTTGCAATTTGTGTTCGTTTGGATGTTTGTCTTGCATCCTGCATCAAACACTGTGGTAATTGTACATTTATCATCTGGACCATTCCTCTAGAACTTCCTCTGTCCAGGAGACCTCCAGTCTTTCAGGTGCTGTCACTTGTGTTAGTTAAGCTTCATGACCAATTTCCTAGATTTTCTTATTTGCCAACTTCCTAATTGGTTTTATACCCTCTGATTTCCTAATTACTTTTATTGTAAGCCCTTGTGTTGATACCTCCCTTGGCTGGCAACATTTTGGAGGGTTGGTGTCAGGTCGAGAACCAGTGAATATGTCATTAAAACTCTCATGGGTGCTTCTGGACATGGTATTGTGCTCTGTTAACTGACCTCATTTTCAATGAAAAGAATAATATAATGATGATGGGAGGTGATGCCTGGGGGTACCTGATGCACTTCTCTTTTGTTTTATCTTTCTCCCATATTGTCTTCCATATCATATTCTATTTCTTGTTTGTGTGGTTTCTTTCTTGAGGAAAGTCCTCTCAGACTGCAAGTATATCCATATATTAAACAACAAATTATACACCTGGATATCATTTTCTTTTGTCATGAATTTGATTGATGTTTTATTATTGTGTGGATGCAAACTGATATGCCATGGATCTAATTTTGATGATAGAAAAGATTCTTTGAACTGTTGATTAAAATATAATTCTATCTTACAGGCTATAACTGCTCTTAAGAAAGGAGCCTATCTCCTCAAGTATGGCCGCAGAGGAAAGCCCAAGTTTTGTCCATTCAGGCTGTCCAATGTAAGCTTAACTGCATGCACGTGTTTTGTCAAAGATGATGTATGTATCTTACAACATTATTTTCACCAGACCTTGCTTTTCTTAATCAAATCTGCCTTCTGGTATTTAAGTTGCTTCTGTGTCCAAAAGTATTTCATATTGCCATATGGTAGATCGTTTTTTTATTTTGTTGATTAGTCTATGACTCAAATTTACATTTGGTTTCTATTTTCGCTTTGGATGATCCAATGTATATGTTCTTAATTGTTGTTCTTGTGAAATAAAGGTAATTCTTATATATGCAGCTGTAAATGTTTGACATCTTCAGAGATATTAATGCTAACTTGTTTGTTGCAGTTCTTTTTTTAAGTACATATTAAGTAATTTCTTACAATCTGCTGCTCTTTTTTGTTATTCAGGATGAATCCGTTCTAATTTGGTTTTCAGGCAAAGAGGAAAAGCATCTCAAATTGAGTCATGTGTCCAGGATCATGCCTGGACAGCGCACTGTAAGTTTCCAAGTTTATACATGTCGGCCTTTTATATAATCGTGCATTTTTAGATATAAAACATAAAGTAATGAAAGGAAAAAAGAAATGAATTGTGTCAACCACATGGGCATGGAGTTAATAGCTGGCAACCAAAATTTATGTCAACCACAGGAGATTTACTACAATACTACCACTAAGGTGTTCAATCATCAAATTCCTTCTGTAGCAAAAAAATTTCTCATCCTGTCTAATAGTACGCTTTTTGCCTTTTTCAGTTTATGTTCAATTGTGAGATAAATTTTTCTTGTCGATCTCATTTTTTCTATTTACACATAGTCACGAGTCTTTGGAGTTATAACTTATAAATACAAATATATATATTTGCAAGAAAAAAGTCATGTTTTTACATATTTACCCTCCAAATCTACCCTATTTGTAGGTTTACCCGCTAAAATCTAATTTTTCTACTTACCCCTAAAATCTACCACATTGGATTAAAATACCCCTCAATAAGTTATGTTAAAAATATACCCAGTTCCTCATATTCTGTTAAAATGTTAATTAGTTTTAAGATAGGACTAACATGCCCCTAATTAAAACCTTTAGTTATGTTTAGAGAGAAAGATAGGGGAGGAGACCGTTGGTAGCCGGGGATTGTCGGCAAACCTCTTTTTTTCTTAAAGAAACGAGTTCCATTTCAGCCCACAATCATTTGAAAACTAACAGTGTGAAATCCGGGGGTATTTTAACTCAGTGTAGGAGAATATGTGGGTAAATTAGCAATTATGCAGTTGTTGTTTTTTTGGGTGGGTGGGGTGATATAGGTAGAAAACTCAAAAGTATTGATATTCATCTCATTCTAGGTTTATTACAGAACAGATATGAAGCGACTGTGGATAACCATCAACTGCCTCTTTCTGCATTCATACTGTATTCCCATGCTGACCCTTGTATCATGCTTTACGCTAGTAGGCATCTGGTCAGCCACTATGCATTAATTTTCCTTTTCTTCCAAAATTGTGTGAATGAACACTCTTCAATTGTGGATTTTCTTGTTGTCGTAGATTAATTTTCCTCGTGTATGCATATAAATGAACTTTTTGTGAGCTGGTTTTTCTGATAAAATAGATGACTGATCAGAAATTGTTTTCATTTTTAGGCAATTTTTCAGAGGTACCCACGGCCTGAGAAGGAGTGCCAGTCCTTTTCTCTTATATATAGCGATAGATCACTTGACCTTGTAAGCATCGCTTAGATTGTGCATTTTCCATTCTTATTTTATTGACGCTTTTGCAAGTTTAGTGACTATTAAGCCTGCTGATCGATCTTCAGTCCTTTCATCTTAACTCTTTCTATGCAAATTTTGAGCGCTGACATTTCTTATCTTTTGGATTCTTACTCATCTATACCAGATATGTAAGGATAAAGATGAGGCTGAAGTCTGGTTTGCTGGTTTAAAAACATTGATATCTCGCAATCATCACCGAAGATGGAGAACAGAATCAAGAAGTGATGGAATGTCATCTGGAACAAGTAGTCCAAGAACATATACCAGAAGAAGTTCACCAATAAGCTCCCCATTTGGCAGCAATGAGATGCAGAAGGTGCCTCATAATATCTAATAGCTTCCTTTTCCCCCGACTAATCATATTTTCTTTTAGTTATTTCTTGCCCATTCTTAGTCTTTCATTCAACTCAGGATGGAAGAGATCATCTTCGGTTTCGAAGTCCATATGGAAGCCCCCCAAAGAATGGTTTGGATAAGTCATTTTCTGATGTACTGTATGCAGTACCTCCTAAGGGTTTCTTTCCTTCAGATTCTGCTAGTGGTTCGGTCCATTCATTATCATCTGGATGTTCTGACAGTATAAATGTGAATGTGAGGAGCACCGCAACAGATGGATTTAGGGTAAGTTTATCGAGTGCTGTAAGTTCATCAAGTCAAGGTTCTGGACATGATGATGGTGATGCCTTGGGGGATGTTTTTATATGGGGTGAAGGGACTGGAGATGGTATTCTAGGTGGTGGAAGTAATAAAGCTGGAAGCTGTTCTTCTACCAAAATGGATTCTCCCATGCCAAAAGCTTTAGAGTCTGCCGTTATACTTGATGTCCAGAACATTTCTTGTGGTGGAAAACATGCTGCCTTAGTTACTAAACAGGGTGAGATCTATTCCTGGGGGGAGGAATCAGGGGGTAGGCTTGGGCATGGTGTAGACTCAGATGCCTCACATCCGAAACTCATTGATTCTTTAGCGAATATGAACATCGAAATTGTAGCATGTGGGGAGTACCATAGTTGTGCCGTTACGCTTTCCGGAGACATGTATACATGGGGCCAAGGAACGTTTGGGCTCCTTGGGCATGGAAATGAAGTGCATCACTGGGTGCCAAAAAGAGTGAATGGACCTTTGGAGGGTATACATGTTTCATCAATTTCCTGTGGACCTTGGCATACGGCTGTTGTGACCTCTTCCGGTCAGTTGTTTACTTTTGGAGATGGAACCTTTGGTGTTCTTGGTCATGGAGATCGTAGAAGTATCTCAATACCCAGAGAAGTCGAATCACTGAAGGGGCTAAGAACAGTGCGAGCAGCATGTGGTGTTTGGCATACTGCTGCAGTTGTAGAAGTTATGGCTGGAAATTCCAGTTCCAGTAACTGTTCTTCAGGGAAACTTTTTACATGGGGTGATGGAGATAAGGGTCGCCTAGGACATGGTGACAAGGAACCAAAACTTGTGCCTACTTGTGTTGCTGCCTTGGTTGAGCCTAACTTTTGCCAGGTTGCATGTGGGCATAGCATGACAGTGGCTCTCACTACATCAGGCCATGTTTACACTATGGGCAGTACCGTGTATGGCCAACTTGGAAACCCACAGGCAGATGGAAAGCTACCTATCCGCGTCGAAGGAAAGCTCCTTAAAAATTTCGTTGAAGAGATATCTTGTGGTGCTTATCATGTGGCAGTTTTGACTTCAAGAACTGAAGTGTACACTTGGGGTAAAGGAGCAAATGGACGTTTAGGTCATGGGGATACCAATGACAGAAGTTCCCCATCTTTGGTTGATGCTTTGAAAGACAAACAAGTCAGAAGCGTTGTTTGTGGTACTAATTTTACTGCAGCAATTTGTATTCATAAATGGGTGTCTGGGGTGGACCAATCTGTCTGCTCAGGCTGCCGCCAGCCATTTAATTTTAAGAGAAAACGCCATAATTGCTACAATTGTGCGCTTGTTTATTGTCATTCTTGCAGCAGTAAGAAGTCTCTTAAGGCTTCCATGGCACCAAATCCTAACAAACCATATCGTGTCTGTGATGGCTGCTTTAACAAGCTGGGGAAGGCGTTGGAAAATGATTCTTCATCTCATTCATCACTTAATAGGAAAGGAAGCATCATTCAGGGTTTTAATGAGATGATTGAGAAGGAGGACAAATTGGACTCTAGATCCCATGTACAGATATCTAGGTTGTCATCAATGGAGTCATTTAAGCATTTGGACGGACGATCGAAGAAGAGTAAGAAATTTGAATTCAATAGCAGTCGTGTATCTCCAATTCCAAATGGAACCTCAAATTGGGGTGGCTTAAACATTTCAAAATCCTTAAATCCGGTCTTTGGGTCATCAAAAAAATTCTTCTCTGCTTCTGTTCCTGGATCAAGAATTGCTTCCCGTGCAACATCTCCTGTATCAAGAAGAACCAGTCCCCCACGTTCAACAACCCCAACACCCACTCTTGGAGGACTTACTTCTCCAAAGTTTGTTGTAGATGATGCAAAAAAGACAAATGATGGCCTGAACCAAGAGGTTCTCCGGTTGAAGGCACAGGTATCTGTTAAATCTGTATCCCCTTGCATTTCATGGTTTAAGCTTACTTTGTTTGATCTATACATTGCTATTGTTTTCTATTGACAAAGCATGTGCCAAATGATAATCATGAAAATTTCTGCATCCTTATTGTTTATGGAGAGTAGACAGTGCTAATAGTATGTATATTACATTAGATCTTATATATACTATTATAAGTTTAGGTTTTTTTATATAAAAGTCATTGTTCTCTTTTGTTCCTTTATTTCCATCAAACTGGGGTTAGCTATGGAGCACAACTCTATGAAAAGAAGGCCCATCAAAATATTTGATAAAATAAACCCACCCACCCCCAGCCCCTCCTTTTCTTGTCAGCCTTTTAATGTTGATTCAAAATTACTGTCCAAGCAAGCGGATACTATAATTGAGTTACAACTTATATGGAATGTTGTTGGTTGCATGGCATTTCAACTGCATGACCAAAATTGTTACTAGATTGTTCTCAGCGTAGATCATGCGGTTGGATGCTTAATCATGAGTGGCATAGACCTTAGAAGCTGTTATGGGTGCATTGACTTGTACCATGGTACACCAAGCTAGTAGCTCAATTTCAAGTCAGCTTTTTCAGTGATAGTACTTTATCCTTTGCCTGATGTTCATCTCCCAACTTTTAGATAGTGAAGTACAAGAAGTCAGTGGTAGTGCTAGACCACTTGATTTAGCAGGTCGTTGCTGTTATTGTATCTCTGGCACAAGCATAGATCTGGTATGTGGTGGAGGCTATAGTCAGGGGGAGTTCATCCTTCATGTGAATATAGCTTTTCTAGCACTTGCATCAAACTGGCTAACAACCTTACATTAATAATATTTTAACATTGATCTAGTTAATTTTGCTTAGTGTAGTAAGTAACTTTAGTCAGTCTATTCCAGATGCCACGGATTGTCTATATACCAAAGATAAGGAACAAACATTTGTTTTCAAGTTTAATTCCTCCTATTTTTATGACATTCAACTGAACTGTGTGTCCTTTATCTATGCTATCTGTTTGTTATGCATATCCACTTTACATGCCAAAGATTGTTACATTGTTACTATGATGTCGCACAAACCGTGTCATGTACACAAATAGATGAAAATATTACTGATCGACGAAGTAAGAGACCAAACACATGCATACACAAGTATATGTGTATTTTCAGGTCTCTGTATCATATTTAGAGAATTATAGTATTGGTCACTTTAGGACACCTAAAGAGGCCATAGTCATGTCAGTTGTTGCTGCCACCATGACTATGCAAAGTGGACAAACAAAATCAAAGATATTGTTCATAGTGGTGTCTATGGTCCATCTCAGATTGCTGCTGCCACCGTGTCAGTGCGAAGTGGACAAATATAATCAAAGATATTGTTCGTTCAGAGAAATGATATTGGGAATTAAGTCTTCAGACCTTAGAGTTACGTATCTTACTCATGTAGCACGAAATAAAAAGAAAAATTAAGAAGGAAAAAATTAAGAAAGAAAAAAAAACCCGAACACTTCCTTCAAGCGTCTGATGGTTTTCAAACATTTCTTTGATTTGATAATATATTTTTGGTTTTTTGACACTTTTTGGATACTTCTCGAAGACATTAAGACACAGTTTATGATCACTAAATTTTATTCGTACTAATTGCACATTGAGATGTATGTTTACTATCCATCTGTATTTAAAAACCCTACGTTATGGAAAACATCGAAATAGTGACTTGACTTGTATTAAATAAGTTCAGCATATATTTCAATATAAGAGATGAGATGCATCATATGCATTTGGTTACTTCTAGTAAGATGATGAGTCGAGACCTATTTCCAATTCAAAATCATAATTGAATGAGAAGCTTGTACTATTAGTAAGCATGTGCAGCATTGGATTTCCATGAGTTGCATGCATGCATTTATTTTTTTAAGTTATGTACAAGCATTAATGTAGTCTCCTCTGTAAACGCACCCAGGTCAAGAAAAACATTGTGATGTTGTCAATTTGCCATGTCCTTGTGGTTGTACTGTGTCATGCGACGTGTCTGTATCATTATTTCTTTATGCATGTTAAGTCATGTCGATGTCTCATGTGGTAGTCCATGCTTCTTAGTTTCATCAAAAGGATGATTTAAGAAACAGTTGAGGCACCTTTAGGGTTGAGCATCTTAATTATATAGGATAAAATAAAAGGACAAAAGCACTTAACAGGTACATAATCATGGCAAATAAAATGGATATGGAGTTAGTGAAACTTCAGGGTATCTTAGTGCAGTCTAGGCCCCCTTTATATACATTAAGTGCTCTAACTAGTTTTTTAATCTTCTACTGCTGTTGGTAAGCCTTGAGATTCTACAAATCTTGGTACGCTACTTATGGTTGCATCTTCCCAAGCAATTTACTTGTTTCATCCAAGAGAGACTAGCAGGATCTTATTGCTTCGATGTCTCTTACACTCACAAGGAGCTGGTGGTGTTGCAACCTCCAGTCATTGGGAATTCATCATTCATATCAAGTCACCTACTCTAGTTTTTAAATCATTCTGCTTAACAATCTTGTTTTATTGGCCAACATCCTAAAATTCAGCTAGTATATTTTAGTTACTGTTGAAAGGCAACTGAACCAGCATATTTCTAATGCCATTGAGGTCTATTCAGATTTGCTTTTGCTACTTGCTCATATTTTAAAGAATTTTGGCTGAACTTTGATTCTTTCTTATCGTCGGAGTCTATATGGCCTTAGGCTTTCAATATGCACTATTATCCAGTTTCCTGCCTTTCTGGGTAATTCTGTCAATAAGAGTTTGATCTTTGAGCTACAAGAGAGTGATGTGTTGTTTCTTGGACACCATTTTGATTTTAGATTAATATGTTACTTTATGGCGTGCAAGATTCATGATACTTATAGAACTTCTTTTACACTGTGCTCGACGCATGATACTCAAAGAGCTTGCTATATGTGTGTTTCTTGCATGTGCTACGTGTCAAACATATTTGTAGCTACAGAATATATATAATGGATTTTGTTCTTGGTTAAATTGTAAAAAGGTGCTGAAATTTTTATCCTATTCAACACCGACACTACAGATTTTCTCATATCAAACTACGTAGTTGAGTTCTCTGACTATCGTTTATTGTTGTTCATAGGTGGAAAATCTTACTCGGAAGGCCCAACTTCAAGAAATTGAGTTGGAAAGAACAACTAAACAGCTGAAGGAGGCAATTGCAGTTGCAGGAGAAGAAACTGCAAAGTGTAAAGCAGCTAAAGAAGTGATTAAATCACTTACAAGCCAAGTAAGATGTTTTCTTCTGAACGATGACAGTAATTGTATCCATTCAATTTTTTGAATTTATAAACGACAATAGCTCTGGACCTGGATAACCTTTATCCGTTATCTTAGTTTCTTAACGTCAGCATTTGACGTCAGATGAGCTGTAAAACAATATCTCGGGAGAAAAGGTACAGGGGAACTTGCACAAATAGCCCAGTTTTAAGTAATATATCTTCAAAGTAAATACTGTATGACATGGACTCGAGGCACCAATGAATATCACAACTCTTCTTGGATTCATTGCCCATGATCTCATCATGATTCCAGTCTTTAAAAGTGCTAATCCGCCTTCAACTTCGAAGTTTACCCTTCTTGTTTGAGGGTAAGGCCTTCACAGTGGGAAGTATCAAATATTTAGAAATTCTTCTTTATAAATGCATGTCTTTGGGAGGCTTTGCTTGGCTAGCTGGCTAGCTGCTTCTATAAATTTCGTTGATTGACCCTATGAATCCTGATGGTTTGGAATGGCCAAAATGTTTGATATCTTATTCCTAGATTTTGCTTGGATAGCAATGGAAAGAATTACTTAGAAAAACAGAAATTCACGTTTTAATTAAACTATTAAAGCCATCACCTTTAATTAAATAGGAGTAGAAGTTTGATAAAAGGTCTGAAAGAGAAAGAAATAAGTGAAATGGACCTTAAAAATCTACAGAAAAGGAGTATGAGGCTTGGAGTTCATTATTTTCCTTTCTGTTGGGTTCATCCTGTTCATTAGGCTTTTCTGCCTAGTACTTGTCTAAAAGTGTATCCACATGTCACTTTTTTTGTGAATTGTCACTTCACAATGCATTAACTTGAGTCATTTATATTGAGATCTAAAGAACATGAGAAAAGTTTGTTCGTCTATTTATCATCTTAATACCACCCAAAAATCTTGCTCGTGTATGCTTAGAGTTAAATACTATTCTTAGCATTTGTCTAGATAATGTGCCACGTTGTTTGTTTACCCCTTCTCCCTAACCTCTGCTTATGTAATCATCTTGTTATGGTCCTTTTCTCTGTTTGTGTCCTTGCACTATATAGTTGGATTTTATGTAATATTTTATATTTTTATTCATTATTTTACATACTTCATTCACCTTAAGATAATTATGTCAAGAGAGATATCAAGTCATATACTTCAGTGGTTGAATGTTTTAGATATTGTGGCATATGTTAGATTGTTATGATTTAAAGCTTGTTAAGACTGGGGAGCACACTCGTGTGTATAATGTGATGCCCCACTAATAGTCCCACGTCGGGAAATTAATGGAGTTTTCAAAGGGCTAAATGATGGGTCTTGAGAGGCAAGTGCGATATTGACTTAGTCAATTTTTGGAGTGGATTGAGCTAAACCACATGTTGAACTCAGTAGGTGGCAGGACTTGCATCGCGTCAATGGGCTCACGAGCCCAGGGGGCGTGACATATTACTGAACCAAGGACTATGTAAGTTGTTATAGATGTGGACCACTTCCATAAAATGGATAAACAGTACAAATTTCCACTTGGAACCAAATTCATTCTCTCAGTTATTGATAGCTTACCTTTAATGTAAACCCATTAGAGAGATGGAGCTGAAACTAGCAATTCTCAATGTTTCTGTTTGCTTAGTATTAAAGAGAAAAAAATAGGTAGATATTAAGTTAGAAAATTGATGGGAACTGTTGATTGTTTAGGTATATTTGGGTACCATTTTGTTTTTCTTCTTTTGTTTTTCCCAAAAAAGAAAAAAACACCATGATGTTGTGATTTTCTCCAAGAAGAGTTCTGGCGACACTCGCGCAGGGCGAGCGTTGCTGTCACTTGCTTCCCCTGGTCGCCACGTGTTCCATTAATCAAATCTAACCCCAATTTAACCCTAACCCAAAATTAAACCAAACCCTGTCACTTTGCTTTTGAGCGAGTGTCCTAGGACTGTCGCAAAAAGGCAGCTGTCCTTACACTTTTTCTTTCTCCAAAATCATTTTAAAAACACTGTTTCGAGTTTTGGTCAACACTAGTTTGATCCTACGCACAAGGCATACACTATCAACCCGCCACCATGCTTCCTGCTATCCAGTTTGGTCTTTTTTCATTGTGTGGGGGACGTTCCGTAGAGCGCCACCTCTCGGTATATATGGTCGAACAGCTTCTCGTTTTTGGAGAAAAAGATTTTGGCGGAAACCACCATCTCACCCCCGCCCGCCCGCCGCCAGCACCTATTATTTTTTTTTCTATATAATCTCCACTCTCATATTGCTGCTTAGGTTATATAAATATTGTACTTTTTAATCATGGAAACTATAGAAGAGAAATTTCCCATTATCACATGTGCGTAGTCTTCTAGTATAGGGTCCCAAGGCCATGTCTAGACAGAGCAAGAGCATGATGCGTCTGCAGAAGAGGAGATGCATGTTAAGGAAAAATAAAAAACTGAGAATAACCTATGTAAAATGAAATTGGAGAAAATAAAAAAGTTAGGGCAAAATGAAATTGACACAAATTAGGGGGAAGTCAAATCCAACTGAACACAAATAAATTAGGGGAATTTTGACAATAAACTCGTGTGGACTGTGGAGGAGGTGAAGGGAAGAGAAAAACATGAGAGGATTGAGTGTGTATCCATAAAGTGTTTGCGTTAGAAGATATTTCTATCAGAAAAAATATTCATATATGAGTCTCATCTTTCTAAAGTTTAATTTAAATTTCATTTTGGATAAAGTGATAGGAAGAATTATTTTAGTATAGTCCACTTGTTGCTTTTATATATGATATATACCCATGCATAAATTTCATGTTTCTGAACTCTGAATATTTTAATAGTAACTAGTTTAAAATTTCATTTTGGATATAAATAAGACTCTTTTAGCATATTCAAACAGTTTCTTTTAGACATAGATTAAACTAAAATGCAAATAACCTTCGTGGTGAATTTGTATCTTTTTTATCTGCGATTATAGCACGTGAAATTATCGTATTACCTGAAAACTTATGAAGCCTGTTAATCCACTCCAGAACTTTATTATTCTTCAATTTTCTATGCGTCTAATTTCTTTAGTGATCTTTGCTTAGCATGCTTGTTCCCAATCCTTAAATCAACGTTACAAAAAACTTCCAAATTTTAAAATTATATATTTTTTTATTGTATTTTCCTTCATTATCCTTTATTCTTTAATGAGTTCAAGCGCCTGAAGTCCCTTATTTTGTGTCAAAATAGTTGAAGGACATGGCAGAAAGGTTGCCTGGAGGGGGACTGAGAAATGGTGGCAAACTCCCTTCTTTAGCATCCTTCAGTAGTAGTCCTGCTTCAAGTGATTTTTCTGTGGCAGCTATTGACCAAATGAGCAGCTTGATCACTTCCCATGAACCAGATTCAAATGGTTCTGCAAATGGAGCTTTAGCAAACGTACCTGGTTCCAATAGCCACCACCGGAACAGAGTCGGTGGTCATTCAGAAGTAAGGAACGGTAGCAAACCACCTGATGCAGACCCGAATCACGAATCTGAATGGGTCGAGCAGGATGAACCAGGCGTTTATATTACACTAGTCTCTTTGCCTGGTGGAATGAAAGACCTCAAGCGAGTTAGGTTCAGGTATGTTTAAAGCATCTTCATGTCTATCCTTTATTTTTCTACATGACAGAAGCCATGGCATCATAGAAGCAATCATTTAGGAAAATGTAGGATATGTTTGCATCAACCTAATGCCTCAACTATCGTATAGGGTTCTAGAGGCACTTTTAAGAGCAGTCTAATGCTAGAGATGGCATTGTGTTAATAGCCTATTAACTAAGACTTAATTTTTACACTCTCTTTGTATATGATATGCAGCAAGACACTATTAATACAAGTGTCATTTGATTAGTCAATCTCATCTGTTGCCTGTTGCATTTAAACTAATATTCTTTTTTTTAATACTTTCTTTTTATATGAAAAGTTCCTCCATTATTTTTCTTGAGATTATTAAGCTTTAAACTGTTTTAACACACTGATAAATGTTTAGGCATACTTTAATGGATTTAGTCAGAGTTCTCCAAGGCTGTTACTTAATGACTTGATGGTCCTCTGCTATAAGATACAAAATTATATGTAACTTAGTTGTATGTTAAAACCAATGGTACCTTGATTTTGCAATGTATCGTCTAAGTCACAACCTATGTTGGTCGGGTACTTCTATTATGAAGCCATACCCGTACCCGAAACATACATCTAGTGAAACTTCATGGATGCTTCTGGGGTGTACGCATACCTCTCTTCAAACATGTACTCAGTTATAATATATGTTTTAATTTACAACACTTGCCATTCACTTCTTGGACTTATCCTACACTTCACATCTATTTCTTGAAACTCGTTAGACATGGGTCAAATTCATTTTTGCCGATATCCAAATTCAAAACTATAAATTAAAAGGTCGTTTGGGTGTCTAGTTCAGAAACTAGCAGATTCCAATTTATAATCAACATAATAAAAGAAACCTAAAAATGTTAGGAATTTTTAATGTAATAACACATGAAATGAAAAACAATAATGATCTCACGTAAATTATTATTTGATATATTTATAATAACACATGAAATGAAAAACAATAATGATCTCACGAAAATTATTATTTGATATATTTATAATATATATAGCCATGTCCCCGTACCTTACAATTTATAAATTTGTTGAGTCCTATACCGATGCCTGTACCCGTTTCCATGCAACTTAGGTCACAACACATATCTGACATTATAATGGACTATTACAGGGTTGTTTTCAGATATCTGTTAGTTGTAAAGAGTTTTTGGCTTCTTCTAGGAAAAAAACCAATTTCCCCTCCAGAGAAAATTTACAATCCCTGAATCCCAGAACATTTTATGATCCTTATCTTCTAACATGCAACAGACTTTAAAATGGGCCCACTGTAGCCTAGTTATGCTTAGTTTCATGAACCAGTGTGTTCTGAAATTTATGCCTTTCAACTATTAAGTCCTCTGGGTTTATTAATCCATTCAGAAAGTTATATGTAAGCTCGTCCAGGTTTTGTTTTCTGTTTTTTCTAAAAAAAGAATACTATAGAAGTTTCGCTAAATTTATGAACTTTCATATGTACAATCATATGTGTGTTCGCACAAATATGTATGCACACATATTGATAATGCTTAACAAGTGGTGTTTCTAATAAAGGCTTTGCATATGAGAGTTAGAATGTCAGATTAATATTCAATCGTTGATTGATTGTTGTATTCTGATACTTCCATATTGTTATGTAAATCAAATGTAATGTATGTTCGTTCCTATGGCATCTGCCAATTTTAGACTTTTATTAGCCTTGAGGCCGATTACAACCATTTTCCTCTCTTAATCTGTACAGTCGAAAGCGTTTCAGTGAAAGGCAAGCAGAGCAATGGTGGGCTGAGAACAGAGCCAGGGTTTATGAACACTACAACGTCCGCATGGTTGACAATAGATCCGCTGTCAGTGTTGGTAATGAATAATGTACCTTCATCCATAAAGGTTGAAATATTCTTTTAACCTTTTTTCCCCTCTTGGTACTGGGGTTTTTCCTTCTTTCCCCCCTCCTATTGGAGCCAAAGCCGCAATCGCAAGTTGTAAATGTGGGTTTATTTTATTTTAGCCCTTGAAAAGAATTGGTGGGGCTCGGTATAAAAGGAATATGAGTTGGGGGTCTTGGTGATTTTTCTCTCTATGGGGAATAGATTGGGTGTGGGTGTGAGAAATGTATATTCATAGTAGCCGGGTTATATTTTGCCTTGTAAATTCTTGAACTACTTGCAGTGTTCTCTCTTCTTGCATCTTTTTGCTCCTTTCTCAATGTTTCCCTTTGGTTTCTCTTTAAAGTATCACCTAAGCAATGTGTAACAAAAGTTTAGAAAGTAAAGCTTGTTCAACTGGCCATTCTTCTCCGCAAGATATGGGAAATCTCTACAGTCCCAGGAGTGTTGTATTTGGTGCTACTGTTGTTGCTTTTGTGCTACTGTTGTTGCTTTTGGTTCTCAAGCCCCAGAAGTCTTATTTTCTCCCCCTATTTTTTCCGTCCTCATATTCAACTTTCCTCATCAAGTGCAGCTGCCACTAGCTAGATGGCTGAAACAGTGATTTTTATATCATGGCTAATTGCTGATAAACCCACTGTAGTTCTGCCAGCGTCGATAGACCTCCGAGTGAACTTTTTTGGCTCTTTTACCCCTAGAGAAAGAAGAAAGTGAAGATTTTTGAGACTAGACCTCTTGAGGGTAAAAGAGTCAAAACGTTCAGTTGGCAACAGCGTCGGCGCTCTATCTGCGACTGATTCAGCAACAGGGGGCCACCTGCATTTGGTCAGTAATTCCATCCGCAGTTAGCCTTTACATCATTTGGGGCAGATTTGTTTCCCCCTTGTTGTGCAAAAAAGAAGCGTACTAACGTGAAATAAATACCCCACCAAAGCAATCTAGCTAATAAGCGAAACTACAAACAACATGAAACTCACAACGCAAAACTCAGAGGACCGACGAGCAATTATCCTGTTAAATCATAATCGCCGCTGATCGGTTAATGTCTGTACAAAAATAATGGGGCTAATGCTACAGTAAATATCCCCAGCAAAATGAGATTAATGCTACAGTAAATATCCCCAGCAAAATGAGATTGCTTTTTTGCTTGTAGAATTGTTTCTTCTCAAACCCCTGAAGCCAACAAAATGTAAACCAGGGCAAAGGTATTTCCCGTGTGAAAACGAGCAAGAGCACATAGAGGATGACAACAGCAATCCCCAAAGGAACTAATAACTGATGACCCAGCCTGAACCGTACGATTTGGATGAGAGCTTTCCTGCAATAATTAGTGTAATAAATATTGTCATCCACCCCAAAAAAAATAAGTACATCAGAAATGATAAACAGAATAAAAAAATCACATATTAAAAAGGTAATGTGGCATTGACCCTGTATGTATCACCCCAAAAAAAACCTTCCATTACTTGACTGATATTATAGGCATTAGTTATTGTGCATCAGTGGGGTGGACAGCTTTTAGAAGGGCTATAGAAGGCCTTGGCATGCCAACTTACAGCTAAATCATTAAATTTCAAGCCAAAAACAATGTGGGAAATTGGTAATTGTCAATGCTGGTTAGTTAATTTTCTACGTTATTTGAGATAGGTGTGGTGATAGTTAATTTTAATGATATGTTGTACGTGTGCGTTGTCTATTGCATGCTGGTACTATTAGGTATGAGTTCTAGAGTACATTATCCTGTTATGTCAAAATCAAGATTTCCTCTATACTTGTCATGTTTGCATAAAGTCTTGACTCTCATTATATCCAATATTCTGAACTAGAACATTTTGCAAGTATTATATTCACCGTGCATAATTTTTCCTTTAGTCGGTCATGGAATCAGCTGTGCACCCCAGAAAAACCGTCTCACCTTAACCAACAAATTATCAGCCTACAAGGTGTCCTTACGTCATGAATAATTGATGTCTAGCAGGGGGGAGCAAACAACGAAATTGCATTGCTGAAAATAGTTTAGAGTAGTTGCGCTGACAGGTTTCATTTCACTGACACGTCCGCTGGAATTACAACCACTGAAGTTGCTCATTGTATTCTATAGTTAACCAAATTCGTCCTCTTATCTCCAAAACCTTTCTACTCCTAATTTAGTAACCAAACTTGGCTCTAACCAATCAGATAGCGACGTATCAAATTATCAATTGCAGTTACATGGGTAGTGATTTCTGGTAGAAATTTGGCTGGAAATGCAACCCTGACATATGGTATAGTATTTGAATGGATTTGGTAACGACGCCTAACTAGAACCCATAACCACAAATTCAACGAGGCCTGCATGTTTTCCTGCTGCTCAGGTGTCTGTTTATAAGGCTTTGCTCCATGCAATTGGTCTGTTACAGATTGTGGTGCAAAAGGAACTAGCTATAACACGATTTACAGCTAAAATAGCCTCATTTTGTAGACATAAAGACTTTTTACTGCAAAGACATAGTAGTCTGAAGAGGGGGAAGAGAATATATCGATGACCGTCACATTATTCTCTAGTGTTCCAAAACACGCTCTATCCAGCAGATTTACTCTCCTGAGTACTCACACCCGACACCAAAACATGTTGGGCACTGTTTTAAATATCGGCCGATAATCGATATTATCGGCCGAGTTATCGGATTTGGGAGCTCTCCGCTAGGATAAATTGGATTTTTAATCGGTTATCGTTTTTCTAGGTTTATCGGCGATTTATCGGCGTTATCGGCACTTATCGGCCGATAAGTAAGACTTTTTTATCGGGATTATCGGGATTATCGGCCAATTTGGACTAACATTATATTTTTTCAAGGCTATGATGCAAGTTTCGCTTTCTACAGTTAGTTAATGATTCTAAACATGATGATTTACATTTTGGTATGTTTATATTTCATTAAGCATGATTAGATTACATTTTTTAATTGGTATATTATATATACACATTATTTAGTATATCACTCCGATAAATACTACTTATCCCCGATATATCCCCGATTTCCGCTATCCGATAAGGATTTTGGCCGTCCGATAAATCCCCGATAACCGATATTTAAAACCTTGATGTTGGGTAACTGAAACCTGCTCGATTATGCAGTCAAACTGCACTGCATAATCGGGCGGTGAAAGAGCATGCGCCAGCATAATAATGCAGGCACATAATATACCAGACCGGACCCGCAATTAAATTATCCTAAAGTCTCGCGATCGCAGCTTCAAAAGATTTCAAAAAATATGGTGCTTCAAAACCCTAGGCCTAGTCACCCCCATGCAGCCTCCTCTCCACCGACACTAGTTGCTGTCGATCAATCCTTTCGACTACCGATGTTTAGATGCTGACCGCCATTGTCTCCTGCTGCTGTTTCCACCACCGGTTGCTACGAGAATGATAAGAAAGCCTAGATGAGTTCTATTAGTTTTTTAAAATGTTATGACTTGTGCGAGTGTATAACGACTTTGATTTGAATAGCATGAGGTATTAGTCAGCTTTTTGTGTGGAATGTTTAATATTTTTCATGAATTATTATGTTTTTAAATATGATAAATAACATATATATTAAAATTTTCAAAAATTTATAGTTCCGTGTGATCCAATTAATCGCCACATCATCCAATTAATCGCTGCCTGATACCAAACCATGCGCATAATGATACAGTGTTTTAGAATCTCGATTATTCTCCACTGTCATATTAAGGGGGTTTCCAACAGGTAAGAAATGAAAATTTAAAATCTGCAAATTAAGATTATTCCTAGCTGTTTTTTCTGGAATCCAGCAGGCACCTACTGCTTAACACCAGCTATAAGTAACAACTTGAATCAAGAAACAAATAGCAAACTACTGAAAGAGAGCATTTGCAATAAACTGAATACCTTTCATGCCTCGGTATTAGTATGGACAAAAGTAAGTTGGGAGAGATAGTTGTTCTCAGCAAAATCATGTAGTGTACGGGGTGCTTTTGATCCTTCATTGGTAGTCTTCTCAGCCTCTCGTTTTAGGGCTTTCTTCCTCAAAGTGGAATCCTGCAAGGGCAAGGGCAATTAGAATACAAGGTCTACAAAAATAGAACATATAATGGTCACAAATAGTAGTGTAACAGAAATAGTTGCAGTTTAACAACTAATACAATAGCACGCATTAGGATTTTGAATGTCCTGATTAATCATAAAGTGATAAATTACAAGGAGATGTTTGATTTGTTTCTACTCCCCGACTTTTACAGAAATTCTTTTTCAGGTCTGTGCATGTGTTGTGTCAGATCCCCGCGCGCAAAACAAAAAAAAAGAAACAGAAAGGGGAAAAAAGCATTCACTCATGAAAATGCAAAAAAAAAAAAGATCAACAGTGATATAAAAGGAAAGAAGAGGAAGAGAGAAAAATAGGTTAAGCACCTGTAAAAATTCCAGCATTTGCTCTTCGATGGTACCCCTCATTGCCAAGGTTTCCACGTACACAGGACGAGTAGCACCCATGCGATGAGCACGACTAATCACCTGCTCCTCCATGCTGATTAAATATAAGAAACTTAATGATTCGGTGCAAATTAGGTATAAATCAATAAGTAAAAGTAAGAAAGTGAATTTGCCAAGTCAAGGAAAATGGCCATGTATAGAACTAAAAGTCTTAACATAACTCTGAATGCCAAGCAAACTTTAAAAATGATATATGCCTTACAAATTTTAACAATTAGAGATACATATTAACTAAAATGATATATAAGTATCAGTAATTCTGAAATATTTTTTTTCCCAGCCTAAATAAGTAAATGGTTAGCAGTCTACAAACCACATGAGAGTGTAAGTATTACCTTCTATCCCATATGGGTTCCATCAAAAACACAAATGAAACAAAACTCAAATCAAGGCCCAGTGCTGCACTTCCATCCATCAAAAGAACCATACAACTTGGATCATGTTGAAATATCAGTAATGACTTCATCTGTTGCAAAAGCAGAAGAACAGATGTTAAGTCCGCAGAAGATCCAACTGTTTAAAAAAATCTGTTGATGGAAGCATACCTTCTTACTAGAAGGCATCGGGCTGTACATTCCCACATATCTGATGCCAGCAATTGTTAACTGAAGGGGAAAAAAAGAGTACAATTCATAAATTCAAATCAACATTTTAAAGAACCTGAAATGTAACCATCTAACCAAGATATAGCTACCTGCTGTTCAATGACATGTATATGCTCCAGAAACTGAGAAAAAATTATCACTTTCTCAGGCAATATCTTACAAGGCGGACCATTATGACTGCTCTCACTCTCCTGGCACCCAAACATGCTATAATTGCTCTTTTGCATGGGAAGAATAATTTCTCTACTGTGGATGCTCTCTAAGTAGTGAATTCTCCTGCTGGATTCTTGCAAATCCTTCAATCTCTCTATCAAGTATGCAACTTTGCTGCTTTTTGTTGATTGCCAGTCAGGATCCCAGTCATCCTGTAGAATGCTAGGCAAACTCATTTTGGAGAAAAAGAGAGGTGGAGAGAATGAGAACATAATGGGAGATAAAAGGAAAATGGCTCTGTTGTTACATACCTGTTCATATGAAGGTTGCAGCTCAATAAGATCTTTGGGAACAGGCCACTTTGGATTTGGATTTTCTGGCCGTGCTAATGCTTCAGGAGACTGCATGACATAATGGTTGCCACAACCAGGGAAAGTGCATTTCTCACTATCTAAAGCAACACAGTCTAGGCACAAGAGATGCCTACATGGGGTAATAACAGGTAAACGGCACCAAACTTTGCACCTAAAAAAGAAATGTGAAAAGAAGGATTGTAAATCTTGAAGAATGATTAACGAACATGTTCTTATGTACTGATTACCTGAAACAGCTGCACCCATGTAGAAGTGAATACTCTATGAAAACATATTCTTCTGAGTGAGGGTCTAGGCCTTGTTGTACCAATAAATCCATTGTTTCCTGAATATCCTGACCAGCATCTTTTACATTGATATGCCCAGCCACACAACAAGACAATCTAACATTCCTGATTGTGTTACCACGGAATTTCCACTGTTTAGGATTGAGAAGTGATTCAACATGAGATGGATCATTCCAGTCAGCCATCAAAATATTGCGACGAACAGTAACAGCTAGTTCATTGTAACTCCTTGCATGCTCCTCATTAAAATGTAGATAAATTGCTTTCTTTATGCAAGGAGGAATATTTCTCAAATCCTCTTTCCTCGCGCTAATCATGATTCTCTGAAGTAGGAACAGTAAACGAGATCGTCCCTCTTCCATCAGAGATTCAAAAGGTCTAAGGATGCCAACCTCCCATGATTCCTGACTCTGGCCATAAGCTTCTTCATGGAGAAACTTAAGCATAGGTTGAAGATGACCCACATGGCTGGTTGGTGTATCTGGAGTTGGTGTACCAGTTAAAATCCACCTATTCGTTGCAGCAAGTGCAATAGCCATTTGCAATTTGTTAGTCAAGTTAACACTAGAGCCAAGTGTGTGACCTTCATCTAAGACTATTCTAAGCCAGTGTACTTGCATTAGTATGCTCCTCTTATGCAATGACCATTCTGCACTTAATCGGCTGAATGTAGTTATAACGACATCATAATCCCATGCCAGATTATGTGCAGAAGGCTTTTTGTTATCAGTCCAGACATAAACACGCAGCTGGCCAGGCCTGACATGCATCTGAATTTGGGTTTTCCAGTGATCAATCAAATTTGCAGGGACGATGATGAGCGTTGCGCCAGATAAATAAAGCCTGACTAAGTCCACCGGTTTTGTAAGAGCGATTTTTAGGGCAGTTAAATCAAATGCCAAATTATCAAGGGTGGATGGATAAAACCACCTGGTTGTACCTCTTTCAACCTTTCTTACAAGACCAAATGCACGAAATATCTTATGATATCCGGGGGCATTTTTGCCCGAGAGCATCTGAGCGTCTTGAAATGCAGGACGTCTTAAGCCAACAGTTTCCATCTCTCGAAGTTTGTTGTGTGAAAGGTTTGCCAGCCAAGTTAACGCCTTCATTGTTTGAGAATTTAACAACATAGAATGCTCCTTGAGCACACTAGTAAAGAATGACACATTTTGTTCCTCTTCTTGGGGTGTCCCTTTGGTATAAAATCCTGGAAAATGTGTTATTTTCCGTTTGTAGTTCCAGGTCTCCTCTGGATCTGCACAACTCCGATGTAAAGGATCAGTGTTCATACTACAAAACCATGCAGCACTAGCATCAGGTAAACTCCTCTCATTCAGTTTACGCCACTTGCTACAAGCATCACATTGTACCCAAGTCTCAGTAGACTGAGAAGAACCAGCATCATCCTTCCTGTTCCTTTTGTGACTGTTGATAGATACTAGCGAGATGGCACTAATTTCCTCTGATTCAATCTTCGAATCATTCAGAGCTGCAGCTTTTCTTTTCCCTTCCCAACCTCCATCTTTTTCATATGTCTCCAAAAGGTTTCTCTTAATTCGACTCAAGCTTCGGGTGCATCTAAGAATACGTGTTGCTTGCATGAGAGGTGCACTTCCACAGGTTGAATCACCCGAGTTCACGACAGAATAAGCTAGAGAGTCTGTGAATTTAGGAGACATTGATTTGCTATGTCTTCCTGAACTGGATTCTGGAACTTCAATCGAACTGCATTTCAGAGGCAAGTTACTAGAACAGAATTTCCCCCTCCGCCCATTCTGACCAATAAATCTTTTCCAAGTTGACATAAAGTTCATGGAAGTAAAATTATCAGCACTAAGTTCATAGTAACCACATCTCCTTTCAGACTCATGCATGCACCATACCACATCTACTCCTTGAGGAGGATCAGCCAAAGTTCCATGTGTTTTTAGAATAAGAGAGAGTGTTGTTACTGTCTTCCCTAGACCAGGCTCATCACAGAACATTCCACCACGAAAATCATTTACCGTAGGATCCACACCGGTAGATATTTCACCTGAAACAGCATTTATGTATAAGGAAAATCCTTCTTCTGTTGAAAAACTCATATATAAAGGATGTGGCAGCACCTCAGCACTGTGCTCGCGTCTCAACATCCAGTCAACTGCAGCCTCCTGGTGAGGGAAAAGTTTAACGTTCATACATGGAATTACAGATGAAGCTAAGCCTCTCAGATGACGACAAGTGCATGCAACCCTAATGAGATCATTTGAACGAAGTGTACCCAAAATCTTTGTCAGTACATCATCAGCAATGTCCCAGAGGCCAGTACCTGCAGGTGCAACTTCAGGTTTTAGTCGAGTAGAACGGGACATTTCCTCCTTTTGTACACTGGACAACATCTTAAATATTTCATGGAGATCAAATGAGCTTCTATTAACAGCACCAGAAGAAATATTATGCATCATGCACCCAAGAACATGACAATCAGAACAGCCCCAGATGCTCTCATCGTGCATTTGAAGATAAGTGTCAGTATTCTCATCTAGCACAAGCAGTGAACTTCGAGTTTCCCAGTCACACCTGTAAGCAGATCATCCTGATTTGGTTTAGCATGGTAGCAAATTATCTGTCTCAACTTGAATGGCTTCACAAAAGAAATAAATATCAGGTACTAACAAACAGAAGTTCCTGTGTAATCAATGGCATGGGAATACAAGCTCCCATAGTACGGCCTTCCCAGTTAGCGTAATCTACTATCAGCAACTGCCATCAGCCACACCTAACATAACACAACCATGCTACCATTAATGCATAAACCCACGCCCATACTCTCTCAGATTATGACAATTCTATCCACCTTTTTTTTTTGGCATCAGAACCTATCCAACATTATTAGTGTGTTTCATGAGGTTGATTGAATCAAGACCTATGACAATTTTTATTGAATCAAGACCTGTGATAATATCTATCCCTCGACCCACAAACAAACATGAAACCAGATTATTTTTCAGTACCTCTGTTTATGAAAGACTTAGCTTATCAAGACAACTATCTTCCAGAGAAGATAAGATTCATCTGGACTAGCATTATCCCGAAATATGGGAGGTAAACGTGTGCAAATCACTAAAAATTAGCAAGTATATCTGATTTAAAAGGTTAAACCTAATTATAAACGTGTATTGATACACACTCTTGCCCCTTCATATTACAAACATGTACATAATGCCTTTTTTTCTGAAAGAACACTGGCTAACTGATTAATCCTTTAATATTTCAAAGTTTCCTATTTACTTGATTTGTTAATCGTTCGAAAACATGATTCCCGTGTATAAATATACAGACAAAGTTAGAGTTTTCAGCAAGGAGCATGGACAGCTGGGCATAATCTATTCACCCTAATTTTGAGTTTAGACAGGTACAAATTTTATCAGAACGTCCACACACAAGTAAGTGTTTTGAACCATTAACGGGCAGGATAAGGGCAGATATTAGGAATTTTAGCCGCTGTTTTCATGATTTAAACCACCACAATAGTGTAGCAAGTGGTCCGATAGGATTTGCATTCAATTGAGACTATGTTTAGTAGCATCTTAATAGAAGGAGCTATTTTCTTGATTACAACTAATTTGCCTACAAATTTGAAATTTCCAATCAAATACCTGACGTGCTTGAACACGGAAGCAGCAAGAGCCCCCCGCTTCGGGAACTGCCACCCGGACCAAACCTCGATCGGCAAATAAACATCAACCAACACCACCGCCCTCGCCTCCTCCCTCACAGAAACCCCCAAAACCCTAGCTTTGATCTTCAAACACCCAGCAGACACCAACGCATGGATCTGATGGACAATGCTGACGCTCCCATTGACGGGCACAAGCCCTGCCCTCCTCTTCCTCTTGGAAAACGATGGAGAATTCGCTGCCGAGGCATCCTCGGGCGCTGATTTAGGGTTTTGGGGTTGAATTGGGAGGAGTAGGGTTCCGGATTCGGATCGGAACCCGAATACATTGGGGCCATCGCTGAAGAGATTGCAGGACGTTAACGGAGCTAGGGGTTGTGGATGACAGATGTAGAGGACAGCGCCGAGG
>NC_033800.1:54673521-54685653 GCF_001876935.1 Asparagus officinalis | reverse complement strand
GATGACAGATGTAGTAGGACACGCCGAGGAGCCGCAGAGCTTGTAGCCGGAGAGAGGGTCGTCGTCGGCGTTGCTATCCGAGCTCGATGGGGACGCCATTGGAGGCTAAAATTAGGGTTAGGGTTTTGGGGGAAATTTTAGGGTTTGAACTTTGAAGGACGTTGGGGATTGGGGATTTTGGAGGGAGGAAGGGTGGTTTCCGGGGAGAGAGAGAGAGAGAGAGAGATTTCGGTAAACGGTTTGGATTGGTCCGGGATATCACATTAATATTCATCACAAAAATCAGTAAATATTTTTTATTTTTTCTTCCTCTTTATTTTGTATATTTAAGGCTTCTATTTCTGTTTACTCTCTAAACTATTAGGCTTATCATTTTTGTCCCTCCTGAACTATATTTTTTTTATTTCATCTTACCTAAACTATTAGTTCAATCCACACTTACTTCTTGAGCTATTTTCAATTTCATTTAAATCTATATATAATTTCATTCTTATCTATTTGAGCGATCACTTTCCTCTTATAATTTCATCCCCATCTATTTGAGCTATCAATATCCTCTAATAAATCTATTTAAAACCAGTCACAAACTAATAGTATGAAAAGTGATAACTAGGAAAGTAATAGTTTAAGAAGTATGGCGGAATCAAAATACTTCAGAGGGGTAAACATGAACAAATTTCATTGTCCCGAGGTAAGTTTGGACTAATATGACGGAAAAAATTTTAATAGTTCGGGGACACGCGGCATCTGAAGCTTGAAAACTTTTTTTTTTCTCTCTTCAATTTTATTGTCAGGAGTCCTTTTTTAACTATCATCCTCATAGAAAAGTATTCACTTGTGATATTTTTGAAACATTATGTATTATATAATAATGCATACCTCTTATATCATGCATTAATGTAGTATGTTACGTAAATGAGTTGACATCGTTGTATCATATTTTATTTTACTCGGGTTGTTAGTTTACATTTAAAAAAACTTGACTTCTCCCATTTGTACCGAGGAGGAGATGTAGTAAAAAGTAAATGAAGTCATACCCGGCCCATAATTAAGCTCTGCAAGCAAAGTTGGGTGGGAGCTCTTTTTTTGATCGGACCAGTAATTTTCTTTTGGGCTGAGCTAAAAGCCACAGGCCTGGCGAAAAAAGGGGTTTTTTTTTTTTTTTTGTTTCTTTGTTTCAGCTCCAAGGCAAATCTTTTTCTGTCGAGAACAGACGCAAAAAGAGTCTCTCCTTTTTTATATTTTTTTCATTAAAAACTGGTCGGAGAAATTTTTGAGGGAGGGGATGGCGAGAGACAGCTGCTTGGCTCGCATCGCAGCAGGTGCTGCTATTGGCGGTGCCGTCGGCGGAGCAGTTGGTACTATCTCCTCCTCTCTATTTCAAAACCCTAAACCCTAATTTAGCCTCGTTTTCATGAGTTGGGTTTTCTAGATCTTCTGTAGCTACCATGATTGGATGAAAGTTTGGATTTTTGGAAGGGGCGCTTCTTCAATGGTGAAACGAAGTGATTAGGGTTTAGGAAGTTTGTGCTTCTATCTGTAGAGATAGAGGCTAGGTACTTTTTCCTCTGTTTTTTAATTTATTTTAAAATATTTGATTTATGTTCAACAAGATGGCTTTTTTTTTCGGTCTCTTATATTTAGAACTAGTAAAACAATAAGAAATAATCAACTGCACCAGATAGATATATATTTATTAGAATCCATGAAAACTGTCCAGCTAAATATCAGTTGTTCTAATAGTTACAATCTTTTTCTCTTCAAAATCAAGTCAAGATTTTGTTCAATATATGGAATAGTTCCCTTTACTATCATTTATGAGCACTATTGATTTCGGTGCACGACTTTGGTACTTTATGTAAGACCGGTGAGTATGACCATACGAAGTCTCTTAAAGAAAATGCTGCTTTACTTTTCCTATACCTCACATAATGCACTTGCAGAGTTGCAGTAGTCCTTGTCATCCATCTACACCTCATTAGTTTATACAAGTTTCAACTAAGTACATATTCTCTTTATATATCTCATTAAGTAACCACGAAGCAAAATTGCTTATTCTAAAAGATGGAGGAAAAACTAAGTAATAGCATAAGTCGATAATAGTTTAATGCCTTCAAATAATGTCAACACCTATGAAAGAACTGACAAACAGCTTCATGCACCTTTGTTTAACTTATTTGCTTATATAATCGTTTTAGATTAGAGGTTATAGTCTTGAAGTTCAGCCAACTGACCCTTTTATGAACATTGCAACTATTAAGTCCTTAGTGTAGGCATCGAAAATTGCCTATAGGTCTCCACAAACGGTTCAGCGTTAACGAGCTACGATGAACATCACCATCCGATCCACATGAGCCTAATCGACGTCGACGAACGACTGAAGTGAATCGACGAGCTACATGAGCGGATAGGACTTCGGAACTACGAAGACCCGGACCAATCGGGAACCCGGCGGTGTTCACAAAAAGGACAACGTCCTTCGTGCCTCGACCACTCTACAGATAATCCAACCACCAGAGCGGATCGAACTCTTCGTCAGGCATCCAACGCACCCGGAATCACTCAAATCCGAGTTCGGACGAAGAATCTACGGGGAAAACAACTCAAACACCTCAACGGGTCTCCGGAATTCCAAAACACCCCCAGGGGTGTCTCGGAAATCCCGAGACACCCTAGGGGTGTCTCGGAAAATCCGAGACACCCCTAGGGGTGTCTCGGATTTCTGGAGACACCCCAGGGGTGTCTCGGATTTCTGGAGACACCCCAGGGGTGTCTGAGCCCCCTACCTACCCCCTACCTACTCCTAAACACTATAAATAGCCCCCTTGGGCCTTTGGAAAAGGGGAGGATTTTTGGAGAGCCTTGGCGAAGCCCTGCTGCAGTGAAGAGTGCCCGTGTGCTTCAACAAGGAGAGGAGAGTTCTTCATCAGAGCCTTCATCACCCGTTCCCCCTGATCCTTAGTATTAGCCTTTAGCGTTAATACTAAGAAGAGCTAATACCTCGCTTTAGCCGAGGTATACGCTTATAGCTTCTAGATCTCACGCGGATCGACGAAGCTCTGTCCGATATTTCTGGATCAGAAAATTTCTAGATCTCACGCGGATCAACGAAACTCTGTCCGATTTATCCGGACCAGATCTGAGTGCCCCGGTGGTCCACGGATATCAACATCCCCGTCACAGGCCAAAGACCCACGCAAGCGAGACCGCAGACAACAGTTCAAAGAAGGCCTCTTTTCCTCCTCCTCCAGATCCGCCTCTCCAAACGGGTACAGAAAGGTAACCTCTTTCAGAAATGTTTGCAGGTCCTTCGGCTCAAAAATCCAAGACCCCGTTGCCGCCGCTGCACTTACGCCACGTGACGTCCCCACGTCGTCCAACATGGTCGAGATCGCAGATCCGGACTCCTCCTCTGCACTTGCACCACGTGACATCTCCGCGTCGTCCAACGTGGTCGAGATCGCAGATCCAGACTCCTCTTCCGCCGAGGAGATGGCTTCTGAAGACGCTCCCGCAGTGTCAAAGAGAACACGACAAAGACAACGTCAACGTCTTGCTCGTCAGCTGGCCGAGGCTTTGGAGCCAATGGATGAGATCCGCTATAACGTGGATCCAAAATCCAGGCAACGCCGGGAGCAACCACGGCAAACAACCAGCCCCTCCTCCGAAGCAGAAACAAACAAATGGGTTCATGTCAAAAGAACCCGTTCTACTCTCGAGGAGCGAATCCAGAAGCGCCGCGCCTTGCGTGCGCATGCCCGAGCCCTGGTCCAAAAAGCACGAGAAATGCTAAAGGGAGAGGCCGTTAAGAGATCGCCGAGATCCGAACGAGTTTGGATGCCGAAGGCCAAATCAACGCCTAAGGTAAAAGCAGGTAATATTGCTCTCCAACCTTCATCAATTTCAGATCCCGAACCTCTGGAAAAGCCCCACCGCAGCGCGGATTTCCCCAAGTTCAAGAATCCTCCGAAGGATCGTATCGGTACTCTACCCGAGAATCGAGGAAAAGCACTTGTCAAAGGGAGCTGGAGATCGCTGAAGGAGTTTCAAGCTAACACCCAGACCGGGAGTCGTACACGACCTCCTAACAAATCGATCTCTGCAACAACCCGCTTGGCGATGTGTGCAGAAAATCAGGAGCCCGTTAAGGTTTCACCCTCGCAAAGGTGTGATTCCAAACGTGTGACTCCTGTAAAGGCCAACAAGGCAATGTCTACTCAGAAGAAGACGCGTCGGACAGACGAATGCGTTATACCTGAGAACCCATGTGAGTAGCCGATAGGTTACTCTGACGGCAACGTCAGTGAGTTGTACTATCAGACTGGGGGTATGAATGAATCTCAAAAGAGAAACACCCGGAAAGCGGATTCTCACTGTCCGTGTACCAAATTCATCAGGGCAGTATTATCAGCCTGTAGCTGCCCCAAGACCGCTCCACACAGGGTCTCGATATTCGAGGGAATTTCCGATGGAATGATGAAGCCCAAATCAAGGCATTCCCACCAAAGAGGATCGGCTGCTCGAGATGATGAACTCCTAGAAGTTACCATCAACACGGTCAACAAGGGAAAATCTCCAATTGTTCCAAATGATTCTGACCCTAATTTCTCTCCAAGAAGCGGAGTCAATTCGGGAATGGCTCAGCTTCAGATAGAAGCTGTCGGATATGACAATTCCCGTGGGATCCATGAAGGAGTCCATTCCGATGATGCACTCTCGGATTCCTATTCCGCCCTCGCTTCTGATGACACAACGTCTAGCATAGGGCAAGCTCGAGAGGTGGTGGTCGAAATCGTCATGGCCAACGCACCACCCAAGAATACTGGGGGTGGCCCCACTAAAATTAACAGCGCTGGGGGTGGACCCACCAGTGATGATAGCGCTGGGGGTGGACCCACCAGTAGTGACAACACTGGGGGTGGCCGTATGATTCCTCTCGAAACTTATCCGAAACAGGATATGGGTGAGGCCGAAAAGATAAAGGAGCTCGAAAGAAAAATCGACGCCCTGATGTCTACTCGAGAGGTGAAAGGACCGGCATTCCGTGTCCTTATCCGAAAAAGTGGGATTCGATCCCGTATCCGGCGAAGTTCAACCTGATCAACTTCACGCCGTTCGGCGGGAAGGGCTCGCCCACTCAGCATCTAATCTACTTCAAGTCTCACTTGGGGGTGATTTCGGGCAACGAGTCTTTGATGGTACGGTCATTCGTTGGCACCCTTCGCGGGCCCGTCTTCGATTGGTACCGCCGTCTCAAGCCCGGAAGCATCAACAGCTGGGAGGACCTGGAAAGCAAGTTCCTCGCCCAATTCTTTGATGATGACACCGAGGTGTCGATCAGGACACTCTTCGACGAGAAACAAAAAGGCGGAGAGTCGGTGGATACCTTCATCAAACGCTTCCGCAATCAGGCAATGAACTGCAGGGATCCCGTCACGGAGGAATTCATCTTGCAGACTTGTCATAACAACTTGTCCGTTAACATCTTGGATGTTATGGGAATGGAGCCGCTCAATACCTGGAAAGAGTTGAAGGCTCGAGGAGAACAGGCTGAACGCTTCATCAGAAGGCGGAAGGTCGAGAGAAACCAACCAATGGTTAATCCTCTGAATTCGGATCTCGTACCTCATGATGAAGGGGACGTGCCTGCAACAGTTATTGACGATAATCAAACGTCACAACAACAGTCCTGGGAACAACAGGAGAATTCAGACGAGGAGCTCCAAAACGAGTACTCGTTCAAAGACGAAGACGTTCCAGCTATCTTCGAGACCCTTCTCGAAAACAACAAAATCAAACTCCCCCCCATCACGCATCAGGAAGAAGATGATGATTCTGCGGATCCAACGTACTGCGAGTACCACAGAAGGATCCTCCATCCTACCAAGGATTGCTTTGCTCTCAAGAATAGCATTCAGACCTTGGTTGAAGCCGGCGTCATAACGCTAGGGTAAGCCAATTGAGAACGGCAAAACTCCGACGAGTATACGAGTATAAACTGCTTCTCAACACTCCGACAAGTATAAGAGTATAAACTGCTTCTTGACACTCCAAAGAGTATATGAGTGTAAACTGCTTCTCAATCCTCCGACCGGTATAAGAGGTTAAACTGCTCCATGATACTCCAAGAGGTATATGAGTCTAAACTATTTCCTACCATTGACGGGAAGTTCCTGGAGGATATTACGCTAATATTCTTAAGGATAACCCGGTCGGATAACAAAATCAAACCCAGTTCCAAGAGAGAAGCTGGGGGTGGATAATCCAATGCATCGGGAAGTTCCCGAAAGAATACCACAGGGGTATTCTTAGGGATAACCCAATCATTGTGGAATTGGTGAACAAGAAATTCACATTCAAACTCTAAAAGTCAGAATGTCCCTTCTTATTCCCTAACTCTTATGAGTTATTTTTGTGAGAAGAGATCCAATCCTCTGATAGGTTAATATTTCCTCACCAAACCATCCACTGATCAAATCAAACGACAGTGGACCCAGTAACCAAACCTTCCGACAGTTAGGGTTATCCGAATCTTTTCGATTCTCGGAGTGGAGATCCCACTCCTAGTTTCACCATTCTGGATTCTGGGGGTGGAGATCCCACCCCAAGTCTCCTTTCCGGCCGAAGATAGAATATAAAATTCTTCCTCTTCAGCACCGGGAGATAGAATATAAAATTCTTCCTCTCCCGTTTCTCAATCTGTCTTTGCTTTTAGAAAAGACACGATTGTCAAATCCGGGCACTCGATGCACGGGGAATTTTATCCCGAAGCCTGAGTAGGGATAAGTCAACGCCTAACACGCGTTGCCGGGTAGTCTATTCCCGTGAGAAAGACGAAGTCTATGTATTCAAAATCATAGCATTAAGTCTAAGAGAAGCAATTCTCTTAGCACAACGTTACATGTGAAACGGGTTTTAATAATTCACATGCTAGCCCGATTCAAACGGTAATCGGTAAAGGCACATCAAACCCGTTGATGGCTGGGGGTTTGCCAAAAATCCCAAAGTCTATGTCTAACACGCATTGCCGGTTAGTCTTTGACCGTAAAAAGGACAAAAGACCACATATTCAACATTGTGGCAGGTTGTTATTAATAACACCATAATCCGTGCCTCACACGCACGGGGAATTTTATCCCGAAGCCTAAGTAGGGATAAGTCAACGTCTAATATACGTTGCCAGGTAGCCTATTCCTGTAACAATGGTGAAGTCTACGTATTCAAAGTCGTAGCATCAAGTCTAAAGGAGTTTATTCCTTTAGCGCAACGTCACATGCGGAACGGACTTAAAACAATCCGCATGTAAGCCCGACTCAAACGTCCCGTAACAATGGCGAAGTCTACGTATTCAATATCGTAGCACTAAAAGGGTTAACTCTTTTAGCTTAAACGTCACATGGGAGCGGACTTAAACAATCCGTATACTAGCCCGACTCAAACGGTAGTCGGTAAAGGCTAATCAAATCCGTTGAAGGCTGGGGATTAGCCAAAAATCCTAAAGTCAACGCCTAACACGCGTTGCCGGGTAGTCTATTCCCGTGAGAAAGACGAAGTCTACGTATTCAATATCGTAGCACTAAGAGCGTTAACTCTCTTAGCACGACGTCACATGCGGAACGGACTTAAACAATCCGCATGCTAGCCCGACTCAAACGGTAGTCGGTAAAGGCTTGTCAAATCCGTTGATGGCTGAGGATTTGCCAAAAATTCTATAACTGCGAGTCATTGACGCATCAACTCCACTAGTTGGTCTCGTAGCTCGAGCACCCAACAAATTCAGGATAAAACCCACAGATGCAGATGAATCAGCTTTAACAGTTGGTCCTGCGGCCCTGACATTTGAGACCGTTATGCTCCAATACCTTAAGAGTTTAAACTGTGTATACTCCAGCAAACCCCTCCATAAATTCTAGTTTGGTCTCCACATGCCTTTATCAAAATTTGGATCACGAATTTGTGGTTTAAACTCCTTGGATTTCGGCCATAAATTCGCTGCCCTTTTGCAAATAAACCCCTCTAAGACACTTATGGGCTATTTTGCGAATTAACCCCTCAACAACTCTTGCATAAAGCACCCCCTCACTTCTCCTAACCAAATGGACATGAATCCAAGCTTCAAAATTTCAGTTTCATCTTTGCATACAAGCCCCCACGAATTTCAGTCCTATTTTACAAATAAAACCCCAAAATCCGAACTCCTCTTAAAGGGTTGATGGGTTCTTGAAAACTAATCAATGGAGGACAAAAAAAAAACTTGGGGAAGAAGAACACACAAAACCGAAAATGAGGGGGAAAGAATTCAGTTCTCTCTTATTTTTTAAAAGAGGGGGGGACCATAAGCAAAAGACAAAAGAGGAAAAGGCCAAAAAGGAGGGGGGACCACGAAAACCCAAGACACCCCATGGGGTGTCTCGGCAAAACCGAGACACCCCAAGGGTGTCTCGGCTTTGCCGAGACACCCCAAGGGTGTCTCGGCTTTTCTCGGCAAAGCCGAGACACCCCAGGGTGTCCGGGTTTTGTCGGGACACCCCCGGGGCGTCTTGAGTCTGTTTTGACCCCCGAACCTTGCATGGACACCTAAATTGTTTTTCTGAACTCCAAATCACTCCGATTCTTCGCCAACGGTTGAATATTGATGAACTCCAAGAGTCAACCTTTGACGAATCAAAACCCTAAGGGTCAACGCGTAACCCTAGGTCAACCCCACTCAACGGGTTGTGAGCAAAGTCAACGTTCGACAATCAAAACCCTAGGGTAGACGCCGGTCAACGCGTAACCCTAGGTCAACCCCACTCAACGGGTTGTGAGAAACGTCAACGTTCAACAATCAAAACCCTAGGATAGACGCTGGTCAACGCGTAACCCTAGGTCAACCCCACTCAACGGGTTGTGAGCAGAGTCAACGTGTGACGATTCGAAACCCTAAGGGTCAACGCCGGTCAACGCGTAACCCTAGGTCAACGCCGGTCAACGCGTTGCGACAAAAAGTCAACACACGGTGATCCGAAACCCTAAGTCAACACGATGTGACGGAGGAAGTTCAAAGTCAACTCAATGACACGAACCAAATTCAATTCATCAGTTCAGACTCGGGACTCCGACGACGGCCAAACGATAAACGCAGTGCCGGAAGAACTTCGGCTATTCGTCAAAGCATCGAATAAGACCGAAAATCGAAGGAGCCAAGAGTTGAAGTTAATCACAGGTCCTTAGGCCGACTGAAGGCTAGACCAATCACATCCAAAGTATTCCGGCCTCTTCTATAAAAGAAACGAGTCCGGAACACTTTGGAGGGGGTATCTGTAGGCATCGAAAATTGCCTATAGGTCTCCACAAACGGTTCAGCGTTAACGAGCTACGATGAACATCACCATCCGATTCACATGAGCCTAATCGACGTCGACGAACGACTGAAGTGAATCGACGAGCTACATGAGCGGATAGGACTTCTGAACAACGAAGACCCGGACCAATCGGGAACCCGGCGGTGTTCACAAAAAGGACAACGCCCTTCGTGCCTCGACCACTCTACAGATAATCCAACCACCAGAGCGGATCGAACTCTTCGTCAGGCATCCAACGCACCCGGAATCACTCAAATCCGAGTTCGGACGAAGAATCTACGGGGAAAACAACTCAAACACCTCAACGGGTCTCCGGAATTCCAAAACACCCCCAGGGGTGTCTCAGAAATTCCGAGACACCCCAGGGACAGAGCCTTCATCACCCGTTCCCCCTGATCCTTAGTATTAGCCTTTAGCGTTAATACTAAGAAGAGCTAATACCTCGCTTTAGCCGAGGTATACGCTTATAGCTTCTAGATCTCACGCGGATCGACGAAGCTCTGCCCGATATTTCTGGATTAGAAGTTTCTAGATCTCACGCGGATCAACGAAACTCTGTCCGATTTTTCTGGATCAGATCTGAGTGCCCCGGTGGTCCACGGATATCAACATCCCCGTCACAGGCAAAAGACCCACGCAAGCAAGAGATGACAAACAGATCTTGCGTTTGTTTGAAAGGAGTTGTATTTCTTTTGTTTTCATTGTGCACCGGTCTTATAAAAAGACTATCTTTTTGTTTCATTGTAACGATTGAAGTTGTAATGAATGCAGCAATGAATACAGCAATTTTTTCCACAAACACTTAGTACTTCTCTATGATCATCCCCTCTAAACATTTTCATATATGAAAACGATAACTACATACTTGTTAGCTCTACCTCATTGATTGTAAACTTTCTGCAATTCCAGCTTATTCTCCCAAAATTTCTTACTTTCAATCAATTATTTTCTCTAACTAATTATAAAGATCTAATTTACAACTTGTCATCTGTTTACTTTTAAGATGGCAAATTGGCAATATGAGAAAACCTTTCAGACTTCAATGTAGTTTATAGTCCCTTATCCAGGACATGCCATTGTAAGTTATCCTTTCATAACATTAAGATATTTGTATCCTCATATAGGCTTAGGTTTTAAAAACAACCCTATTGGACCTTAAGTATTACTGACAATTTCAGTTTCATTTTTTTTATTTACACCACCTGTTTTGATCAGGTTGACTCCTAATCTTCACAATATCATTATCAAGCAAATTATTTTAGGTCCTCGCTATGCACTTGAGCATCCAGATAATTTGGAACGTGTTCCGCATTAGGATAAATCCTAATTTGAAGGACTTGATTCAATTAAACTGGATATACTTCGATATTAAGCCAAGAAATAGCACTCATTACTTGAATTTACAGCAACTTGCGTGTGCTGCTGGATCTTGTTTATTTAGACCCAACATACACATATTAGCAGCACTTATAGTTGTTTCTACTTTAAACAGCTCTGAATAACTTCATTGGTTTCTTTTGTCTAGATGTGTGTAAAAATGTGCACTTACGTGTGAACTGATGGTGTGGTTTCTGATGATGTAAATCTTGACAGGTGCTGTTTATGGGACCTATGAGGCTATCAGATATAAGGTAATGCTCTTATATTTAAGCCTTATGAGCTATTAAGTTTGTAGTCTTATGAAACAACCACTATTTTTGGTTCTGTGTGCATTATCTGCTTATATTTAGTTTCTTCTAGCTCCGTAGATTGGTTCATCCTATTTGAGTTTGAAGCTGGTACTATATCACAATTATGGGGATATCTAAAAAGACTAAAATGCAGTGCATCATTCGAGCAAACATTTTGCATTCAAATAAGATACTTGTTGTCATTTTTCTGAGGTATCTAATCTCGTTGGTAGTAGGTTTATGCAAAATTTGGCTGTCAGTCCAATATCCAATTTTCCCACATACCTAGAATTCTGGCTTCTTATCAGCTATCTAGTTTATGCCTACATGACTTGTATATGGGAGCATTATTAACCAACTAATCATTCCATCCAAGCCATATATGAGCATTATAAACCAGTTAATCATGCCAGCTAAACCATATATCCGTGTATATTTCTCATACATATTTAGTAAAGGTTCTGGTTTAGGAGATCATTGGCAAAGAAGTGTCAATTACATACCAATGTAATTGATCATGTTCAATGACATTGTCAGGTATTAGCCATGATACTTTCATGCAGGAAGTAATTGTACCAGAAGTTAGCTATACAATCAAGATTTGTACTCTTAGAATGTTGAATTTAGTATAAAATCTCCTGTGCTACCAATATGGTTAATGATGTAGAATCTATATTACCTGAATACTTTTATCATGAAGCCGTACCCGTACATGACACTTCCCGTATCCAACTCTTCTTGGATGCTCCTTAGATATGTGCATACATGATACATCTATTAGATGTGTACTCAATTATACAATACATGTGTTAATTCAAAACGCTTGTAATACACTTCTTGGGCACATATCCTATACTTTACATATATTTCTGAGATTTATTGGACAATGGTCAAGTTCATTTCAGCCTTAAAAACTATGATTTCAAAGGGATGTTTGCTTACCTAGCTTACAACTATGATTACAGCTCCTGTGTTTTAGCCGTGTTTCCATGCCTACTTTTTACAAATTAGCCGTGTCCCAAACCCGTACCGAGCAACTTAGTTAGCATCTACCAAGCAAGATTATGTGGAAGAACCATTCTAGGATATTAAGCATCTGCATTCTTAATTTGTTGCAT
>NC_033800.1:54668760-54673511 GCF_001876935.1 Asparagus officinalis | reverse complement strand
GTAAAGTATCTTCAACTTGAAGGTTGAGGATAGGATAAATTTGAAGTTATTGTTTTAGAACCACAGCGTAATTTGTTGCATTGTCATGAAGGAACAGCGAATCCAGATATCCTCAATATCTTAATTAGTACATGATTTTAAATAATAGAATTGCAGAGTAAACATTTTTTCTGATATATCGAACTAGTCCTTTCTTGACTAGTTTGCACAGCTGGTGCATTTTGAGCTATTTCATGTATTTCAACCTCGTAAATAAGGGTACATGTCATAAAAGTTCTGGACAAACAGTACATACTAGTTATGCTTAGTTATGCTAGTGGAGAAGAAAGAATCAATGAAATTTGTTATACATCGCCTTTATCTCTCAAGAGGCTCCATGAAAGTCCGCATGTGAAATTGGCCATGATCTTATCTTTGCCTAATGGAATATGATGCAGTCGTTATAATTGTCATTTTCTGGAAAACGAATGGTTTTCTGAAGTTGTGGAAATTTTTGTGGTATAGTCATTTATATTCCTCCAAGATTGATATCTGATCCTGTAATTTAATCTATAGAATGCAGTCGTTATAATTGTCATTTTTCTTGAAACTAAATGGTTTTCCGAAGTTGTGGAAAATTTTGTGGTATAAAAGTAATTTTATGTTCCTCCAAGATTGATACCTGATTGATGGGGTCTAAATGATGTTCAAAAGTTGCAAGTGCACAACCAATCAAGTTATAGTATAAAAGTTATCGATCCCACGAGAAAGGTGTTGTAAGAGATAATTAAAATTAGTTCTTATGTCGTGTGCGTGACAATTAGGAGTGATGGTTGAATATGATTAGGGAATATATGATGAGTGTTGTGATTATGAACAGTGAAATTTGAGGAGAGAGAAAACTCAAGAAAGTGAAGATGGAAGTTTTAATGAGAAATATGAGGAATCTAGAGTTGAATCCACTAGCTAATTTCAATTATAAATTATGAACTATTCTTTTTATATCATATTTTACTTTAGATTTATTAAGCATAGACTATCAAATATATTAAGAAAAGTATAACCTATCAAATTATCATCTAAGTAAAATTAATATTTATGAAAAGAACAACAACTAGATAGTAATTCTAGAATTCATAAGCATAACCTATCAAACCACTCAAGATAAACATGGATTATCAAATTCTTCTTCTATCAATTAGTTCTCTGGTTGATTATCCTACCCATGATCAATTAAAATATAAGAGAATAATTCACAAATATAAAAAAAATTAGACTAACTTCATACAATTCTAGGGTTCCTACAAGACTTAGTTTCACATCTTTAAGGAAGAAAAACAATAAAAGAAAAGAAAAGAAAACTAATTACAAAGAAAAAAATTATAAAAATAAATCTAACTAATTGTAAAAGAAAAGAGAAAGAAATCTAAACTATGCAAGAAAATAAATCTAAGCTACAAAGGACAAAATAAAATAAAAACAAGAAAATAAATCTACTCTACAATACATGAATATAAATCTAAACTACTAAAAAGAAAAGAAATAATTACAAGAAAATAAAAAGAGAAAATAAAAAACAAACCTTCAAATTGATCTTCATCTCCATCATCATCATCAAAAAAAAGAAGAAAATATGAAGAGGAAAAAGATTTTATTAATCGTAACAAAAGTTACAAAGTGAAAGGTCTTCTTAATCAAGAGTAACTCTCTTCTCTCCAAAAAGGTGTTACAAAATTTTTCACACCCTAATCCCTCATTATCTATCCTTATTTATAGCATACAACGGTGTTAATGAGAGCTGTTGGATCAAAACTTAAGCCCTAAGATAATTACAGGAACAAATGAAGAAGTTTGGTGAAAAAGAAAACAAATTATGCAAATCTGGATAGCTTGGTAACGTCTGGTGTTTTGGTCATATCTCTCTGGTATCAACTCGGATTTGGTTGAATAAACATTCTATGGAAAGCTGAGAACGAGATCTACAACTTTTGTATTTATGATATCTCTGAAATCGGAACATATCATGAGCAAATATTCGTACAAAGAAGCACAATCTGCGTTAGAATTGTCATCCGTATTTCTTCTCTTCTGTTGGGTTCGGGCTTTGGCTTTTGGCTTTGGATCTTGGTCTCTTGCTTGTTTCCTTCATTAATTCATGGGTTTGTTGAGGGAGAATATTTTTTTATTCTTCATTGACCTGCAATTAAAAATAAAAACAATTATTAGTGGTGTATTTATTCATAAAAAATAGATAATGATGGTATAAAATTGTAATAAACATATGATTATCACTGATCCTGTAATTTAATCTAGAATGCAGTACGTGGGGAACTGATTCTGATATGAAGCATTCTCTCTCTTAAGTTCATATCTCTAATAACAAATTACACTCTTATTTAATTTCAAGAGTTCCATGCATCAGCTCTTTTTCATATGCCTATTCATGAGAACGCATTTTCTGAATGGTTCTAAATGTGTAGTAAATAAGAATGGGGAGTACACAAGGACTTATCACCCGTTCATAAATGAGAGATGCCTAATATCTACATGACTACAATAGCTTAAGTTTTTCGCTTGTGGTCTATGTTATCTGGGTGTTTCTAATATGGAGCCATATCTGTCCTTGTACCCGACACGTGTCGTACCCGTATCTGAAACTTCTCGAAAACGCCTTAAGAGCATGTTTGGCAACTTTGGATTATAATCCACTTGGCTTATAATCCCAAAGTTGATTATAAGCCAATGGGTTTAAGTCAAAATGTTTGGTAAATTTATTAAATTATAATCTATTTTCAATAGTAGAGTGTTTGGTAAATGTGTGGTTTATAAGCCATTATTATTGTTAAAATGACCAAAAAATATCTAATGGGATCAATGTTTTAAATATCGGCCGATAAACTGATATTATCGATGATTTATCGGTTTTAGGGGTCTTCCGCTATGATAAGTTTGATTCTAAATCGGTTACATTTTTGGATGTTTATCGCTGATAATGCGGTGATAAAGTGAATTATTGGACGATATTATTTGCCCAAAAATCAGAATTATCGATCTTTGGTTTGAGTTTTAATTTTGGGCAACGGACACCTATTCAATGCACTTTAAACCCGACCCGACCCAAGTTTCTACCATTGGTTAGTGATCCTAAACATAATTATTTATATTTTGGTATGTTTATATTTCATTAATGGTTAGATTATATTTTAGAATATTATATTATGCATATCACTATCCGGTAATGTCACCCCGATAAATACTACTTATCCCCGATATATCCCGATATCCTCTATCCGGTATGGATTTTGACCGTCCAATAAATCCCCGATAATCGATATTTAAAACCTTGAATGTGGTTAGACAGAGGTAAAATGGGGCTTTAAATTTTTAGCATGTTTGGGAACGGGTCAAAGTGGCTTATAAGCCATTGAAATATGTTTGTCAACCGGCTCATATTGGCTTATAAGCCCAAAAAAATTAAGCTGCCCCAACCCAGCTTATTTTTTTGTTGGCTTATAAGCTGGGTTGTTTTGACCAAGTAAATGACCAGCTTACCCCTCAACATTTAAGGTAATTCTAAAACCTATGTCCTTTTTAGTCTATTTTAACGATAATGATGGATTATAATCCGCCCATTTGCCAAACACTCTCCTAATGAATGCAACTTATAATCCATTTTTTACCAAATACTTTGGTTTATAATCTACTTGGCTTATAATTCATAAATGAATTATAAGCCAAATGGATTATAAGCCAAGTTTCCAAACATGCTCTGTCAAATGTCAGGAGGTATGCTAGTCTTTTTCTTGGCCAAACATTGTGGCTTATAAGTCACCAACAAATAAGCTAGGGCACCCTAGCTTATTTTTTGGTGGCTTATAAGCCAAAATAATCCATTTGCCAAGCATGTCGAAGTAGATTATAAGCCAAAAAGGTGGATTATAAGCTACTTTGACCACTTGCCAAACATGTCTATATATATACATATATTTATTAGAATGTACTTAATTAGACAATGCATGGTTAATTTAAAACACTCTTCATATCCTACACTTCATATCCATTTTTATAACTTCTTGGATGAGAGTCGTGTTCATTTCAGCCTTAAGAGCTACAATTTAAAAGGATCGTTTACATACATAGCTGAGAACTATGATTATATACCATGAGTTTCAACGGTGTCCCTGTACCCTACCTTCTACAAATTTGCCGTGTCCCGTACCCATATAACATAGCTTATGGTTCTGCTTGAGCAGGACCATATTATATCCATTGAATCCTTCTCTTTCAGGAAAATCTCCAAACATAATCTTGGATATTGATCAAACGCTTCCATATATAAGTATTCAGTTTTATCTTTACTCCATTGCCAGTCATCACTCTTGTCTTTACTCGCTGGACTATCAATTTTTGATGTTGTATTTTCAGCTGTTGTGGTTATTATGTCCCTATATAGATTAATGATTTGGACTTTTTCATGTTTGTAATTATACTTGATGATTATTTATATTTAGGTCCCTGGATTATTGAAGATTAGACACATTGGTCAAACAACTCTGGGGAGTGCAGCAGTCTTTGGGCTCTTTTTAGGAGCTGGGAGTTTGATACATTGTGGCAAGTCTTACTGAACCAAGTTGCAGCTTTTGGGATCTCTTGTTTCCGGACGAGATCATGGGAGTTCAATTATAAACCAGTAAATCTTATCAAGCTCCTTGTATGTGTGGTTTCTTGTAAAACATGAATAATCAAAGTGTTCTTATCGAATTTTTGTTCAT
>NC_033800.1:54658710-54668750 GCF_001876935.1 Asparagus officinalis | reverse complement strand
CATGAGACTGAAATGCTCTATAGTTTTCTTGAATGTGTTGTTACCATTTGACAAATGATTCAAGATACCTTGGTTTTTGTGTTTGTCAATTTGTTGTGTAAAAGGAAGAGATGGGAATTTTCTGCTCATAATGTTGCCTGCGTCCAATATTTTTGTAATGTATAGCAGGCTCGACTCATAATGTACCTTCATCCAATATTTTCATAATTTATCAATCCGTGATACGGGTGTATCTTCTCTTCGGAACTTAGCGATCCTCATGGGAGCTTGAAGATAGATGATTCTCATGATAGCATGAGAATAGACGTGTCAAACAGTACAAGGGAACGCAGGAGGAAGCGTGGAACGAGACGACGAGCAGAAGAATCGAAGTATCCAGTTTTCAGCCTGTGAGTCGACTCATAACAGTCATGAGTTGACTCATCAGGTTGAGTTGACTCATGACTGTCATGAGTCGACTCATCGTTGGTTTTTGAGTTTTGTCCAGTTTCTGACGAGTCGACTTATCTCAGTCATGAGTCGACTCATCGATGGTTTCCTGGTTCGTTTGGATTTTTGTTCACACGAATTCCTATTGGTTTTGGATCTGGTTATTTACCAAATTGTCATCCACGTTTGTACATCTATATAAGGGATTGTTTTAGGATTTAAAACAATCAGAGAGTTTAATCAAGAGAGATTAAAATTATAATTGAGATTTGGAGAGCATGTTCTTCAATTCTAGAGTGAGATTGTGAGAGATTGTAAATTGCATACTCATAATCTAGAGAAGATATTTTCCTTCGCCCAAAACCTGAGTTATTCTTGTGTTCTTATTGTTTTCTCCTCTACCCACCTTTGATAATTCTGCGATCAAAGGTGTTCGCACGGCAACTCGTATCAAGTTGGTATCAGAGCATCAGATCCGGTGAAGGGGCATCCTGTGTATGGTCCTTACACGATCACAGTACAAGAAGCTTGGCGAGATCCTTATTTCCTTGGAAGGAGCCCAAGATTTAAGGAAGGAGAATATGTCTGAAGCAGATAACTCAACAAGACTTGATGTTATGGAGAAGCAGATCGAGACGATCGGTTCAACGCTCAGTCAACTCGTAGGTCTCATTAACAAATAGGACAAAAGGGAGGAATCTTCTTCGAAGGGTAAGAAGAAACTCGTCGAGTCTGATGAAGAAAGCGAGAAGTCTGATTCAGATGAGGGAACTGAGATTGTTAGGACTGCTGCACATCAAGGGGGTAAAAATAATTATCAAAATTTGAAGATAGATTTTAAAATGGAAATTCTTGTCTATGATGGGAGTGTCAATGTGGAGAAGCTCGATGATTGGATTGAGCATATGAAGATGTACTTCACTCTCTACGGATATTCATCCAAGGAGAAAATCGTGTTCGCGACGTTGAAGCTTTCGGGTCACGCGTTGACGTGGTGGAAGTCCTACTGCAAACAGGAAAAGAAGGCGATGTCGTGGAACAAATTCAAGGAGCTATTGAGGAAGCAGTTCTATCCGGTAGGGTTCCTTGAAGAGCGTTGGTACAAGTGGTACGGCTTGCGCCAAAGATTCAATCAGACCGTTCAAGAGTATACGACGGAGTTCCAGCAGCAGGCGATGGTTCTAAACATCGTAACGGAGGAATACTCCATCTTCATGAAATACATGGCGGGTCTGAATGATTACATCCGAAAGAAGATGAAGCTGTTCACGGTCGAGACGATTGCAGAGGCGAGCGTGAAGGCAATTGTCATTGAGGGCAAACAGAAGAAGGGCAACGAAACGAAGGGAGATTCCAAACAGTCGGGAGGCAAGTCTAGTGGCCCTCAACATAAGGAAGAGAAGAAGAAGGGTGATTCGAGGAAGGCAGGATTGACATGCAATCACTACAAGCAGACAGGGCACGTGGTTGATCGTTGCTGAGAGAAGTACCATCATCTGAAGCCGAAAGGGTTGAAGAAGAAGGATGAGAAGAAAGCATACGTGATAGCGCAGAGTCCGAAGGAGGTTCCCGGGATGACAGAACCCAACAGCAGCCTCAACCTTATGACGGGAAAAAAGGCCACGAAAAAAGATGACGACCCGAGGGAGCAGCTCTTTGTTTTGAAGTTGCAGGTCAAGACCAGTTTGGTGGATGTCATTGTAGATACAGGGAGTCAGAAGAACCTGATATCTGAAGTATTAGTACAGAAGCTAGGATTAAAGATGGTGAAACATCCAAAGCCCTATCCATTAGGGTGGATTCAGAAGGAAGCGGGATTGAGTGTGGTGAACCAGTGTACGTTCAGATTTGCACTCCATGAGTCGTATATTGACGAGGTCATATGCGACGTGGTTCCGTTGGATGTTTGCCAAGTCATTTTGGGCAGTCCTTATTTGTGGGATAGAGACGCAGTATATGATAGGCGGGCCCAAAAGTATACGTTCACCAAAGATGGCGCGTAATTTATTTTTCGGTCGGCATCTCTTCCGCAGGAGACGAGTTTGGTGACGGTGACTCAGGTTAAGAGGTTGGTGAATGCGGGCAGGAAGTTCATTTTGTTGTTCATTCGGCCTTATGAAGAGCAACTGAGTAGGATATGCTTGTCCACTTTGAGCAAGCTTCAGGAGGGAGATCTTGACAGCTTGAAAGCCAAGTATTCGGACTTGTTTTCAGAAATCATGGGACTACCACTACGGTGAGGTGTAGAGCATGAGATTATGTTGACCGGCGAGAGTTCCTTACCGAACATAGGCCTATACCGCACATCAGTACAGGAGTCTGAAGAGATCAAGAAACAGGTTCAGGAGCACTTGGAGACGGGAGTGATAGTGCCGAGTTGTTCACCTTGCGGGTCGCCGGTGTTATTGGTGTCCAAAAAGGATGGAGGCTGGTGCATGTGCGTGGATTATCGGGCGCTCAACAAGATAACGATCAGAATCGTTACCCACTACCACGGATTGATGATCTTATGGACCAGTTGGAGGGAGCGAGGTTCTTCACGAAGTTGGATCTGAAGTCTGGCTATCATCAGGTAAGGATTCGGGAGGAAGACACTTGGAAGACGGCGTTCAAGACCAAACAGGGCCTGTTCGAGTGGTTGGTGATGCCGTTTGGGTTATGCAATGCTCCGGCGACTTTTATGAGGCTCATGAATGATTTGTTACGAACTTTCATAGAGGATTTTGTGATTGTGTACATTGATAATATTTTGGTGTCCAGCAGGACCTGGGAGGAGCATCTTATTCATGTGGAGAAAGTGTTTAGAGTGTTGCAGGACGGACAGCTGAAGCTCAACGGGAAGAAGTGTGAGTTTGGGAAGGACGAGTTGATGTATCTCGGCTTCATCGTGGGGAAGGGCCAGAAGAGGATAGATCCGGGTAAGGTGGCGGTGATCACGAAGTGGCCGACGCCGAAGACAGTGATTGAGGTGAGAAGCTTCATGGGGGCTTGTTAATATTTGCGCAAGTTCATTCGACATTTTTCGACTTATGCGGCACCGTTACATAGCCTCGCAAAGGCTAAGGTTCAGTTCAAGTGGGGGAGGACGCATGAGGAGACTTTTCAATTGCTAAAGAGGAAGATCTCGGAGGCACCGGTGTTAGCTTTACCGAATTTGCAGCGGACTTTCGAGGTGGAGACTGACACGTCTAGTTATGCGATGGGCGCAGTGTTGATTCAGGATGGGAAGCCAGTGGAATACCATTCTGCGATGTTTACGGGTGCTATTGCGAACTACCCGACCTATGACAAGGAGTTCTATGCACTTTATCAGGCGATTAAGTATTGGATGGTGTACTTGTTGGGGAAGGAGGTGGTTGTGCACTCGGATCGCAAGCCGTTGGAGTTCTTACATGCTCAGACGAAGCTACAACAGGCGCGGCACATGAAGTAGATGTCTTATTTGATGGCTTTCATCATCATTATTAGGTACAAGAAGGGGGCGATAAACAAATTGGCCGATATGTTATCTCGTCCGCCGGTAAGGGCTTTATTGGTGGCGACACGTATTCAGTCCTTTGTTCCTTTGGAGTATGTACAGCTGTACGCATCCAGTAGAGACTTCGGTAATGTGTTCGAACAGGCAAAGGCTGGTCAAAGGGGAGAGTATGCACTTGGAAAAGATGGCTTGTTGTATCGGGGAACATCACTATGTATTCCGGATGATGGTGATAGGTTGCAGTGGATTAGAGAGGCACATACTTCACGTGTGCAAGGACATTTTGGAATTCAAAAGACACTTCTCAATCTACGACGACATGTGTTTTGGCCACGGATGCTTGATGATGTGACCAAGTATGTTGGAGGGTGTAAGTTATGCTGTATTTCGAAGCCTTCTAACAGGAAGAGGGGATTATCCCTACCACTACCGATTCCTTCTAGGTCGTGGGAGAGCATATCTATGGATTTTCTAGGAGGGTTGCCAACTACCAAGCGCGGGCATGACTATTTGTACGTCGTGGTGGACCGGTTCAGTAAGATGGTGTTTTTGATTCCTTGTAAGAAGACCGTGACGGGAGCGGGTGCAGCACAGTTATTCTTCGAGCATGTGTGGAAGTATTTTGGGTTTCCGAGTTCGATAATTTTGGATCGGGATAGCCGTTTTCTTGGATATTTTTAGGATTCTTTGTGGAGTTTGATGGACACTAAATTGAAGAAGAGCACGGTCTTTCATCCACAAACAGATGGACAAACGGAGGTAGTCAACCGGACTATGGTGCATATGTTGCGGGGGTATAATTCTAGGCATCCCAAGACTTGGGATGAGAGCTTACCATATTTGCAGTTTGCTTTTAATCGGGCGATTCATGGATCTTCGGGAAAGTCACCGTTTGAGACTTGTTATGGATTCTTACCACCGAGTCCGTTTGATCTTGTGTTTTCGAGTGAAGTTACAACGGACGGAAAGGAGGGGAATGAAAGAAAACGTGCTCAGCGATTTCTGGAGAAGATTGCGCATATTCATGCCTCAGTTGAAGCACAGTTGAAGAAGTCACAAGCAAGGTACAAGGCGAAGCATGATCAACATCGGGTTCCTTGTAACTTTGGCGTGGGCGATATGGTGTGGCTGAAATTGAGTAAGGAGAGGCTCAAGGGAGAAGGGAAGAAGTTAAAACCGATACGTTATGGTCCATTACGGATTCTCGATCAGATTGGCGATAACGCTTTCAAGCTCGATTTACTGCCTTACTTAGGTATGTATTCGGTGATCAATGCCGAGTACTTGAAGTTGTTTGAACCTCCATTACTGGATGATGAAGGTGATGACAAGGTGATCTTGTCGCATGTTGAAGACTTATGGTTTGATAGAGAGGAGCCGCTGAAGGAAGATTGCATTTTGGAGCGAAAAACGACCACGACGAGGCGGGGAATGAAGGAGTCGTTTCTCATTGGACGTCAAGGTCAAGTTCCTAGCAAGGCTAAATGGTTCAACAAAGAAGGAGGGGCTCGCAAGTTTCCTCAGCTGAAGTTCTAACTTGAACGGGACTTCAAGTTCCTAAAGAGGGGACCCATGATACGGGTGTATCTTCTCTTCGGAACTTAGCGATCCTTATGGGAGCTTGAGGATAGATGATTCTCATGATAGCATGAGAATAGAGGTGTCAAACAGTACAAGGGAACGCAAGAGGAAGCGTGGAACAAGACGACGAGCAGAAGAATCGAAGTATCCAGTTTTCAGCCTGTGAGTCGACTCATAACAGTCATGAGTCGACTCATCGCTGATTTTTGAGTTTTGTCCAGTTTCTGACGAGTCGACTCATCTCAGTCATGAGTCGACTCATCGATGGTTTCCTGGTTCGTTTGGGTTTCTGTTCACACGAATTCCTGTTGGTTTTGGGTCTGGTTATTTACCAAATTATCATCCACGTTTGTACATCTATATAAGGGATTGTTTTAGGGTTTAAAATAATCAGAGAGTTTAATCAAGAGAGATTAAAATTATAATTGAGATTTGGAGAGTCTGTTCTTCAATTCTAGAGTGAGATTGTGAGAGATTGTAAATTGCATACTCATAATCTAGAGAAGGTATTTTCCTTCGCCCAAAACCTGAGTTATTCTTGTGTTCTTATTGTTTTCTCCTCTACCCACCTTTGATAATTCCGTGATCAAAGGTGCTCGCACGGCAACTCGTATCAATCCGCGCTGCAATCTACAAAAATGAATTATTTCATTGTAGCTATTTGTCATTTGTAGAAAGGGTGCATGTAGCAAGAGATCCCTGGCTGTTCTAGCGTAAAGATTAGCTTGGCAATAATTATAAACATGATTTTATGAGTTCAAGAAGGCAATGGTTTGAGATCATGGCTTGACCTACTTGTTAATCGATCAAGATTTCCTCTTATTAAAATTGTACTTGTAGCATAAGTTGTTTTGTTTATATTATAGCATGTTGTAAGAAATAAAGGAACCATTAAGTGATATTGCCATTTAGCTCATGTTTAATATCAGTGTTTACGAAACATACATACGGGGAGAACCATCTAATTCAATAATCCAATATGTTTCAGCGAATTGTGTTCAAGATGTTAGTTCAGTTATATTCTCAGAACCAAAATAAAGAATTAGAAAAAAATATATCTTTCATGTTGGTCAATTGCTCTGAATAACAATATACAGATATAGCTTGTCACACACAATATATCAATACTTCGAATACACTGTTATACAAAAGCATGGTTTTTTACACTGTTGCTTCGATCTTTTACAACACTCAATTGATAGCTTCCTCATCATCATGAATACGAGTGACATCTAACCGTGCAAAATGTTATTATACAAAGGGAAGCAACACTTCTGAAGCGCCTGAATTAGAGCGCCGAAGAAGACCGCAGGGCGACTTACCTCTTCCACTATCTGCATATTCCTCTTCATGTTAGCCATGGTTACATGTTCACGCAAAAATATTGTAGCGACATATAATCAGTTATGGAAATTGATGATTCTGCATTTACATGAACTATATTATCACTTGTTTGAAAATAGCAAAGTAATGCCGGTTTAAAGATTGATAGAGAAATAAAATGCCAAGGTTTGATAAAAAGGTTGTTGGCATTTGCCAATTCGTGATGGTCATTCAGTAATATAAGTGGGAAAACATCAGTAGATGATTGGTTGGTGTTTTCAGTTTTTTATAGTATAATTTCAAGAAACTACCATGAGTTTGTTGGTTATTTGAGAAACCTATCATGAAAGATTTTTGTTTTAATTTTACACCCATTAAGTTAGCAACTAATAAAGAATCTCCCAACAACATTAACAACTGTCCTGAAAAGAGTAATTTGCTTCTTCAAATGTAGTATGTACCTACGAAATGAAAGAAAACACAGGAGAATACAATACTTAAGGTTGGCTTTGTCCAGAATTTGTCATATGCAAGTCACGCGACTACTTAAACTAACAGAGAAGATGGAAGAAAATTTAGTTCAAATATTAAATTAAAATGATGGATTCATGACAGTTTCTATGAAGATTCATGTTACAACAACAACAACAAAGCCTTTGTCCCAACGTTTGAGGTCAGGTCGTTACATAATTTTATTCTTTCGTTCAATCTATCTAGGGCTACCTCCTCTTTCATTCTGATCTGTTTAAGGCTATCTCCTCCTTTGAGTTATGAAAGTTCATGTTAATTTCTTGAAATTTAGCCCTTTCTACCATTCCTCCCTTTTATTTTATTTTTTATTTTTTTTCTTCCTTATTTCCTTGTTTCTTTCTTTCTCTTGAACATTTATATTGCCTTGCTACTAAAAGAGAACATGAAAGTAAGAGGAGAATTCAGACCTTTTGGTCGAGCGAGTTGTGCGCTTTACAGTTCGGACAGTCTTTCCATCTTGCATTAGTCCTTTGCTCCCCTTCAACTTCGACTTGGAGGCACCTGAAGCAGTTTAATAAGGTCTGGAACAAAATATGCAACATTTAAACAACTAGAGAGCTGTTAGTTACCTCGATGAGAAGTTTTTGGTGATTGAACCTCCAAGTCATCTACCTCGCTTTTATTAACAACACTTGAAACACCACTTTCTTCTGATAGTGTATCACCGTCTTGCAAAACAAATTCTTCAATTGTGACATTTTCCTTGCCTTCACCATTGATTATCTCACCATCCCCATGTACTGGTAAATAATGACTTATGATTCATGTAAGCAAATAACAAACAACAATGGTCGAGTAGAACATACTATCAAGTAGTGATCAAGCAATACCGATGAATTTGGAAAATATTATCTTGGAAACTATATTTGCAATGGGAATCATGTAAAGATATACTTGATGAATAACTCTGGTGTGTTGTGGGCTCTTCCCTTGTCATGTTAGATGTTTTCCAAAAAAACTCTTATCCTGTGGCACGCTTCTTTATTCTCAATATAGAAAATGTTCCACTTGCCAATGAGAATGTTACATACAATATGCTAGATTTCTCTGAGAACCAGGTCATAGAATACCGCTTCAAATAGGAGAGCTATGGCTCTCAATAGATACTTAGGTCAATCATATCATAAACTAATATTCTTCATGCAGGTGAGGCCATAAGCAAGTTTTTTGTCCCAGAAGGGAACTAATGGTGAGAAAAAAGAAAATAAAGCTGGCATTTCTTTCATTATAATTCTAAAAATATAATCATATAAAGATTTTTCGCAAGAAAAAAGGTCAAACTTGTAGAGTTTAGAATTTTAATTAAGTACCTTCAGTACTATTTTCATCCATCTCCTTTTCTGCAGAGCTCTTCTTGGTTGTTACAATGCCCTTCAGAGTACCAAGTCTCTGTTGGTGAACCTGGGCATTTCTAGCAGTCGCTTCTTGTTCTTTTTTCTCCACGTGGATCTTGTTAAGCTTCTCCTCAAATTCTTCAATGCAAGATTTGAGTTCTGGTTTGGCAAACTTCTTGCACTGATTTAAGAAGATACGGTAGGTGAGAAGAATAGGTACAGTTGTTGGGGATTTCTGTACTAAAAAAGTGCCATATGATGATTTAGCGTAGGCATTAAGCAGCTAATAACAAATCGACCTTCCAGTTCTCAGCATTACAGGGTCTAAATGCAAAATCAAATATGATAACATGTGTAACTTTGTTAATTGCTACCTTGCTGATAATGACTCTGAAGTAATCCATCACAGAATCTTCACACAGAGCATGCTCATATGTTTTGAAAGAGTCAATGAGTTTTTTCAGTCCCTTCTCACTAAAGGTTAGCTGGGAAAGGCAATAAGCAATATACTCCCACTGCCTAATATCTGCAACAAAAGAACAAACTAGAAATAAGAATGGAGCTATTCTGCAGGAAAAAATAGCGCTGTAGAAAAACTGAGGACAAATAAAATCAAAATCTAAACAATTATATAACATGACTGAATTTAACCTTTACTACTATAAGTTAAGCCCATGAATAAAAGATAATATAATACGTATTTATATCTCGTCAATTAGAAACAAACAGAGGCCTTTTTGAAGAATCTTCCTTCTTTAGACAAGATCACCAGTGATTTTTCAGATATCTTATTGTGGGTAAAATGTCTGCAGTTCATAAGATATCCAGAAACCCTCAGAACAAAAGATAACTACATGCTTCATTTTAACTTTATTGATTTTAACCCCAAATGTCCTTACAGAATTGTAATTGGTTTGCTGAAGTGCAATCTTTTATAGTATTTCAAAAAAGAAAAAAGGATAACCAGATATTTTTCTGAATCATTCAGTTAGCGCATATGCATGATTTGTGCATGTCAAATAGTTCATTGAAATATATATGTTCTCTTTGTTTTCTTTTAAGTTTTTGTTTTGTTTTGTTTTTATTTTTATTTTATTTTATCTGTAAACTCCCTATTTCATACAACAGGCAGTGTTAAGAGTGAAAAAATCAGTGAGCCAAGTTCCAAGAATTAAGGCCATCATATGACAAAAAATGGAGAGAAGAAATTAACAAAAGCAAAACTACTGAAATTAATCAGCAACGGGTAAACAATGATAAGGATCTATCGTTGGCTGTTTGGCTAGGTAACCATCAACCAAAAAGCCTAAATCCCAACCCCTTAGATACAATTGCTCATAAACACGCATCGGGATGAAGCCATA
>NC_033800.1:54629326-54658700 GCF_001876935.1 Asparagus officinalis | reverse complement strand
GCCATATTTGGGTATTCAAGAGCCATTTTGGACTAGAAGTCAATACACAACTATTCATAGGGGTTCCCAAACAGACCGGGAATGGTTCAAAGCCCTGCCCAGAACCAGGGCCAACCTAGGTTCGGGTTTTGGCCGGATGCAAGCCGGGAACCAGGTCGGCCTGCTTTTTATTTTATTTTATTTTATTGGATTAAAAATTGTGTGTTTTTTAAAAAACCAATATAAATTTATTTTTTGTAACTTTTTGGATTAAATTTTTTAATTGTTGCAAACTTTTGTTAAAAATAACTAAGAAATTTTTAAAAGATTTAACTTATAAGTATTATTAGTATATACTTACATATCAACATATATGTTTTATATACAAGTATCACATATTTCACATAATGTACATGCCTTTTAATATAATATATTATATAACTATATATATATATATATATATATATATATATACTATATATATATATATATATAATATATAATATATATATAAGTAGCAGAGAGCAGAGAGAGAGAGATACAGAGAGAAAGAAAGACTCCTATCAACTTAAGTTGATGTCACCAAACTCCCTAGCCACTATTTTTTATTATATTAAAAAAACCTTTCATATCATGCAAGGATTCCTTAGGTAATATGAGCGGCTAAAAAGTTTGTGAATAACTTTTTGCTATCCACTTAAGTTGACACAAGTTTTGCTCTTCTCTCTCTCTCTCTCTCTCTCTCTCGCTCCCTCATCTATATAATATATATATATATTATATATATATATAATATATATATATATATATATATATAAACTTATATATATATATAAAATGTGTATGTTTGGTAGTGATATGGCATAATCCCCTCCATTCATTCAAATTATTGTATATCCTCATGCACTCCTTAACCCATGTGAATGTGGTCCCCCATTTGAATGAGTGGAGGGGATTGTGTCACCTCACTACCAAGCTCGCATATGGATGAGTGGAAGGTGGCTATGGATGAGGAGATGCGGTCTCTTCACGAAAATCATACATGGGAGCTGGTGATACTTCCTAAGGAAAAATGAGCGATAGGTTGCAAGTGGAGGGCATTCCAGATTCCAAGGGGAATTATGCGGGTGTAAGATTCAAGGTAAGATTGGTAGCGAAAGGTTTTGCACAAACTGAAGGTGTGGATTACAACGAGGTCTTCTCTCCGGTGGTTAAGCACACTTCTATCCTTGTCTTATTAGCTATGGTGGCGCAATACGACTTAGAGCTCGAGCAACTTGATATCAAGACTACTTTCTTACACGGTGATCTGGAAGAGGATATTTACATGGTTCAGCCGGATGGATATGCTATTGCTGGAAAGGAAAATAAGGTATGCAAACTAAGAAAGCCTCTATACAGACTGAAGTAGCCATCCCGTCAGTGGTACTTGAGGTTTGATACTTTTATGATGGGGCAGAAGTACACACGGAGTGAGTATGCGTCAGTGGTACTTGAGGTTTGATACTTTTATGATGGGGCAGAAGTACACACGGAGTGAGTATGATCACTGTGTTTATTTCAAGAGGCTTCAAGATTTTTATGATGGGGCAGAAGTACACACGGAGTGAGTATGATCACTGTGTTTATTTCAAGAGGCTTCAAGATAGTTCTTACATCTCTTTATTGCTTTACGTGGATGATATGCTTATTGCTGCTAGAAGTAAGCGTGAGAAAGAGCTGCTGAAGGTCCAGTTGAGCAATGAATTTGAGATGAAGGATCTGGGTCCAGCGAAGAGGATACTCGGGATGGAGATAGTGAGGGATAGGAAGCTTGGTAGATTGTCTTTGTCACAGAGACAATATCTTGAGAAGGTAGTCAGTAGATTTGGCATGGATAGGGCCAAGTCGGTCAGTACTCCATTGGCAGCTCACTTCAGCCTTTCTGGTTTGCAATCCACTACTATTGTAGCAAAGAAGGAATACATGTCACATGTTCCTTATGCTAGTGCGGGTGGCAGCTTGATGTATGTCATGATTTGCACACGTCCCGACGTTGCACATGCAGTGAGTTCGGTTAGTCGGTATATGGCTAATCCAGGCAAGACCCATTGGCATGCAGTCAAATGGATCTTGAGGTATCTTCGAGGCATGTTGGATGTTGTTTTGGTCTATGAAAGATCGTCAGTTTCAGCTGTGACAGGTTATGTTGACTCAAACTATGCAGGAGATTTAGACAGGCATCAGTCTACTACATGTTATTGTTTTACATTGTCAGGGGGTCCTATATCTTAGCAATCCATGTTACAGTCAGTGGTTGCATTGTCTACGACAGAGACAGAGTATATGGCAGTGACAGAAGCAGTGAAAGAGGCTATATGGCTTCGAGGTATGGTTAGTGATTTGGGTGTTACTCTGAGGGATATTACAGTTCTTTTGGTAGTCAGAATGTCATCCATTTGGCAAAGAACCAGGTTCATCATGCGAGGACCAAGCATATTGATGTTAGGTTTCACTTTATCAGAGATATCATCGAGGACAGAGTCGTGATACTAGAGAAAGTTGATACCAAGGATAATGCAGCTGATATGTTGACGAAGGTTGTACCCGGGGTCAGGTTAGAGCATTGTCTCAACTTGATCCGACTCTCTCAGTGTTGATGCCCTATGGGGGCATGGCCCTTAGGGGCGGACGACCGTTAGGCCGGGAGGACGACGACGAGCAGGCTACCTTGGCTGGGGATTTCATGCTAATATGGAGATGTATGAGTTGATGGAGCTGATGGAGGTGTGTCCTGAAATTGTTCGCCAAGGTGGAGATTGTAGGATTTCATGGATCACAGTTTCAATCCGTAGAGTTTGAAACGGAATAGGATTGCTATATATGTGACAGAATACAGATCCTATAAAATAGGATCCCTATTCTATAGGGATTTCTATTCTTATTCAGAAGTCAGATACGGAACAGGCGTACAGGTTTTCTTTTGTATTCAAACAAGGACACAGACGGGTTTTCAGGTCCTATTAAGACTCGGAATAGGAAGCAACGATTGCTATAGATATCAGCATATTCCAGCGATTAAATTATTGGATTTCTGAGGAAAACAACATCTATTTTCTGAGTTCTTTTCTTGGTATTCTTTTCAGATTGAGGAGAGAACTGGAAACTGTTCTCAAGAGTTTGTACTTCTCAGATTACTCTTTCATAATAAAGAAGCTCGTCATTGTTTCGTAAATGTAGGCACATTGTCGAACAACGTATATCTTGTTTATTTACTGTTACTGATTGCTAGACTCTTACTTTTACTTGCAAGTACCAACTAGATTCGGGCGTATTTCGGTTTGAAAAAACTACATATACTTAGAGGCATATATATAAATATACAATAATAATAAAAACCACATCAAAAATATTACAAAATTAGTTTGGTTATTCGGTAGGCTTTAAATCTCCCATAGAGATGACCATGGTTCGAACCTCAAAATAACCAATTTTAACTATATTTTTGAAATAAATATGTATATATGCTACACAAATAGTTTTTTAACTTTATTTAATTTTATTTTTAAGGGTAAAGTTGTACTTCTCTCTACCATCTTCTTCCTTACAGTTGCAAGATCAACTGTTTCACAATCTCTCTCGAGAGAAAAAATCTAAACGATGAAGATGGTCGAATTCAATTGTGGAGCTGTTAATTTCTGATTAGTAAATTGGTGGAGGATCTAGTTGGATTAGAAGGAATAGATAGTTGTTACTTGGGTTCCAAAGAAAAAAATATCTAAAGCATTGTTCTCTTGGAAAAAATCTAACTCGTTGACAAAGCATCAACTTAAACATTGCACAGCCAATTTCTTCTCCTATAGATCCCCCTCAGCGGTGATGACGAAAACGATATCCTTACCTCCGCTAGTGAGAGTCAGAGAAAGATAGGCCCTATGAGGCAGACGACGTCGGCCAGTCCTCCACTGCAGTTCCGTTGACACTCAAGAATCGCAAGGCAAACAGATGAGATGAAAACTAATAATGACAATGATAGCTTGGAAAGTTCATATCGTTCGCTGGACTTCACACGCTCAATTATGATCCCTCGGGGGATGAGGCAATTGAGGTTGCACTCATTGTCAAATTTGAGTGGACGACACAGGAATTTGGGGCTAGATGAAAAGGTAATGGACAAACTAATTGGTTTCTGAAACTGCCCTTCAGAGTTGAACAAATATCAAAGTCGGGTTTGGAAGTTTGAAAATCACTCTCAATATTTTAAACGGAAATACTAAGAGCAGAAATTATGGTAAGTATTTACAAATTGTGCCATTTATACTATAAATCTATTTTTGGGGTATCGAAGTTGTTGGCTTGTATAAATTAGTTGGCTCAGTGTATACACAACTAGGGAAAATGTGAAGTGTTTGGTTGTAGATGGATTTGGAGAGAGAGTTGCAGTTGCCTCTTCCCTTCCTCTTTCTTTTGTATAAAACATGGGGTTCCACTTTTTAGGCTTCAAGTTGTGGCTTTGGTAGTGTTTGTAAGTGAGACTCTTAAAGTCTTCTGATTATAGATTAACAAATTCTCTATCTTGTTTGCAGTCTTCATCTAAGGATATAGGCAAATCCTGACCATGCCATGCAAAATGTGTTGTCTGTGATCACGCTTATCTGCATTTGATCTATGCTTCATTAGAACCCCCCCCCCCCCCAAAAAAAAAAAAAAAAACTCATTTTTCCTATAAAATATGGGGTTCCACTTTTTAGGTTTCAAGTTGTGGCTTTGGTAGCGTTTGTAAGAGAGACTCTTAAAGTCTCCTGCTTATAGATTAACAAATTCTCTATCTTGTTTGCAGTCTTCATCTAAGGATATGGGCAAATCCTGACCTCACGCTTATCTGCATTTGATCTATGCTTCATTCCCCCCCCCCCCCCCAAAAAAAAAAAAAAAAAAAAAACATGAAAAAAACAACACACAAATTACAGTGGCCTTTTCTTTTTCTCCTGGGTTTGGTATCCTTTTGTTGCAGCACATTTTATGTCATGTTGGTGCTTTGTACCTCTTCAATGGTACATTTGAAAATGGAAACACAAGAAATTGTATACTAATTCCTTGTGTGTAAAAAATGGGACATTTAAAAGTACAATTATTTCCCATAACTTTCGCTACAATTAGGAGTTCTCTTCCCGTTTGCAGCAGTGCAAACATCGAAGCTACACAAGTAATAAGTATGTAAAGATCAGGAATTATATCAATAGGAAACTGTACCAGTCACTCCATTGAACCGATTGCACAGCTTTTCTACAAGTGCTTCCATTTGTTTGTCCTATCAAAGATCCAGGCAAAAAAAAATATTTGAATGACAAGTGAGAGAAAATTCCTGATCTATTAGGGTAAGCCTCATTACCTTCTTGATAGAATTTATTAGGAATTGCATAATGTTGCAGAAAGCTTCCTCTTTAAGATTTTGGCTTGACAATCTTCCCAGGATATCTGGAAGTAAATTATAAATCGGATTGCTGCCTGCGGGATCATAAAATGGATCAAAGACAAGGATCAAAGTATTATACACCCAAACTTTAACTGGAATAATCATTTTACCTTTTTTAGACAGCTCATGGAAGAAAAGTTTGGCAAGACTTGATATTCTTGCATCCTTATCTTCTATACAAATTGCCATCTCATTTATGTATCCTTTCACCTGATTAAATAACAACCACAATCAAAAGCCTCGAAACTAAAATGAGTTTAGTCAGCAAACCGTACCTTCATCATGTCATTTAATATGAGATGAGAAAGAACCAGAACAGCATTTTTCCTAACAGATATGGAAGGATCTCGCAGACGAGCGTACATATTTTCAGTCCAGGGTTCTAAGAGGTTTGGAAAACGAGCAGCCAAGTCGCCAAGAGCCACTGTGCAGTTGGATCGAACAGTTTCTGATGGTGCATTCTCCAGAACAGTGAACAAAAGTTGAAGATTTGCTTCGCTGAAATTTGTTCACGTAACTTTCATCAGTTTCATAAACCAGAAGGGATGGTACAATTTGCCTATGACTTACCAAAAGTCTGCATCAATGATCATTAGTTTACAGAGAGCAAGCATTGCAGAAGCCTGAAGTTGTGGAAACTGGAATATAGAATTAAAGTATGAGTTCAGAAAATGGACCGGAAATGAGGTAGATGACAAGATAGCAGGCAACCAAGTAAAAATATGTACTGCTACAAAACAAAACAAAAATCTCAACTATGCATGCACTGATCACCTTTTGCATCAAATTAAAGTTTCTACATAGCTTTGAGAGAAACGGAGCACAATGACCAACGATATTCATGTCTGTCATATGACCACATACAATCTCTTTCTCGGCCCTTTCAGAAAGTGTATCAATTATCACATCCTCAGATATACTAACGCCCAGCTCAGCATTTATACCTTGCCCCTGTCAAACTCAAAAGTATAAAATTTTACTTTATTTTCTTGAAACTTAATCCAGTTCTGTCCATGTGATCAATAACATGAAATTTATAAACTCAAATAGATTGCTATTTGAAAAGTAGAAATCTGCCTCGTTAATCTCACCTCAGTTGCTTCATTTGTATCATCACTACTAGGAAGAGATTCAAGCCTTGACCTTTCTTTTTTGGATTTCTGTTTCCGGATTTTCTTAATGCAAGACTCAATATAAACCAACTGATTCAGTGCAATATGGCTTATAATGAAGAGAAATCTGCTGAGCTTTGCTGCTGGCACTACAGAAACATAGTCGGTTTCCTCGCCTTGTCCAGTGGGGACTTCATCATTTCTGGCACAACCAAATACAGAGCTTAAAGATTTTTTCACAATATCAGCTGCAAATACTTCAGGGGTCGGATGTATGGAGTAAATGGTGCTGATGGCTTTGTCAACAGCAGCATACCAAACATTCTCTGGAAGCCAAAAGCCAGTAATTAAATTCTGAAGACACCCAAAAACTCTGCTTCCACTGCATCTCACTTTTTGCTTATCCTCCTCCGACAATCTTTCTAGAGCAATGCATGCTGTTCTTGCAAGCAATGGTTCCTCCTTAGCCCTCCGCCCGAAACCAATATCAATAATATCTTGCAAGTGAGAACTCAAAATGCCAGGAGATGATTTTGCTGCCATACAGAGAACTAACAAGGCTCCTCGACTTTGGACAGCAACAACCCCATTAATGTTAAAGCTAAAGAAATCCCATAAGGCTGATATCTGCGGGGGGGATCATTTGCAAGCAATAAGAATCAATTTCATCATGGCATGGGAGAAACGCAATTTTGTATAGTATATACATGACATGCATTTTTGATGTGTAGAAACAAACATGATACAAGTGTGGATTTTTGTGTGAGCATATCTACAGCATCTCGCATCAACGACCATCAGCCTAGGCTCATGAGTCATGTTAGATATATCAGACAAACATACTACACAATCGAATGGACATTGATGGATAACTACGATGTTCGACTGTTTAGTTTTTAGACTTCATATTTGTCTTGTCGTGAATAATTAATTTCTTTCTTCTTCTAGTAGTTAGCTCTTTACTCTTTGAAAAAATTGTCATTTTGTCATATGTTTAACCTTGCCTATTTTTATTTTACCTATCTTTCTGCTACTTTGCCAGGATTTTCGTTGTTCTTATATTATTTTTTTCCAAATCTTCAACGCAGTGTTTAGTTCCATGTTAGACTGGAACTGGGACTTCAATGTCCCAGGACTTCAATCAAGTCCCATGTTTGGTTCTCCAGGGAGTAGGACACGGGTGGGATTAGGATTTTCCTCTAATCCCCAAATTGATAGTAGGAAGTTCCACCAATCTCCAGTATTGGGAACATGGAAACCCCGTGACCAACCTTATGCCTTCCCCACACCACTGATATATTATAGCATTAATGCATTATTATATAATATGTTAAAGTAGGGTTTCAAAACTTTCAGAGGGTTGTTTGAATGGTTTTTAGGATGGGGGTGCTATTTGTAATTTTCAAAAGTTTGAAGGGGATGTTTGTTAAATTTTCATGGGGCTATTTTTAAATTTCAAGACATTTGTCCCTTTGCTCTCATTTGTCTGCTTTTCTACGTGGGTCATGTTTATGGTTGAACAACTCAAGGGCCTAATTTTCGTTCAGCTGGGAAGCTAGATCGAATGATGAGGGCTGCAGTTAGGATTAACCTATTAGGGTTATCTATCAAGTAATGTTTTAGAAAGCGCTAGGTGTTTTCGGGTGCTAGCGCCTGGCACACAAGCACCTAGGCAAACGCTTAAGTAGCACATAGACATTTTTAACATCAATAGAGGACGGATTGTTTTTGAAGATTCAAATAATATCCTCACTGTTTTACTTGAGACGGGCTTGGACATAGAGTTTTGATCGGTACATTTTAACATGGATTACTCTCTTCAACCATTACTATGCTTAAGTGAGCAATATACCTCTTGCGAACACGGTACAGTCCGCATAAGCAGCTCGTTCTCCCCCAGGCACTCCTGAGACTAAGATGATCAGCCTAAATACCGCTTAGGTTTAAGAGGTCGCCTAGATAGGTGCCCATACCACTTTTTAAAACAATGCCATTAAGTAGCATGGCCATTAAAAGAAGCTAACCAAAACCTTGTTCACATGGTGGGTGTGGATGTGTGCGTATGTGTGTACACTCGCGCGTGTGCCCAAATTTATTTTAGTGTTGCAAATATCCATGATACAGATGGATTAGACTGATACATTTAGAACCATATTTAAAATCTTCATGTTTGAGTTAATGAGTGCAAATATTCTAACTAGTCTCCATCTAACTCTTTTTTCAATATTGGAGTAAATTCCTACTTATTTTGTTCCCTAGAGCAAACTCACACTTAAAAGTGAATGCACGTGAGACCCTCCTAAAACCAATTTATGTTAGTGCAAACATTTCTTTATCTGTGTGGATTTGAATGATCTCAAACTGAACTCAAACTTGAAACTGAATGGATGTGATACAAACCTAAGACCAAATGCTGGTTTAAGGTCTTCTCTTAAACATCTTACAAGTCCAATATGCTTTGCTCCATCTTGATAAGGGATAAGATAACATCAAGTACATTTGGTGTTGAGAAGTATTTTCATAAAAATGAAAAACTACCATTTAGTTAACTTATCTATGTGAACCTACTCAACTTAGAGCGACAATAACAGTTTAATACCACCTAAAACAAACTAGTGAACTTATTATAGATTGTGGGGCTCCTTTTCCTATCATAGGATGTGCATATACAATTTTACATGACAATGTTTTAATGATCTAAAATCTGACAATGGCTCATGAAACCTCACCTCCTTTGGGATGATGGGAAACTCCAAGTACCACTGAAGACTCCATTCTAGTCCAACACTATTCTTAGAATTATTTCATGAAGCGATGCCAAAAGATGCAATCAACGAAAAGATGTGAACGATTGAGGCAACATTTGGAGGATGGACTAGACATATCAAAAAGAGAACTTAAATTAAAAAAAGTGAATGAATCAATACCTTCTTCTACAGCCTTTGATTTCCCTTAACTAGTTAACCGCCTCAATTTTTTGATGGATTTTCAAGTAAAGCACCGGAATTAGACCAACATGATTCCTACTTTATTCAACGATGGAATTGCATCTTCTAGTAAACCATCTTTCAAGAATGAGGAATCACTGCTGATATATGACAGGGGGGGGGGACTTTATTCACTTTATCCCTTTAAGTGCTTATCAGTTATCTTATTTAGAGTCTATGCTAGGCCGGCTGCAAAAAACATGACGAATTATTAAAAGTACGAGTATATTACCAAATGGTCAATAGAAAAAATGATCTCTTATAACCAAGGTTTTAAATGTTGGATATCGGGTTCATGTCAGACGACTAAAATTCATGTTGGATAGTGAAAATCGAGGATATATCAGGGGGCATTAAAAAATATCTGATTGTCATATTAGATGTGTGCATATGTGTAATATAAATATCATAAATGAATCTAAACATATTTAATAAATTGTATTGTCTAAACATATAAAATAGTAAATAACTTATGATGCTTAGGGTTGATGTTGAAGGAAAGAGGAGAGAAAAGAGTAGTTTGTTAAGAAGAGAGAAGAGCACAAGATATTAATGTCAAAAGAATAGCTCAGCAAAGAGACTAATGAGATGTTGAAGGAAAGAGAGAGAAAAGGAGCAACAGAAATGACTTTGGCTTTTTTTCAATTTCCCTAACTGATTGGGTTTTGTCTTTGGAAGCAATATTAAGGCAATTAGGAATTTAAACTCAAACCTGATTAGATGAACCTAACAAAAAATAGCTAATTTTTTAGACTGAAAAATCAGTTGACATAGCCAACTTGTCCCCCAATATATCCACCCGACATATCTGACATGTCCCCTGATATATCCGACATGAACCCTGAAAGCGCAATACGCATTGAAAATTTTCATATCGTGTCGGTTAGCCCCTAGATCTGACATAGCGGCTAACAGGTCTAACAAGGCAGCCGACATTTAAAGCATCGCTTATAACCATGTTAGTTCATGATCCTTCTTCAAGATTTATGAGAAATAACGAGGAAGTTTCAAAGGAGGAAGAGAGAAGAGGGATACCATGTTAGTTGAAATTTCCCCTTTGGACACCAAATTACTTATTAGACTTTCCAAAGCTGCAAGATCACCAATGCTAGAGTCAATGACAAGGCTCAACAAATTTCTGGCAGTTTCCGCTGGATTTTTTCTGATATAAATATTTATGAATGCACTCTCCACAGCTTCATAAATAGATTTGTCCTGAGAAAATACCTGTAATCTCCAATAAATGCACATCAGTTTCATACTGTGTAATACATTATATCTAATATTACTAGAAACTGCTAGCTTCATATTGTATAGTTGTTCAATAAAGTTTTACCAGGGGAAGCATTTTACGAAGGCATTCTTCTGAACCATCAATCTGAAACTGTCTGCATCTCATCAGCAAAAGAATTGTGTTCTCCACATCAGTAGCCGAAGAGGAAGCTAATAGTTGAACCAGAGTTGTCATTATAGAAGTTATGCATCTTGAGAACTGTAATCCAGACTCAAGGGATGCGACCAGAGCCCTAACCTGTTCCAAATTGCCAATATCTGGAACAGTAGAATCCTGCGCTTGACTTGAAGACAAACAACTATCACTGACACTTTCATTCTGCAGTTCTGCAGCTTGCTCATGAACCTTGCTGCCCTCAGAATCATCCTCCTGTGGCGTTCCACCAGGCTCCATTCCTTTCAATTTCTGTTTGTACTTTTCCAATGTTGCCTCAAAAGCAGCAACACGGAGTTGTGGTCCAAATGGATTGTGTTGTAACATTGTGATGAGTAGATTCAATGCTGATTTCCTCACCATTGCACTTTTATCCTCCAGTCGCCCTGAAGCTACTGTTGCCACCTCATTCCACAACCCAATCGAAATAGCATGTTCCTCACACAACTCTGCCCACACCTGGAGTACCCGACTCCTTGTGTATGCTGACACATCCCTGCACCTCTCAATCAAGATTTCAAGCATAGCCTGCTTTCCACGTAACCTCAGAGACTTCGAGCTCACGTCTCCTTCCACATCCTTGAAAGCCTTTGCAACCAACTTTCCCAAGACCCCAACAAGCGCATTTCTAATCTTATATGATTCTCCGCCAAAATGCGGGACTAAGACACCAACATTGGTGGAGACTAACTTAGGGGAATGATCAGCAAGCTCCACGAGAAATCTCCCAATGTTCTCTGCTCCAACTCCATCCCTTACATAGTCTTTGGGATCAGTCCTACCAATATCACGGATAAGAGCAATAGCTAGGCTCCCATCACCGTACTTCTTCTCTGCTCCGCTGACTGTTTCAGCAATGTGGGGGACAGTGAAATCAAACTTATATATCAAGTGAAGGATGGATGCACAAGTTTGGTCAGTCTGATGGTACTTTGTTGCTATCGTTCCTATGATTCGACCAAGGCTATCTCTTGTGGTAGCATCCCTTAGTAAGGACTGGTTCTCATACAAAGTGAAAGTGCACCTGCAAGGAAATTTGGTAAGTAGGGAGGTCAAGATGTTTGATATTGGTTCATAGTTGGTATGAATTTACTTGGAGATGAAGGACAGATAGCTCTGATCGATATTGCTAGAGCCAAAGAGGAGCGAGAGATTGATCTCTAGAGAATTAGAAATTAGGTTGATTATCCGGCTCCTATGTGACTCCCAATTCCATGAATTCGTAGAATTCTTCTTGCGAGCTTGAGAAGCTGCCTAAAACCAGGAATAAAACCTTGATAATTCTAACAAAAATATTGAAGTACAACATTCTGTAACCAAGCATGACCAAAACTTGTCTGAACATTAGAGGTTTGAGAGTTCAGCATGATTTGAAATATACTGCCCCCAGATTATGCCACGTTCAGCTAGAATACCCCAAACTTGATACAGTAGAATTGGAGGGTAAATTAACAACCATCTAGATTTGGGGTATATTTGCAGCTATGCTTAACCTGGCAGCATATAGGCAAAAGCAAACGTACCTAAATCAAGCGGGCAAAAGAAAATTCCTTCTAAAAACTAGTTTTTTTTTTTCAAATAAGAAAAGCTCTTACCTTTGAGCTCACAGTAGCCCCTTGGCTCGCCGACTCCTCAGCAAGCACAATAGTAAGAAGAAAATATGTATAAATCTTAAGCGCATTCCGATGAGAGGCAATCCTCGCTGCAATCTCAACCCCACTGGACCGCACCGCTTCCCCCTCCTCCTCCTGAAGCGGGACCCGTGACAGCGAATCCACATTTGGAAGCAAGACGCTAAGATTGGATCTTAGGTTTTCAACAAAATTGAACTTTGACGATGTGCTTAAGAAAGAAAAGCCCTTGACGAGTGAGTACACTCGATCGAAAACATCCTGCTCCTCCACACAGAAGAGCTCCTTGTCGGAGAGATCGAAGGCAAGGCCTGGAAATTTAGGGTTAGGGTTAGGGTTTGTGGAAGGGAATTGGGGGCTTTGAAGTGGAAAAGGCTTTACCTTTGACGAGCTCTTCGAGGTCGGGGGGGCGAAGAGAGGAGGCGTCGATGGGGGACGCGGCGTAGAGGCGGTGGTCATCGGGGAATTCTTCGAGGGATTTGAGCTCCGATGGAAAAAGAAATGGAGGAGCCATTGGATTCTAGAGAAAGAGAGTGGGGAAATTATTTTTTGGGAGGAGAATTGGGGAAGGGATTTCAAAATGAAGAGAGGAGAGAGAGGAGCGGGAAGATGAAAATTGTTTTGGGCTGTGGGCACTGTTTTGGTTCCAGGCCGACAGTAGCCCAAATTGACCCACAGGAAAACTTACCGGGTCGAGTATGAGGGCCAAGATGCTTTTTCGCTTTTCTCAATAAAATTAATTTTATTACGTCATAAAATCTTCTACGGAAACGCTTCTAAATTTTTTTTTTTCCAACGTGGAACTAGATACTTTTCATGGTTAAGTTTGACAAGACCAATGAACTTCGGGGTTGTTTGCGCAAAACCGTTGTGAAATTTGAAAATGGGAGAAAACTCACCCTAACGTTGGGGATTTTCACAAAACACTTCTCAATTTTCAAAAAATTTCACCTCAACTTTGTGCCAGATTTCATTCTAGGATTTGTCGCAGCAGAGAGGTTACGCCCCGTTTGGATCGGTTTTTTGGATGGGTAAAAGGGGGAAAGCTGTCAAAAATGTCAGCTTTTTGGCAACTTCTCCCAAAATCGCCTCTTATAGAGACGGTTTTGGGGGAAAGCTGCCAAAAAACTGACATTTTTGACAGCTTTCCCCCCCTTTACACATCCAAAAAAACGATCCAAACAGTCTCTTAGAGGAAAACCAAAAAATAATAAGGGCAGTGATAACTATACACTAGTTACACCATTCTTGTACTCCTACACACAAAAAGGGACCTTTTTCTTAATTTGCAAAAAAAAAAAAATTATGAGTTGCAATGAACCCACTTCTTTGTGTGTAAGAGCACATGAGTAGCGCGAATCTTATAAAAAACTTACCATTTTCCAAAGAATAAGTTCGAGGCAGATGTTCTGTGGTCATAGTGTGAGGGAGCATTTATTCAAAAATTGATAGTTTGAGTTGGGAACTTTTGCAAAGTCAATGAGGACTTTGTGAAACTGGCCAATGGGAAAACAAGAAGAAGACGTGAAAAGGGTAATTATCAACCGTGACTGCAAAATATGAAAGCTGAGGGGCTGTTTGGTTCCCTGTGGTTGAGGGAAAAGCTCTCTTGAAAGCCTGCCAAAAGTGCCAAAAGTGTCATTTTTTGACAGGCTTTCTACCAAAATATGTGAAAAGAGTAAAACAACGATTTGCATAAATTTATATAATTGCCTCTTGCCCCCAATTTATCCAGCGAAGGTCGCAAAACAAGAATATCTGTGAAACTCTTTAAATACATCGACATATACTAACGTACAAAGTGATCTTCAGACTGTAAGCACACACTGCTTCTGACTCAAAAACAACAAGAAGACAACCTTTTAGCTCTCTTGTATATATTTTCCTAATGCTGGATGAGCTGATCTCTTTCTGAACCAAAATGGGGGGGGGAAATGAGGCACTGTAATCTCAAAGAGCTATTGCCAGCTCATCTCAAGTGGTTCGTGTCGAAGAATCTTGACTTGATCAAATCATCAACAAAAATGTCAAAGCGTACCGGAGTCCTCCCATGGACCAACCTCTGACCAGGCGTCGGTTTAATTGCATGCTTTTCTTTCAGTGAAAGACACACCAAGATTCGTCGTTTTGATCTACTAAGGAATCAACACCACCGAGAGGAAGCTAAATGATCTTGAAGACAGACATATATATATATATACTGTTATTGATTGTTGCAAGCACGAAATTAGCGCTGAGAAAAGGAAAAATAAACCGCAGAAACAATAGGCTTTGTACAAACCCCTTTATTAGCAGCAATCTCCAAAAGTTCGTGATACTTTCATCATTAGCCTCGTTCACAAAAAATTTATGTAGTTTATGGGTTTTTTCGGGCACTCATCAAAGTTTACATTACCTTTGTGCAAAATCCCTCAAAGCCCATGGCAGTCTTGTGAAACTTATCCTAAAAACAATAAATAACAAGTCGAGTTTTGCTACAGGTACCCAAAATATGGGACCAATAAGAGGACAAGTGAAATGTCCACCTCCTATTGGATAATGAGTTATCATTAATGATGACCAACTCATTATCATATTTTGGGTCATTGAGGAATTTTTCTTCTTTAAAATACTCATGGAAACTCCAACAATCAAAATGTGAATACGTGTGAACGGAGGTATAAGGGGACGGGGTTGTGTTCAAAAATTCAAATTACCCTTCACTTCAACAAGGTAAACAAGTAAGCACGCGGTGAAGCAATGGGGGACATTTCCAACCCAAGCAACAAAATACAACCAGGTAACGCATCCAACTCTTTGTTAGAACAAATAGAGAAGCGATATGTTTCATTCTTTCAACGCCGACGTCGAAACTTCATTATCATGCCCATTCAATTCTTTTGTCTTGAGATTCAGCCACCGCCAGTTTTCACGGTCTTTGTGCCTCTTCAGCTTCAGGATCAATCTGGGCCGAGAGCTACGACCCGGCCCGGTATCAGGCGGAGGAGAGACGCTAGGGCTTTGTAGGGCTTTGGGGCTAGGGTTTAGTGGGGTACTAGGGTCAGGGTCAGGGTCTGGGGGTAGAGCGAACCGATTGGGGAGGGGGGATTCGCGAATTTCGCCGGCGAGGAGGAGCTTGTGGAGGTAGTAGGGGAGGAGGCGGGAGTGGGCCCAGGGGAGGGACTCGTAGTGGGCCCTGATGTAGGCCGAGATTGAGGATTCCGTGGACCCTTGGTCCTCGCCTAAAGCCCTAATTGCACATTGCACCATCTGCAATGAAAAAAAATAAGGGCGGGGGGTAAAAGGAGGGGCGGAAACAAGAAAATGGGGGTGTAATTTGAAAAAGAATATGATGGGGGCGTACCTCGGAGTACGGTGGGTGATCTGGGGTGGGTCTTCTTCTTCGTTGGGATGGGAGCTCCATTGGAGCTTGAACTTGATTGCAGAGAGATTCTCTGTCAATTGCTGCTCTGGTAACTGCTTTTAGTTTTTTTTTTCCTTCCTAAACCCCAATAAAATGGATTACAGAAATTTGAAAACAGCTTGTGTTTAGGCTAACTAGTTTAGGGGATTTTTTAAGCTTCCGTGTTATTACTTGCTACCCAAGTTTCATCCCTCAAATCTTCAATGTTTGCATATTAGTCCCACAGAGGTTCAAAATTGCTCATTGCTCCTCAAATCTTGGACGATCTTGCAACAAATTGGTCCCTCCACGGGGACACTGCGCATCAGCTTATGTTTCGTGAACAGGGGAAAAAAAATAAATGCATTATCTTGTTGTTTTTTTCCTTTATTTGGGAAAAAAAACAACAAGGTCTCTGCAAGCCCTACGCAATAAAACTAATCGGTTGCCCTCCAACCTTCTCCCAAATAATTAGGGGTGCATTCGGTCCGGATACGGCTCGGATATGATGCTTATCATATCCATATCTGCTTACTCATCTCGGATACGGATACGGATACAGATATACCTCGGTAAGAAAATTTTATAACCATATCCGTTAAAATCGGATACGGTTACGGATATACATGCGGATATATAAACGGATATGCATGCAGATACAAAACAGATATGAGAAAACCAAATAGTATTGAGAAAAACATAGTTCATGTGATACAAAAGAGTTTGTTAATATGTTCATTATAATTGAAAAGTTAAGATTAGATATCTGGATCATCAAAATTAACTATAAATCCATAATCTAAGAATCGAAACTATTCGTAAGAGTATGACTAATATGTATTCGGATATTTCGGATACGGATACAGATATTTCACTATAAAACCATATCTGTAACCATATCCTATCGGTTATAGATTTGAGTAACCATATTCGTATCCTAACGGATACAGTTACGGATATTTTCTCAGATACGGATACGGTTTAGCACCCCTACAAATAATACAATATGATGCGCGATCTTATTTGCATCTCGAAGGAATATATGAAATCTCTGGAGATGAACACGCTACAAAGAGCTCGAACAAATTCTCAAACAGTGTCCCTCACACATGAAACTCAAAATCTTTATTCTTAAACTTGTGAACAATTCTCAAGCAACCCTATTCAATCACATGAAAAATGAAATCCAGCCTCCCTTGCAAATTTGAAACCCACAAAACCCACAAAACCAGCCTTAACTATTGGAATTGAAAATGAACATCAACTTGTGTTTCGTGGACAAAAAATAATAATAACTCAACGCGTTATTTTGTCGGTTTGCTTTTCAAAATTATTGTAATAGGAATACTATGTACTTTTAACCCTTTTTGTTAAAAAAAATAAAAATAATTAGGACTGAGGATGAAATAAAACATCCCATTTGAATGAGGGTAGAATGGTAGAATGAAGGGGAGAGAAAGGGAAACAAAAAAAGTTGTACTTCATTTGAAGCATTTTTAAGGGAACCTATATGATTTGATTCCCCCCTCCACATTGAGATGCAAATAGAGGTGAAATAATTTACACCGTCGTGATTTGAATCAAACAGCTAATAAATTGTTCATCTTTATTTCTTTTATTAACCTTTTTCCTTTTTCTTTTTCCCCCCTTTCGACTTGCCCTCTCCCAATTTCGCTCCTCTTATTTTCCCTTCCCTTCTATTAACAAACTACCGAACATAACCAGGGAATAAACCAATTTAAAGGTTAAATTTAGAATTGTAATGGTTTGGAGGAGAAATTCAAAAGTACATAGGGGCATATACATGGGGGAAGACCATGACAATTTTAAAGGTTTAACTGATTTAAGGGCCCATATCGAAAGGGTCCAAAATAAAGCAGACTCGGCTCTAGTTGGGCCTGTCTTAATCGTACTCCGCCCAAGCAACGTTCAGTGACGCGCCAGAATGAAATCTCAGCTTCTCGTAAACGGCAGTCGACAGGCGGCTAGCTTCTTGTCGGATTGGGATCCGTGGATTCTGAGGTTATCACTTCCGCGCTGCGTCAGATTCTCTACTAATAAAAATTTCCTAATATCTCCTAATAAGGAGATCCTAGTATTTCTAGCCTTTCATTTTGATCATGATCTTTTATTTTGCCACCCATCCTTGTGAGCCCCCTCCCAACTCTTCACAATTCTCATTATTAGCATTAGTAGAGGTAGGGGTGTCCAAAAAGCCCGTCGGCCAGGCCCTGGCCTCGAGTCCGGGCTCCGGCCCGGGCCCGGGCCGCCTCTTTGGTGCCCGGCCCGGCCCGGAATAGTGGTTTTTTTATTTTTTATATGTATTATATATGTATAATATATGTATATATAAATATATATAATATGTATAATATATGTATATATAATATATTTCTATATATGTATAATATGTCATATGTGTGTATATATATACTCTCTCTTATATAAGTATATATATATATAAGTATATATAAGTATACTTTCTCTTATCTATTCTTTTATACAAATGGGAGAAACAAAGAGTCACTGTTCATGCTACAGTAAATGCTACAGTAGATTTACTGTAGCAGCAATACTGTAGCAGATGAGAAATCTAAAAGCCACTGTAGCAGATCGGTTACTGCAGCAGCTCGGGAATTCAAACCGGGAGAGTTTAAAAACGGCGGGAACACTGTAGCAAAAAAAAAAACACCGTGCTGCGCACGGGCTGCACACTAGTATAAGTATATATAAGAATACTCTCTCTTATATATGTATAATGTATGTATGTATGTATGTATATATATATATACTCTCTCTCTTAATATATATGTATATATAAGTATACTCTTTCTTATATATGTATACTCTCTCTTATATAAGTACATATAAGTATACACTCTCTTATATATGTATAATATATGTGTGTATATATATATATACTCTCTCTCTTAGTATATATGTATATATAAGTATACTCTCTCTTATATATGTATACTCCCTCTTATATAAGTATACTCTCTCTTATATATGTATAATATGTGTGTGTATACTCTCTCTCTTAGTATATAAGTATAGTATATTACAACGGCTACTTTTTCCTCATTGGCCCAACGGGTAACGGCTACTTATGCGATTATCTTTCTCTCAAGTTATAACTTATAAATATATACAATATATTTACATATAATATATGTATATATAATATATAGTTACATAATAATTTGTAAGTATATACTAATACATAATTATATAAAATATAATAATGTTAAACTAATTTTTAGCATTTTTTTATCAAAAAAAAAAAGAATTTTTTTTTAAAAAAACCTAGTTGGGATATACTTATCTATTGTGATGCGATAAATTCCAAAATAAATTTATACTTATAATTTGTAAATGATTTATTAATTATTAAAAAAAATTATAAATTTTTTTTTTGTAATTTATATCATTTTAAGTGATTAATAAAATTATTGTTTTTTATTAATTTTTTTGTTCTTTTTTGTATAATTTAAATTTTAAATAGAAGTAAAACAAAATAAACCGGTTCGGTCCGGAACCCGGCCCAGTCGGGCCCGGACCTAAGCCCGACCTGGGGTACCCGGATCCGCGGCATGGGCCCGGATTTCCGAACCGACCCGGATGGACACACCTAATTAGAGGATCCCAACTTCTTGTCACCCAGTCACCCACCGCTTTTCTTTTCCTGAGATATTTCTCTCCCTCTCTCTCGCGTTAGTTTCTTGCCTCCTAAGGGCATGTTTGTTTATTTCCTAAAAACCAAGAAATAGAAATGGAAAAGGTGGAAATCTCAAAATAATCCATTTCTTTCATTTCCATCCCTAAAACTCACCCACAACATCCAATAAAATATTATTTTCATCCAACAACTCATCCACATCATCTAATAAAATATTATTTTCATCTAACCACATCTAATAAAATATTATTTTCATCTAACAACTCATCCACCACATCTAATAAAATATTATTTTCATCTAACAACTCATCCATCTCATCTAATAAAATATTATTTTCATCCAAACATCACTCAACTCATCTCTTTTTATCATTTCAAATCACTCACATCATCACATAAAATATTATAACAATTCACCTCATCTCATTAACATTTCATTTCTTTGTTTTCATCCAAAAAAGTTGTGAAAACACTTTTCTTAATCTTTCTTCACATCACCCAATAATACAATGACAACTCATCTCATCTCATTTCATTTCTTATTTTTAAGAATGAACCAAACAAAAGAAAACAACAAAACTACAGGAAATAGGTTTCTAATAATTCATTTCCTTATTTTTTTGGCCAACCGAACAACATCAAAACTAGTTTTTTTAAAAAACCACTCACATCATCCAATAATAATATGACAACTCATCTCATCTCATCTTCATTTCTTTGATTTCCTTTTTTTTTTAGCCAACCAAACAATTCAAAAACACATTTTTCTTAGAAATAGTTTTCTATTTCTTTGATTTCCCATTTTTTTAAGGCAAACGAACAGGCCCTAAGTCTATTCATTATTAAAAAAAACCCTAACCCTTTAATCCTTCGAAATCAATCGATCGGAAATCATCACCAATCGATCATGGACGCGGCCATCGGAAAGTTCTTCGACTCCGTCGGCTCCTTCTTCACCGGCGGCGACAACATCCCCTGGTGCGATCGCGACATCATCGCTGTAAGCAACTAAACCGTAGATCTATCCTTTTTCGATTCACTACGATTGATTGTTTAATTTGAGTAGAATAATGCCGATGGTATGAACTGCTTCTATCTAATTGCTGAAAGGAGAGATTTTTGTTAATATTATTCTCGAATCATAATGTATTGGGGGAATATTCTATAAGTTTCGTGGAAAACACTGTAATCTTTAATTAGTGTCCGCGTTTAACCCATTGCGGGTTAGCTGGACGGTTTTGAGGATCCGACATGGCTCCCACGTTCTGGGGTTCGATTCCGGGGTGGGCTATTTAGTTTAATAAGAAATGAATTAGCGTTGCATTTTGTCTAATTATGGTAAGTCCTAAAAGCATTCTTGGAAAGAAGGCTTGTGTGTTTTGAGGAAAGGGGAATTGTGGTTACAGATCCCTTGAGGGTAAAAAAGTTCAAAGAATCTTAGATTCATGCACTAATTTAAAAAAAAGTTCAGCTGTAATAAGTGGCAAACCTGCATAATACGAGGGGTGTATCCATTATATAAAAATATTGCACGAGTTTTAGATATCTAGCCCAGTAAGCCATTCTTTTGCTGATCATTTGAGAAGTGGGTTAGAAGTTATAACTAATTAAATTTGTGATATTTGGTGCAACAACATTGTAGATAAGATGTACAATTTGGGTGCCTTAAATATGATCAATTTGTTAGTTATAGCTGCCCCTTATGGCAGTTAAGTGATATGACATCTTAGGTCCTTTTTTCTCCATATATTTTAGCTCTTTGGACTTCTTGAAAGGTGAACAGATAAGTTTTTATTTTTTTTAAATTTCAGTCTATATTTTTGAATTCCGACAGATCCTAGAAATAATTCGTTTGAAGGAAATCACTTGCTTGAGAATTGAGATTCAGATGCTATCAGTAAGCCTTCTAGTCATTGATATCTTCAGCGATAAGATCAGTTTGTATTTGATTACAATGGTATAGTTGTTATTCTCGTCTGCAAATGGTGTTGGTTTGATAAGAATTGAATATATGGGGTTCGTTTATTTTCAAGAGATAAGCCGAGGGGCATTCATATAAATATTTTCATAACATGAAGAACCGAAAGATCAGTAAACAATATGTTGCAGCCTATGAAGCACGGATACTCCCCCGGAGGCCACGAATCGGTGTCTGACACGAATCAGACACCGATTCGTGCACGACACGTGCACGACACGTGCACGACACGTGTCGGACACGGTCAAACCGTGTCCGACACGGGTCAACGGGTCAACTGAGGGGGACACGGTCAACTGAGGAGCGGGATACGGGGTCGATTCGTTGAACTAAGAAAAAAATGACGAACAAAAAACAAAACCCGTAACCCAAACCCAAACCCGCTAGTCGCTACAAAACCCTAGTTCTCACTTACCTCAGCCTGCGCTCGTCCTCGTCTCTCTCTCTCTCGTCATCGTCTTCTCGAAGATCCGCCGCTCGTCCTCGTCTCTCTCTCGTCATCGTCTTCTCGAAGATCCGCCGCTCATCGTCTTCTCGAAGATCCGCCAGTTGTCATCGATCTCTGCCCTCCCGTCGCCGTCGATCTCTCCCTTCCCGTCATCGTCGATCTCTCCCCTCCGACGCTAGGTAAGATCTCTTCTCTCTCTCTCTTTCCGACGCCGTTACACGCCTCTCTCTCAGATCTAGATCTCATCTTCTCTCTCTCTCTCTTCGTCTCTCTCTCGAGATTGATCTCCGTCTTCGTCTCTCTCTAGATCTGATCTTCGTCTTTTCTCTCTCTTCGTCTCTGTCGAGAAGATCTCATCTTCGTCTCCTGGACGATCTCCGTCCGCTCTCATCTCTGTCTCTCTCTTCGTCTCTCTCTTTTATTATTTTTTATTTTTTTTTGAAAAGACATAAGCTGAACTAATAGGTTTGGTTTTAATAGTTTATTGCACTTTGGTTTTAATATGTGTATTGTTTAAACTGCTCCTAAATTGCTGAATAACTAAACCTAACAATTTTTTTTGTTTATGCAGCTTGTGCTACTGCTGAAGTGCTGAGCAACTGAGCAAGTCACTTCTTTTGATATTTTATATTTTTTAATTTTAGTTTTAATTTCAGTTTCAATTTATTAACATATGAATATTTTTTTCAATTTTAATTTTAGTTTTTAACACAAATCAATTATTAACATTACACAAATAAATTATGAATATTAACATTTCAATTTGTTAAGACAATGATGATGAAGTTTTGTCAATTCTAGTTATTTGTTAAGGCAATGATGAAGATTTGGAATTTATTCTCTCTTTTAATTAAACCAAGTAAAACAAGAACTGCATCCTAATTAGAAAATAGAAATACAATATAAATATACATATGAAGATTTTCTAATTAGAACATGAAGATTTTCTAATTAGAGGAATACAATATGAATATACATATTTAATGAATGAATTATAGATATTTATTTTGACAGCTGTGTTGGAAAATTTGATTGATCATTCATCCTTGCTCGTTGCCACTTAACTCAGTCTCAAGTATAATCTGTAAAAAGAAAAAACAAAGTCACTGAGTAATAACTTATTAATTAGTATAATTAGAGAAAAGAGCTTAAAATAGTAATTACCAAGCTAATTCATAATTTAGATTGTTAGTTGAATTTTATAAATTTTTCTATATATAATAATAATTTTAAAAAAAATCCTCGCCGTATCCCCGTATCCTATTTTTTTGGATTTTGTCGTATCCCGTATCCGTGTCCGTGTCGTATCCGTGTCCCGTATCCGTATCCGTGCATCATAGGTTGCAGCTGCTGTTTTTGTCATAACATGCCGACATTTATCTCTTCTCATTCATTCATTATGATAATTCTGGCAGCATTTACACATATTAGAATTAGAAAGTTAGCATGCATGTTGGAGGTCAGGAGACTAAGTGACATTAAAAGGTAAACCATAATATTGATGCAGGGTAAAGATCGGATAACCCTAATGGTTAGATAAAAATCAGATAACCCTAATAGTCAGGTAAAGATCGGATAATCCTAACATTCAGTACAAACTCACATCAGCTTACGTAAGAATTCTTCCTCAGGGCAAGATAACCTAGGTACTTCTCCAACAAAACAGTTAATTTGCTACTTGTGCTGCTAACTTTATTGTTGAATTTGTTGTGAATGCCCCCTTTGAAGCTTGGTCAAGACAAATTTGTCCCCGAACCACTGTTAGCATTAAACAGTAAGAATTTCTATAGTTTTTTTATCAGGGTTTTAGGAATTGAGCAGAAAATTACTCCCGATTGCTTTCATGATGTCAAAAGATAGCCTGTGGCTGTAGATTGTAAGCTTGTTATAAATTCTTTTTGCAAGTTATTGGTGTTTTTGTTTCTTCTTATTTTATTTCTGTCTCATGTTAAAGGCTGGAGAGAAGCATTACATTATCCATTAGGCTGCTACTTGTTTGGCCATTTATCTTGCACGTATTTATGCAGACAATTCCTTTTCCAATGTGTGCAGGGCTGCGAGAGAGAGGTTGCTGAAAGCGGAAGCACAGAGAGTAAGAACGACAGCCTCATGAGGTTGTCGTGGGCTCTTGTTCATTCCCGACAACCAGAAGATGTGAATCGTGGAATAGCCATGCTTGAAGGTGAAACATAATTCGACACTATAGTTCAGTTTTTTCTTATCATTGTTATGTTATATCATAGTATTATGCTTATGCTCATTTTTGGAAATTTCTGCTGTTTCAGCCTCATTGGATAGTTCCAACAGCCCCCTGCAAATGAGAGAGAAGCTTTATCTTTTGGCTGTTGGACATTATAGAAATGGGGACTATCCAAGAAGTAGACAGCTTTTGGAAAGGTGTTTGGAGGTAGAATCAAACTATATGTTATCAGTAGTTAATTCGGATCGTTTCTACTTGGTTAATTAAATCACATGCATGTCTTATCACTTATGAATGATTGATGGATGAGGTACACCATATCTGGAGTATTTTATTTGATAATGGAGTGGGCTTTTTGTGCAAACTTAGTCTACAATGTGCAATCCTCTGAAATGTTGTTACTGTCATATTCCAGAGCAGCAGAAGTTTCCGATTGATTGAAATAGTCTCGGGTAGCTTAAAAAAAGTACGCTAGAGTAGATGCACGTGCATTGCATGTGGTTAAATATTTATTATTTTTTGGGTCTATTTCTTACTTAATTCGGTTGTAAAATATTTCTTTTATTTTCATGCATAAAAGTAAAATAATTTATTGTCTATATACCTATATAGTTAATCAAAAGTATTCAAGTTACCATGACCAAAGTCTAAATTACATGGTCAATTTGCATTTAGTACAATTTACAATAAATACCACATGAAAATCAAAATCTTTTTATGAAAAAAATATAACTTTTATGCAAATCATTTTATTCTCACCGCAATCCTGTGTTGTCATCTTATAATTTGCACAAATTCATAGTATAATATTCTAATTTTTGTACCATACACAATTTAATAATCTAGTAATTTCCTCTTTAATGATGTCCCATGAGCCTAATAGACTCTTTAAGGAAAATTATATGCAAATAATCATGAATTTTATTTATGAAAAATTTCCAAAGTAATATATTTATAACCTATCTGTTTATGTTCTGGATTGTCAAAGTTAGCAAGCTGAAATGACGAATTGATATATTTCATGCTATTACGTACCCTTTTCTTAGTAGAGTAACTTTTCTTAGTAGAGTAACTTGTTATTTTTTAAGGCATAAAATTGTTTTATAGCTAACTTTGACTATTTCATATAATTGAAGATATGCTCATGTCTCTAAATTTTTTTTATTTTTTTGTTTTTTTAATGAGTATCATATTTCTCTTTATTTAAGTGTCCTTCCCTATCCCATTTGATTACTCTTGTAATTTAGAACTTTTTTAGCTTAATCGCGTCAGCTATACCATCTATCAGGACTCATCTCTATTTCTTAGTACTTAGTGGCTAGTTGTATTCTGTTGGGATGTAGTTATTCTAATTCAAGTCTGTCAAAATAATTGCTAGGGCGAGTGACCCTAGATCTTTTGAAATGATATATAGTGAACATCTCATAATCAAAATATTAGAAAACTCAAACGATACATATTTGAGTAATTTTACTTACATAATTATTTTAATTAACATACTTATTGAACATCTCAAAGGCTCACAATTGGTGAAGAACCTAAATACTTTAAAATGATACATATTGAACATCTCATAATAAAAAATCAGAAAAACTTAAATGTGTGGCTAAAAGCCTAAAACTAATTTATACCTCTTCTCGCATGTCTACAAAGTATAATATTGGAAAAGACAAAAATGTTTAAAATGGAATACATTAAATTAGAATATAGTTGTAAATTAAGAATCCTTATTTGAGTAATTTTACACACATGAATCTTTTTAATTAACATACCTATTGAACATTTCAAAAGCCTAAATATCCACATTTCACTTTTCAAACTACCCTTTCCATCCATTAAAAGAATAAAAAAAACCCTTTCCACTAAGTTGGTTGCTTATAGCAAGATGCTACATCTTTTCCTATTTGATATAGTAAATTATTAAGCAAATAATATATTTCATGTTTAGTGCAGATAATTATGTGGACAAAGTATACTATTTTTAAAGGCTAAATATCAGAAAACTCACCTTAACTTTGGATGATAATTAGATAACCGCACGTAACTTTGAAAATATTAGAATATCCAGTTAGTTTAGGGATTATCAGAAAACCACTTTAACATTGAGATCTTATTAGAAAACTTTGCTAATGCGATAAATTTAGGGGGATTTTATGCAAAAATCTCAAAGTTGATGGGGGTTTTCTGATAAAATCTAAAAGTTAAAGGGGGGGGGGGTTGTGAGTGATAATCACCGCTCAGGGGGATTTTCTGATATTATCAAGGTTATTGATAGTGTTGATGTTAAATAATCAAATAGTCAAATATATGTGATGAGTGAGGTTGATGAGGGGCTGCTCCCTTCTCCGAATATCTGATTTTGAGTTGAGTAGCTTTCAGCATGCACAAATAGCAACTCGTGAGAGGACGGCGTTTGGTTCCCCCGTGGTACCTTCGACGATCAAGTCAGTTGATGAACTTGAGTGGGGAAAATGAAGAACTACATGAGTTTTTTAGTGTCATGCCGTATAATTTGCAGATATTGCTTAAAAGGTTAGATCAACAGTCTAAAAGTCAGTTTTTTTTATGTTAGAATAGTACCTCTATTTATAGTGATGTTGAAATGGTAGAATGGTGACTCCGGCCGAGCATAGGATGGCGGTAAATAGGTATGGACTCAGCACATACTTTACACGTGTCGGTCGGGGAGTGGAGGAGAGATCACCTCAGCATTTAATGTGAAGTGATCGGGAGCATGACAGTATCAACGTGGTCCGATGAGTCATAAAGACTATCGGGACTAGAGGCATGATGGCGTCTGCCAAGTATTAAATGCGATGCTGATACGTTATCAGTGGGAGAGGTTCGAGGTTAAAGTCGTCCTTTAGTTTGGCCGAGAAGTAACGTTTTTCGAGTCAATCCCGCGAGGAATCGAATAACTGGTCGAGTAGGTTCGAAGCAAGTCGTCTTCGACAAGAGGACCGATAAATACCGTCATTCGAGTCGACACAAGAAGACGTCGACTCTGCGAGTCGGCTAAGTCGGGATTTTTACTGGTCTTGACCGCCAATTTGATTGGGGTATCGCATGTAGAAGTACATCTGCCCGTTGGCAAAGGATTACACTTTGGCGATTGAAAACACCATAACAGATAGTGGATAGTGTTGCATGGCGGTGAGACATCACTAAGGCTATTTGTGACTATTACAGTAAAAAAATCAAAATCAAATAGCAGTTTAATTTAGATATGTATAAAATAATAAAAAATTAAAAATTTTAGAAAATTTAAAAGTGCATGTTTGATGACTTTAAGGGATCCTAAACATGAAATAGACATGTAACCGTCACATAATACCGAAGACGATTGGAGGAGGAGTCAAATAGTTCTCGTGTTTGAGAAAATGAGCTGAGCGGTGAGAGGACTAAAGTAGGAGGGCTCATAGTGAGAGGAGGTGAGAGGATGTGTTGAGGGAGGTGCCGAGCGGGAATATGCAGGAAATCGCGGGAGGTGGTGAGATGTAGTGGTTATTGGTCGAATTTAATTTAAAAAAAACCTCAAACCACTTTTAAATAGCGATAAAAAAGCAGATTCTGCCTGCAATCGTCGCTATTCACTGCTATGACGTGCTATTAGCTGCTTTTGCGAGTGGAAAGCGCATATTCCGCAACATGTCACCGCTATTAGCGATAGCGTAGCGGGAAGGGACCGCTAACGCTATTAGTGTCGCTATTACGACGCTATTTACCGCTATTTATAACAGTGGATTAATTTTAGAAAACCCCCTCTACTATTTTAATATGAGAAAATCGCCTCAAGTTTAAGCATATTGTAGATAACCCTCATTACTTATGAAAATTTGAGATAACCCCTTGAATTTTCCTCACTTAACCCCCCTCAAATGTAGGGTGTGTCTAAGAAAACCTCCCTCAGCTATTTTAATTTGAGAAACCCCCTCATGTTTGAGCTTATTATAGATAATCTACCACAAGTTTGAAAACTTAAGAAATCCCCATGAACTCTTCTCACTTTACACCCTGATGAAAACTAACATTTTTATCCTGATAATCCAATTAGTTTTACGTTTTTTCACTTAACCCTAATATTGTTTGGCAAAAAACCCCAAATACCGGATGTTTATAACTTTAAGATTTTTTTTAGAAGTTTGCTTGTAATTATTAAAAATTTCAAGAGGTTGATTGTAATTTTTAGATTTTAAGGGATTTGTTTCTAATTTTTAGATTTTTCAAGGGCTTGTTTGTACTTTTTTATATTTTTTGGGATTTTTTTGTAATTTACTTGAGGTTTGTAATTTTTTAATTTAAAGGGTATGTGTATGATTTTAAAGATTTCTAGGGGGCTATTTGCAATTCAAAATTTTTTAGGATATTATTTTTCATATTTAATTTTATTAGATTTTTTTGTAATTTTAATATTTTTCGTGTGTTTGTTTGAAAATTTGAATATTTGGGAGTTGTTTGTAATTTTTAAATTTTAAAGGGGGTTGTTTGTACTTTTACATCTTGAATAGGTTGTTTGTAATTTATCAATTTTTCATGGGTTGTTTATAATTTTAGAATGCTAAAAGTATTTTTTGAAATTTAGATTTTCCAAGGGTTTTGATTTGCAATTTCATGAAATCTCAAAATAGACATACGGGTAAATTTCACTAATCCTCCAATAAGTTTACTATTTAGAACTAAATCTTAAATATCTTTAAAATTCTCACTAAATTCCTATAAATTTTGCCAAAAAAACCCTCAAAGCTAACATCATTAGTTCATATGTAAGCAAATGACCAAATTAAACCCAAATAACCTAATAAGTTTACATTTTTTCACTTCAACCCCAATAACTTTTGGCAAAAACCCAAAAAATGGATGTTTATAATTTTTTAGATTTTTAGAGATTGTTTGTAATTATTAGAATATTCAAGAGGTTGATTATAATTTTTGGATTTTAAAGGGGTTTATTTCTAATTTTTAAATTTTCGGGTGGTGGTTTATACTTTTTATATATTTCGTGTTTTTTTGTAATCTTTTCAAGGTTCCCTTGTAGTTTTCTAATTTATGTGTGTGTGTGTGTGGGGGGGGGGGGGG
>NC_033800.1:54625777-54628326 GCF_001876935.1 Asparagus officinalis | reverse complement strand
TCGTTGGTTTGTCGGTTCGTGCCGAGCTGAGCTAAGGGACCTATAAGCAATTTTATATGCCTACAACTACTAAGGATTATAATCGACTACTCAGCTTTGAATTTTGATTTACAGAACTTCTATTTTACAGAGTAGTCGACTACAAGCAATTATAGTCGACTACTGAGCTTTGAAATTTATTTTACAGAACGTTTGTTTTACAGTATAGTCGACTACTAACAATTATAGTCAACTACTGATATTTGATTTTTGTTTTCCAGACTTTCTGTAATACAGAGTAGTCGACTACTAAGAAGAATAGTCGACTACTAAGTTTCAGTTTCTAAATTTCAGACTTTCTGTATTACAGAGTAGTCGACTACTATGTATTATAGTCGGCTATTAATGCAGTTTTTCTGAACGTTAATGTTTGAATCATTGTCAGTTTATAGTCGTTTTTAAACGTTTTTAAAGTTTAAAAACTTGTCTTTTCAAGGGCTATAAAAAGGTTATATGTTCATAAAAATGGCACATTATTATATACCAATAATCTTCAATCTTTGTGCATTGTTCAAAAGTTAAAAACATTTAGATTTTGCTAAGTATTGAGAAAAAGATTGTTTCTGAAATTGCCTTTTATCCTCATTCAAAATACAAATTATTTAGGCAATTTTTAGAGTATAAAATTATTCCTAAGCCACTGCTACACAACACTACAAATCAAGGCTTATAGGAATTGAGTTGTTTGATTAAAGGAAAGGTCTCTTGGTTTGAGAGAGGTTGATCTCTTGGTTTAGAGATTGGTGTGCAATTTTGATTAAAGGAAAGGTCTCTTGGTTTGAGAGAGGTTGATCTCTTGGTTTAGAGATTGGTGTGCAATTGGTAAAGTGTTGTCAATTGGTGTTGCAATTTACAGGGACTTGCAAATTGATCAGATTTGGTTTTAATTTTGTACTTAATTCAAAATTATAGTAGAAATCTCAAGCGGGATTTGCTTGGGGACTGGATGTATACCAGATTGGTAGAACCAGTATAAAAACTCTTGTTTGTGATTGTGATTTTCTGATATTGTTACCATTCTTTCTTTGTAATTTATAATCTACTTTGTATAATTTTTTTAAAAAACACTATTCACACTCCCCCTAGTGTTCTAGTGTATCTATTTCAGATCCTACAGTTGGTTGTGAAGGTTACGGGTTAGTTGTGAAGGATACACATTGGTTGTGAAGGTTATGGGTTAGTTGTTAATATTATGAGTTGGTTATTAAAGATAAGCGTTGGTTGTGAATGTTACGTGGTTGTGAATATTACGCGTTGGCTGTGAAGGTAACATTCACAATCAACTTCTTTCCAAGGTTCACAACCAACCCGTAACATTCACAACCAACCTGTAACCTTAATAATAAACCTGTAATCTTCACAATCAACCTGTAATCTTCACAACCAACACGTAACCTTAACAACAAATCCGTAACATTCACAAGCAACACGTAACCTTAACAATCAATCTGTATCCTTCACAACCAACCCGTAACATTCACAATCAACGCGTAACCTTCACAACCAACTCGTAACACATTCACAACCAATGCGTATCCTTCACAACCAACCCGTAACCTTCACAATCAAGGTGTATCCTTCATAACCAATCCATAACCTTAAAAAACAACATGTAACATTCTTTCACCACTAACTCATAAGCTTAACAATAAACTTATTACAATGAAATAACAACAATATATAAATTTACATACTTTACTTTAATCTCAAGTCATCAATTTAAAAAAAAAAATTACAAAAATATGTAAACTTAAGCAGGTTGGCGACCTCACTGTCATCACCATCTTCATGGCTGGAGTTTTCTTTGCCTCGTGAACGAACGCCAGGAAAGTTTCACCACCGATGTCGACGCCGTTGAAAAAATTTGGAGGGAACTAGCATTTGTTCCCTCTAAAACTCATTTTAAAGGATTCAGATCCTCTCCACTATCTAAAAAGTAGTGGAGAGACCACTACATAATCACAACCATTGATTATCTAGTTGGTGGTTGTGATTTTTTCTTTTAGTACAAATTAGGAATGAGTGCAATACACGGGGTATGATAAGTGTTAGATTTAGATTGTATCATAATCGCCTATTAAGTAATCAACGATTGAGATTAAAAGTAGTGGTCTCTCCACTACTTTTTTATAGTGGAAAGTCACAATAACATCATAAGAGAGAGAGAGAGAGAGAGAGAGAGAGAGAGAGAGAGAGAGAGAGAGAGAGAGATGATATTATCGTCTTCACATGTTTTAAACTCTTGGGTTTTGTGTTTTGGGGGTTAGGGAATTATAGGTTTGCTTTTGGGGATTTTGAGAGTATTGAAAAATTTTGGGAAGGAGTGAAATAGTTGTAAGAAAATTGGAGGCTAGAAGCAATTTTCTCTAAAATAAAATAAACAATAGACATTATTATAAATAGAAAAATGATACAGGCACACCCTCGTGCACACCTTCGGCCACACCCCCATCTAGCTACAGTGCAGGGAGCCCCACATGAGATTTTAAAAAAAATCTTAAGTGGGTCTC
>NC_033800.1:54614340-54625767 GCF_001876935.1 Asparagus officinalis | reverse complement strand
GCCTCCTGCACTGTAGCTAGAAGGAGGGTGTGACCGGAGGTGTGCCCGAGGGTGTGCCTGTAACGCCTCCCTTATAAATAAGGATCAACCCTTGACGCCATAAACAAGCGTCTGACCTTATCCATTTGAGCCAAGGCCGTAGGCCCCACCCCAGGGCCATTGGGCCATTTGCAAGGAGAACTTTAAGGGGCTGTTTGGATAGATTTTTTTGGGGTGGTAAAAGAGGAGAAAGCTGCCAAAAATATCAGCTTTTTAACAGCTTTCCCCCAAAATCATCTTTTTAAGGGGTGATTTTGGGAGAAAGCTGTCAAAAAGCTGACATTTTTGACAGCTTTCCCCACTTTTACCATCCAAAAAAAAGGAACCAAACAGCCGCTAACCCCAAAGGCTATCAAATGTGTACCGGTTGGGTGGGTGGACAAACTGTTGAAAAAATATATTATAAAATAATTAGTATTGGTACCACGTCACCAGCGCAGCCAGAGACAAAGTTCTTGGTTTTTTTTTTTTTATAGAAACCCTCAACGAAAGCGGATCCATTTTCAAAAGACAAAACCCGAAAGCCAATATGCGCTCCTCGAACCAAGAGCCAACCCAACCAATGAGATCTCAGTATTCGATCGTGGGCCCACCACACACATCCCAGCCACGACTCTAGATACCGCTTCCACGCGTCGCTTTATTTCTGACCCACGTGCCCTCGGTGGGCCCCACACCTCCCCCTCTTCCTCCCTCACAATTTTTCTCTCTGGAAACCTCCGAAAAAAATAAAAATAAAAAAAATAAAGATAGATAGAAGAAGAAGAATAAGAAAAAGAAAGGGGGAAAAAAGAAGGCTTTGTTCTCTTTTTGTTTCTTCACTCTCTGCAAATGTTTGAATCTACTTGGATCGGATCGATTGGGACGAGCGCTGGATTCGATTCTTTCTATCGATTCTTTGACGATGTTTAGTTGGAACGGGCGAGATCAGGTTCTGAGCTATCTTTTCTCTCTTGTTTCATCTTGTTTTTTGTGGTTTGATTTGATTTGAATGAGTTTTTAGTTGGATTAGGAAAGTAGAGGTGTATTATTGTGGAAATGGTACTGGATTTGTCACTAAAGTTAGGTTTTCATTAGTCTTGATCTCATAAAGTTGGTGTTTTAGTGGAAAATTGCACCGATCTCTTAAGGAGTTCTGATTTAGTGATAGCCTTGAGCCTAATTTGGTAAAGAGCGAGGATTTTGAAGGGTTTATTTGTGTGCTCCTTTGGGGCTGCTTAGTTTTATTGGCAATAGAAGGGTTAATAGACAGTGCATAGAGATGTAAGATCGACAACATTCTTTTGCTTCCAACTAGTACATAACAATTAGCATTTGTGTGAATTAACAAGAAGACGGTGGCAAGAAGGTAACCCTTGAAAATAGTTACTAAAAAATCCATAAGCAGTGGCAGATCCCAAAAAAAAATTCTTTGGGGGGAAGAGGGCAGATGACGAGTATCTACTTACAAAAAATGTAATATTATAGAAGAACATTCCTAATAAATGGGTTAAATTTACAACTTAAATAGGTTAAAGCTCAAATGGGGTGCAAACATTTACTAATTATGGGGGGAAATTGTAAGTTTACGATAACTTAGAATGTAATTTGCATAATCGTAGGGTATATATACATCTGCTTATGCCCATAAAATTTCTTCTTTTTTATTGTAGTTGCTTCCTCCTTCCCCTGCAATATAGCCTACACCCTGTGTTTGAGGACAAACTTATAACCCTTATCCTCCATTAGCAGTTTTGGTGTAGTCCATGAGTTCATGTTTCAGCCAAGGAAAAGTGCAAGTGCATTGTGGGGGTATGCTAGAGTATAAAATTATATGTCTCAACCATTATCACAACTTTGGAGTTTTGGCGTAGGAAAAGGGATCATTAGGACCATGAGAATTCAGTAAGGCCTTTTGAGTATGGAGTTATTATCATACTCTATCAGTAATCTGTATTTTATTGAGATAATGGTATATTTTTGACCTATTTAAACCTTAGTGGACATAGAAACAAAACTCATGATTAGCTCTCCCTAAAAGCTCTTTTTGTTAGTGCAATAACAAGCTTAACTTCTTGAAAATTCTAGAGTTAGTTCAGCAGTTATAAAAAATACCTATAGAAACACACATAGAGTTCTCATTGACTAAAATATAAATTCAAGTAAACACTTAATCCTAAAATTGCGCATAGTTCTCTCTAATGGAAACAATCGTCAAGTAATGGATCTAAAATAAATGTCTTTGTAATCTCTCTCTCAATAACTCAATAGGAAATTCATCCTCCGTCCTATTACGCAATCTAGTCTTCATTGAAGTAAAAAATAGATATTCAGTAGTTGCAGTAGAAACCGGAAGAGTCAAAATCAGGCGAACTAATCTATCAACAAGAGGATAAGTCTTAGACTTCTTTGTCTGTGCTGAACCCTGAGATAGCTTTGTAATAGATAACAATATTATATATTGGTCATAATAATAAAAAAGTAAGAGAATGAAAATAGGAAAAGATTGTACCTTTAGGGTTTAGAGAATACATCACTAGTTGTCTCTAGAATTGAGAAAAAACTCTAAAACTCCATCTCAATGGAGTTGTAAATTTTTGGATTTGGGGATAACATTGAGAGAGAGCTTGGTTGAATTTGAGTTGATTTTAAATTTACATTTAATGAGGAAAATAGCTCAAAAGAGAGCTCATGATGACAAAGAAGTTGAGCTGACAAAGGTCTGTGATTTCTAATAGGTGAGTGATCTTACTGGGTTTGGGTTGGGTTGAATCCAAACCCATGAGATTTGACCCAAATTCGTTTACTCAAAAGCAAGGTTTTAAATGTCGGCTGACATGTCGGTTTGAGGGCTTAAGCGACACGACAAGGACGTTTTCAACTCGTATGTCGGTTTTAGGGACAAATCGAAAATAGCGGGCATATCGGCCGATTTTTCAGCCTCGAAAAATCAGCCGATATAGTCTTTTTTTTAGATCTATTTTTTATTATTGGGTTTGGGTTTTTATTATCAGGTTTGGGTTTAGTGATAAAAACCCAAGCCCGTTTAACCCGTTCTCATGTTTAAGGGTTTCTTATGAACCTGATAGAAAGAAAAGAGAAAAATTAGGGCTACAGTGGATTTGGAAACCGATCACTCCTTTCGTGAACGACGACGCCCTTTCCCCACCTCCATCTCGGACCCCATCGTCCATCTCCCATTACGTCCCAAAATTCGAACCCCAACCGAACCCGAGGATGATAGGGTATCCCGTCGTCGAGATAAAGGGAAGAGGGTGGTCGGTAACTCATCCGAAGGACCCCAAGCAGACGAAGAAGAAGAAGAAGAGCCCCGGCACTGTCACCCTGCAACGTCGGAATCCACCCATCGCTGGCGCCGCCTCTAAAATTTATAAATTATGCTTATATTGAATTTAGGAATGCTTAGATTATATTTAGGACATGATATTATACATATGCGCACCACCCGATATGACAATCCGATATTGAATGCTTAGATTATATTTAGGACATGATATTATACATATGCGCACCACCCGATATGACAATCCGATATTTAGTCCATGTCCTCCGATATATCTCCGATTTCCGCTATCCGACATAGATTTCAGTCGTCCGGCATGAACCCGACATCCGACATTTAAAACCTTGCTCAAAAGTAAGTCTTTGGGCTTTGGTTTATGGTACTGGGCTGTCTTTTGGGCTTTGGCAACGTATGGGCTCGTGCTTTGCTCAAGACTTAGGGGGGGGGCAGTCTAAAGTTAATTAGGTTTGAGTTATAATCTGATACCAAAATAATTTGCATGCGGGTTGGGCGTGGGGAGTGGGAGACATGTCCTCCCCCCATCCTTACAATTTTGCCTGAATCCATCTTTTAATCCTCAGGTTGTCTACTAGTCAGACAATTTCTCTTTCTCCGGAGGTAAGAAGAGTGAAAGAGTTTTACCTTGTTCCTGCCAAAGCACTTTGGAGTAATAGTAATTATCAATGAGTAGGAAATAGTTTACCAGATTAGCAACAAAACAAACAAAACCTTAATAGGCTAATGAACTTTTTAAAGAAAGAAAAATATTTGTAAATTTAATCCAGTAAGTGATCCAACATAGTCTGTAGGGACCTTCTAAGTTGCGTTTAAATATTATCCCATATTTCGAAACCTGCATTAAAAGGTCCTCTGTATAATCTAGAAATACCTTTGCTTGTTTGAAACACAATATAGAATTTCCTAAAGGTAACACCACTTTGACAAGATTTGGTTAGTTTAAGATTGATGAGGCTTCTGTGTCTCTAATAATATGCGGGGTAAGCATCAGGCAATGATGAAGAGTAAGTATTTCACACATGTTGGATGTAAATTCATGTATGTGTTGGATGTAAATACATGACTAACTTTTAGCTGCACATACTTTATAACCTAACATCAGCAGTACGGGATACTGCTTCTCGACCACATGAAACATACATGTTCATCCATTTGAAACTTCTTTTTGTGAATGCGTTTTGAACTTTTGGTATATATTTGCATATTTTTCACCCACATTGACAAACTGTGATGCTCTTGCTATTTCCGATATAGCTCTTGCTATGTCCAATATAACTCTTGCCAAACAATGACAGAATCAGGAATCCAAAGCACCAAAAAATGTGAGACTCCAATGCGCATTAGATGCATACCATATTCCACCAATAATGTTATGAGTGGTGTTAGGGGCACACCCCCTACCACACCACCAACCACCCCCCCTCTCCCATCGCTACAGTAAACTAGGCCCCACATGGGATTTTAAAATTTTTAAAATCCCATGTGGGTCCTGATTTACTGTAGCGATGGGAGAGGGGGTGTGGTTGGTGGTGTGTTAGGGGGTGTGCCCCTAACATTATTTTAATGTTATTACTGCATGAGTGTCTTGCCTTTCTTTTTTCTTTTTTTCCGTGGCAAGCCATCATTTAACTAATCAACGACATCTAAAAATATCTATCTGGTGTGAATATATTGTAATGCAAATGCCCACACGTATTGTGAAGTAGTTGCTCTCGGGCTATTCCATGTGAACTCATGTGTATGCAATTTTGTATTCTTTGTTCTAACAAATATGGATGCCTGGTATTTGTTGGTCAGTAATAAGAACAAGGAGGTGCAACATATCTTAAGCATCTGAAGACAGATATAAGGGGCACTTAATGTGCATCTCGTGTCTGACTTCTGCCATTATTTCAATTCATTTAGTATTTTAAATTTTATTTCAACACATATTTCCATCATTTGTGCTTCTTAATGAATTAGTTATGATTTTTTCCCCTCAAAGAACTAAATGATATCAAGTTGAGATTACAATAAATCTATACCTTTCATTTCTGCTGTTCATTTATTACCTCTAATTTGCGAAGTACTTAAATATGAACAACATATATTCTAATTTTCAGGTAGGAGGCGCGGTGTGGCCTAATTACAATGAGACTAAGGATCATATTGTGCCTCATCCTATGGAAACTGAAGAGGACGCTTTGTTTCCCGGTGTAGAATATGAAAAGTTTAAGAGAGATGAAGGTCTTACCTCTCTTGTGCAGTGTACTGAGCAGTCAGCTGAGGCCAAACATAGTCATATCAGTTACAGATCAGATGGAAGCTCCGGTTTTCAAACAAATGAAGAGCTTTCTTCTTCACAAGCTGAGATAGATTCTTGGCTTGATTTTCCTAACTTATGCATTGAGCTTAAGGATGACTACAGCCACGGAAATAATCATAATCCAGTGATGGAATCGATGAATGATCTCACTGATGGAACCAGCCTGAACTCAGTTAGAGGTAACATCAGAGCCTTTTGTAACTCTAGTTGAATGCTTCTTGAAAGTTTATCATCTGAGCAATTCTTGGTGTGTTCATAGGTGAACCAGCGCAGCTACATCACGAGTCTGGCTTGATTGGTCATGAAGATAATAAAGAAAATGATGATTTTCTTGAATGTGATTGGGCTACTTTTGGAGATTTTGATGATATTGAGAAACTATTTAGGTATTGCCAGTAATATTGGACTATATATGTTGATGATTATGCCTTACACCTTCCATTAGTCACTTTAAGACCTTTTATTTACCTCATGAGCATCCAATTTGAGAACTTTTTTTTTGTCTTTCCAAGTTTTATGATATTATCTTGTCAATATCCTCATATGTCACTATTCTGCAGAAAAGATGACTCCATATTTGGACATGATATGATTGGAGATGCAGATGGGCTTCTTTCTCCATCTAAAGATGTCATTGATAGTGCTGCCCAATCAATTCTGATGCCTGTAAGTGTGCAAGTTCTAATTCCTGTAAAATTTATTGCCGATTATCTGATAATGGCCTCTTCATGAACTAATCCTGATTTATCTTGTCTGCAGGACCTACCATTATGCAAAAACCAAACTTCTGATGAAGGTTGCTCATCTTTCCAGTCAGATGATCATACTGACAAACAAAGAAGCCCCTTATGTAAAGAGAAGGTAAGTAGTCTATTAATGCATATAATTTCAGGTACTTGAATGGCGCTACCTTTGAGAGCGTAAAGAAAACTGTAATTATAATTAAACCCACAATCTAATATTTTGCCTCAATTCTTCACTATGAATGAGGTAGTTGTGTCAAATACTAATGGATGGTGATCATAGACCAAGGTTTCTAAGATTTGTCTAGATTTTTCTAAGTGAAGAATCTTAAACTATAGGGAAGAACACTAGGATCTTATAAGTTGTAATTATCACAACCTTCAGGCTTCATTGTCCATCCTTCAAAATTGATTTGTATCGTATCAGGATTAATGTATACTTGAGCATGAGCATGATTAAAAGAAAACAGGCGCAATAAACAATATTTTTTTCTTCTAGTTCTCATTTATCAACAGGGAGGAAAATTATCTTATGTTTTAAACTAACTTGGATCTGAACTTTGCTAGAAAAAGAAAACAAAGGGAAAAAAACAAAAAACTAAAGGATATAAATAATGTAGCTTGACTTGTCAAACTCCAATTGCATTTGATCATGTATATTCATATCAGTGTTCATCTATGTTTAGAGGTGTCAATAGCAGTATTTAATCTGTCAGCCATTCTTATATTCTAGGCTAGGAGAATCCTACACTCTGGACTAGTTCATCAACTGATACCCAACTTGGATCCAACTGACAGAATATTCAATGTGACGTAACTTGCAAGTTATATATAACATTTTTGCACATCCGCCCCCTGCTAATGTATATGTAATCTGCGTATTTCTTTTCAACTTAAAGGTGGTAGTTCTTTTCTTCAATAGTTCACGGATCGTTTCACCATCACAATGTATATAAATGATAGGAAGAAGTTTTTTTCTCCCATCACGAATCGGGTATAAACTTGTTTAGAAAATCTGTTAGTTTCTTGGAGATTTGCGTCCTTCAGATTGTTTTTATTGCCATCTGCAGGTAGATGGGCAGAAACTAATACCCGGGTCTCAGAACAAAGCAGAAGAAAAGGGGAAGAACAGACTATCAAGGAACATAAAGGAAAGTTATAACCAAAACCAAAATAATGCAAGTATAAGCATTCAAAGTTCAGTTACAACTCCTCTGAAAGCCTTTCAGTCAAAACCGATGAGTCAAGAGATGCAATTTGGTGATGCTAAGCGTATGGGAGACCAAGGATATCCTACAAATTGCTTACCTGGAGTGCAGTTTTCTTCAAATGTCATAGAAAAAAACCAAAAGAGACCTGTTCCTTCTACATACGATGTTCGTTCTGGTGACACAAAGCATCCAAAAATTTCAAATAGACTACAAGATGGCACGCCAGGAATTATGACAGCTCAAGAGAAGATGGAGAAACTAAGGCAATTACAGAAAATGCAGGCCCAGCTAGCTATTGAAAAGCAACAGCTGCAATATAATCATCAACCATCTGATGCTGACGTTTCTGCCCCTCAGTGCTCTACATTGACATATGAATCCCCTTCAGAGGAAGTCATATACTGTCAACTTCGAGATGTTGTGGAAAAGGTCTAGTTTTATTGCCTATGAAGAGTCCCTTCTAGAATTAGGAATTTGTGCTGCTTTTTAGGATCATAATTGTTGCCGTTTATGCAGTTGGATATTAGGACTAGACTTTGTATTCGAGATAGCTTGTTTCGGCTTGCCAGAAGTGCAATGGAACGACAAAGTGCTAGTGACAGAAGCAGTACCAACAAAAGTAACAGAGAGGAGGATGAAGTTTCTGCAGATGAAGAGTTGAGAAATTATGATCGGTAAGCTAACCTACTGTTCGTTTGGCTCACTTATTTTTTAGATTACTTTTTCTTTCTTTCTTGTGTGTATGGAAGTATAGAGAACCTAGATTTCAGCCAGTAGTCTTATAACCATTTTCTCATCAAAATGTACTATTAGTTGGTTAGTATTTGTCTGAAAATCATTGTAGAATAATGTCAGCAGCCATTTGCTAGGTATTGTATGTGTTGGTCTATCAGATTATAGGCATGATAGTGTATTACACTCTACAATTATAGTAATCTTGATTTAAGATTCACTTTGATATTATTCATTTGTACTAATCCTGTAAAAAGATTCAACATCATTCTTTCTTCATGAACCCACTAGCTTCTCATTCAAAGTATATTTGGCATAGGTTCAGTGAGCAGATTAGCGTTCGTGATCTTTCCAGGTGGGTTATCTGGAATCGGAAGTTGAATATGTTGGGAAGTCTACTATTAGAATTGTCCATCTTGATTGAACAAGACCTTCTAGATTTATCATGTAAATGAGATTACTTTCACATAGGACATAAACCAATTTTTGATTGTTTGCAATCATATAATTACACAAAAATAACTAATCCCTAATTCCCCAAATAAGCAAATGGTCTTATTCCAACAGGATCAAGCCACCCTTCAAATTCTTATTCATTTGGTTGACCTCTCTCCTTCGCATACTCGTCGATGAACATGGAGTAGACTAAGCAATCAAGAATTACTCTATTCACCCCTGTAAGTCTAGTAGCATGGACCTAGATCGGTGGAGATGATGGAGAAGTAACCTGCTTTGAGAATCTCCTGAAAGAGATTCATACCTACTCTACAAAGTATCCAGGATTGCATTCTTCAAACTCTCTTGATTGTCTATATTTCTTCTCTCTTCCAAGATTAGATAATCTCCCGCACAAACCCGAATCCTTCCTGCATCCTAACTGTTGGCGCTTTAGGAGTCTGATTCATCATTTATGTTCAAATACCAGCTGAAAATATGAAATTGATTTAATCACCATCTTCAAATAGCACTAGTAGTCAGATGATGACATAATTTGGTTTTTTTTTTTTTTTTTTTTTTTTTTTTATTGTTTTTTTTTTTTTTTTTTTTTTTTTTTTTGCAGACGTGCAACGTTGGCAGATCCAGAAACAGATACAAATCCTATTGATCGCATCGTGGCCAATTTGCTCTTCCAGAGACCAACAGAAGCTTGTTCCAGAATTGGCTCATATCTGCTCAGCTCAACTTAGTAATCTCCCTTTTCATAACCCATAAGCACATGAATCCTTTACTTTTGTATTTTAAAAAAAAAACTACTTATAAACTATCTCTTGTAATAAGGATTGGCGTGGATGCTTGTCATTTGATTGACGAGAAGAGAAGGATCTGCAGTCTTTTATGTGAAGTAAGATGTATTATGACAAGATCTTGTTACTTTCTTGTATCTTTCTTCTTTTTGTTTGTAATATATACAACCTTTACATTTTTCTTATTGAGGGAGTTCTCTGTTTCTATGAGATTTTTCCATCTCAGAGCAAGCTGATAACTCATCGTCCCAGCGCTGCAGCTTCGTCTCGAAGAATTTGATGTCTTCATGCATTTACAAATTTTTTCGATCTTGGTAATCTTTATGTAATATCTTAATGCTGAGTTGGAGCTGACAAGTACCTAAGGCAAACGTGTAAAGAGCTCTGGATGCCAAATTTTGGTGCAAGTTGCAGGTATTTTATTAAGTTGAGTGACGGTTTCCTATGGGAAACAGTGCCAAGGTTAAAACCCTAAATCACAGTGAAGACGATAAAGTTTGATCTCGTGTTGTTTCTGTATTATATTTATTCGTCTAGTATATTTCTATACTTAATTGCATCAGTGTTTCCATTTGCAGTCGGTCCAATAGATCAAAATTGTAAAGCTTAAGGTTCTCGGGCACCAAGAGGTGGGTTTGAATCCCCTCAGTTACGGTGGACGACAGAAATTTCGGATTGATATGTAAGAGCACCTTGGCTTTTATTGATTCATCGGCGATTTCGTGGTTTTTGTAGGGATTCATCTTCATATATTTGTAAAAGAGGAGTCATTTTTGCGTTCCAAAAACTTTCTTTCATGAAGTAGGAGGCTTTGTAATCCCTTCAGGCTTCAGCTCTGCCGTACTGTAGAAGTAACGTGGTAGTAGCAAATGCAATTATTACAATTCTTATGGGCTTGGTTCTAAACGCAAGGGAGCAGGGCTTTGGACCCCAGTGACGGGCTTGTATCACATTATTGTTGTGCGGTTAACCCCTTTGCGATCTTGTTGAGTTGAACCAAGAAAATGTGACCGTCTTCCAAAAAGAGAAAAAAGAGGAGATATAGGTATTTTGTATTTATATTTGCGTTCTGTCACATAGCAGCTGCCCTGCGGATGTACGTATCTTTGTTGATTGCAATGACAATAAAATGGGCCAAAGTCGCTCTAAAATAATTAATGTGAACGAAAACCGACTAATTTCAGTGAGAGAGAGTCTGTGATCTATCCAATGACAATAAATAGGGTTTCTGATAAACCTAAATTTCAGGGTTTTTTTTTTAAAATATTTTGAAAGTTATGAGGGTTTATTGATAATTGCTCAAAATGAAGGGTGTTTTTTCTCGAAATTTAGCCTAATATGATCAATGTTTTTAAATAAAGATGCATAATAAAAAATATAAAAGTTGACAAGCCATTTTAAAAGACGAATACTCGAGGAAATATATGTAACCGTATTCATCAGGATACAGATATGGTTTCTCAAATCTATAACCGATAGGATATAATTACAGATACGGTTTTATAATGAAATATCCGGATCCATATTCAAAATATTCGAATACATATTGGTCATGTTGTTGCAATAGTTCTAATCCTTAGATTAATGGATTTGAGGTTAATTTTGATGATCAAAATGTCTAATCTTAGCTTTTCATTTATAATACTAATGAAATTTTTTATATCGTGTTAACCGTGATTTTGTTAATATTGTCCAGTTTTCTCATATCCCTTTTGTACATGCACGCGCATCCGTTTATATATCCGGATGTATATCCGTATCTGTATCCGATTTTAACGGATATGAATATGAATTTTTTTCACTGGGGTATATTAGTATTTGTATCCGTATCCGCGGATACGGATACAAGAGG
>NC_033800.1:54553913-54614330 GCF_001876935.1 Asparagus officinalis | reverse complement strand
CGAGCCAATCCCCGGACCGAATGCACTCCTATAGTAACAAGATCTTTTTCTCGGATCATGGGTATCTATCCGACCCGGACGTTACCCGTTAAGGAAATGTCCAACCGACGACCCTGTCAAATATCCGAGTCGGTTTGCGGGGACACGGAAACAGAGCGAGGGTAGCGAGAGTTTCGATGTGAGGAAAAAGGGCAAAAAAGAAAACATGGAGGCGGAGAGAAAGAAAGGGAAGGGGGGGACGGTGATCTCTCCGATACAGAGCCTCGATGATGGATGCCTCATGCACGTCTTCAGCTTCCTCCGCCCGATCCCAGGTCTTTCCCTCTCTCTCTCTCTCTCAAACCCTAGAAGTTGACCAGTTCCATTTCGCTCTTCGATTGGTTTTGGGCTTTGCGGTTCGTTTTCCCTTGCTACGGATTTTGTTTCCCAACTGAAAGGAGCTTGATTAATTTACAATTTATAACGAAAGGTACTGCCTTGGACCTTAGATATGAGATTAATCCCTTGTTTGAGACATGTTTTGAAGTAAATTTTAGTTTTTTCGCTCTTTCCCCCTAATATCTCCTTCTTTTTTTTATTGAGGATTCGGTGTTTAGATTGCTATTGAACCAAAAGGAGCTTTTTTTTTATCTACCCATAACCTAAAAGGTGCAACCCTTAGAATTAGTACTCTGGTCAGCATAAATTTAGCCAAGAGCTGATATAATGTAAAATTTGAAGTCATGAACTATGCATTGTTTCCCTAAACATCGGTTCCCTTGTAAAATAAAATTGAAGTGTTCAACAAGGATCTGAGGAACGTCCGGGCTCAGAAAACGTTCTGGAGTTCATGATGCATAATTTGAAGATTGTAATTTCATAACCTACGATACAACTCTTACTCACCAATGTTGATCACTCTTAAGAGTGTCAACTAGAAAATTTTGCTTTGCACAGATGTTATGCATCTTTAAAAAAAAAAAAAAGCTATTTTGCAAAGCACCTCATTGTTCCTTCCTGATAAGCTGCATGTGCGTTGTTCTGATTTTCCAGTCGGAATGAGGCCTTGAGTATCTGAACAAAAGCATAATCCTAAAACAGGTCATGTAGATGACCCATGCTTTGGAAAATGCTAGGTGCCTCTAGGCGTCAGACCAAGCGCCTAGCACAGACGCTTGGGCGGGTGCTTAAGCGGAATCAAGGCATTTTTAAGCATCAAGGAAGACAGGATTCTTTTGGATGATTCGAAATCATATTCTTGTCATTTACTTGAGATGGAATTTAGTTATAGTCTTCTGAATTGATCCATTTTGACTTGGTCAATTCTTTTGATCCGTTACTATGCTTAAGTGAACAATATAACCCTTTTTGATGTGTTGTAGTCTGCGTAAGTGTCTCATGCTCTCCTAGGCGCTCGTAAGGTGTAGGTGTCCAGCCTAAGCACCACTTAGGTCTAGGCACCCAGGCGGGTGCCTAGACGAGCGGGGTGCCTAGACGAGCGCCCAAACCGCTTTTTAAAATAGTTTAGATGACTCTAGGAAAGACTTAATGAATTAACAATAAAATAAGTGAACTTCACTCTATTTGATATCAGAACCATGGTTACTTTTGTTTCTCTTCTTGCCTTAATCCCTTCTTGGTTAAGGAACATCATGAAATGGGACTTTTGCATTATGAAATTAGCCTTTATAACTTAAAACTGCTTTGAACAGATGATGTTGTCTCATATTTTGACCCTCTATTGCTATGTATGTGGAATGACGTTGTCACTTGCAGTTCATGTGAGGAAATCTTAGGAGAATTGGCACATCATTAGATACTTTTTTAGTCGAACTTCCTGAATGTGTTCCTCTTAAATCATATGAAAGGAAGGTCACTGACAAGTAGGAGTGGGCACTTAGCCGGGTCGGCCCACAAGCCCGCTCGCTCATCTCGTTCTTGAGCTCGGGTCAACCTTGCTTGGCGTAGGACGGGCCCGATTCTGCCCGCTACAGTAGCGAGCTGCGGGACCGTGCTAGGTCAGCCCAAGCCAAATGCGAGACAACAACCCGCTCGACCCACAAAGCCTAGCGAGCGGGCTGGACCTACATGTGAGCGGGATGGCTTACTTGTCCCGGTCCATGGGCTCGCACTTGGTTGGTAATAATATATATTTTTCTTTAAAGTTTATTGTAAGTTATTTTATTCTTGTATTTTTAACTAGTGGAATAATATTATGCTACTCATTGATGTAAACCTTGCTCCAAACTATATTAAATCTTTGTGTTTGTGATTCTATAATTGTATGCAAATATACAATTGTACTTAATAAAATTATTTTTTTAAATTATAATCATGTCATTATTAATTTGCTATTTACATATAATTATTAAGTGTTAAACAATATTAAAAACTATTAAAAATAATTAAATATTAAAATATAACAAAAAATAACTAAGTGGGCTAGGTAGGTTGACACATGTCATGGTTTGCCCTGCATGTTCTTAGGCCTGCGAGTGGGTAGGGCTGAGCTCTAGGCCCAAGAACAAGCGGCAAAACACATCTCGCTCAACTTGCTGCGAGTCGTGGCTAGCTGGCCTCCACTCAGGATTAGGCGGCTGCGGGACGAGACAGCACGGCCCGTTGCTCACCCTTACTGACAAGTTGCTAGTTGTCAATTGTGTAAACTGATATAGCAGTTTTCATTTGGGTAACAAAAAGGAGAAGTCTTTTACTAAAATTTGTCACTTCTTTTACATGTTAAATACTCTTAAAGCTTGTCAGGTACTAAATAGGAAATAGGATGTACATCAGGTTGCACCATCACGTATTAACTCTTATCGGCATGGAACAACTCTCTGTTTTTAATCTGCCTGAAACTATCGTAATAACATGCGCCCATAGTGGCCCCATTTATCAACATATTGCTGCTTCTTCTTTGAAGGAGATGCATCTTTCCTGATTCAAGGTTTGCAAGAGACTGATAGATGACATGGATCACACCTCTTTTAGTTTTTTTTTTTTTGATGTCCAATGTAGACACAACTCTTCCTTTTGGTTGTTAAGGGTGTGTGTCATAATACGGTTGTTACACGTCATTGTTGTTTAGTCCCACATTGGGTGGTTGTGAAGAGTTTAGTGGGTTTATAATGTAATCTAAGAGACTCAAGTGCAACTAATGCTAGCATTTTTTGCGGTTGATTGAGCCAAACAACATTTACTATTCGTGAATTCTACAAAGGACATTGTGTGGACAGACTGACAGGCCCAAGGCGTGATAAATGGATCAGAACAGTTAGGTAGTCGGAAGAGTGGAACTATGTACTACATGGGTCTAAATGCTACATTGTGTTAGTGCACTGGGAGCCACTTTTTGCATCTATAGAAAATCCTTCATAATCCACATTGTTCGGTGGTGATACTGGGACCAATTAGTTGTCATGTCGCGACAAGAATGTTACCTATGTAAGGTAGGGTGATTGTGATGCCCAATTGTGGTTTAGTCCCATATCGCGTGAGTATGAAGAGTTCGGTGGCATATAATGTACCCCAAGGGACTCAAGTGCAAAGGCTAGCACTTTCCTTCAAAAGTACATTTTTCTCTCTGTGGATCCCATGGCATACATTGCGCCCTGAGCTATTAGGCTCGGGGTGTGACAAATGATATCAGAGCAGTTTTTCAGTCGGAAGTGTGAAACTAGTGCTATGTCACGTGACCGTGGTGGGATCCATGTTTAGAATCCAAATTGCCCGGCAGTGATATTGGGATGCAGTGGTGATACTAGGGCATGGTGATACTAGGGCAGTCGAATTATCATGCCACAATGAGGACATCATCTATGTAAGGTTGGTGATTATGAAGAGTGGTGGAATTATAATGTAAACCAGTGGGCTCAAGTGGAATTAATGCTAGTATTTTTGGCAGTGGATTGAGCCAAACAACATGTTGCTCTCCATGGGTCCCAGGAATTTCAACAAGCTTGTGTTCCCGAGGCATGGCAAAGGTGCTATGGGATAAATCTTGATTTATTATGTAGTACTTTTTGTATAAAACAGAAACTGTTGGATGAAGAACTGCGTATATGTTTCGCCGCCATTAATCCAATAGACTCAAAACATAGAATTTTCTACATGTTACTGCTTGCTATAAATTCCAATTTGTGATGCATGTTAATGATCATGAATTGATTATTTGACGTCGCTATGTGAGAGCTGTAAACTCCATCGTATTGGATGCACTTTTAAAATTTTATTGCAAATTTGATTTTACACGAGCTCTTTTAGCACCCTGTTGTTGAATTGCAGATCGATATAACACGGCCCTCGTTTGCCACAGATGGCGGTTCTTGGCTTGCCATCCTCGGCTATGGTTGCGTGTGGAGAGACCCATCAAAAACTTGAATGAGCCAGGTGTATACCCCAGCCTTGAGGCTGCAATTTCTGCTGCAAGGTTAGTTGATAATATTTTATTTCATGTAAAGAAGAGATGTGGTGGATAACAGTGTAACGTTTGTGGTCGAAGACCTGGTGACACCATTTTGATCGCTGCTGGTGGGAATCATGTTGCCTCTAATATTCAAATAAAGAAGCCGCTATGCCTTGTAAGTCAAAATTATTCATAGTAAATGTTTCTTCCTACCAGCCAATGTCATGAAATCAATTCAGGAATAAACGTCTGTGTCATAGGATATCATTGATTATATGTGTTGTTGTTTCATTAGGGAATTAAAAGATTCCGTAGTTTTGTCATTTACAGGTTGTTCATGTTGTCGGTCCTTGAACTGGTTTCCTTGTCCTTTACTAAAAACTAGCCACTTTGCATGTGCAAATGCACGTGCCGGATATTAAAACTTATTTTTCAAAAAAAATTATTAAAAAAAGAAAAAGTAGATAGTCATATTTTTAAGTTTATAGTTATAAATGTTAATGTTATATTCTTTGATTTAATACTTCATCATCATTTTATGTTTTTGAAAGTTCTAATTTTCAAAGATTTATTTAGTAATTAAAAAGATACTTCATGATTTGTTGTCCATGATTGTATTCCATTCTAAAGATGATTAGGAAAAAAGATCTTTAGTTTGAATTTGATATACAAAATTTCCCTTGAAAATTTGAGATTCCTAGGTTTAATAAGTGCAATTGCATTATTTTAGTTTATTTTTAATTTCTATTTGAAAGATTTGTATCCTCCTGTAGAATGTTTTTTTTTTCTTTTTTCTGTTTTTCTTTTTTGGTCTGTTCTAGAATGTTTATTCCAAAGTTTTTTTCGTTGTGTTGTCTGTTAGGGAGGGAGTGTGATAGAATTTTTAAACTAATTGTGTATTAAAGAGATGGTACAGAGGGAGGTGTGAAAGAGTTTATATTCATGTGAAATGACATAATTATAGTAATTGTTGCCCACCATTTTATTCCATTCTAAACATGATTAGGAAAAATCTCTAGTTTGAATTTGATATACAGAATTTCCATTAGAAATATGAGATTCCTAGGTTTAATAACTGTAATTGCATTGTTTTAGTTTATCTAATTTTTATTGGAAACTTTGTTATTTTCTTGTAGAATGTTTATTTTCAAAGTGCTTTTATTGTGTTGTTTGCTAAGGAGGGAATGTGTTGAAAATTTGAAATTAATTGTGTATAAGAGAGATGGTACATAGGGAATTGTGAAAGATTTAATATTCATGTGAAATGACATAACTACCCTCTTGTCTTTAGTGAATTTGAAGGACATTCCTTCTCTCCTTTAAATTTTTTTGCCCTGCAAAGTTTTTAATATAGTAGCATAGATACTAGAGACAGTAAGTATGATTTTGAAGTAAATGTCTATAGATGTGTGAAGAAAATTAAATGACATACATTACGGACTCTGCAGTGTGGAAACGTTAATCTGTCTAGATCCAAGAAAGGAAGGGACCTTATTTTAACATAATAACATTAGGTTTCTCTTGAGCAGACAAACACAGATTTTATAAGGTAATTTTCAGAAACTTACCATTAACTATTAGATTTTGCTTGAAAATAAGAGAATTACCATAACATTTTTGGGTTTTTTCCCCCTAGAAACCACCTTAACAATAGGGTAATTATACAGAAACCACCTTTCATTTTCAATTTAACCTAAACCCCCTTTAAAGTTAGTTTTTGTTGCAATCAACCACCTCCCAGTCGAATTATTCACTTGAGACATAAAATTACCCTTAAAAAACTTGCATTCAGTGTACATTACTCATTTTTTAGTGTTTAGGTCTTGTTAGGATACCGCTCACGTACCTTAAACTTGAATTCTTTAAGCTTATTTTTTATTTTTTAGTGAAAATTTTGACTAAGATGTGGTTGATTGCAACAAGAGCCTCCTTTAAAGGTGGCTTATGTATAAATTGAAAACTAAAGGTGGTTTCTATATAATTGGCCTATTGTTAAGGTGGTTTCTAGGGAAAAAATTAAGTTTTTAATCAGCAGAAACCCATCTAATGGCGTCAACAACATTGGTAAAAAGGCAAAACTGCTCCTATTTGTTGACTTCCAGGGGAAAAAAACTGAAGTGGCAAACATACCCAAGTAATTTACTTATACAATATAACTTACATTAACAACGGTTAGTATGGTAGGTCCATGAAAAAAGTCCATTGTAGGTTTCTTGTTCGGTCATTTTCCTGCAAAGTCCCTAATAATTTGTGTTAGTTTTCTTAAGCTTACTTTTTTGTATAAGGATGCGTAAATCACTTTCTTTATTCAAAGAAGAAAAAGAAGAAAATAGAATTGTTTTATTATTTGAAAAATAGAACAACATACTTATTGGAGGTTTATACGTTAAACCTTAGTTTTTTGCATGGATGAGAACAGGAAAAATTTGAACATTTTAGGTTGATTCTCTTACATAATGAAGATATCTGCCTCGCAGATTAGGATATTCTATTGTGTGGTGGAGTTTTAGTTGAATATAGTCATTTGTTGGCTTTTAGAGAAAGCGTCTCTGACCCTGCAATCTGCTATCTAAGTTAATTGTCTAGCCATGTCAACCCAAAAGGTTTGATGCTCACCATTCTAGCACATTTCACCTCAGGCAAGAAATAATCTGCAGGTCCTTATACATGAAAGGTGATTTTCAGAAGACCACCACTAATTATTAGGGATTATGCAGGAAAATGACCTAGCAAGGTAACAGGTAGACATGTTGTCACCTTGTTGTTGCTCTTCACATTCAGAACTCCTACTCCATCCATTCTTCTAGGCTAGTAGAGTTGCATTACTGTAATAACCTTGTCTACGTTTTTAATGCTCATTTACACCAATATTGCTCTTTCCTTTTTTTCACCTCCCTTCAGGCTGACCTTACCTCACATCTTAACTTCATCATCCTTTTCTACTTTAGTCCAATCATCCAGTAATGTGCGGCATCATTACTTGCACCCTCCTTTTGGCCACCAGAACCCCAATGAGATTGTCCTCCCCTCTCCAAATTCGTTCGTAGTTCAAATCAGGGTGAGAATTTGATGTCTGGATTGTATTAATCTGTTGCTTTGGATAATGCTTGTGGCTTCACAACCATACATATGGAAACTTATGTTGGATATGGTCTTGTCGGATATTAGTTGAAGATACTTGCTTTATAATCATTGGTCTGCTTGAAGATTTGCCCTGGTGTTAAACGCCAAAATATTCTATTTAGTGAAATATGCTATTGCTTAGAGAGCATATTTAATAAATGATAGTCTTGCATGGTATGAAGTACATTTACGAAATGTGTCGTGCTTGAAAGAGGTTATTTTTTCAGCCATTAGGTTTTGCCTTGGATGCAGCAGGTGTTTGGTGAAGATACTGACCTCATGGGTTGGATACTTTAACCTGCATTTCATCCTTGTTTTCTTTGTGAATTTTACTGTTTTTTTAATCTATAAAACATAGATGAACTTGAAAAAGCCCATTTTGCAAATATGATTTGGTGTACATTTTCCTTACTGTGAATTAAAATAATTTTGTGCTGCCATGCTCTTATTTTCTTGTTTTGATCAGATTGGTGCAGGCGATCTTCCTGATGACACAGTCTTAACCTGTGCACGTGGTTCTGATAGGTATGTGGCTAGTTCCATTTTATTTATGACTTTCGTGCTAAGTAAAAACTATACGCCGAAGTCAAGGTTCTAAGTTGTTGTGGTTTGGTCATGGGTGGCCCAAAACTACTAAATGCCCAATTTACTGCAGAAAATTAGTGGTGTGAGGTGCATCCAAAACTAATCGAAATCCAATCCTGAGTCTGTCCGAGCTGCCCTGTTTTGATTCATATACACTTCGATTACACATCTTTACATATCACTTCAGTTTTCACACGTGCAAAAGATCTAGATCTTAAAAGCTTTTTACTTGTGCATCACTCTCTTAAATCCTTTTTTCTTTGTTGGAATACCATGTGTGCTACCATTGTGTAAAGGTGAAGTTCAAAACTATTTGATCTCAATCTTGGTCTCATGTGAATATGTGGAATAAAATGAACAGTGCATGTTATCAACAGAAACCACATAATGGGCACATGGATGCCGTCATCTTGTTCCGTATGTTATTATTTGTTATCATGACCCTGCTTGCCATGAGGAATTTTTGACTAATGGCCTTGGATCAAGGGACATGTTATCTGGACATGTAAATTATTCTAAAAATGAGAAACCGGTGGTTTCAAAATTTTCTTTATCTTCATAATTTCGGTTACAGAAAGCATGTTTTAACAGTAAAAAAAAGATACTGGTTGATGCATGGGTAGAAAATCTTGGAAACATCATCGTTCTTTGTACTTGGATTATTTTGGATGTGGGTCAGGATGAATGATGAATGATGAGGATTTTCTGAAGAATGCCCCTCATTGAGTTCTGACACAACATAATGCTCATTACTTGTCGCCTGCCAAAATTTGACCACCCCATTTGTAACTCAAACCCAATCAGAATACTAACCTCTCAAAAGTGCACCCAAAAATCCTGATGCGTCTCAAAAAAACCCACCCAATTCGACCTATGAACGGCCCAAGTCCTACTCTTGTTTGTCACTCTCTACGAAAACTCAATCCAAACGCTTCAATATGCATTTGTTTCCTTTCAAGCAGTGCACTGGAGTTTCTATCGACATGCAAGGTAGCCAACCTTACCATAAGAGCGGAGCTCGGTTACTGCCTTCTCCACCGAAGCGGAAGGCTGACAATTGAAGGGTGCATCCTTCAATGTGAAGAGAATCCGTTGGATTACCTCTCCTTCCCTATAGTGAGTACAGCCAGCAGCAAAGTTGATACATTTTCACCAGCACCGAAGAGCCAACAGCAGCAAAAGATTGCAGATAGCGTCACTGTTTCAGAGACGAGGATTGAAGGAGGTGCGAAGGCGGTGTGGACCAGTGGGAACTTGGTGTTGCGGCATGTAAGGGCAATTTATGCACGAACTGCAATCTTTTTCTGGTTCACTGTTGGAATTTAGGGGGAAAAAATCTCATATGAGTGCCCTCTAGAGAAACTCATATGAGGAGATAGGAGATAATGACATGCGTCTTGGTTGGAAAAATCAGGAAACATGCGATGAGGAGATGGGAGATAATGAGCGTGCGTCATAGTTAGAAATCAGGAAGTGACGCATGTTTCGGCACTTGGATGGTTATTAAACAAGGTTTAAGATCTGTACTGGGATCACATTTCAGATCTCCATTCTCCCTATAAAAATTTCTACAGAGAACTTTCAGTAGGGTGGGTTTTTTTTTTTTTTTTGGTCCTCCTTTTGAGACGTTAGCACCTGGGAGCCTAGTGTGAGACTCTGTATGTCATTGTATTTGTTGTAGACTGCAACTCTGCGGGTTAAATTATGTTTATCTTGTAACATTTGAATTTCCCTGTGAAATCACCGAGTTCATTTGTTATGTAGGGCTGTGAAAAACAGAGCTCGGTGTTAACTTTTATGTTCAGTGCTTTGAAGGTTCGGTTTCTTTCTTAGGTTGTCAGCACCATTTATTGGTACTAGGTGAGGAGCACTTGCGTTGCAAGTTGGTTACTTTTTTGAGTTTTTTATTTACTATAATTAGGTCGGGAAATGGTTTAAAATATATTAGAACTTTTCGGATGTCTCTGGACATAACCTTGTTGGTTTCAATCTCTTGCTTCCTTGAGGAATAATAAAGTTTAGAGTATTTTTAATAACATTATAGATAATAAACAATCCATCTGATAAACTTGTACAATCGCTTGTTTAGGTTTTGAATTTATTTCGTGAAAAAATATGAGAAAAAGTAACTTAAAGGGAAAAAAATAAAGATCTAGCATTAGGGCCTGTTTGGATTTGTAGGGGGTGAAGGGAAGTTAAGGAAAACTGAGAGAATGGAAGAGAAGGAAGTTCCCTTCTCCTTGGTTACATCCCAATTTGGGGGGTAACAAATTTTATACTATTAGGGGGTGAACCAAGGGGAACTAGGGTGAATTAACTTCACCTCCTAAGTGTTCCCAAACAAGGTGAATGGAAGTGAATGATTCCCCTAACTTCCCTTCAAGGTGAATGGAAGTGAATGATTCCCCTAACTTCCCTTCACCCTCATTCCCCTCAATCCAAACAAGCCCTTCTTAAGCATTTGGAAGAGGTTTGAGTGTTAATAATGTTAGCACGCAAATTAAAAGTGAAATTAATAGAAACTGCTAAGTAAATCCATGTGAATTATAATGGATGGTCGTTTGATCGATTCATTGTTATTGAATTATGAGGCCAAGAGTGCATAGAATTTGCAGTTAGATGAATGGATATTCTATTGTTATCAATCTAACAGATATTCTATTGTTATCAATCTAACTAATCCAATACTTTTTAGCATTACATATAATTAATGCACTTATATTAAATATTTATAATAAGTAAGAAGATGAAAATTACTCATTTGAATAATATCTCTTAATTGTTTGAAGGATTGTACTCCCAGTAGCTTTATCATCAATGAATCCTATAATTATACAACATACATAATTTTTTAATTCAATAAAATGAATAATTATTCGTAGTAACTTTCTAATCATTTGAAAAAACTATTAATTTACATTATTTTAAGGATTTTCTAACTGAAAAAGAATAGTGACTGAAATAGAAGTTAAATAACAAATCTAAAAAAATTGCGTTTTATTAAAGTCTACATTTTGGCTTCAAAATATTTTTTTTGGAATTTATAAGACTACCTAAATTGTGTAAACAATGTTGTTTATCTTGTGGACTTAGAAATAATATGTTTGGATTTTTGGCCTATGCTAAAATTTTCTAAAATTACCCTTTCTTATAATTTTGTTATTAAAATCCTAGATTTAAAATTATAATTAATTTTACTAAAACCATAATTCATTATAAAAATATTTTGGACACACTTATAGTGGAATATCTTTTTTGTTTATGTTAATTGTTAGTTTTAGTTTTCATAGAACAAACTAATTGTATAGAGCTATTTTACATGTAAATTTTATGTTGCTCTTTATATATAAAACAATTAAAACTATTTTCATGAATGAACTTATTTGTGGTTTAAATTCTATGTGCTAAGATATCTGGGTATCCGTGCTTTTATAAATGGTAAGATAAATGCTTGTTAACAATCTTGCGGGGTATTTTGAACATCCCTTCAGTCAACAACAGATCTAAATACCATGTTTTTCCAATCATTAAGAAAAACATAAATGGAAATCGTAACAATTTATAATTATCCATATGCACTCAAAAAATCTACATGAATGAAAAATGTAAAAGAACCAAAAGATAAAGTATAAAAAATAAATGAAAAATTATTGAAAAAATAAATAATTATGAATGATGAAACTAAATATCAGTAAATTTTGTTTATAAAAGGATATGTACTTTAAGAAAATAAATAAATCATAATACACTACATATTTATCAGTTGATCGATCAAATAGAAGTCAAGCGTTGCCCACGAATCCGAGAATAAAAAAATTTTAGTAGTTGAAAAAAATCATTAAAATAGGGTGATCTCATTAAGATTCTAAATCTTTTTGATATTCTTACCTCATGCAAACATATAAAACCTATTAGGCATGTCCTTTCACTTAGACTCATAGGCTATTAATAATCATTATTGAAATTTATAGTGCCAAAATGAGCCTATTCTAAGACTTTTCTTATTAAATTGCCACTTAATAGCAAACAAGTAAATTTGGAATATTGAGACCACTTTTTTATCCACTTTAACCAAACTCTATCATTGATTTAATACTAAATTGTGGTACTTTATTCTCAAGTAAACTATATGGAACTATTAAAAGTTTACATATGATCAACAAACACTATTCTTTCATAAAAAAGTAAAACAATAAGTAGATTTATGCACTATTGCCCACTAAATTAACCAATATGATCCGCAGTTAAGTATACATCTTTTCGAAGAAAAAAGGGGGCCTAAAAGACCCAAGCCAACAGACGTACCACCATTCCCAACTTACAAAGTAGCTTTCATCCCTAAAAAAAATGAAAGCACAATAAGTATTTTTACAGATTTAGCCATGATTATATGAAACTCACACACAAAAGAAAAACAAAGACATCATATTCAAACATACATACCAAAAAAGTAAAACAATAAGTAGATTCATGCGCTAAATATAATCCATTAAACTAACAAATACTATACATATTCAGATATACTTATTTTAGGGTAAGAAACGTGGCCTAAAAGACCTAGCTGACAACAGTGTTACTATTTCCAACTTAGAAAGTAGCTTTCAACCCCAACAAAAAGATGAAAGCATTATATGTATTTTCACAGATTTAGCCATGATTACATGAAACTCACACACAAAAGAAAAATAGCGACAAAATATATTCAAATATACCTACCAAATACATAGTCTCAACTCGAACTATGCCTATATGAATCACTATCTCGGCACCAACCAATCAACTCAATATGTCGACAAGGACAGACTAGGCTGAATCCTAACAAGCTGCATCGTTTTTCATAGTTTGGGACTGTGACGCCCCTGGTTTTCACACATTGTTGCAGTCCAAAGTGAACCCAAACATATCAAACCTATCATGCACCAAACACTATGCATAAACATGTTTCACCATCATATTAATATCGCTCTAGCAGATGTCGAAATAAGAAGTGAGGGTACAAGCAGATATATCAAAGGTGACAATACAAGGAACACAATATAGAGAAGAGACATCCAATAATAACTATAATTTTGTTCCAACAGAAGAAAAGAAAATACATCGGAATAAGAACATCGAATCTCTGATACATGAGAGTCAACTAAAAAAATACATAGGCACTCAGCCTCCAAAATAAAATGCATCTCTAAAAGAAAACTAAACGCATAAACAGTCTACTGTGGAGCATTAATTAACTACTTAATATTGATGAAAATCTACATTGAGTCCTCGTCAACCTGCGGCTCTCCGAACCCTCTATATATATATATATATAATATATATAATATATATATATATAATATATATATATATATCATATATATATATATATATATCATATGTTCTGAATGATTAGGTGGTAAGTGTTAATACCCACATTCCAGCGTGAAGTGTAAAATGCGGCTATATAGATAAGATGAACACCACGATACTATAGCTAGCAATATACCTACTCGAACAGATGTGGGTAGTCGTGACGCATGTCCTCCTCGCGTTCCTAGGAAGCTTCTTCAACTCCCTTCCTATTCCATTGCACCTTTACCAATAGGATTACTTTATTCCGGAGTTTCTTATCCTCCCTAGCAAGAATACGAATTGGTGTCTCAATTGTAGTCAAATCTGCCTGAAGCTCTAAATCTGGCACATCAACCACTCTCTGTTGTTCTTCATCTCGTAAGTGCTTATTGAGCATTGAGATATGAAATACATCATGCACATCCGCCATCGACGCTGGAAGGTCTAGTCGGTACGAAACGGCTCTGACACGATCAATAATCTTGAACGGACCGATATATCTCGGGGCAAGTTTTTCCCGTTTACCAAATCGTTTGACACCTTTCATAGGTAGTACTTTCAATAAGACGTAGTCTCCAACCTAAAATTCTAAATGTCGTCGTCAATAAAAATGACCACGAACTGATCCAGGTACAGACAAAAAAACCCGGTTCATCAAATCAATGAATATTACGGGTGCATTAGTTAGCCCAAATGACATGATAAGAAATTCAAAGGACCCATACCGAGTTAAAAATACGATCTTGGGAATATCCATCTCCCGTACGTGTAACTAGTGATAACCAGATCGAATGTTAATCTTTGAAAAACAAGTAGAGTTCTGATGGGATCCGGTGCATTAGTGCTGGTATGATCACACCCGTAATATTCATGGATTTAATGAACGAGGTTTTTCGTCTGTACCTGGATAAGCTCGTGATCATTTTCATCGACGATGACCTTTAGAATTTCAGGTTGGAGACTACGTCTTATTGAAAGTATCACCTATGAAAGGTGTCAAATAGTTTGGTAAATGAGAAAAACTTACCCTGAGATATATCAGTCCGTTTAGGATTATTGATCGTGTTGGAGCCGTTTCGTCTTGACTAGACCTTCCAGCGTTAATGTCGGGTGTGCATGATGTGTTTTATATCTCGATGCTCAAGAATCACTTACGAGACGAAGAACAGAGAGTGGTTGATGTGCCAGATTTAGAGCTTCAGGCGGATTTGACTATAATTGAGACACAAATTCGCAATCTTGCTAGGGAGGACAAAAAAACTCCGGAATAAAGTAATCCTATTGGTAAAGGTGCAGTGGAATAGGAGGAGAGTTGAAGAAGCTTCCTGGAAATGCGAGGAGGACATGCGTTGCGACTACCCACATCTGTTTGAGCAGGTATATTGCTAGTTATAGTATCATGGTGTTCATCTTATCTATATAGTCGCATTTTACACTTCACGCTGGAATGTGGATATTAATACTTAACACCTAATCATTCGGAACATATGATATATATAGGGGGTTCAGAGAACCGCAGGTTGACGAGGACTTAGTGTAGATTTTCATCAATATTAAGTAGTTAATTAGTGCTCCATAGTAGACTGTTTATGAGTTTAGTTTTCTTTTAGAGATGCATTTCATTTTCAAGGCTGAGTGCCTATGTATTTTTTTAGTTGACTCTCATGTATCATGTTCTTATTCCAGTTTACCATATGTATGTTTTTCTTCTGTTAGAACAAAATTATAGTTACTATTGGATGTCTCTTCTCTATATTATGTTCCTTGTATTGTCACCTTTGATATATCTGTTTATACCCTCACTTCTTATTTTAACATCTGTTAGAGCGATATTAATGTGATGGTGAAACATGTTTATGCACAGTGTTAGGTGCATGCCAGGCTTGACATCTTTGGGTTTACCTTGAACTGCAGTCATGTGTGAAAACCAGGGGCGTCACAGGGACTCAATCCTATAACAAACCAAAATTACAAATGTTGAATTCAAATCTAAAAAAGTTTTACACAAAAAGATTAAGAATTTCTAACAAAGATTAAGATTTTCTAAAAAAACAATTATATAGAAGGATTCCTAGTATGATAGGACATGTAAATTCATCGTTCATATATATATAAGGGAAAATTGTGTCAATGCCCCCAATAATAACCTCATGTGACCTAGCCCCTCCACATTTTCTTCATGTGGATCAGCCCTAAAAATGTCACTTCATGTGATTCATCGCTTTATTCCTTGCCAACTAAGCAGAGAGAGAGAGAGAGAGAGAGAGAAACAAATAGAAAAGCTGAAATACTCTCATTTCTTCCTCTCTCTTATCTCCAGATCTAAATCTGCTCCTCCTTCCTCCTCTCCTCTCCTCTCCTCTCCTCCTCTCTCCTAACCCATTTCCTTCCTTCCTCCTCTCTCTCTCTCACTCTCTTCCTCCTTTTTCTCTGAGACACCGACACCCCCCTTCGCCACCGCCGACCATTCCAGTCATGTTGTTCGCTCCTTTTCTCCCACTAATTTTCCACACTCTCTCTTTCTTTTCACCCTAAAACTTAAAAAAGCCCTCAAATTCGTCGGAGTTCTAGTCAGAGGATTTGTCAAAGAACAGATCAGTCTTCGACACTGAAGGTGAAGAGGTGGCGAAGAACGAGGCGGAGGAGGCGGTGACGGAGGAGGACGAGGTGGAGCTCGAGGCCGTTGCAAATTCAAGACCTCTAAGCTATCGGTTTTTTTTGGCAATTTTTTATATTAAGTTCAAGTCCAAGATGGAATATTAAGTCTAATGAGTTAGAAATGGAGTCCAATGGCTTGTATGTTAAGTCTATTGGGTTGAATAATAACTTTAATGGCTTGTATGTTAAGTCTATTGGGTTGAATAATAAGTCTAATTTGTTAAATATTAAGTAATGGATTACATGTTAAGTCTAGTTTGATACGTGTTAAGTCCAGTTTGGTTTGTGTTAAGTCCAGATTGGTTCATATTAAGTCCAATTTAGTTTGTGTTAAGTCAAATTTGGTTCATGTTAAGTCTAATTCAACTTGTTTTAAATCTAAAAATAAGTTGAATTAGACTTAACATGAATTAGATTGGACTTAACAAGAAATTAAATTGGACTTAACATGAATCAAATTAGACTTGACATAAAATTAGGCTTAAAACAAGTTGAATTAGACTTAACATAATTTAAATCAGACTTAAAAGAAATTAGATCAGACTTAACACGGTTTAAATTAGACTTAACATGAAATTAGACTTAAAACAAGTTGAACTAGACTTAACATGACTTTAATTTGACTTAATAGGAATTAAATTAGACTTAACATGAATCGAATTGGACTTAATATTAAATTAGACTTAAAACAAGTTGAATTAGACTTAGCATGATTTAAATTAGACTTAACAAGAATTAAATTAGACTTAACATAAATCAAATTATACTTAATATCAAATTGGACTTAAAGTGAACCAAATTGGACTTAAAGTGAACCAAATTGGACTTAACATGAACAAATTAGACTTAACGTGAACCAAATTGGACTTAACGTGAACCAAATTGGACTTAACATGAACCAAATTGGACTTAATTTGAACCAAGCTGGACTTAACACGAACCAAACTAGACTTAACACGAACCAAACTGGTTTGGTACGTGTTAAGTCCAGTTTGGTTCACTTTAAGCCCAGTTTGGTTCACGTTAAGTTTAGTTTGGTTCATGTTAAGTCCAATCTAATTCATGTTAAGTCTAATTCAACTTGTTTTAAGATTTAAAATAAGTTGAATTAGACTTAACACGAACCAAACTGGACTTAACATATAATCCATTACTTAATATTCAACAAATTAGACTTATTATTCAACCCAATAGACTTAACATACGAGTCATTGGACTTATTATTCAACCCAATAGACTTAACATACAAGCCCTTGGACTTCACTTCTAACTCATTAGACTTAATATTCCATCTTGGACTTGAACCTAATATCAAAAATTATTATAAAAAAAAACAATAGTTTAGAGGTCTTGAATTTGCGATGGCCTCGAGCTCCTCCTCGTCCTCCTCCGTCACCGCCTCCTCTGCCTCGTTCTTTGCCACCTCTTCACCTTCAGTGTCGGAGACCGGCTGTTCTTTGACGAATCCTCTGACTAGAACTTCGACGAATTTGAGGGTTTTTTTAGTTTTTGGGTGAAAAGAAAGAGAGAGCGGGGAAAATTAGTGGGAGAAAAAGAGAGAACAACATGGTCGGAATGGCCGGCGGTGGCGGAGGGGATGTCGGTGTCTCAGAGAAAAAAGAGGAAGAGAGAGGAGGAGGAGGAGGAGGAGGAAGGAAATGTGTTAGGAGAGAGGAGAGGAGAAAGGAGGAGCATATTTAGATTTGGAGAGAAGAGAGATGAAGAAATGAGGGTATTTTCGGCTTTCCTATCTGTTTCTCTCTCTTTGTGTTTTTGTTGGCAAGAAATAAAATGCTGAATCACATAAAGTGATATTTTTTGGGGGCTGATTCACATGGGGAAAAAGTGGAAGGGCTAGGTTACATTAGGTTATTATTATTGGGGCCTTGACATAATTTTCCTACATATAAATGGAGAATAACATTTAATATAGTGTCAAAAATTTAAAAATATATATGACATGTACATATTAATTAATAAATTATACACAAATTATATCTACTCTGGTTGTTTGTAAATTATATTTGTTAGACCCTAGAGGGGGGTGATTAGGGTCTTATGCTAATCTAATCCGATTATATGCCAATTAAAACTAATTAACAAGTTATCCTAGCAAGTATGAAATGTAACAATATATATGAGCTAGGATAAGCAATATACAATGAGATATATCTTATATATGCAAGGATATATAAACAACACAAGGGTAAACAATCTAAACAAGATAGTGGATGATATAGATAATGAGCTAATGACAATGGCGATATAAGATATGAACATAAATATGAATGAACGCCAAAGCACACTCAAACAAGCAATATGATCACGGAGTTCGGACCTTCCGTCCTACGTCTCCGCTCCCCACTCCCGGGAGAATTCCACTATCACAACCGGGTTTTCTACGTTCACCCGAACAACGTTTACACCTCACAGTATCGGTTTTTAACGCTCACCGATCAACGTCACTCCTCACAATCGGTTTTCTAGTTCACCGAAAACTTTCACACCACACTCGGTTTCTAGCTCACCGAAAACCTAACAATCTCACAATGTAACAAATATAAATTGTTCTCTAATATGGATGAGAACACAATAAAAGCTCACACTCAATGCTACAACTCTCACAACCCTAATATATTATGAATGCAAATACAATAAGCTCAAAGTGGGTGTGTGTAACAATGAGTGAAATCAAATCTAAACTCAATATAAAACTAGCTTTAATAGAATGGATATATAAACAACACAAGGGTAAAATAAACAATCTACACAAGTGATAGGGTAATATGATGAGCAATACACAAAGGCGATATAAGATATGAAAACAAGAATAAGAACGCCAATGCAATCACAAACACACGATATGATCACGGAGTTCGGACCTTCCGTCCTACGTCTCCGCTCCCCACTCCCGGGGAGAAATCCACTATCACAACCGGGTTTTCTACGTTCACCCGAACAACGTTTACACCTCACAGTATCGGTTTTCAACGCTCACCGATCAACGTCACTCCTCACAATCGGTTTTCTAGTTCACCGAAAACTTTCACACCACACTCGGTTTCTAGCTCACCGAAAACCTAACAATCTCACAATGTAACAAATATAAATTGTTCTCTAATATGGATGAGAACACAATAAAAGCTCACACTCAATGCTACAACTCTCACAACCCTAATATATTATGAATGCAAATACAATAAGCTCAAAGTGGGTGTGTGTAACAATGAGTGAAATCAAATCTAAACTCAATATAAAACTAGCTTTAATAGAATTTGATAATTAACAAATAACAAATGAAAGCTAGAGTAGAGTTTAGAAAACTTCTCAATGGAAGACAAGATGGAGAGATGGAGATTGGAGCCCAAACAAGAAGATGATCTCCTCCACTTGTGAAAACTTCTTCACAAACAAAAACAAACCCTTAAACACACTTAAACCCTTGTTTAAAACTTGTTTAAAAACTTCTTAGATAGTTTGAAAAGAGATCAGCAATGGGTATTTATACCCTCTCAAAACTCAGCCAAAAATCCCAAGTCAAAAGACCAAAAAACCATCTTCAACGGCTCTAAAAAGAGCCGTTGGGACTCCAGCGGTCGACCGATGAAAAACGCGGTCGACCGGAAACAAGTTCAGAGTCGCAGGAGACGTCCAGAGAGTCTTCGGTCGACCGGGTGGAAATTTCGGTCGACCGATGGTAAATTTCGGTCGACCGGCGGAAATTTCGGTCGACCGACGGTACTGCAGCAGGTATATCCGATTTTATAAAATCTGTTAAAAATAGTAAAACAGCTCCAAAATTTATTAAATTTTGAGGAAAGGTTCTAGACATGTATAAAAACATATTAGAGAAAGAATTTATGAAAAATAATTTTCCAGTTGAGAGAAATAAATGTTTTAACACAGAAATACAGTTTCTAAAAAACTGCTGTGATACACGATTTTGTAAAATCAATTAGGCACAGTAAATCAACTCTAAAAATAGTAAAATTTTGTGGGAAGTAACACCACTCACAAGCAAACAAGATACAATGAGGACACATAATGATATGACATTATAAAGATAGTGTCTCATTATAAAAACCATGTATAAGAATAGATTTATGAAATCAAAAGAAGAGGAACATGAGAATCATGCAAAAAGTTTTCAAATGAAAACAAATCCATCAAAAGAAATCATAAATCAAAGTTTATATTCGAAAACAATGTTTGATCAATAAAGAAAAATTTTCTTTACATAACTTGATCAAACCACTCATAGAATACATTATAAAGCACGAATAGATGATCCATTAGCACAAACACATAAATATCATCATATAAGTGAAGTATAATGAATTCAAAGCAACCGATCAAAACAAAATTTTTAAGGGAGGCAACAATTATATCAAGCTCTTGAGCTTGTTCCAACCCATATAATCATTTTAGCATCCGGTAAACTTGATTTGGGAATAAACACCCAATGAACCCGGAGGGTTATATAAGTACAAACCTCTCATCAAAACAAAACAAATAATCATGAAAACAAAAGATTTTATCAATTATAAATTTATTTTCATAATCAAAATATTTTAAGACATAATTTTAAAACCAAGAAAGGAAAAAGTATGAACACTAAAATTCTTGGTTTAAAATTTAAATTTATTTTGGTACCCAAGAACTCTTGGTACCAAAAGATTTAGGGACATGACCCCTATCATTTAAGCTCAAAGCCTTAGGCTTATGAACCCTCTTAGGCATATATGGTGCACTAACATGGTCAAAACAATATTCATTCAAATGACTCTTCCTATTGTAATTTGTGCAATGAAAGAGATCCATTTGTTTTTGTGGACCATTAGCTCGTGCACGGGAATCATTTGCAAATAAAGATTTTCTATTAAAATTATTTTGCAAATGAGAAACATTCTTAAACAATGGTTTATTTGGAACATATTGCAATTTAGAAGCTTTTTGTATATCAAAACAAAATTTAGCAAGATGTCCAAACCTACCACAAACATCACATTTAAAAACATGTGGTCTATTGGAAGCATTTGTCAAATGAGATTTTCTTTTCAAATCAAAGCAATATTTGGCCAAATGACCAAAACGACCACAATAATCACACTTGAACACACTAGCATGCTTATGATGAACTTTGTGAGAATGAGCATGTGAATGTGTAAGTGTACAAGATAAAGAAGCTATATGAGATGCACAAGGAACATTAGGATTCTTATGTTTGTGTGCATCATAACAAAACTTAGCTAAATGACCTTGACGGCCGCAAATAGAACACTTATAAGTTTTGCTATACATGTGTGCATAATGAGTAGATGATTTTGATTTAGTCTTGGCACACATGTCCATAAGCTTCTTATGGTTATTAATGCATATTTTCAAAGTTGAATCTCTTATGATTATTAATGCATGTTTTCAAAGTTGAATCTAAGGATGAAATACTATTTTTCATAAGATTCAAATCTTCATTTTTAGGTACATATGCATTTTTAGAAGTAGAACATAAATAATCATTTATAAAGGAAGCAGTATTATTTTGTATGTTCTTTACTTCTAACATGGCATTATCTCTTTCATGAGTTAAACTAGCAACGTTTGAAGTTAAAGAAACATGATCCAATTTTAATTTTTCATTGTTTTCTTTAAGGATCACATTTTCATTAGAAATAGTTTCAAACTTAGATGCTAACAACTCATGATCGGATTTCAAAATTTCATGCTTGCTTTGTAAATTAATGAAATCATTTTGCAATTTGTTAAAGGCATGTAATAATTTTTCACTAGCACAAGCAAGTTCATCACTAGATAAATCATTATCGGGTTCGAACTCGCAAACCTCACTAGGGCTATCGCCTAGTGGCCGTGTGCATGATGAAGCTCCAATATTACTTGAGGAAGAATCCGCCGGAATCCTTTGGATCTCCTCCAAGTTACCATGATGTGCTTCTATGAATGTCCACAATTTGTAAGCACTATCAAAGGAAACAAGCTTGTTAGAAATAGAGGAATCAAGTGCATTATGCATATATTCTAACACAATCTTGTTCATGGTAAACAATCTTTTGTCATTTTTACTCCACTTGGATTTCTCCATAGTGGGTACAATATAAGCATCATCAATAATTCCCCATAAATCAATATTTTTAGATTGCACAAAAATTTTAAATCTAGAAGCCCATTGTGCATAGGGAAAGTTAATGAATTTAGGAGCAACATTGGATTCATAGCCTAACAAAGGTGCACAATTCATGTTCATGATAAATATATATGTGCAAGCAAGACAAAAAATGCAATCAAAACAAGATTAGCACAAAAAGATAACTTGGATCTTTAACTCAAGGCGATTAGACCTTAAATCAAAGAGCACCAAGCTCTGATACCAATTGTTAGACCCTAGAGGGGGGGTGATTAGGGTCTTATGCTAATCTAATCCGATTAAATGCCAATTAAAATTAATTAATACGTTATCCTAGCAAGTATAAAATACAACAAGATATGTGAGCTAGGATAAACAATATGAACAAGGGATATATCCTAGCAATGAGATATACTATGAGTTATATGCAAGGATATGAAACTAAGGGTGATATAAACATAAATAAGATAAACAAGATAGTGGATAATATGAACTAAGAGTAAATGACAATGGCGATATAAGATATGAGCATGAATATAAATGAACGCCAAAGCATACTCAAACACACTATATGATCACGGAGTTCGGACCTTCCGTCCTACGTCTCCGCTCCCCACTCCCGGGGAGAAATCCACTAACACAATCCGGTTTGGAAGCCGGAACTTCTTCTACACACTCGGTTTTCTAGCTAACCGAAAACTCTACAACTCACACTCTTGCAATCACACTCTACACCCACTAAGTGTTGGACCTAGCCGTGTCTCCCTCAAGTGCTCGGTTACAACCTCTCTCTAGGCACGTCAACCGACGCCACTCCTCTTGGGACGATCCCCGACTCTCACCACACACTCCTCACTCGGTGTACAAGTGTATTACAAAGTGATTTCACAATTAAGCACAATATAGCAAATGATTGTTCTCTCTAACAAGGTGAGAACTCAATTAAGCACAACTCTTAGTCACAAACCCACAACCCCAAATTATACTATGAATGTAAATACAATAAGCTCAATAGGTTGTGTGTGATCAAAGAGATAAAACAATATAAACTCAATATAGAAATCTAGCTTATGGAAATTAAGATCAAAACAATAAATAGCTAGAATTGAGTTTAAGGAAAACTTCTCTATAGATCAAGAGTGAGAGAGAGATGAGTTGAATGCCCAAACACCAAAGGATGATCTCCTCAAGCTCTTGTAGAATTGAATCACAAAACCGAAACACTCAAATGCTTAAAAGCTTCTTAAACTTAAACAAACACTAAACAAGTTTAAACCCTTGTTAAAACTTTTTAAACCATTCTCTTAACCTCTCAAAAGATATCAGCAAAGGGGTATTTATACCCTCTAAAGATCTCAGCAAAAAATCCCAAGTCAAAAGACCAAAAAACCATCTTCAACGGCTCTAAAAAGAGCCGTTGGGACTCCAGCGGTCGACCGATGAAAATCGCGGTCGACCGGAAACAAGGTCAGAGTCGCAGGAGACTTCCAGAGAGTCTTCGGTTGACCGGGTGGAAATTTCGGTCGACCGATGGTAAATTTCGGTCGACCGGCTGAAATTTCGGTCGACCGACGGTACTGAAGCAGGTATATCCGATTTTATAAAATCGGTTAAAAATAGTAAAACAGCTCCAAAAATTATGAAATTTTGAGGAAAGGTTCTAGACATGTATAAAAACATATTAGAGAAAGAATTTCTGAAAAATAATTTTCCAGTTGAGAGAAATAAATGTTTTAACACAGAAATACAGTTTCTGAAAATCTGCTGTGATACACGATTTTGTAAAATCAATTAGGCACAGTAAATCAACTCTAAAAATAGTAAAATTTTGTGGGAAGTTTCTAAATATGTAGATAAACATGTCAGAGAAAGAATATTTCAAATATCACTTCTAATTTGTGAAAACTCATCAGTTTTGTAAAACATGCACGAACATGTGCACGAACGAAAACGTGAATTTGTAAATTCCTTTAAACATAACAAATCAATTCCAAACTTGATGAAACTTTGAGAAATGTTTGCAAATAATATTTTGAACATGTTACAAAAAGAATTTTCCAATTTGCATTTCTCAATTGTGAAATCTCATTATTTTGCAAAAGTATTCAAAACATGAAAAACCCAAAACCATGCATGTATATATATAACTATATATATACATAGAAACCAAATACGTGTGTGTATATGATATTGAGCTTAAGGTACTTAACACACATAATATAAAACCTAAGCTAAGTTACCCAAGCTTGATCTTGATCTTCATTGTAGCTCAACTTGGTACACGTTGCGGATGAAGCTTGAACTTGATCTTTAACTTGAATTGTATATGCTTCAATCCGACATTCCGCCAACCTCCTTTGGATATCATCGTTGAAGCGCAATCCATCCATCCTCCAACTATGTTGTTTGTCTACAACAAATACGAAAACACAAATACTAGACAAACATCATTAGTGATAAATTGTTTGTTAATCATCATCAAAACAAGAAGGCCAACAATATTATCCCAACAAAAACTAAAAGTATTCAACAAAATTTGGTGGATTTTAAAATATCTTGGCATCTTGCAACATCTATATGTAGTTTTGAATTGGGAAATTGAGAGACCAGAAAATCTCACTTCGCTTCCATCTCCTAAAAAAGTAAGAAATTTTCAAAACTTACTATTAAACTGGTGTCGAAGAATAAAATGGATGGGGGCAACGTAGAGAAGGAATTAGGCGAAGTATTGGGCTAAATACAAATTGATGTACTATTGAAGAAATCATTGAGGTGTTGGTGGTGTTTGAAAGTAGGATCTTTTTAGAGTCATTTTCGAATGGAGATGGAAAGAGGAGTCTTCTTTAAATTTTTGTAAATGAAGAGGTAAGGAGATTGAGAGCTGAAAGAGAAGAGAAAGAGATTTTGAATTTTTGGTGAAGATATGCTCTTATTATGACAAAAAAATACACGAAGATGAACCAGCAAAGGCTACAAAATAATGAGTCCTGATTTCATTAATTTAATTTAATTAGAATTAGAATATATAATATAAATAAGGTGTAGGGGTAAAATTGTCCATAGAAAGTTTTACCTGTACACTCTTTTTTAAAGAGAGCATGAAATGATTTATGTTATCCTTTCCTATTATATGTTATCTGGATTCAATCTAGACCTTGTAGGTTTTGATTCCAGTTGATGTTTAAGTATTTGCCTATTAATTTACTCCATGAAATAGGTCTATCTTATATACATGAATATTATAGTAATTTTACTTTCCATCTAGAAAAAATACCTGCACGTGTAAACACATTAGATGATATTTTTTTATAAACAAATTAGGGGTTTGCCTGGATTTCATGGAAGCTTATGGTCTTATATTGACAACATTCACCCACTTGCATGTCTTGGTATTAGTTGCACATTTTTGATACTTCACGTAAACTTGTGGTCTTTAACTATTACTTATGTTGCTATATATCTAACCAGTAAGCTATTATCTATATCTTAAATAACAACTAAGAAATTATATATGCATAGTCATTTAAGTATCCAAATAAAGTTTTCAATTGGGATGAGATTATTTTGATCTTTTAGTGCATCCTAATTGGAAATCTAAACTTTTAGTGCATCAAAAGATGTACGCGCTAAAATTATGGCATGTCTTTAAAGCACGGTCGAAACTGGATTAGGTACGTGGTTATCATATTTATGACAAAGTTATAACTAACAACTAAAACTTGTCTTGTAAGTGAAGGAATAAACCTCATAATAATATAAGCTCTATGATTTAGGGAGGAAAGATTCTATTAGAACCGCATAAAAAATGGGCTGGTCTGTATTATTCAAGTATAGCTAGAGGGTTGGTTTAAAATTTTTATTTTTTTTTATCTTTGTTGTAAATTATCCTACTTCTATATATAGGGATGGTTTTGATAAGATTCTTACCGTGCCTAAGGTCAATTTGTAGACAATAATAAAAGGACAACACTTAAATAGTTATAGTTCCACGTATTTTGCACTTATAAACCCTTGTTTTTCACAACATTTATATACCCAAGATATTCAAATTGACACTTTGCTATCCACAAATGTGTATACGTGAAAAACAGAATGTTCATTCTCACTTCTCTTTCATTCACACTTTTTTATGGAAATGGATGTTCCCATTAATTACATATACCAAAAGAAAATCCATATCAAATATGTTTTGATTACGTATTAGTTACGTATATCAAAAATAAAAAGATTATTGTTCCCCCTCCATTCTCTAACCTCATCCAAACATGGGAAAAAAACGAGCTACCACACAAATTTCATTAGATTCCTTACTTCGTTCAATTCCCACTTGATCTGATTTTTACATACCAAACAAGGTGTTAGAATCAATTAGCATCAATTAGAAAGTTCCATGATTGCAGTATTGAGTGTGGTAAAAGTTTTAATTTTAAACAACTTGGGTATATAAATGCTGGGGAAAACATGCTAAAGCGTACGATCGAGAATTGAGTGAAATTAATTCTAAGGTATTTAAGCGCTATTTAGCCATTATAAAATAACAAAAAAAATGCTCCTGCTACAGTGCAGGGGGCCCCACTTCAGATTTTTTAAAAAATCTGAAGTGGGGCCCCCTGCACTGTAGCAGGAGGGGGGGTGGGGTTGTGGTTAACAACTAGTTTCAAGCCCGTGCGATGCACGGATTTCTCTAAAATATAAAAATTGCTATAGCAAAATAATACAAAATAAAACGGTAATAATATGTAAGTAGTCAGAAATGATACAACCTAAACTGCATATATATTTGACTTAATATTAAACTGTTAAAAAGAATGAAAATATAATTCTCATATTCTCATAACAAAACTGCTTAAAATGCCTAATGTCTTTATGATTAATGTCATAATAATTTTTTATAGCAAGTAATTTGTATGAAGTATAATTTTTTGTTCCAAACAAAATATTCAAAGCACATAGAGATACATGTCAATTATATATATATATTTGAATGAAAATAATAACTATCAATATATTGATAAACCAAATATCCAGCATAACATAATCATATCAAATATTTAGGTTTACCAACCCAAAACCACCAAAATAATCTACACTGATTACAAAAGCTTACTAAATATGTGTTCATACAAGAATACTAAATATAAGTTTCATACATCATAAATCAGATAGGTTTTTTCCTTCAAAATGTAGCTTCTACTCTCCGTAGAATCTAGTAATTATCTTTTTCAATTTTGATAAGTTTTTCCTTTTTGTTGCTTGACATTTGCGGAGAGATCAAGTCCACTGAAACAGATTGCTCGACATCAGATTCGAACAAATTTCTCTTGCAAGGTGTAATGTTATCCGAGGAACAAATTTTAACTTCTGTATTGTCACAAGTGACAGATAAAGAGACCTGTGTTTCATTATTATAAAATAAAATAATAGTTAGCATGTTAATGAGGTGGTAGGAATAGATTGTTCTACAATTATTGTGAAGAATTAAGAAATCATAAGTAAGTTGAAAAGAAGTAGGCAATACAGAACTTTTTATGCAAAGTGTCAAAAGTTAATTAGAAGCTTTAATAATTTGATAATTGGTCAATGACAAATAGAACATAAGACACAAATAATGTTAACTAAACTTCAATCTTTTATTTGATGTGAAAACTTCTAAAACTCAAATGGTTAAAAAATCTTGTATTGTTAAAATTCATTGTACTCATATGTTAGATAAGAATCTAACAATATATAATGCATTCTTTTAAAAAATCTAACATTAAATTCATATTCTACACATTTTGGGAAAATAAAGGCATGTTTATTTTATCTATTTAGTTAGTATAATTATAAGATATAAAGAAAAGTTTCTAGAACTGTTATTGTGAAGAATCAATAGAGGAATAGTAAAACAAAATTCAAAGTGATAACTGTGTAATAAGCAGAAACTTCAAAAGTGTATCTTCTGAAATAAGTATTGTGAAATATACAACAAAAATTAGGTTTTCGAGAAATTTAACTTGTCCGGATGTCCCCTTAATTATGAAGATAGGTATTGAGGTGTTAGTATTAGTTATGATCATACTTCAGCCTGAATGGAGGTTGTACATATAAAGCGTATGGTATGACGTCAATAGTTACTTTTCATTTTACTCCAAAAAATAATTAAAAAAAATACAAACATTAGGAATCAAAAAGAGAAGTTATACTAAGTGTGTTGACTTGCATTATCAAGATGAACTTTCTTTTTGGAAGATTCAGCTTCATTAGTGAAATATTCTTGACATGTCGACTCCTAATGATTTAGAATGAAAAAATATTACTAATACATTGCTCAACTTTATTTATATATGTAGAGTGATACATGAAATGAATACATATGTAGCTTTATAAAAGAAGAAAATATGTAATGTACATGGTTCAAATCTAAGCTGTCTTTGAAAGCTGCTATCAGATTTTTATCATTTCTTTTGAACTTATGTGTCCTGTCTTTGAAAGCTGCTATCAGATTTTTATCATTTCTTTTGAACTTATGTGTCATATACTCTAGCTTGGAAGGTTTGCGATAGGGGAATGCGAGCCTAATTTGATGACCATCCCTTCCCCAGAATGATAATGTTCTTTTTCTTGCTGTTCGTTTCACAATCGCCATCACTAAAAAATAAAAAAAAATGTATGTTAGTATTTGTGATTAGAATCCTAGATGGGGAAGGGATGGCTCTAAGTTTCTACATAGTGAAATGCATAAATTGATGAAGTAAAAGAATAAAAAAAAGAATACAGTGTAAAAAATAAGACAACGTATGATCAATAATAAGTTATTTCAAAAAAAAAGAATACAGTGTAAAAAATAAGACAACGTATGATCAATAATAAGTTATTTCCTACACCCTGGTTTGTTCAAGTCCTTTTGGCACATAACTTGACAACGTATGATCAATAATAAGTTATTTCCTACACCCTGGTTTGTTCAAGTCCTTTTGGCACATAACTTAAGCACATTACTATGGAAAGTTAACCAAAAGCACATTACTATGAAAAGTGATATGATACTACAGTGGCCTGAATGTAGCAACTCGTAAGAATTACTCCTGACAACATAACTTCTGCACATTACTATGGAAAGTTAACCAAAAGTGATATGATTTAAGCAGGTTATGTCTATTTTGTTGAAGTGTTGTTTTGTTGTTTTATGTGTCCAGGTGTGAGCTTGTATGGAAGTGGACAGCGAGGGGATATTTTCAAGTAACTTCATAATAACAACTATATTAATTATACTTCACCTTAAGAAATGAATGGCAGTTGACTAATATGGAAAACTATGTGAAACAGTGAGATGGATGAGCCTTTTGCAGTTGAATTCAGAATATGATTCACCTATATGCATACAGATGGCACATATAACTGTGCTCTAATCATGATAGCTAAATGCAGTTGTTGGCTATTATCTATAGGCTGTTACTGCTTTGTATGTTTATGCTTATAATGTTGGAAGCTTAGTTTTGATTACCTACATAGAGACTGCTTGATCTAATGTAAGCTGGTTTAATAGTCTTGGTTTAGCTAAACATGAGATATTTCCATGAAGCTCTCTCAGAAATATAGGAGTTAGCATCCATGTGAAAACAGAATCACAGACATGAGTACATGAAAACTTTAGAAAATTAGAAATCCTCAAAATCCAATGTCTCATGCTTTATATGTTTATACTTATAATGTTGGTAGCTTAGTTCTGATTAACCATGTAGGGACTGCTTGATTTAATGTAAGTTGGTTTAGTGGTCTTGGTTTAGCTAAACATGAGATATTTGCATGAGACTCTCCCAAAAACACAGGAGTTAGACACATCCATGTGAAAACATAGTCACAGACATGATTACATGAATGCAGAATATTAGAGATGCACAAAATCCAATGTCTTGTGTGAATTCAACGATTTTTCCAGAAACAAATATATGTGGATTGTGGTAAATGGACCAATCGTGTGATTAGCCAGTTAGCTGCATAGCATGCCCTGATATTTGATTTGGGAGGTAGAGGATTAAGATGATATCAACTCCTGACAGTACACAAAAACTAAATGACTGCTATCAAATTAATATTCAAAAGCTATGGAGGTTTAAGCAAGTAGCATGGAGAAATAGCTACACATATATAGCATAATCAAGAATGAAAGTCATTCCAAACTCTTTTCTACCCATGCAACAGAATAACTTCAGCACATTACTCCTGACAACATAACTTCAGCACATAACTCCGACAACATAACTTCAGCACATAACTTCAGCACATTACTATGGAAAGTTAACCAAAAGCACATTCCTATGGAAAGTGACATGATACTACAGTGGCCTTAATGTAGCAACTTGTAAGAATTTGAAACTTCACTGAGCTGTAAACAACAAAATCAGTCAACTGAGCTTATCAGTCAACTGAGCTTGTAAGAATTTCAAAAATCAGCATTAATATAAGCTCATAAGTTATATATACAAGTTGTATTAATGCATTCGCATAAAACCTCACTGAGCTGTAAACATGTTATAAGTATCTTAAATCAGTTAACTGAGCTTTATACATATTGTCAAGATTAATACCTGCTCGATGATAACAAAATAGTGGGAATTAGCCTGCATAATAAAGTTTAACAACAGTGAGTACCAATCGAATAAATCAAAGCAATTATGAATCAATTTCAGTAAAGAGTAAAGGTAAAACAGAGATTATAGGTCAGCAGAAGTAAGAAATTTCCCATCAAAAACTGACCATTCATTTCAAAGAAAATCAGATAAGAAAACTAAAAATTTACAGAGTCAAGGCTATATGAGAATCCATGAACCTTATATTTATTGTTCTATAAACATAATAATGTGTCACATATGCAAAACGTGCATATAAACTGGTTAAATAGACACCCACCGGTCTTTTTTTTAATCTCGGTTTAATATGCATCTCAAGATTAATTCCAATGTTATCGCACACACCCACCGGTCTTTTTTTTAATCTCGGTTTAATATGCATCTCAAGATTAATTCCAATGTTATCGCACTTGTTTTACATCAAAATATCATTTTAAAAAACATGAAAACGTGGTAATACTAACATGTAAAGAAAGAAAACATTAAGTAAGAAAATCCCTTCACCTTGAGAACATTTAATAGCATAACAGTTTCACAAACAACATGACAAAATCAATAAAAGTATAAATTCTATTATAGCTACAACTCACTGGGGAATTCTGTCACACGTTCACTCCCATCAAAATCAGACCATTCATTTCTAAAACTTTCTCCTGGATTTTCTTTATGCCCATCCCCTCAAGTTGTAATCTCTATCTAAAAGAGTTGAACTTCAACTAAAAATTCCAGTATTGAGAATTAAGATCGAACATTATAAAGTTCTTGTGTTAAAGATTGAACATTATAGGTAGGAATATTAGCATTAATCTGAACATATGGATCACTTACAGGGACGCCGCCGACCGACGACCTTCGTCTCCAGTGACGCCAAACGCTTTTCGCAGCGTAGGGATCAGTCATCGCCGGGGGATTGGACGATGGTTTGATTTGGAAATTAGGGATGTGGGAATGAGTATCTGAGCCATGATATATATTCGTAATATCCTTCGGCGACGATTGGGTTCTCGAGGCATCGTTCGCGGGCAACGAAGCATCGATCGCGGGTAACGAAGAACGGGAGAATAATGGGTTTGGGTGAAAGTTGATTTTGGGAAAGAGAGCGGAGACAGAACAATTTTCTTCTGTGTAAGGAGGTAGAAGAGAGGAACGGTGAAATGGAAGAATTGGGGGAAGACGAAGCAGCTCGTCGTTGGAAATATAAGTGGTGGAGAGAAGTTCGAAGCGGAGATTTAATGTGTTGAGGCCAGGTGGCGTGTATAATTGTATGGGTTAATTTTGCCAAGTGGCATTTTTGACAGGTGGCATAACCAAGAGTAACACTTATTAGTAATAGTATATAGATTAAGTCTCTCACAACAAAAAAAACAAAGACAAAACGTTGCACAACTACGCATGAAAAAAAAAACAAAGACAAAACATTGCTGTGAGTGGTCAAGATTAATACCTGCTCGATGATAACAAAATATTGGGAATTAGACTGCATGATAAAGTTTAATAACAGTGAGTACCAATCAAATAAATCAAAGCAATTATGTTTAAATATCAACAACATGTTTAAATAACATGTTTAATAACAGTGAGTACTAATAAGAAATTCCCACAAAAAAAACAAATTTCACTCCTTCTGCATATGAATAAGATTGATATACGCTTCAAAACATATTCTAAAGCTGAAAGCTAGCAAACTTGGACAGTTAAAGGAAGAAATGTACATAAATATACCTGGGACTGTTTCAATGAAATGAACATTTTGGAGATCTAGTCTGGACAGCAGACCTAAGACTTGTTTTTCACTCTGTCAACAGTAAGAATACAGAGAACTTACAACCATCCAGAAAGCAAGCATAAGTAAAAAGGCATTGTAAATTTTCAATACAGACCATGCATACAAATCCCAGGTGGCACTGGATACTTTATTAGTCATAGTTAAACAATAAACACATGCTTGGTATGAAGGTATTTCTTCATACCAAATTTTCATAAGCAAAGAGTGCATAAATATTCTTCTAGTATTTCCAAACAATCACCAATGATTAATTTAGAGTCTGGATAAAGAGAAAGGTATTTATTCATAGCAAATTTACATGCGCAAAGAGAGCAACAATATCTTCTAGTATTTCCAAAACAGTCAACAACGATCAATTTAGAGTCTGGATATGGCAGGAGGGGGCAGATGAGAAGATAAAACACAATGAGTACTGAAAAGTGAATAACAGGAACAAAGTGAACCAGCCAATAGGACATTTAATCTTCTTTTAAGTATTCAAGATAAGTAAATCCTAGCATGTAGTCATAGAAGAAATTCCAATTTTAACATCACCCTGCAATTTTGAATACTTAAAAAAGATTTGATTAGCAGAGCATTGACAGGGACTGATAAAAAAGATTTGATGAGGAAGCTGCCAAAAATTTTATATGATGAGCAAAAGGCTTTGGAGGTAAGCTCTTCACAATGGCAGGGATTATATTTATGTTTGATACTACTGGTGCACAGTCAAATTGATCAGCTAGGAGCAACATAACAAATAAAAAAATTGTAAATACATCACCCAATTAACGATAATAATGACCATAAGGCAATTCTTGTTTACTTATTCTCTAATAATTGCATTTTAAAAAAGAATTGCATTGCATTTTAAAAAAGAAGTGAAAATACATCACCCAATTAACAATAATAATGACCATAAGGCAATTCTATGTATTATGCACTATAGTGAATGGGTTAATTACGAAGTCATAGATTAACAGAGACTCATCAATTATAATATTTTAAGAATGATCACCGTCAAAGAGCACATTTCCAAACAATTTAAAAAGTTTAAAATATAGGATGACGATATCATATAATTAGCATATGTAGAGCAAGAAAGCTCTTGTAAAATCAACCCATCATGCAAAAGCAGATTGATGTAGATTCATACAAACATTGTCGGTAATTGCTCACGCTTACTATAACCAAATTGTCACAATCAAATTTTCATCCTTAAGGTATGTCATATTGAGTACCAAAAGGCTCAGCTTTATCAAATTTCACAATATACGATTAAAATTTAAATTTCGATGAAAGTAAATTTAACAAAATCGGTAACAATTTTTTAGGGGTTCAGTAAACTGACCTGTCGACCGCCAGTGACGTTGACGACCTTCTCCTCCAGTGACGCCGTCGACCAATCTCAGTCTTCGCCAAGGGTTTTGTCGATAGTCTCCTGTGGGAATAAGGGAGGTGGGGATTAGAATCTGAGGCTTTCTATATATGGGTGGCATCCTTCGGAGACGCTTGGGTGATCGAGGAAGATCACGATTTCTCTAGGCGACGAAGTCGAACAGACGACTTGGGGAGTCGAACAGACGAAGCCGATCTTGGGAAATGAAGAACAGGGGAAAGAACGACAGCTAAGAATGAAGCGGCGGAGCTAAGAATGCAGCGGCGGAGCTTTGGGAACTGAGGGGGCGGAGCTAAGAACGAAGCGATAGAGTATTTTGGAAATTGAAATGGCGGAGAGAAGAACTTCAATGGGACGCCAGGTGGCAGCTTCAATGGGATGGGTATTCTTTGCCAAGTGGCGTTTTCAGAGGTAACTGTTTTTAGATGTAGTATATAGATTCTTGGGAATCGTCCGCAACTTTAGTTGCGTAGGCCGGTTGGCACGGCTGTAGTCAGTTGTGTGCAGTTGCTCCTCGGCAACAAGATACGTTAGCGTGAGCTCCCCATCCGTCCATTTTATAGCGACTACGCTTGATTTCGAGTTCCGAAGGAGACCAAAAGCCGCGGATGATACGATCTTATTGACCGTTGACCAATTTTGAAATTTTTAAAAGGTTAGGGTTGTCTATGAATAAGACGACAGGCCCCGCTTTAAAAGGAATGTTTCAACGTGCACGCGCTACTGACTCTTGTCTTTTACGTCAAAAATAGTTCCACTTGTTTGAATACGGAAAAGCACATGCGCATAACTGAAAGAAGAGGTACAAACACCAAAAAATTTTGCATATCAAGTTTTTGAAGTTTTCGCAGAGGGAATACATGTGCAAGCAGTAACTTTTAATTTTGAATTAAGCAGTAATTTCTAATTTAGAATTGTTAGTAAAATAAAACTTCACTTTATCTACATATTATTAGGGGAAAATGTGTTGGGGCCCCAAAATCAGAAACTTCATGTGCTGCAGTTCCTCCTAGTTTTCCTTATGTGGTTTAGCCCCTTGAAGTGTGACATTTTGTGTTGCAGTCCTTTTTTAGTAATTATTACATGCCAGCTAAGCTAAAATCCTCAAAATATCATTATCTCTTTTGACTGAAACCAGAGTCCAATTGATTTGGCTGCAACATTCTGCAGAAAAAACAAGAGACCAGAGAATGATAAAATGAACAACCGTAAGAGTTACCAACAACAAAATAGGCATTCAGAGAGTAAGAATTACTCACCCATTTACTGGGAGATGTTGCGGAGCTCCTACAGGATTGGACAAGCTCATTGCATCTATAAAACTCTCTGCTTGTTCCATATTAGAAGATTTCCTCCTCAGGGGGTTCAATAAATCTCTAGTTTCCATGTTCTCTTAATACAATTTTGCTGTATTGTGCAGGGATTGCTCTCAAATTTTGCTTAAGTCTCATTCAGTTGTACCTGAGAGTAAATTGAGAGCAGTGTACAAGAAATACTCGAGCATTGAATTTAGAAATGTGGCATTGAATCAACCAGCACTGAAGAAGATGTTAGAGGAGTTGAAGGCTTCTTCAGCTTCGTTTTGAATGGTTAACTGTTTTTTTATGGAGGAAGGGAAAGTCAACTATTGATGATAAGGGAGATTATTGCGTTTGTTTGTTTTTTTGCTCATACCCTTGTCTAAGGAGTAAAAGAACCTCTGTAATTGAATCAAACAATTGTAGTTTTTGATAACTATTAGAACCTCTGTAATTATTCATATGATCTATATTTTGGTTATAACTTTCTCATCCGACCTCAGAATGAGGTGATTTGAGATGCGTTGGAAAGCTGTTGAAGAGACCTACAACTTTGGTCTTTTGAGTTTTTTCAGATCCAAAATACATTTGTGTGTAAAATAATGTTTAGTTCTGTGAGCTCCCATGTTAGTTCTGTGAACTATGATGTTAGTTCTGTGAGCTCCCATGTTAGTTCTGTGAGCTATGATGTTAGTTCTGTGAGCTCCCATGTTAGTTCTGTGAGCTTCCATGATGTTATTTTCGTTGTAATTTCTCCGTCCGATCTCGGAATAAGGTGATTTGAGATGCGCTGGAAAGCTGTTGAAGAGACCTACAACTTTGATCTTTTGAGTTTTTTTAGATTCAAACTACATCTGTATGCAAAAAAAAATTTAGTTCTGTGAGCTCCCATGTTAGTTCTGTGAGCTCCCATGTTAGTTTTATGAGCTCCTATGATGTTGTTTTCACTGTAATTTCTCTGTCCGATCTCGGAATGAGATGATTTGAGATGCGTTGGAAAGCTGTTGAAGAGACCTACAATTTTGATCTTTTGAGTTTTTCCAAATTCAGACACATATATATATTAAATTGATCCCAAACTAATTCCTAGTACCCAAATATCAATAAATGTTATTTATAACCATATCACATAGTTATTATCATTTATCATGATATATTCAAATTTACCTTACATATTTATTATCATTTATCATGATATATTCAAATTTACCTCACATATTTATGATCATTTATCATGATATATTCAAATTACGGATTCAAATTATTCATATGATCTGTATTTTGGTTATAACGTTCTCATCCGATCTCGAAATGAGGTGATTTGAGATGCATTGAAAAGTTATTGAAGAGACCTACAACTTTGGTCTTTTGAGTTTTTTCAGATTCAAACTATATCTGTATGTAAAATAATTTTTAGTTCTGTGAGCTCCCATGTTAGTTCTGTGAGCTATGATGTTAGTTCTGTGAGCTCCCATGTTAGTTCTGTGAGCTCCTATGATGTTGTTTTTGCTGTAATTTCTCCATCTAATATCAGAATAAGATGATTTGAGATGCGTTGGAAAGCTATTGAAGAGACCTACAACTTTGGCCTTTTGAGTTTTTCCAGATTCAGACACATATATATATTAAATTGATCCCAAACTAATTCCTAGCATACCCAAACATCGATAAATGTTATTTATAACCATATCACATAGTTATTATCATTTAATAAATGTTATTTATAACCATATCACATAGTTATTATCATTTATCATGATATATTCAAATTTACCTCACATATTTATTATCATTTATCATGATATATTCAAATTACGGATTCAAATTATTCATATGATCTGTAATTTGATTATAACTTTTTCATCCGATCTCGGAATGAGGTCATTTGAGATGCGTTACAAATCTGTTGAAGAGACCTATAACTTTAGTCTTCTGAGTTTTTTCAGATTCGAACTATATCTATGTGTAAAATAATTTTAGTTCTGTGAGCTATGATGTTAGTTCTGTAACCTCTGATGTTAGTTCTGTGAGCTCTGATGTTAGTTCTGATAATTTTTTAGGTATGTTTACAATGCTGTTTTCGCTATAGTTCTAACACACGGCATGTTAGTTCTAGCCCACGGCGTGTTAGTTCTAACAAACCGTGTGTTAGTTCTAGATTTAACGTCTTCTCGTTTACTTCCACATCCTTGATCGCTTTAGAAATTCTCATACTTTTTTATACATTAATAGCCAATGCGTACAAAAACCAGAATTTCACGAAACTGAGCGTGGATTCAATTAAAATATGAAGATTTAGGTCCCCCTTTGGTGTGTTAGTTCTAACAGTATTATAGTCCACAGACTGGGGAACTTGTAGAACTACATATTTGGTTTGATAAAAATCTTAACATATTTGTTTTCTCTAGCGATGCTGAAGATCATATTTCTTGGCTTCTTCAACATGGTTGGCATGAGAAGGCTTTAGCTATAGTTGAAGCAGGAAAGGGACGAACTGAGCTTCTTGATGAGGTAAATTGCAGTGGATGTTTTTTTTTCTTCCAAATTATTTAGGAGAATGGAATTGATGAGATCAAGGTGGTCGAATTCAAAGTGGAGCCTTGGAGGCTGAAGTTAAGGCTGAACTTAAGGGTGGGGGGAAGGCTGAACTCGAAGGTCGAGCGGGGAGGAGGCGACAGTGAACTCGAGGGCGAGGCGGAGAGCGGCAGCGGTGGACTTCGGCGTAGTCGAGGGTGAGGCGGGGAGCAGGGCTAGGGCGACGAGATTGAGAAAGCCCTTGGTTTTAGAGAGAGATAGGAGAGAGAGAGAGAGGAGATGAGAGAGAGAGGGGATATGAGTACTGGTTCTGAGGGATTGATGAGAGGGGATAAGAATATTTTGGGGATTTTAGCTTAGGTGACATGTAATAATTGCTAAAAAGGGGCTGTAGCATAAAATATCACACTTCAATGGGCTGAACCACATGGGGGGAACTAGAAAGGGCGCAGCACATGAAGTTTATGCTTTTGGGGCCCAAACACATTTTTCCCTTTTAATTTATATTTTAAAATATGATAGCTACATCTAACTCTAAATTTAAAAAAAATCAAATCAAATTAAATTGACCCCATCTGACTCTAAGTCAATTTTAATTAAGAATTTATACGTGAGCGAATCAGATTCATATTCCAAAATTTTCGATGTAAGGTGATAAGGGACAAAAAAAGTTTCATCTTTAAATCTTTTTATTGGTTATTTATATTTAAATATTGTAAAGTTTGCATCATTTATGACTTTGATATTCTAAGAATTTTTTCAAAAATAGCACAAAAAAATTTTTTTAGAAAAAAAAACTTTGCATTCTGATACGACACGGTAGGGGTATCGAAGTTACAGTTTTGAACATTGAGATACCTTTTGGAAAAAATAAAAAAAATGTATAGCGAAGTTAAAAAATGATTTGGACTTTCGGGCGCTATTGCAAATAACTTCATTTATTTGTCACACTTGCATCAAGTATAAGTGATATGTTTAAATATGAAATAATTATTCCACGAAGATTGTTCAAATAAAAAGTCCCATTTAAACTCTGATCCAACATTATCTTCAGATCCGGACAAGAATTACATCCGGAATCAGACCCCATTTACAGCAACCCACTTGACTGCGGCCAATGTAATCTTCGAACGGGCGCACATAATTTAAGGCACACTTCACACATCAACGGACTTCATTTTTTAAATTCGAACTGCACGAATCTGGACACGTGGCAGTCAAAGAACAAAGCCTTTGCCGCCATTCTCCTTCGAGCTTTCCCCGTTAATTTCGGACGGTGAACCGGCGTTAACATCTTAACAGGCTCCGAAGGGACATCACACCGCCGTCCCCGCTCCCTAAGAAAACAATAAATAAATAAACAACGAATAAATAAATAAATTCAATTTTGCAAAATCGCATCTGAAGAGCTGAACAAAAAGAGGAGAGAGAAAGAGGCGGAGGAGAGAGAAAGAGAGATTTCGAATTCTCTCTCTCCCTCGTTCTCGTTATAATAAAGCCCTCTATTTGGAGTTCGATTAGGGTTTTGACTTCGTCTCTTCGTTCTCTTAGTTTAAGGTAACAAAGATTTTATCTCTTAAGTTTTTACTTTGACTGGATTTTTTTTGGTTACAACGCTTCAATTTGTTAGAGTTGAGATCTTGATCATCTTTGTATTTTTTAGGGTTTAGTTTTTGCCAAATTCGGGTAGATCGGATATATTTCTTGCTGGTTTTTGTTTGGAATGAGGTTGAATTGGTGTGGAAGTTTACGGGATGTTTTCAAGAATTGATTTTTAGCATATGATCACTGAATAATGTCCTAAATTTTCTTGTTCGTGAGTTATTTGAGTGGAGGAACTGTGCGATTTCACTTGATTTTGTTTCGAACTTAATTTCTTGTAAACTTCTTGAGATGAAATTGTATAATGCACAAAATTTAGTGCTAGGCATTGGTACTTGTTCTTAAGGCTGGAGGCTGGACGATCACATAAACATCCAGAAGGAGGTCCTTTTTTTATATAAAGGTTCGAAAGGAGAATTGAAATGCTTGTTCAGACCATAGTTGTTATTATATCTCCCCGGTAGTCGTAAGTTTTATTTCTGTTAATTTTGTAAACATGCCCTTACTTTCAGTTTAGTGGCTGATAAGTGAACTTGCTTATCAATGTAATATTACCCATTTAGACCTATATATACAATCACATAGCAGATAGCCCACCGACAGGTTCACTCACAGCCACTAGCCCACAACATGAAACATCTTTCCTGGTGGTGGTGTGGCTTCCTAGATAATGTATGATGATATCTAACATCCACTAAGGTCTAAATTCATTTCTTCAATTTTCCATCTGGTACGTGGAGTCATAAAGCAAATCATATTTTCGAATCAGTTGACCAGTAATTTCTAAATGGGTAATATTGCTTTTTTTATGCACTAGTATCTGTTGCGCTAGTATCTGTAGTCTGAACAATTACATAGTAGATTTTTGTTGCCGTCAAATTATTTGTCAATGGGTCAGAATGACCAAAAATGGTCAAACTCATGAAAGCTTGAATTTTTGACTCCACAAAATTATTTGTCGATAGCTCACAATGACTAAACATGGCAATAATTGTGGTTTGTCTATGATAATATCAAGAGTTTTGGCCGAAAAGACTAAAAATAGACAAAAATCTTGGGTTATGGCTATAAATGACATAAAATTGTGGGTTATAACTTTTGAAATCATGAGTTTTGGCCTCTCTAAAATTATTTGACCATGGCTCAGGATTATTAAAAATAGCAAAAAAATTTGGGTTATAATTCATGAAATGCTAAATTTTGGTCTCCTTAACTCTGAGAAATTATTTGCTGATGGATCAAAATGACAAAAAAATGATAAAAAATTAGGGCTTGTAGCTCATGAAATTTTGAGTTTTGGTTTCCTCGAAATTATTTGGTCATGGGTCGGAATGACTAAAAATGAGCCATCAATGTAACCTCATAGCGCGAGAGCTTGAAGATTATATTGTATAGTAAGGGTCCATGCAGTGTGATTTTCAACACTACGAGAGCTCTTTTGATATCTGCATTAGTACCTAAATTTTTTTGGGCTGAAGCTCTACTGACTGCTAATTTTCTTATCAATATCATTCCATCTTCTGTATAAGATAACATCTCCACACTTTTGACTTTTTAAGTCGCATTTTCACTATTCTGTTTTTTGCACTTTTGGATGTGTCTCTTTTGTCCTGGTTCTAACTTATGAACGAGATAAGCTATTGCCACGGACTGCTCTATCTTGACTATTGCACAATTCACATAGGGTATTGTTGTTATAAGCCTACCACTTAAAGGCTCTATATTGCCTGGCATGTCAATTTCGTTGAGAACGTTCCCTACTATGCTACTTTAGACTCATATCTATACCTATACCCTTGGCACTTTTCACTACTATACCTATACCCTTGGCACTGTACATTCTTCCGTTCAGCTTGCTCCCTCTGTTACTCCGCTGGCATCTAGCAATAATTCTTTTGCATCATTCACACATTCTACACATCCATTTGCTACCACACTTCCGTTGCAAGACATTCCTTTTGTAGATGTCCCCTCTATGCTTGTGCTAGCTTATCCGAATGTGACTTCACCTCATAATCCCTCATGAGATCGTCATCCATGTTCTCGGTATGCTTAGTGTGCCACTAGACATATTCTCCAGAGTTTCTCTTTTCTTGTTGCTATTCAATCTATACACAATCTGGATTCATTTTTTGAAGTTGTTAAGTATCTGGATGGTAACATGTAATGAAAAATTGGGGTCTTTCTATAGAATTCATACTTGGGACTTTGTTCTTTTGCCCTTTGGTGTTAAATCGGTAAATTGCAAATGGATTTATAAGGTCAAGATTCGCTTAGATGGTTCTATTGAGTAGCAAAAAACTCATCTTCTCGCTCGAGGGTTTTCTTAGGAGTATAATATTCACTATCCAGAGATTTTGCTCATGTTATAAAGATGACATCCATTTGCACTCTTATTGTTATTTATACTGTCAAATATTGGTCATTATACTAAATGGATGTTAAGAATGTCTTTCTTAATGGTGATCTCTTAGAGATGACTTACATGCAACCACTCCCCGGCATCTCTGCTCCTTGAGGACATGCTTGTCATCTTCATTGTGCTATATATGGTCTCAAACAGATGCCTTGCACTTGGTTTGAGCGTTTTCGACAGTCTCTTCTCTCCATTGAATTCATAGAGAGTCTAGCGGACTATGTTCTATTCTACCTATCATCAGCTTTGGGCACAATCGTTCTCTTATTTTATGTTGATGACATGATAATTACTGGGAATAATTCTTCTGCCATTACTACATTGATGAAGCAATATTTTTAGAGTTAGTTTGAGATGAAGGATCTTGGAGGTCATTGCCTCCTCTCATGACTATCTCCTCTCAATGCAGGAATACATAACAAACATTCTTGAACGTGTTACTCTTAGTGATCCTTTCATTACTATCACTCCTCTCTCCACTCTAATGGAGATGAATTTGATGCTTCGACAAGATTGTGGTGCTCTTTTATCACAACCCACTCAATATAGGAAATTTGTAGGAGCTTCGGTTTATCTTTCTGCTACACGTCCAGATATTGTTTATGTGGTGCACATGTAGTTTGTCTCGATGATTGATGCTGAGATCGATGTTGAGATTGATCAAGATTGAGAGCGAGGCTAAGCTCGGAGGTTATCAAAGGTTATTCGGTGGGATTGAACGGAGATCTCTGATATCATGATAATTTAGAATGAAAGAGAGCTTATTCTCATTATGTAGTTTGCGTAAGAGAACACACACATATCCGTACATACATACATATGTTAGACATTAGATAACCCATCGACAGATTCACTCACTGCCACCAACAACCCGACAAACATCAAATATTTTAGAGTGACATCTTAGGTAAGGTATGATGACATCTAACGTGACAATATTCCCATTAGACTTTTTTGTCTCTTCGTGCATATTGTGAAGTTGGATGGTTTGATGATCCAAACACTCGACGTTCCACCACTGATTTTTGCATTTTTCTAGGATCATGTCTCAACGTAGTAAATGTCGAGTTGTGGTCTTTCGTTTCAGTACAAAGTTAGAGTATTGAGCAATGGCAGATACTACGGTTGAGCTGAAATGTCTCCACACTCTTTTGTGAGATCTAGATATCTCTATTCCTTGTCCCACCACTCTACATTGTGATAATCGGGGTTCTACCTCCATTTTCACAAATTCGGTGTTCCTTGAGCATACCAAACATACTAAGGTGGGTTTTCATGTAGTTCGCCAGGAGCGTATTGCTAGAAACATTAAATTTTTTATGTGTCCTTCTAAGGATCAAGTGGTGGATTTGTTTACCAAGGCACAAATAGTTCCTCAGTTCTACTATTTCATATTGAAACTCTCGGATTTCGATTCATCGTGAGTTTGAAGGGGGGTGTTAGATATCATCATACCTTATCTAAGATGTCACATCACTGCCCTTAAAATGTTTGATGTTTGTCAGGCTGGCTGTGAGTGAACATGTCGGTGGGCGTGGGCTATCTACTATACACACACACACACACACACATCCACCCACCCAAACTACATAATATGAACATGCTTTCTTTCATACCAAATTATTAGTAGAAATGAAGAATTTTTCTTTGGGTAAAATTCTTATGTAACCTAGAAAATATATAGCCTATCAAGCACAACCTTACTTAACAATGCACAACAACTTACCATAATAGCGCATATGGAAAGAGTACTCTGAGAAATTCATCATTTTCGCCTCTTGTCTGTTTTTTTACTTTCCAAATCACCTTTCGGCACGAGTTGTAAAAGTTATCTCAGTAGACATTTCTGATGAAGTATATCAACTCAGAAATATATAGTTTGGATGATATATCTCAATTATCTCAAACAGATACCTTGGATTGATTATTTGAATATATACTTATGGATGTATACTTTGAATAAAGCATCTCAAGTATCTCAATTCGAGATGATTAATGTTTTAGTGAATTTTCACTCAACAAAGACATAAACCATGCTAGAAATGCTTTCACTTATTGTTTTATTGACCTCGTTTAGATGTTGAGGGAAACTTCATCATCTTTCATGTAGGCCTCTCTTATACATGTTTACTTATTTTTAAAAAAGTATATTTTTCTCATATATGGGGTAAAAATTGTTATTGTTTTCCTCTCTGTATGCAGGTCTGAGTCTATCTTTGCTATTAATTAATGGCATCGGGTAGCACATATTTGGATGATGTAAGAATGAGTCCTGAGGTTGTTGATCCTCCGAGAATTGAAGATACTACCGAAGTTATTGACCTTATAGGAGACCATATTCAACATTCACCCAAATCTAATGTGGTTGTTGCCAGCAATGTTCGTGAACTACTGGAATGTCCTGTTTGCTTAAATGCGATGTACCCGCCCATCCATCAGGTAATTGACTGCATGTTACTACATTCTCTCTTGTATTTTTTGTATAACTTGGCTTTGTTCTTGTTATACTTTGTTTCATCCTTTACTTTCTTTGTTTCTTTTGCCATTGTACTATCATATGAGAATAACTTTTGCTTTTGAACTCAGAGGTACCTGGAAAGTTTGTTGCGTTTTAAAATTCATTCTTATTGTATGTTGAGATTATTATGGCTACACAAATAGCACCTTGTCAATTATTTTTTCTTCCCTGCATCTTTTTGTTTCTATTTGTAATTATTCTATTGCTTGCATCTGAAGTGGATTCATTGCTCTTTGTTTGAAATGATGTAGTTTACTGGCAGAAGTCGGTTTGGCTGTTTTGAATGTACCTGTGTTGCTTTACATTGTTCACAATTTTATTGCTGTTCATAAACCTTTTATCTATTTTTGTATTCATATCCTGGTTATGTGGTGGCTTTTACAGTTACTCGAATTATTCCTATATGTATTATTTCCTAATTACTTTTGCAGTGTTCAAATGGCCACACACTGTGTTCTGGTTGCAAGCCAAGGGTACACAACCGTTGTCCCACGTGCAGGCACGAATTGGGCAACATTAGATGTCTTGCTCTGGAAAAGGTTGCTGCTTCTTTGGAATTGCCTTGCAAATACCAGAACTTTGGTTGTATTGGTATTTATCCATATTACTCCAAGTTGAAGCATGAAGCACAATGCATATATCGGCCGTATAATTGTCCCTATGCTGGCTCTGAGTGCACTGTTGTAGGCGACGTTCCTTATTTGGTGACTCACCTGAAAGATGATCACAAGGTCGACATGCACAATGGGAGCACCTTCAACCACAGATATGTCAAGTCAAATCCACATGAAGTAGAGAATGCAACATGGATGCTTACGGTATTGTTTTTAAGCTTACATGATGTCCTTGTTTGTATGATATTTTTCATGTGAGATAATTTCTCTGTTTCCTGAGCATGTCATTAGTCACTCACGTGAGATAACTTATTCCTTTCTTGAGCATGTCATTTTCACATTTTATTGCCAATCTATTTTCACATACACTAACATGAAATCCATGTGATTCATGAAGATCAGTTTATCCACATCTTAATTTCTCTGTGAACTTTACAAGTCTCTTTTAGTTTAAAAGAGGGAACTTCTACTTGCATTTCTGTCACACTATTAGAATATTTACCACCATATGCTAATATTCCTATCTGATTTCCAAGGGTTTAACTCAAAGAAAAGACAAACGAAATCACCCAGCAGCGACGGGAGTAAAACTCCGCAAAGTTCTTGACTATTAGGACTGGTTAGGTGGATAGGTTGGTTAAACCGTTAAATTTTATTGCTGTATGTATTAGAGTTTTGACTAGGTGACAGCTGACCGATAAAAGGGTTCGATAACTTTAACCCAGACATCAAGATGTGGGTTTTGATTCTTATTAAATTTAAGCTTTTTAAAAATACATGTTGCTGTCAGTTAGAGTTTATCATGTACAACACCCTAACTGAGCAGGCCATTACGATCCTTGTCTACTTGATACTTGATCTTTGGCTTTCACGTGTAACAACCCAAGTATCTGTAAGAAAACATTAGATTTGACATAGTGGGCTGAAGAACACTTATTTCATTTTCCTTGGGTGAACTCTCAACTACCATGGTCTTTTGGGTGTTCTGCGCAGAACTACGATAACCTTTTTATTAGAGAAAACCACAATAGACTATTTTCGCTGAACTACCATGCTTGACGGCAGTTAGGGTATAATTTGTCAGTTGTCATGTTCTTCGCTCTTAACATGTTCTAGACAATTTTCCCCTTATGTACTTTATAGCTATATGTCTTCTATATGACCCTCATTAACTCAGTGGGTTTATAGGTACAAATAAAGGGTAAAAGATTTTAATCCCATTTAAGTCACAGTTTCCAATAGTTCATGTTATATTCTTCACTTCTGAAAGTTCACGGCTGTTTTTCTCTAAAAAAATGTTTATGTTAGTATTGTGCAGGATCTCCCAGAGTTGACAGTAGTTTTGTGTAATTTACCCTCAGTCCATAGTTTACGAGCTTTACTGTTACTTAGATCAAGAATTCTATTGCACTCACAGATCATAACATTTGGGCCATATGTAATCGATCCAGGTTTTCAGTTGCTTTGGACAGTATTTTTGCTTACACTTTGAGGCATTTCAGCTTGGCATGGCTCCTGTCTACATAGCATTTTTGAGATTCATGGGAGACGATAGCGAGGCTAAAAACTACAGCTACAGTTTAGAGGTCGGAGCCAATGGGCGCAAATTGATATGGCAAGGGGTTCCTAGAAGCATAAGAGATAGCCACAGGAAAGTTCGTGATAGTTATGATGGTCTCGTTATTCAACGGAATATTGGGCTTTTCTTTTCTGGTGGAGATCGGAAGGAGCTGAAGCTTAGGGTCACTGGTAGAATTTGGAAGGAACAATGAGAAAGGAACTAGAAGTTTGCTTATTTTATGTAGTATATGTTTGGTTGTGTACCCTTTTTCATTTTGATGTTAGGGTTCAGGGATAATGTAGTGAGTTGGGTGTTTAGAGGCAAATTTCTCTTTGCTTCTACTGTTGAATGGAAATGGGGAATCTTTGCTATATATTTTATCCTCCTGGCTCCTGTGTTGTATTTTTGATTATCTACTGTTTTCCGCTTTGCGGTTAGGGGTTTACTGACAATGTAATGAGTTGGGTTTTCAGAGGCAAATTCCTCTTTGCTTTGTAGTGCAGCATATAAATGAAAGATCACTGCTATGTATGTGTATCCTCTTATGTGTTTTTCCTTTTTTCAGTCCATAAAATCATATGTGAACGTTTGTTGGAGTAATGATCTCGGAAGTGCATGCTCAGAATCACTTCAGTGTAGTATTAGATTCACGGAGTTGTGATGTTGCTCCTTTTTATTGAGCTCATAATTTATCCTGACCTTATTATTCGACGAAATAGCGGGCTTTTTTTCGGGTGGATATCACAAGGAACTAAAGATTAGGGTCAATGGTGGAATTTGGGAGAAACATTTGAGAAAGAAACTTAGTACTAACTAATCTATACGTTGCTTATAAAAGAGGATTGAGATGTTAAAACTTGTAATTGTTGCTAATGTCCTCTCAATATAATTCTCAATTATGCACCTCCTCGCTTTCTCATGAAATAAGTTGTAATTTATTAAAAATTATTATTAATTTTCATAAAATAGTACACAATAATTATTTAATAAATATTATCCACAATTATAATTATTAATAGTAGTATAACTATTAATTATTTTATAATAGTATACTAACTATTAATTATTTCAGAATACTACACTAAAATAACTATAGATATTTATTAAATAATAATACTATTAAAATATTTAATAACTATTAATAAATTATAATAAAATAATTAACATTAGAACATAATAGAATATATAAAACAATATACAATTAAGTGTTATTAAGAACTATACCATTCAATAAATAGTACAATAAAATATTATAAGTATGTAATAGAAGAAATAGTATGCTTTTTAACGATGTAATTTAAATTAATAATTACACTATTATTTAATTATTGTACTATTATAAATTTTATAATGATAGTAGAATTACTAATATTATTCATAGTATTAATTGTTTACTAATAGTATAAGTAACATAATATACTATAAAACACTATTACGAATTATATGTTTATTTAATATGTTAAAATTTCTCTTTGCTAGCTTGTAGTGGAGCATGGAAATGAAACGCGTGTGTGGTTGGCTAGCTTTACTGTTTTCACTTTGGTGTTAGGGTTTAATTTCACTGATAATGTAATGTGTAGCGGTGTAGGGTATTTAAGGGCAGATTAATTTCTCGTTGCTTGGAAATGAAGAATGTTATACTATTATAAAACAATTAAAACTATCAGAATACAATAGTACTGATCTCTCTAGGGTAAATTTTACAGCATATTTTAAATAATAATAATAATAATAAATAAATAAGGTATTGATCTCAGAAGTGCTTTTATCTGATAAGGGACTCTTCGTTTTTTTTCTCAAAAGTGTTAATTTTGCAGCAAATAAAAAAAAATAGTTATTCTTCTTCTGGCTTTTTTTTATTTTTTATTTTGCTTCTTCCGGTCCTCAAAATTTAAAACTATCAAAATACAATAGTACTGATCTCAAAAGTGCTATTTCGTTATAAGGGGCTTCATTATATCTCTCTACGGTAAATTTTACAGCAAATTAAAAAAAATAATAATAATACAAAAGCACGCCCACCGTGGGGCTCGAACCCACGACCACAAGGTTAAGAGCCTTGCGCTCTACCAACTGAGCTAGACGGGCTCTTCGGCTCTCTTTTATTTAAAGGGGATAAAAGCATAAAATCAGACGAACATAACCTCAACCGCAAAAGCATGATATAGTTTGTTGAGGTAAATAAAATATCACTCACGAGTTAACTCCCTTGTAGGAAATTTGCGCGTTGGAAATATCTTCATCAACATAGAACTTGGTGCTCAACGGCAGCCCTGGCTCACTGAATCCATCCATATATTAGCCCAGTTTTAGGCCCGTTTAACAAATTGAGGATCATCACAAATCGAAGTAAACAGCCAAACCTATGAGAGTAGGATCCTGCAGCTACTCTTCCCTTTGAGCTTTGTTACAGGGACCCAAACTATGAGACTAATAGGGAGGATAAATGAGGAGTTCCCCTCTTATTGGATAATGAGTTGGCCATCATGATGATCAACTCATTATCCAATAGGAGGGGGACACCTCACTTGTCCCCCCTTATTGGATAATGAGTTGGCCATCATGATGATCTTGAACCGGTTGTCAATCTCCTGATAAAGCAGCAGCAAGGAGAAAGGGAGGATTTTTATGGGTGGACCGCGGACGACGACCCTTCGTGAGAAACTAAATATACCCAATTATTTATTAAAAATAATCAAGAGGAAGCATCCAAAATATCAAACATGAAGGAAATAAAAGGATTATATAAGGATTATATGCACCTGAGTTAGGTTACCTAGCGAGAAAACTAAAACTATGGCAAATAGAGTTGATCAAGTTGAAATAATACGGTTTGCTGCTTTTTTTACGATGAAGAGAGAGAAAGAGAGAAGCGGTGGGCAATAGAGGCGTTAGTCACGTGTATTTTAGAGTAGGGTTGTCCAATTGGGAGAGAGGTTAGTCACGTGTCTTTAGAGTAGGGCTGCCCAATTGGGCTGCCCAATTGGGCTGGAGGCCTGAGCCCGGCCCGGTGCACGGCCATAACCCGACCCTGACCCAACCATGCCCAAGCTCGACTCGGCTAGAATTCACACCGGGCTGGGCGGGGCCGGCTTGGAGAAAACAGTCAGAAATATGGTCGTCCCGGCCATAACGGCCATATTTGGATTTTGACAAAAAATACCTCTAAAATGGTCAAAAAAAGATCAAAATATAAGGGTATTTTGATCATTTGTCTAGAGGCTGCATCTATAAATAGAGGGAGTTTTATTTTTCTCATCCAAAACTCATCTACTTCTCTCTAATGCTCATTTTTCCTCTGTAACTCTTTAATCAAATGGCTTCCTCCTCTGATTATAAAGGGCAAAACCAAACTCTAGATCTTGAAATGAGTCCTAATACTCCTACTACAGGAGCTACAACTACTCCTCCTACTCCTACCATTGTTGATCACAACTCTGGTGACGACGATTCTGCTCCAAGAGCTCCTAAAAGCCGAGATCCGTTGTGTGGAACTTTTTTGAGAAGATAGAAGTCACTAGGGATGAACACGGTAGGCTTCTCACGTAGAAGACTAAGTGTGCGTTGTGCAGCCATATTTTCCAAGTTCATCATAAGAGCGGTACCAACCACCTCAAATGCTATTTAGAGAAACACAAAAAAAGGTCAGACGCCTCAAGGTGATATCTGACATTCTTTACTCTCCCAATCCTCATCTTCTGGTAGTCTCGGTAGTTGGAACTATGATGTAGTCTGAGCTAAGAAATGCGTAATCATGTTTATTATCCTTAAAAACATTCCTTTTAAATTAGTAGAAGATAATGAGTTTGAAGATATGTTTACAGATGGTTTTTATCCCACATTTAAAGAAAATTTTCTTCAAACTTATCGACGTAACATTTTAAAATATTATTAGGAGGAATAAGCAAAAATAATTTTTAATTTTTAAAGTTTAAACTGTAAATTTTCGTTAACTTCTGATATTTGGACATCTAGAACACAAATTGGCTATTTATGTATCATACCACACTGGATTGATAATAATTGGCAAATGTTTAAAAGAGTTATTTCTTTTATTGTATTTAAAGAGTCACATACTGGTATTAATATTCCAAATTTAATAATTAAAGAACTTATAAAATTAGAAATTTCAGAAAGAATATTTTCTCTTTCACTAGATAATGCAAGTTATAATAATCTAGCTGTTGATTATATCAAAACATCTCTGCTATTGTCATGTCATGATGATATTTTTTATATTAGATGTGTGTGCCATATTTTAAATTTAATTATTTAAAGTATATTTAGTGAAATTAAATCTATGATAGAAAATGTTATAATAATAGCTTATGCTCATAATGCTTCTGAACAAAGAATTAAAAGATGGAAATAATTCTGTAAAAGAAAAAATTTAAAACCCAGACTTATTCCAAAACATGTTGACCATAGGTGGAATTCTAACTATGTAATGTTAAATGTAACAATAGAATATAAAAAAACTATAAATGATTTTATTGCTTTCTATGCTTCTAGTTCTAACTCTGGTAGTATGTATGGAATAACAGAGGATGCATGGACAGTTATATGTAGTGTAAAAGAGATGTTACAAGTTTTTTATGATGCTAGTATGTTATTATATGATTGTTATTAACCAACCATTACTTTAGCTGCTTTACAAGTTTTTAATATTCAAAAAAAAGTAATAAATATCGTATGGATAATTATTTTATAAATATAATTTTTTAAATGGAAAATAAATTTAATAAGTATTTTAGGTCTATTCCTATTACTTTTTGTTTGGAGATTCTTATTGATCCATGTTTGAAAGATATTAAAGATAAATTTGAAGAGTTTGAACTAGCATATAGATATAAAGAGTAGACATTATTCATCAATTTGTAATTTTTATTTCTCAGCTAAAAATTTATGATAAATTATTTTGAAAATAGTTGTAAATGATAGTGATATAGATGAGTAGGTGCCAACCTAGTTAGGATGTATTCGTCTATTATGATGCGATGAATTTCAAAATAAATTTATAATTGTAGATGGTTAACTGGTTATTAATAAAGAAAGTATTTTTATCATTTTAATTTTTATAATTTTTTGTATTTGTAAATTATATAATTACAAGTGATTATTAATATGATTGTTTTCATTAAAATTTTGTTTAAATTTTGGCTATGTATTTTTAAAAATTTAAAGAAAAAAAATATTGAACCGGCCCGAGCCCAGTTTTTCGGGCCGGACCGGGCTGTTTAGACAGCCCTACTTTATAGTTTAGAGATATTATGTGGGAGGTAAGTGACTCCACACTTGCGCTTATCATTATCTAACAGCAAGGACATTATTGATGTAAATGGCAAGGGAAGTATTGTCCGAGTACGCAAAGTTACTCAAAACCTTTCAGCCCCTAGGGCTTTTTAATATATAGCGATATGGAAATAGTGGTGTTTAAAATGGAAAACAAAGTCTAGGGGTTTTTCGTGGTAAACACCTCAATCAGTTTTGTGAAATTTATTCTTTTAATTATGATTTTTTTTATTTTAGTCCCTTAAATCATAGCGATTTTGATATCAGTCCCAAAAATCTTCGTAATTTGATATTAGTCTACTAAATCACCTTAATATGCTGATATTAGTCCCTCTGTTAGCTTAATTGTTAAAGATCATAAAGTTTAGGCTAACCACAATTGTAGAAGGAATAGGAAGAGGACAAGAAGATGAGTAGGTCCTACTGTGGATATAGTGGACCTAGTGGAGGAGGGAGAAGACAGAAAAAATAGTTACAGGTGTCAATAACAAAGGGGGGAGTAAGAGAAGTACGGAGAGGAGGGAGCAAAGGGAGTTGTAGATTCACTAAAAAATAAGAAAAAAAAACATTCCTTATCATTTTAACACATACTAACTTGATGGACCACCAAAAAATAATAGGCTTTGAGTGATGCAGTGACATTTGTAGAAAGAGGAGAGATGGTTCAAGAAAGAGGAAAAATAGAGTGGTCGTGACCGTGAAAAAGATAATGACTGAAAAATAATGAGAAGAAAGATAAGGATAATGCAATGAGAAAAATAGAGGCAAAAGAGAAAATGGTTAAGGAAAAGAATGAAGCATTCCTCATACGTTCATGAGAAAAGAAAAAAAGAGAGGTGAGAGGTTGACGATGATGGCAATTTGTGGATTAAAAAAAGTTACTTCTCTCTGCTGCTAAGGTGGCAATATAAAAAGAAGTAATTTACATGAACATGTGGGTTTTATGTGTGTGCATGTTTTTGTTTTTTGTTGTGTGTGTGTGTGGGGGTGGGTGCCTCACTTATGGGTTCTTTAAAAGAGTGTAGCCACAATTTCTTCCATTCTTAAATTTTAATTCTTGATCTATTTATTATAACTATCATTATTCATAATTAATATGTAATAAGTTAAACTAAGCGAAACATAAGGGAAAAACCCTTATATTTGATAATATTAGATGAATCATTTTTTATGTGACTATATGCAAGCAAATTAGATGTGAACACCCCAACTAATAGTCTAATATACTTTAGCATATACTTAGAATCCATATCATGTAAACAAACTATGTGATTAAAATGTATAACATATAGTGTTTAGTTTAACCTATTCTCGTTATTATATAAACAAATTAGTTGGCAAATATACATGAGAATAATTGTACCAGGTTTTTTTTATAGAACCACCATAAATATAGAGCTTTTTTAGGAAACCAATTTTTTTGTAAAACCATAATGATAACATGCACTTTTAACAAAGTGTCACTTAGTCATAATTTTCATTTATATTTTGTTAAATAATGTATTAAATTAATACCCTCATGTCGGGATTCACCTACCCTCTCATCCCAACAAAACACCTCAAGTCCCTTCAAAAGTTACTTAAACAACAATAACAAAACCGTTATCCCAAATGTTTATGGTTGGCTACAGAAATTATATTGTTCCATTCTCTTTTTATCATGGGTCATTTTCTCCAAATACCATTCATTTAATCACAATGAGCATTTATTTCATTTACTTGATGAAGTATGAATGAAAATTATGACTGTGATTGTTGACACTTTGATAATGATGTATAATATTAGCATGGTTTTTCGAAATCAAAAAAGTTTCATCGCGATTTTTTTGTTAAATCACTATTTTTTGTGGTGATTTGTTATGAAAAACCATGCATTATATATGAAGAGATTTTTTCACATATAGTGAGTAGAAGTTTAGCGCATGCCAAGCACAAATTAGGATTATATAAGTACTTGCTAGATTGAACATGATAGATTATAGCAAACTACATGCAGCATCACAATTCATAATCATACATAAAAAGGAGAAGGAAAAAAAAACATAGTCATCATCTTCTTCTCTCACCTCTTCTTCCTACTCCTTGCATATCTTTGACATAATTGAGCTTCTAATCATACAACAATCCATGATGACTGCTTAATAAAGTAGAGTTAGTTTATACGTTCTTATATGCAACCTTGTTCAAAAGTTTAATATTGAAAACTCTACATGATAAGGTAGAGTTAGGGTGTGTTTAGCAAGTTCTCAAAATGGAGCCAGGATTATATCTATGGTACCATTTTGAGCAAATTTGTGTTGGATAAAATTGGGACAACTTTGGCCCAATTCTATGAAAGCCAAATTTAGCCAGTAAAACTGGTTTTGTTTTGGACCACCTTCCTTCTAGTCCAATATAAAACCGGTTTAGTTGAAAATAGGATTTGGACGACTCATGGTCTTAGGGTGTATTTGACGACCAAAAAAAAATGGGCTAGGAACAATCCTTGCTCAATTTCATGCTAAACTAGTTTAACTTGGATCAAGAGATGGATGGTCCAAACTAAAACCAATTTTAGTGGACTTTTTTTTGCCAATAAAAATTGGGCCAACTTTGGTTTTTTTGTTGGCTAAAAAAGTATTCAAAACTGAGTCAGATTTAGTCTTGACCCAATTTCAGAGAGTTGTCAAACACACTATTAGTACATTACAACGGTAGAAAGGGGATTAGTTTACAACATTGTATGATGCTTTTGGTTACAGTTGCATGAATTGTACACTTGAGTTGGGCTAAGCATGGTTCAGTACAAACTGAAAAAATCAACTGAACCAAACCGAACCGAAATTAGCAGTTCAATTCGGTTTTATTTGTAGGCGGTTCGGATCGGGTTGAAAATGTTTCAACCCGAACCGCCCGAACCAACTGAATAAGTACCCAATTCCCATTAACCCCCAAACCCGACCCGTCCCTCAAATATCATCTACTCAACAGACCCTAAAGATCCCGGCCGCCCTCTCCTCAGTCCGGCGCTCGGCACTCCGCGATCGCCGCTCGACGATCGACGATCGGCCTTCCGCGCTCGCCGCTCTCCGTCCTCTTGCTCTCTCTACCCCCCAAAATTTACGATAATGTCCGTGTACCGCCTCAAAGAATCCCTTCAGGCTTTCTCCAAGGTAAATAAATCTCCAAAAAACCCTCGACCTCTTTCTAGGGTTTCTCTCTCATGTTTCGCGTTCCTAATCCCATTCTCTCTCTTAATAGTCCTTTGAAACCGGAGACATCGCCGAATCCGACGAGGCGGTTGCCGGCGTGGCGTCGTCCTCGATTCCATCGGCGAAGCGCCGCCGCCTGATGCCGAGGATGTTCTCGTCGAGATCGATCGATTTCTTTCATCACAAGAATCCAATCCGGTACTTGATTTTTGTCGATTTGCATTTCCGATCTCAAAATTGATATCTAGGGTTTCATCTGTGTTAGGAACCTATTTGTATTCATTGTTGGAAAATTGCATCTTAGGCGAAGTTCTAGCTGATTATATTTCGCGTGGTTGTGAAGAAATTAGGAAAACTGACTACTTGTAGATCAAGGATTATACTTTCTTACAAATGCTAAAAATTTTAAGCTTTAGGCATAGACTACATACCTTGAAAATGTTAAGCGTATGACTAATTGTGTTTTAAGGTAGCAACTAAGAATGTATGCTTGTGAAAATTTGCCGTTCAAGCTCCCTTTAATATTGTTATTCACGATATTTGCCGTTCAAGCTTTTTTTAAGGACCAAGTGAAAATTGTAGTTTAGGCTTACCTTCATGTCCATTAAGTATATAGTCCAACATGGTGCTGTGTTCAGCCTATTGCTAATTGTCCGATTGTGTGTTTGATAAGAACGCACAAACTAACCTTGTAACTGTTTCATAACCAAGTATTGGCGCTCATGCGGCTCCAGTAATTGTTTTTCATTATAAAAATATTGGTCTTTGTTGATGAAGTCATCATCACTGTAATAAAAGTTAAGAAAGAATAAGTTCAACTAATGTAAGTGTTGTATGTCGTATATTAATATATTTTCAAGTTATTTCCTTATTAAAAAACTATATTTTCCCTCCGAACTCAAATCATTCAGGTGGTCTTCCTGGGCAAAAATTTCCTGGGATCCTCAAGCAACCATTTCCTGGGATTCGTTAATTCAAATCACCGGTGGTGGAACTAGATTTTTTTGGGTGGGGTGGGGTGGGCGAGGGTATTAATTAACAAACATGAGAACATATATATAATGTTTTTAGCACGATTGATTAGTATCTACACATTATTATACAATAAGACGTGCAAAATCACACTTTCAATTATAGTATATTGTTTACAATAGCAATATTTTTGGCTTTATTTCTTAAAATTATTTCATGACATCTTCCGCATCCATGTTACAAAATAATTTTTTTCAATGTGAGGTACCAAACAATCGTTCATGTAATCATTTTCAATTCAGTTTCAAAGATCATTCTCAATAACAAGAAGAAACAATTCACGCTTAGAATAAAGTATCATAGATATTCATTAAAGTTAATAAACAACACTAAACAAGAGAAAGGTAAGAACTTTTCCATTTGATATTTTGTATGTTTTAACAAAAACAAACTAATCATATAAAAGTGACAGGTCTTCCTTTCTCCTAGAGAAACTTATCACATTTGAGTATGCTTTTGCAGCTTTCACATACTAAGTAAAAAGATGAGCAATAAAGGTATACATTATGAGCTAAGTCTATTTTATTAGAAACAAATCAAACTGTAATTCATGATTTCTTCCCAACAATTTGTTAATGACATTTGCAGACACTTTGCTAATATAATTCAATAATAATAAACTGCACGCTACACTAAAAAACCATAAGCCGAAAACAAACAAAACATGAAGTATTATGATTATGTTCTCACGGGTATCATGAATGTGAAGCCAAGAAGGATGAAACCAAGTTTCATTTGCAAGAAGTGCGTCATCCAGAGAAAGATGCTTGGGGTTTATTGGTTCTTATGGTTTAAATTAGAAAGGGCAAAACACGAAAAAGAAAAGGGAAAATCACCATCATCCAAGTTCCTTGAGACCCTTTATAGGTCATCAAGGGCTCTGGAGTCACGATTCTGGATGTTGGTGGGCTGTTGGTAGCAGAAGATGGCAGAAGGACAAATGTGAGAATCACAAAGAATATCAGGTGGTGGTTAAATTATTTGATTTGGGAAATTAAATTTCATTCCTTGAAATACAACAGTTTTTAATCAATTGTGACACAAAAGAAGAGGTAAATTTAGAAGCTGATAAATTTTGGATTTGTTTACGATATTGGCCTTCGATTTTATCTTTTATTGAAAAGTTTGGTGTTGTTTACGTGTTATGTTCATTGACTTTGTTGATCGCACAATATCCATCTTCAGTATTACCCATTACCATAATATACTGTTTTTTTGTGCAGTTTTTGAAATTCTAACATAATTTTCTTTTCTGTTTATTGTAGGAATATTCTTTATTATAAATAAAAATATTTGATAATCCATTTATCTGTTATTCCTTATAATTCAATTATGTAGTGTATTCTATTATGTGTTATGCACTGCCCGGTAACACATCTTATTCCCAATTATATTACTTTTATGGTATCAATATATTTTATTAACTATGGGTATTTTTACTTGAATGTCATTTTGTATCTGATGAATATTTTGTACTTTATAGACGAAGGGAGCAAAAAGGCTTAGAGGAAGAAGAAGAAGATGAAGAAGATGGTGATCAATATTCTATGTTTGACGGGGAAAATGGTGGTGAGGAAGGAAAAACCTATTTGAAAGTTTTAGATCAAAAACATTTTTGTTGCTTAGTTTCAACATTCATTTATGTTTATAAGTGGGTGTGTTTGTTTTAGATGAATGGTTCAAGAAGCCGATAACACCAACCATTTGAACACATGACCAAATACTGATTTTAGATTTTTTTTTGAGTTTGTTACTTGTAGTTGCACACTTGCACCATGCATCTAGTTAATTTCTGCTTACATACCTTAACATGACATACAAGTTGTAAGATCTTCCAATGAAGTGCTCTGTACTGACATAAGGAGGCTTCATATGTTGTAGGTTTTATAGAGCTGTAACATTAATAGTTCCCTTGATGATCAAGAACTGTACCGTATGGATCTTGATGATATAAAGAAAAAGGCGAGGAATTTTTTTAACCTTGCTAAAGGACATTATTTCACATGGTTATTGATTTTACAATTCGATTTTCTACTCTTTTAATTGTGTGCTATTAAATTACTTTATATAGAATTTAATTGCTTTCTCTAGTACATCTGTGTCATCAGATAGTGAAGTTCGAGTAACTATCACTGTCATAGTTTGGTTGTTTTAGGTTCTTACATAGGGTCAGTCTCAATCAATTTGAGCCAATTTCGTAATTAATAGTAGCTAACTTTAAGGAAATAACTTGAGGGTTAACGATGTTTAGATGACATTCTGCACGAATGCGTTAAGGATAATTTTGGAATTTCTTAGGTATTTCAGAATTTTTTATTAAAGTGATCATGGTATTGGTCACGACCCTTATCTTCTCTCAGTCATAACGTTGATGTAATAACTAGCACTAATTTTGCTAAGTCAAGGAGCTTACTTACTCCGATTCTCTTAGGTCAAAGTATGCGTTTTGTAAATGCAGGGTAAAAGTTTAGATTTCTATTTGAAGTACAACAGTATAAGTGTAATTGGATGAAGTCGTCATCATCATTGTCACCATCATCATTATGAAAGTAGCAGCTCTATACCAAACATTTTGATCAACTACTTGCATCCTTTTTCTCTATTCAGCTATGTTAAATGCTATGCTAACCCCCGACTCCCTGCATCTGCAACAGTGTTGTAAAAAGTGGCCTAGGCACCATCCTAGGTGTAGGTGACCTTCCAGTTGCCTAACCTCAGCCTGAGCAGCCAAGCTAAGCGGTGGATCTGCTTAGGTGCCACCTAGGGCTAGGAGGCCCTCATAGCTTTTTAAGCCCAAAAGGCCCAACCCAACCCAACTTAGAACCGAATTAAAAATGATTTTTAAACAAAATCTGAACCCGCTAACCTATACCTGACCTGCTAATGTACAGAACCCAAATCAGAAGTCAGAACCCTAATTTTCTCGACTCTGAACCCCAATTTTCTCGACTCTGGCTGTTCCTGCTCTCGATTTTTTCCCAAACCAACCCAAAATCTCTCTCCCCCTTCCGATCACCGCTGCCTTCTCATTGTAGACCATCGACTACCACAACCACCATCTTTCCCTTTTCTTATCCCTAGCTCACCCCTTCTCTTCGACGCCACAATTTCAGCCACAACTGCAGCCACCTCCTCCTCTTCGACAGCAGCCACCACCTCTACTCTTTGATGTCATCACAGACACAACTAGCCACCACCTCAACCACCTCCTCCTCTTGGAGACATCTTCTTGAAGGTAAAATTTTAATGTTCTTATCAATTATTATTAACTAAATAATTAAAAAAATAAGAAAATGTGACTAAAAAGTAGAATAGGAGGAGAGCACTTCTTTTTCCTTTTCACGTTCTGGAATTGGAAAAAATCCATTGATTTTTTGAAACTGTAATCGAGCCCACTTGGATAGCTACAAGTTGCTTAACTAGGAAAAAAAGGAAAAAAAGAAGACAAACAGACTTCAAAATGTTAATCTTAAGTTAAAGCACTCATTACAAGAAACTATAGTTAAGAAAAGTCTAAAGCTAGATGGACATTAAAAAATGCCACTCCGAAGGTATTTGGGCCCAACCACCAAATTTCGTGTTGGCAAATAGATGGACACTAAAAAGTGTCACTCCAAATGTACTTGGCACAACCACCAATTTCGTATTGGCATTCGTGTAACCGTGTTGGCAAATGGATGGACCTTGTCCAATACTATATCGACCCATATGTGAATGACCCAATTCCTCCAAATCTAATTCTCACCCCTTTGCTCTCAGTTTCCATCTCTGTATCCTCTGCTGTCTGCTTCTGTTTAGCATTGATCCAGATTCCAGTTCCCTCTTATTCCAGCCACCCCTGCAGTCAATTCTCTGCTGCCTAACCCCTTATATCTCACCTGTGTAAACAAGAGCGTCTCCCTTTTGGTGGCAACTTTAACCAATAACGGGATGATGCTGTCAGTGGTCATGGTTTGGATTTTTGATTGGGTTTCAGTTGAAAGTGGATTTGGAGTTGTTACTTGTTATTAAGTTCTGAGAGGGAGGGTGACAAACCAAATAATTAATAAACCCTTCGGGCAATATTCGTCCAGATATTCGATCAAATTCGATTCGTCGGTTCATTTAGTAATAAATGAATAATTTTTAGTATTTGGCTTATAAACGAATAGAATTTAACCAGAGCTACGTTCAATTCGGTTGATTATTAATTATTCGATTATATTTTACATTTTATTCCTATTAATTAAACTTATTACAAATATTACCCATCCAAACTTTTATTACAAATTGCATCCCCTATAAATAGGTAAGTTAAGAGCCTAGGGTTTTCCTCCTCACTTTATTTTCGCCTCCTCCAAGTCTCAATTTGGGAACGCAACT
>NC_033800.1:54496462-54553903 GCF_001876935.1 Asparagus officinalis | reverse complement strand
ATGATCTCTCATCTTCCTCCGACGATCTCTTGTCTTTTGACTCTCTCTTCATCTCTGATGTGACGCTCTCGCCCTCTTCGATGCTCTTTCTCTCAAGTTCTTTCTTTGACGACCTCCCTATCTCTCGAGATCTCTCTCAACAATCTCCATCGACACTCTCCCTCGACACTCTCTTCCTCTCCGACTGTTTGTAGTTGTCGGTGTGGTGTGTTGTTTCTCTTGAGATTTCTGGATCTATCTTTACGCTTCCATCAAAAGGTGAGACGAACCTTAGATTTCTATCTACTTTCTTGATTTATCCTTAAACTAGTTGCTAAAGGTTGGCCTTTTGTGCATCGTATCCAAATAATTGAAAGATTACACTTGAGAATTCCATAAATTTTAGATTTTCCTCCTTTTGTGCATTTTCTCTGAACAATTGAAAGCTCATCCAAATATATTGATTTTCGAATAATTGGTGAATAGATATCGAATAGTTGATGAATAACTTGATATCAAAACCATGAAATATTGTTAATCGAATGTTCGATACATAACTAAACGAAGCAAATTCGAATTCTGAATATTATTCGAGTCGAATTCGAACACGAATACGAGTAGTGCTATTTGAGCCGAGTTCGAATTCGAACAAGGCACTATTCGTTCAGGTTCGATTCGTTTCCACCCCAAGTGACAATACAAAGGAGATGTGCTTCAAAACAAAAATTTCATAGAGTTTCTCCTTTCACCCGTTTAACCTAAAATCTGGGCCTTTTTACTATTTTTCTTAGCACCAAATTGAAATTAAAACTCTTTTTAAGTAAATTGATGTATAACTTCGCCGAATCAAGCTATTAATAAGACAAACCTTGCAGTTATTTATTTTTGGTGCTATCAACTATGATTATGTAGTCCCATTGGTTTCTGATCATGTGCTTATGTCATTTCCCAAAACTATCAGCTCCTCTTCAACCTGCCTAGTTGTAGTTTTATGTATATATGAGCAATAGCATAGCCTAGCCTTAAGATGCCACCTATCAGCCGACCGATCATTCCCTTTATTGGGAATGCAGCTTTTGTCTATTTTCTATATGTTGTGTTCCGATCATCATAGTGCACACCTATCTTAGCCCCATATAGCACTCTACCTAGCAAAACAGAAGAAGACTTCTTGATGTTTATCTAGCAGCACAACTACCATTCCTCTCCTTCATTTGCTATAACCTTTAAAGTTTTGCAATGCTTTCTGTCTCCTTCTATTTGTAATCTCAAACCTCGATTCAGTTCCTTATTCTTTTCACTTGTAGGCTCGGACAGGGAACCTATGGATGATTCTGAAGGTGAATATCTCAGGCGATGCGAGCATTCTCAAATTATGAAGCAGAGAGAGGAACATGAAACTGGAGACAAAGATGCTGCTTCTAGCGGGGATGATACAAATGGTTCTGAAAATGATAGCCATACAAATGTTGATGAAATAGCTAGCATATGGTTGGTATTTTTTTCCTCAGCGCTTGACATTTTGTATATATCTAAGTTAATGTGAAACTACTGTTAGAGGCAAAATCAGTGACTAGTTTATTGCTTCAGGCTTGACATTCATGCTTGTTATTCTTTATTTCACTTTTATCCCATAAATTGTGCATCTTCACTAGTGGTTTGGAAAAGTTTAGCACGTGCATAAAAAAAATATCACATGACTTTTTGAAGGTCGTTTTCTCCGATATTTTCAGGCTTGACATGCATTCTTGTTATACTTGATTTCAATTGTATCACATCTAATTAACATAAATCTTAGTGGTTCTGCAAAGATTTGCATATGCATCTAATTGATCCTTCATGCATTATCCTTATGCACATGGCTTTCTTAAGGTTGTTTTAGCAATATATTTATCCGGTGTGGTTATAAGGTACTGCTATTTGCATATATGGGAATGTGCTAATAGAGGCATTCTTTCTGGATTTGGATAAATATTTTCCCATATTTGCTTACATTCTGTTTCTTTTGAGGAAGCATGCTATCTTCAAAGCCAAGGTGATTCCATTGGTGCACATATATGTGCACATCATCATGAACGGATGCTTCATGCATTATCCTTTAGCACATGACTGTCTGAAGTTGATTTGATCCCATATTTTGCAGTGTACTTATAAGATACTGCTGTTGTTTGCGTATGAAATGGAAGCAATAGTTTACATGGGGGTGTTAATGGTACCCATCTTTTTTCTGGATTCGGCTAGATCCGTGTTCATGTTTTATTATCTAATAAGGAGAATTGCTGTGTTTAAAATTGTCTTGAAAAGTAGAAGGGTCAATCTTTTGTTGCTTGGATTCATACTTCTAGACGTGAAGGAACTGATAACTTTCGATAATAGAATCCTAGAAGTCATATTCTTGATAGAACAGTTGCTGTTGATGTTGCTGAAAAACTTGAGCATTTCAATTTTCTTAACCTCAATTTTAGTTTGTGGTAGTTGATAAAATTATATCGTAAGCTCTGTACCATGTTAAATTTATAACACTGTCATATATGAGCAGATAACCAAGTATTAGTCTAATATGGAACATTGGTTATTTGTTAATATATATATTGTCATGATACTAGGTAAAGTATGCCAGAGTTCTTTAACAAGTGCCATGCTAGCTTTACCATCATTGCTTTGTTGAGTATTTGTTTTGGTTTCTTACAAGGATTGACATGTGTTGAACATTTTTATTGGGGACCACTATTTATCCTGTATATATCGTTCATGTGTGGATGGAAGAATTAATTTTGTTTTTACATTTTCTATATGTTTTGTCTATCTTATATTTAATTCTTGGTTATGAATGACTTTATGTAGTTCTTTCCATCGTCACCTGGAGGACATTCTAACAGTTGAACATGCTGGTGAGTTGACAAAATCTATATGGAAATATAAGTGGGAAATGCCTGCAACTGGCAGATCAATGTCGAAGTGGATGGGAACAGGCGAACGCTTGTCAATGGTACCTTTCCAATCACACAGTCATAAAAAACCGCGATGTCTCTTCTTGACTTCATTGACAGTGGTATCATTAATTCGTTAAATTAGGTAGCGTTTGGATACTATGGTGGTTTTAATTGTTTCTATTGTGTTTTTGCCAAAAACAAAACACCATGCTTTTGGAAACCATTGTGTTTTTTTGAACTAAAAACTCAAACAAAAAACACAACACTTACTTCAAAACACCTTTTTCACCTTTTTGTTGTTTTGAGTTTGATGTTTTGGCTATGAGTTTAAGGTGATGCTAACAAAATAAACATAATATGTCATATGTATCTAATTTAATTTATTATCAACATGCTTATAGTATAATATCATATCATATTATATTATTGTTAATCTTATTATATATTGATAATATTTGGTAAATAAAATAAAATGTATTAATAATTAAAAATAATTTTACAATAATATAATAACATATTAAATACTGACATTTAATAAGTTGAATGTATTATATTATAAAATAGTTAAAATAATATAATAATAAATACGAAAAAATAAATATATTAATACAAAATACTATGCAATAAATAATAAAATAATATATTGGTAACAAATGTTAGTGTAATAACAATGTATTCATAATATAATAATATATATATTTATATCATAAATTGTTATTATATCATTAAATTATTATTAATAAATTATAATGTATTAAACCTATAATATATTTTACAATTTTAAAGAATAAATAATAAAGTAATATATTGGTGACAAATGTTAAAGTAATAATAATTTATTCATAATATAATAATATACATATTTATAATATAATAATATACATATTTATATCAAATTATTATTATAACATTTAATTATTATTAATGTGCTAGCTTTAGTATCCTCTTCATTACAGAAATATTGTATCATTGATACCCTACTTTGATCCATGGGCATTATGCTGCTTTTGGTCAACAACCTAACATACTTTATCACTGTTGCTATAATGGCCGTATATTTCATCACTTTATCCTGGCTAGTACCAGGCCTTGTGCAAGGCGCAAAATCGCTCATAGCACATGCAGAGATATTAAAAACTACCGTAGTAATCATTCTGTATTTCTATATTCTGGGGCAATGCTATTTGACTCACATAAATTAAACCACTTTTGTCCTTGTAGGAAGTTAGCAATGACTCGGTGTATGGGGTCAAGCAAAAACTCTACAAGCATTGGCTAGACATCTTCAAGGCATCTGATTTTGCAGATTTAGATCCTCAGTTGACATTCTTCTTTTCACTTTGTAAACGCTCTTGCCTTAGCCTCTGTGTCATTTTTGTTTACACATGATCTTTTTATCACTGACCTTTTCTGAAGTTGCGTGTATATTGAATTAGGTTGCTTCAAAATTGTATTTGCACCATTAATTAATTTAATTCTTTTTGAGACTCTGGAGTTTTGATATCCAACAAATATATGTTATTGTATTTTGGAGTGATGTCACAACTTTTTGACACTTCCAGCAAATTTTCAACAGAAATTCATGCCTTGCAAAATCCATTTTTAACACTCAGTCCAGTAGTGTAATGGATCAAATGTTTCAGACACATGTCCCTTTTCTTCACTGCATGGTCTTAGATAGTTCAGAGCTAGGCCTTCCCAAAGTGGTAAATTTGCTAAGTCTTGAAGGAAAGTACAAGAAAGTAAAGGAGTGAAGAGAGTAAGAAAGATCAAAAGAAGTAATTTGTTTATGAGAAGAGAGGAGTGAAGAGAATAAGGAGATGTAAAGTACATTTGCTCGTCAATAAAAGGAGAGAAAAGTTTGGCCCCTAGTAGAAATGAAATGAGAAAAAGACTTGTAGCCAACATCTAAAAAATGGATTAAGCTCTTTGTTTTTTGGTTTAAAATTCGATAGCAATGTATAATGGAAAAAAAGAGAGAAGATAATAGGACTAGAAATAATTTTTGATATCTGCAATGAGAGGGTGGGAGGAGAGTTAAGTATGGAGGTGTGAGGAGATGCAAATGCGTCTAGGAGTTGCCCAAAAGGGTGCAACAAAGTTTTATTACATGGGTGCTTCAAAGCTTTTGTCAAGAAGTTGTAGCCAGCTCCCAACATTAATGCAAGTTGGTAGTCTGTTATTAAACATAGTGAATCTTTTCATGGAGCTCTTATTTATGTTGAGTTGGTCTTTGTAGCTGTTCACATGAAGGCTTGGATGGTGCTAATGTGGGCTATATCTGTGACAGTTTGAGTTTCATTAATGGTAGATCCTTATTCTTTTATTGCTTCACATTTCTTGTCATCCTGTTTTGCACTGTTAGCAAATTTACCTTGGAAGCTTACACAATGCCTCCTATTTCTTGTGGCCCAATATTTATACCTACATTGTTTGACAAAGGTTTTAAGAGAGAAAATGCACAAGCAGACTGTGATCTTAGTAATCTGAAGGATTATATTTGCTGCTAGTTAAAGGAATTAGTTTATGTTCCTTGGTGGAAAGATAAATCATATGTTCCATTGCCAACCAAAATCAGAGGGATCAGGACTTGCAAGCCTTCACTTAACACGATGCTACATATATTGCACAATCACCTATTATCTTCAATTTCGTATTGTTTTCTTTAATTTTATCCTTGTTTTTATATCTTGTATGTTAGAAAGGTATATAATATTTATGTTGGTGGTATTTCGTATATAAAATGTAAAATTGTCTTCTTTGCTTGTTCTACATTTGGCAGGCCATAGCTATCGTGATATAATGCATTGTAACAAAAAGCCATTTTATCTTAAAGGTGAGGAGGATTCAGTTATCATGGACGCGTACCTTATGCATGCTGTAAGTTCAATTTTTTTCCATATCTTATAATAGAAAGTTATTCCAGAATTGTTTATCAAAGAGTGTGTGATTTCTGATTTTAAATCATTTCAATCCTTTTTTCCCAGTTAGATCATGTTTTTAAGACGAGGGATCTTGTGAGCAAGAATAATGCAAAAATTAGCACGGATCCAGATGGTAAAATGGATGAGATTCTTAGTGCAAGCAATTTCCTTGATCATGGTTTTACACGTCCCAAGGTGATGAAAACTCTACCTTATTACATGATAGTGTGCTGTTACAGAAGTGCTGGCTAAGTATTTAGACTCAAAATCTTTTTCCTGAAGCTGCAAGTCCTGTTTACTGTTTAAGTAGGTGTAAGTTATGCTATTTGAGATATTTTTGAGGAAATCACCTTGAGCAGCACATGTAAGCTGTAGTTGGACTATGAGGTCTGTGCTTCAGCATAAATGCTGCAAATGAAGTGTATTCCTCGCATTTCTTTGCCGGAGGCATTTTTAGCAATTGGAAATGGTTGGATAAACATCTGTCGTGTTAAAGCTTAGAAAGAATAGTGTAGAATTCCCAATATAACTTGAACATTTGCTAGAGTAAAGGTCTCTAGGATAGAGTCTATGTGTTGTCCTATCTTTTTATTTTAAAAAAATTCGTTATCTTTTATGTGCATGTAGAAGGACGCTTCCACTACACACAGAAACAAGTTATGGTGAAGGTTGAGGGTTATAGTTTACACTCTTATATGCCTCCGTGGTTGATTGCTTTTTTCATAGGGCCGAAACCTGGAGTTACGGAGTGATGCCTTTTCTCTAGTCTGCGTTAAGTTTGTGGACAGTGGGGTTTGAACGTGGGTTGTCTGATGCCCATGTCAAAAGACTCTTCAACCACACCACCAGAACTCTGAAGTCGTTGTGAGGGCTGAGGATCATGGTTCTATACTCTAGATTTAAAAAATAAGAAATTAATGATAATAAAAATTGTTAAGCTATGCCTTGCTTCATGAAAGGGTTTAAAGATTTACCTTGCAACTTTGTCTTTTTAAATGCTGATTCTATTATGTAAGTGAATCAGAAAGAGTTAATTGTTCTTGTACCGAGTAGAGAGAACACATAATTAACAGGATTTCATCAGAGGCTACTCTAAACTTCTCTGTTTATTAATAACTTGTGAAAAATCGATGACTACTTTACTGTTCTTGTATTTCTTTTTATTGCTCCGACTTTATAAAGCCATCCTGTATTGCTGTTCCAAATTCTAATATTTCTGATTTGAAACCTGCTAACTTCTGGAACTCCAATACTGATACCGTAACATACAGAATGAATTTGGGATAAACCGAGATTTCCAACTTTAGTTTACGTAATTTCATCTTTGATTGTGACATCATTCAGAACAAGCTGATGGTAGCTATAGTTCCCTAGGATTAAGTGGGATGCAGGCTTTGTTTCAATTACAGTTGGTCATTTCATTAGACAACGTAACTATGGTCGCTCATTTTATTAGACGCCATAACAGAATTAGCATTTATGGTGCTCAAGTGAAGTGAAGTGGAAGGTGTTTATGAATCTGTAATAGCGTGAAACTGTTAGCCTTGGTCGACTCTGATCATGGGTTATGAGAGGGGTTTTCCAGGCGTGAACTATTCAACAGAGGTGAGCTAGCATTTGGGAGAGGCTAACTCTTTGTTTGTTACTTGTAAATGTCACATATTTTGTCATGTTATGCCTGTTGTGTGTGGACTGCTTGAATGGAATGTCAATTGTGATGTATAACTGGACTGTGTTTTTTTACATTAGATATTGACTTCTATATATAATATTTCTTATACATGAGATCTATCTCCTAGTTTATCATGTGTTTCTGGTTAAACTGTTGTTGTCAACTACATTGTCTTTATTCCTCTTTGCTCATTTAGCCTTTTGAGTTTGGATACAAACAGGTGATGTTTTTGCTGCCACTTGGAAGCATCGCATTACGTGTTGTCAAAAGGCTAATTCAACTTATTCCAACATCAAATAAAGTAAGCTTTTTATTATTTCATGTCTAATATTTGATCATTATTGTTGCAATTCTGTTTCTGATATATTTTTGGTTATTCTTCTGCTGGCCATGCTATATACGGTGTGGTAGCTGCTTGCATAATTGGATCCTTATATTCTAGTGGTAGTGCCCCAAATTAATGGGTTAGTTAAATCATGCTTCTAGTTTTCATACTCATGGGAGGACATCACATGACTTGTTAGTTTCTATATTTCTCATGTTTTACCAAAACGGTCATTATCATGATATCATCAGAGAGAAAATTAAAAATGCTACTGGAAGAAAGTACAGTCATAAATATGTTATTTCCTTCAGGCTGTTCTTATTATCTCAGAGCCAAAATATGGGTGAAGGTCTCATTTTTATACCTTCACTTAGATTCACATTGTTTTGCTTTTTTGCAAATCTCATCTGTTCATCTATAAATTTAAGCCCTATAACCCTACGATGAGGAGGCTTGGATTTTATTTTATTAGATTTCAAATGCTGTAATTTTGTAACTGTGTTGTTATAGACTTCTAGATTTTTTACCATTCCAGTTCAAAGGCTGGTTAGTTTTGTGTAATATTACATATCTTACCATCAACATTATAGTTCATGAGGTAGGACTAGGAGTATTCTTGTGTATAATCATGTCTCATCCCTTTCAAAGTGCAACTATCACCACGGTCACAGTTCAAATTAAGCATTTTATAGATTGTGGCAACAAGTATGAGATGATTTGAAGATAGAATCCTCTCGCTGGTTATTTCTTGGATAAGAGGGAGTGCATGATTGAAGTAGATGACTGGAACCAGTTTAAATTTTCTGAGAAGTTATCTCTTTAGCTTGTATCATTTCCCTTAAAAAGTCCGCATATTTTGGAACTGTGAGAATGATGAAAGGAGGCTGGTATATCTAGGATACAGCTTCTCCGCAAATATAAAGTTCATATTATTCATTTGTGAATTACATCAACTTTTTCAAAGAGCTTCTGATTAGTAGTGGTGACAATAACCATGAACCACCTGTAGTGTTATCTATTTAGGAAAATGGTTATCTCTACCCTTGAATCAGATGCAATTTCCTGTCATACTTGATTTTAAGACCATTTGGACCATGCAAGTTGCTTTTTAGGATTATGACAAACCCTTATATTGTCCATAGGTTCCTTAACTAGGAAGTGTTGATTTGTGGGGAGCTTGACTCAGGTCTACAAACAATCATAAGACTCAAATCAAATCTTTCATCGACCCCGGCTCCATAGACGTCTATATTCTCACAGGAAAAGCCTTAAATTATGACCAATTTTTTTTATAATTCATCCATTCTGATAATCTCACAGGTAAAGCCTTAAATTATGACCATTTTTTTATAATTCATCCATTCTGATAAATTTTACTATTTTTCATTGACAATATCTTTAATCAATTAATTTGAGTCGTTCAATGCCATTTTTAAAAAGAAAACCACAAACCTTTTCATAATTAGGTTGTGCTATTTAGGAGTTGATGATCATCATTAGCACTTGTATGCTTCAGAAATTGCACAAATCTATAAAACTGATTCTCTTGATCTTTCATATATACGTAGCTTGTCATCTTGATGAGGTAAAGACCATTGCCCTCCCGGTTCATATCTTTCGCAACAATTTGCAAGCAAAAAGTTTTCCTATTAAAAAAACTGCTATCAAGATTTAAAAAAGTGGGAAGAAAAAAAAGAAAACTGAAGAAGAAGACACGTTTAAGGCGGTCGCATAAAGAAAAGGGTTACGAAGGAGAGTGAAAGAATTTAAGAAGATCTGCATATTTTTTGATTCCTTTTTGCTAAATTTCTTTTTCTAAATAATTAAGACAGGGATAAACCTTTAATGTAGCCCACAAAAGTGTTAAATTTTTAACATTGGTTAGAGTTAGGGGTAAAATTGAGGGAGAAAGGCAGTTTAAGAAGCAAATATATAATTATGATGAGTTGGGGGACAAATTTCAGAATACATCTAATTAGGCTTAATAGTGGAAAATTTAACTTATTTCTCTCCGTCTCTCGCTCCTTTCTCTCAAAGCTTAAATTCACTAAAACCCTAAATCCTATAGCTTCGCCCAAATCCTAAATCTGAGAGCCCTTGCTTAGACTCGTCGTCGCCACCTGACCTTTAACCGATCCACCGCCGCCTAGATCACCGTCCAGACCCATTGTCGCCCATTCAGTTTCCTCTCCCCATCTTCTCACCTATTAGCAAGCGAGTTAAATATTTTTTTGAGTCGTGTTTTTCAATGGTTAATATTGTTTTGTTTAACTACCAATTCACACATTCAAAAATTTTAATATATCAAGGATATGCTATAAATTGGTTTTGTTTATCAAATAGTTTTTTCAATTTTACTAAAAATTAAAATATATTAAAGTATAGAAGTTATTTATGGTTAATGGAATGTTATTTATTTTGAGAATGAGTCATGTAAAAATTAGACATTGTAGATTGTAAAGATTATAATTTGTGAGAATTGGTAACTAATTATAAATAAAAAATAATTGTTAATTAATTGCAATAATAGTTTGGTATTGGTTATCTGGCATATTTTTTTTAGTGATTGAAAAAATTTGGAAAACTGATTGTCTAATTTCTTTTATATATCCTTTTTTATTTTTATTTTTTGTAAAACTTATTGTCTAAATTCTTTATATGTCTGTTGCTATATATTTTGATAACAATCTTCTAATAATTATGTACTGCATACCAAGTGTTTACTTTTATGAATCTGATTTAATTTTGTAGTGAATTTTGATTAACTATATTGTATATATCATTTGATTTCATTAATGGAAGCAAATTATAACTAAAAACTCACTTTTGTGTATAACTAAAAATGCTCACTTTTGTGTATCACATTACAAGAAAAATATGATGCAATGAAATTAATAAAATGTATCGACTACTGAGAGCATTCCCATTAGATATCAATGTTTTTTATTTTTAGATAAATAGATATTTGTTGTCCGTCTCCCTAGGAAAAAAAATTCTGGATCTGCCACTGCTTAGAACAATCCCTAGTAATAACTAGATCCCAACAGGTTTAACAAGCTAGCCATCTTGTCACTACCTGATCCCAACTGGTTTAACAAGCTGTCAAATGCTAATTGTTCATTGCGCACATCCTCTTCATCTGAAGAAAGGCTACCTGATTGCATTTAAATAGAACAAATTTCATCAAGAAAAACTCAATAAAGTTTCATAAAATATTTTTAAGCACAAGGCTTGCAGAACTTGGGAGTGCAGTCTGAATTTCTAAATCATTGTTCCTCTTTCTCAATTTCTTCTTTGCGTCTTCAACCTGGGCTAGGGGGTTGGATCTCTTTACCGCTAAGAAATGAAAATTTCAATCTTTGAACAAACTCAAGAGACATAGGGAACAAAAAGATGGACTTTTTGGAGGGGCTTTGGAAAGACACCTCTTTTCTTTGCAAGTTGTTTACCCATTAGGATTTATCTCTTCACTTGATAAGGGTCCAAAAGAAAAACACCAAGAACTTCAAGATTATGATTTCACTTTAAAATATTTATTTCAAGTATAACAAAAATGAAAAGTAAAATTTTAGTTCAATTTTTTTCACTTAATATGATGATTTCAGATAGGGATTTGGCAGAGGAAGTAGAGAAGCAGCGGAGGATGGTTCGGAGGAGACAAAGAGGATGAGGGGCAACACAAAGAGTAGTGGGCAACAACAATAATATGTGACTGGTGAAAGTTGGTGCTAGTTTTTTTCTTTTTATCCTTTTTAGTACGCAAATGAAAAGTCTCCACTAGAATCAGGATTCTTTTGGGGTTTAAGTTTGCTATCTAATTATGTTTTTAAAGTTTTCTATCTAGTTGTTACTAGGGATTGTTTTAAGCAGTGGCGGACCCAAAAAAATTTCTAGGGAGACGGACAACAAATATCTATTTATCTAAAAGTAAAAAATAGTAGTATCTGATGAGAATGCTCTCATTAGTCGATACATTTTATTAATTTCGTTGCATCATTTTTTTCTTGTAATGTGATAAGATACACAAAAGTGAGTTTTTAGTTATAATTTGCTTCCATTAATGAAATCAAATGATATATACAATATAGTTAATAAAAATTCACTACAAAATCAAATCAGATTCATAAAAATAAACAGTTGGTATGCAGTACATAATTATTAGAAGATTGTTATCAAAATATATAGCAACAGACATATAAAGAATTTAGACAATAAGTTACAAAAAATAAAAATAAAAAAGGATATATAAAAGAAATTAGACAATTAGTTTTCCAAATTTTTTCAATCACTAAAAAAAAATATGCCAGATAACCAATAACAAACTATTATTTCAATTAATTAACAATTAGTTTTTATTTATAATTAGAGTTACCAATTCTCACAAATTACAATCTTTACAATCTACAATGTCTAATTTTTACATGACTCAATTCTCAAAATAAATAACAATCCATTAACCACAAATAACTTTTATACTTTAATGTATTTCAATTTTTAATAAAATTAAAAAAAACTATTTGATAAACAAAACCAATTTATTGCATATCCTTGATATATTAAAACTTTTGAATGTGTGAACTGGTAGTTAAACAAAACAATATTAATCATTGAAAAACACGACTCAAAAGAAAATTGAACTCACTTGCTAATAGGTGAGAAGTTAGGGAGAGGAAGAGGAATGGGCGGTAGTGGGTCCGGACGGTGCTTCGGGTGGCGGCGAATCGAAGGTCAGACGGAGACGGCGACGACGGGTCTGAGCAAGGGCTCTCTCAGATTTAGGATTTAGGCGAAGATTTGGGATTTAGGGTTTTAGGGAATTTGAGCTTTGAGAGAAAGGAGAGAGAGACGGAGGGAAATAAGTAAATTTTTTTCGCTATTAAGCCTAATTAGATGTATTCTTAAATTTGTCCCCCCAACTCATCATAATTGTAAATTTGCCCTTTAAACTATCTTTCTCCCTCAATTTTACCCCCAACTCTAACCGATGTTAAAAATTTAACACTTTTGTGGGCTAAATTACAGGTTTATCCGTGTTTTAATTATTCAAAAAATAATTGACGGAGATTCCTGCTACTATATAAATTTACATCAGCCTTAAGCTCTTATCTTTTTGCATTAGTTATACACCAACTTACTAGACATATTTAGGTTGAAGTCCATTGTTGTATGTTATCAGTAGTCTTATGTGATAGTAGAATAATTATGAGGCTAAAGGGATAATTCTACAGCACGATTATAAACTAACAATGTTTTAAGAATCAAAATGTTGGACAGTCGAAAAATATGTGTAAAAAGTGAGTAGCTCAAATGAGAATGTTAGGATGGTTCTGTTCATATACACTAAAGATAGCATACGAACTGAGTGCGTCCGTAGTAAATTAGAGGTTGCTCCTATTGAGGGTAATATGAAAAGGGAAGGACCTACAGTGGTTTAGTCATGTACAACGGAAACCTCCTAGTGCACCTAAGGAAAAGTGATAATATTATGGGATAAAGAGATCTAGTGGTAGACCTAAAAGAACTTGATCGGAGCATATAAAAAGGATATGAATAATGGTTAACTTAACAGAGGAGATGACTCAGAATAGAGTGGAAGAATATCATTAATGTAGTCGACCTCAAACATTTAGGATAAATGTGTTGTTTGTATTTTTTTTTATTTTGTTGATTATTATCGATTGTAAACAGCTTCTTTTTGAACAAAGATACCCAAATAATGCTTTAATCATAGTTATCAGTTGGGTATGGGCTAAAACCAACACAATCCATATCTAACAAATTTTAAGACATGGATGTGAAGCGTAGGATTTATGTACAAGAAGTGTATGACCAGTATTATAAATTAGAACGTATATCATATAATTGAGTACATGTCTATTTAAATGTATGTATACATTGAAGAAGTATCAATGAAGTGTCAATGCTGGTAAGAACACATGTTGGGTACATGTATGGCTTCATGATAAAAGTACCCATGTAACATAGTGCCACAATAATGCCCCATATTTAGGGGTGCTAAACTGTATCCGTATCCTAGAAAATACCCGTAACCGTATCCGTTAGGATACGTATATGGTTACTCAAATCTATAACCGATAGGATATGGTTACGGATATGATTTTGTAGTGAAATATCCGTATCCATATCCGAAATATCCAAATACACATTAGTCATACTCTTACGATAGTTTTGATTCTTAGATTATGAATTTGTGGTTAATTTTGATGATCAAGATGTCTAATCTTAACTTTTCAGTTATAATGAATGTATTAACGAACTCTTTTGTATCACATAAGCTATGTTTTTCTCAATACTATCTAGTTTTCTCATATCCGTTTTGTATCCGCATGCGTATCCGCATCTATATCCTTAACCCTTATTCGATTTTAGCGGATATGGAAATGAATTTTTCTTACCGAGATATATCCGTATCCGAGATGGGTAAGCGAATATGGATATGGTAAGCATTATATCCGAGCCGTATTCGGACCGAATGCACCCCTACCCATATTGCTTCTCACTAGGAGTTATTGTCAAATACATAGACTAAAATTTTACAAACAATTTATATGTTTACTGTGCACAATATTTATGCCTTCAATTTCACCTTTTGCTCTTTGCTTTGTGCGGGAGAAGTCTGGAGGGGTGCTTCTTGGTTGTGTGAGACTAAATTGTATAACCAATAGACTAAATTTGTGCCTTAGATTCGCATTTTGCTCTTTTGCTTTGTGTGGGAGATGTTTGGAGGGGTACTTCTTCGTTGCATGAGACTAAATTGTATAACCAATAGTCAGGCTTTTGCATCTGCTAACCGAATGAACCCTCTATCATAGTTTCGAGTCTCTGGAAATTTGCATCTATCTAGAGGCTTGATGTCACTATGTCCAATCATAACTAGACATAAATGCAGTCCAATCTTTCACGGAGAGTGATATTCCATATTTTATAGTGATGATCGGTTTTCTGATTGCTCATAATCTATATTCCCATCTTCCTGGCATTTTTGGTTCTAAGATTTGTATTTTCTATAGTTTCCTTGTACAAGTCTAAGAGCGTGCTATATAAATGTCTGTTCTTTTTGTGCAAGCTCTGTGGACTTTGTGTTGTACTCCTCAGGAAAACCATTCTACTTTGTTTATAAATCAAAATATTGTCAAGTGTTTCTATACACCATATATTTGGCTCTATATCTTCTACTAATCCAAGTCTGCTAAGTCGAAGTAACATCAGTTCATCTGGATCCATCATCTGTCTTCACTACTTGAATGACGTATACTGTTATACGCTAATTAGTATAGAAAATATGCGTATATAATCAGATATTTATTTCTATGCTGTTATTCTTTTATCTGTGTTTCCTTTGCTGATTTGTCAGACCAATATAGAGCACATGGATCGCTTATTAAAGGAGTTTGGAACTGATGACACTGAAGAAGAAGACAAGGATTCGAAAACTAAAAAACCTGCGAAGCCTAAAGACTTTCAACGTCTGTTTGGTGGAAACAACAATGATCACTTTATGATAGGCATAAAGATAACGAAGTAAGTAATTTTTCTTTTATTAGACCTATATCAAGTTTTTGCTACTATGTGGATGTGGTTTAACATCAGCATGTCGATTACAAGTTATATTTGGTAGTTCTCTGTATGTAATTATTCCTTTTTTGGGCAACATATCTAATTGTTCTCTCTCAAAGTCTATTGATTTTATAAAGAAAACTTACTGACTTATGAGTAATCATTGAGATAGATGTGGTCGATAATGACTTCTCTCTGACCAGCTTGGTGACTAGTTTTGAGCCAGTCTCAACCAAGTTTAATAATAGAAGATCTTAGTTTTGATTCCTCATCTCTGATTAATGTTAAGTTACTGTAACTGGCTGTGATGTTTATTGTTTCAGCCAAATTGGGTCGTTTGTTTCTCTATGATCACTTCCTTTAGATTTTGGCACAGAGCTTTATTTATCAGATTTTTTTGGTTTATTAATACTTCAGGTTGATGTAATGAATAGTAGTATTATCTTCTTTTAGCAGGCATATAGTTGGAAGGTATGTTTTTTAAAGTAGTGACGCTAGGTACTAAATAACTGAGGATAACGACGTAGAAAAACCATTAGAGTGATATAAGTGTAGATGTTTGGTATTTTGGGACTTGGTTTATTCTTCAGAAGGTCAGAAAGAAAAGTTTAGGTTAGAAGGTGTTGTACCGATTGCCATTAGAAGATATGGGCACTAACAATAGAAAATATTACAACTTTGAAGGTGTTAGAATATGAAATTATAACCCTCAATCCTCATCACAAATTTTGTGCTTTGATACGCTAGAAGAGTACTTTGACATGATAGCAGAGCAACCCATAATATTGGTCATGAATTTAAATTAGATTTCTTAGAAAGATTTATACTGCTGTGTGAATCCATGTTCCACCCATAAAAAAGGTGATTAACCAGCAAGGGCATGTTATCGCAACTTCGTAATTTTGGTGTAGTGGAAGAGTACTTTGATGAAGGAATGAATTAACTGCATATTTGGTCATCTCTAGTGCTAGCAGTGATATATGGTTAACTATATGTTGAAGTTACAATGTTTTCTTTCTTACCTTGTACCTAACTTGGAGGATTTTTTTTGGTAAATTTTCTCTACTAATAAGCTTGCTGATGCATGTTGAGGTAGTGGGTAGGGTTACCTTTTCTTTTTTTTTTCTTTTTTTTGCGCAACATTGGGGGCGGGGTGGGGGGAGGCTTGGTGGTGATTCGTTTTGGGTAGGACCGATAGGATACCTTCCTTTTCTCCTCAAAAAGTGAGAAGTTCTATTTACTAAAAATATCAAAAGAGTGAATCATTTGTATTAGCATTTAGTGCAGCCTTCTTTATCAATGTTGGTATTTGACTTTTTTAACCTTCTCTTGCAAGAAAGGACATGGAATACAAAATCTGAAGTTGCAGACTAATTTATTCTCTAGTCAATATGCTGTTATCAGCTTCGACAGATGTAGCTTTTGAGAAAATAATTACTCGTTGCAAAACTATTGGTTTATTAATTGCTTGCTTGTACTATAGCTTTTATGATAATGTTTAGGTTACTATGTTGTAATTGATGAAGACTTTTCCCTTTTGTAGGAAAAGCATAAAATTCTACCATGATTTTTATACATCAGATATCATTATAGCATCACCTCTTGGATTGATCACTGTAAGTTCCTCTGTATAATCATTTCTTTTTCAAAAACTTGTAATACTACTATAATATTTGTTTTATGAAGTTACTTATTTGTAGCTTTGCTCCCTCAAGTTGCTTTTTTGCCATTGAATTGGAAAATTGCTGAAATATTTTTGGAGTAAATATCTTTTCTTGCCAAAGGATACTATCCTATATTATGTAACACCCACTTGTTACATTATTAGTCCGAAGCTGTGTTGTATCCACTATATCTTTATTGTGGTAGACATGAGCATTGCGGTTTCGTTAATTTGGGTGGAAAAAAGTACCGGTATGCAAGGTTTTAAATATCGGTTATCGGGGATTTATCGGACGATCAAAATCCTTATCGGATAGCGAAAATCAGAGATATATCGGGGATAAGTAGTATTTATCGAAGCAATATACTGGATAATGTATATATATAATATAACAACTAAAAAAATGTAATCTAACCATGTTTAATGAAATATAAACATACCAAAACAGAAAAGCAAAGGATGTACAGTTTATTCACTAATTTCTTATATAAGTCTCTGGTACAGGAAAAACAAAAAAGCAAAGTATGATAAAAGAATAGTTATAGAGCTGATATTACTTAAAAGAGAACGTGCGTGCGTGAAGGAATTACAAGAGAAGGAAAGCTCACAGCATGTGTATATAGCCATGTTTTCGGACAAAAAAAAAGTTGACAGAGGGTAGGCGGGCGACAAAGTTCAAGGTTGAAGTTCACGAAGGTGAGCGACGAAGAGGTGTAGAGAACATGAGATAGAGATAATGGAGGAAGCGCCTTACGAGAAAAGGAGCAACCGCTAGAGACGAAGTTAGGGTTTGAAGGTCGGATTCACAAAGTTTCGGATTTTAAGTTTCATATTATTAACAAAATAGGTCGGGTCGGGTTTTAAGAACTCAACAACTCAATTCAAAATGCCTGACCAATAATCCTGATAATTTAGCCTTACTTATCGGCCGATAACGTCGATAACTCGCCGATTATCTCTCCAAAGTGATAATCGATTACAAAATCAACTTATCCTAGCGGAGATCTCAAAAATCCGATAGCTCGGCTGATAATATCTATTATCAATCGATATTTAAAACAATTCCAGTATGGGTGTAGGAACTGGTACGAGACACAACAAAATTTTAAAATGTAGGGTACGGAACACTGCTACATACATCTTGAAATTAATAATTTACATGAGATCATTATTGTTTCTCAATGCATGTGTTATTACAATTAAAATTCCTATCACAATTTCAAGTTTCTTTTACTATGTTGATCATTATAAATTAAAAATTGCACATTTTTAAACTAGACATCGAAACAACCCTTTTAAATCATAGTTTTGAATTGGTCATAGGCTGAAACAAAACCGACCATGTCTAACGAGATTCAAGAAATAGATGTGAAACGTAGGATATGTCTAAGAAGTATATGACAATTGTTTAAATTAAAACATATATCATATAATTGAATACTTGTCTAAGTAAATGTATGCTTATAGCGAAGGAGTGTCCATGAAGTTTGGGTACTGATATGTGTCCGGTTTGTGTCCGGTGCGGATATAACTTCATAATAGAAGGGCTTGGGTATATAGGCCTATGTTGCATGGGTACATGTACGTATGCGGGACCCGAAAAGTTTGTAAAAGGTAGGGTATGGGGGCACATCTATATCAATATTTATATATTATTTATTGAAATTAATAGCATGAGATCAATATATTTTTATTCACGTGTTATGAGAATTAAAATTCCTACAACATTTTATTGTTTCTTTTATCGTGGATTATAAATTGTAAAAATGCTCTTTTTTGGACTAGACACCCAAACAACCTTTCAAGTCATAGTTTAAAACCCAACGAGTTTCAAGAAGTGGATGTGTAGGATTTATGTATAGGAAATATTTGTCAAGTGTTCTAAATTGACCATGTATTGTTTAATTGAGTACATGTCCAAATAAACATATATGCAAGGAGTGACTAGTGAGCTTGGGTAAGGGTATGTGTTAGAGTATGGATACGGCCTCATGATAGAATTACCTAGGTAACATAGACTGTAACTGACATCATTATTGAAGCTAAGCATCAAAACTCAGGCTATAGATTGGAACTACTCTTAATGTTAAACAATTTTCAGGTTATAGACTTAACGATATCTCCGTAGTTAGTCGTACCATCTTAGGTTAGTCAAGTTAGAGTACAGGAAGCTTTATTAAAGTTCCTCGACCACTTAAAATTAAACTAAAGTTGAACTTCTGATCTGTACAAGCTATCTACATGTAAGACCATTTAAGTTAATGCCTTTTTTTTATCCGGCTTCTATTTACTTAAGATATTACATCTTCATGGAATCAAATAAAAATGGTAGGAAAAGCGAATTCTGTAAGAATAAAAGTTAACCTCCCTACTTCAAGTATAAAATCTGATTTTCGGTCTTCGTTAAAATTTTAACCTTCCATTGGTAAGGGTTTTAGCCTGGATAGGATAATGAACAAAAATTCTAACTTAATTACTTTCGTAAAATCTATTTCTCTCGTAAAGTGGTAATATATCTTTTAATTCCAACTTATTTACTTTAAAAACCTAGTTTTTTGGTAAAGTGGTAATATATATTTTAGTCATTAATACATCATCAGTTATTCACCAGGTCAAATTTTCAACCGTAATCTGTTGACTATCTCCTATGCCACGATATATTATATCATTTCCTTTGGTTGCAATATAGACCATCTGCATTTACGATATTCTTTCATTAGTTAATAAGCAAAGTTGTTAGATAATATTGTTGCATTGACTGTTATCCCCTACGACTCATTCATTAACAATTTCAAGTATTAATAACTATAGTTCTTCATTAAAATCCTTACTTTCATAAAGTTCACACATATCATCAACTTATTTCTCTTACTTAGTTGTTAGCACAGTTGACATTAAGCTTCATTTTCTTTGTAAATGAAGTAGTACAGTTATTTTCAGGGTTAGATTGACTAATTGCAACTATTAGGATATTTACGCTACCTAAGACGTCATGCTTTTATTAAGCGTCAGATATGGAGCTAGAAGAGTCTTGCTTATATCGAGTCTGTTATGCTATCTGCAGATTTAGACCTTGTTTGGATAGTTCAAAAATCCTTGAATATCATTTGGGTTGAAAATGTTTTGAGATTGCACCTAATTTCCCTTGGATGAGAATCCTTTGGATTATAATTCAAAAGGTTTGTTTGGATACAATGTATCAAGGCATTAATTTCTGTCAAAAAAATGTTTATGTAACCGAGAGAAGTTTTTAATTAGAAAAAGGAAGTTGATAATTCTTTCTTGGAATTAGGTCTATGAAAACATGCAGTTAATAGCGCAATGGCGTGAACGATGGCTTTGTTTAAACATGAAATAGAAAAGAATAGATGAAAAACATGTTTAATTGTTGAAGGCAGTTGCTTATTTTCTGCCGGTTTCTGTAATGTCTTATAGCTTCTTGTTCTTCCCAACCTTAGTTTGGATCATTCTTTGAAGATGGGTGAGGGTGGGTGTTGTTCTATATAACAAAGCTAAACGAAACTCCTTTTGTATATGGTGGGATTCAGCTAATATATGTTCTTTAGCAATGTTGTATCGTAATTTTAGATGAATGATGTGCAGCTATTCATTTCTAATGTATTACATCTTCATTATTGATAGTCCTTATATTGTTTTTTCAGAAAATTGGAGAAGCAGAGGCAGAAAAGGCAAAGGATGTTGATTATCTATCGTCAATAGAGGTAGGTCCATCATTTTTGTTTTTTATGATTGTCAAACTTGTTGGTATAATTTTTGCCCTTAGTGTTTTTCTTTAATGCTTCCTAAAGCACAAATAACATATTAAATTTATTTTTTAACATGCAGCTTTTGATCATTGATCATACAGACGTGATAGCAATGCAGGTAAGGCAAAACATTTCAATATTTCATTTTTTTTCTTATGCTTATAGAAGTATAAATCATCGATTAATTGAATCCTTTGAAGCGTTTGCAGAATTTGTCCCATTTGAATACTGTAGTTGAGCAACTGAATCATATGCCTTCTAAACAACATCAAACTGATGTCATGCGCATTAGGCAATGGTATGATCTCAATTCTTATTCCTGACATATTCTGAAATCGGGATGAGGAAAGTGTTCTGGATCTGAACCAGATAAGGACACAATCCTGAGATTGTCCTTTGTTGAACCAGATGAGGCTGAGACTTACCTTTGTTGCTTAAGCAACATCTGTTATAAAATTTTTCTACCTAAATCCCCTCTTTTCTTGACGGATTGCTGAGAGGATCATGAACTTCAAAATGTGCATATAGTACAAATTTTATTTGCAGTGAACGTAAAATACAAATTGCAGGTGTGTTATCATATTTATTAGCTTTTGTTTTTTGGTCAGGTATCTAAATGGGCATGCACGCTTTTATCGACAAACAATACTGTTAGGTGCTTTTCTTAGCCCAGGTATGAGCACATGTAAACTTTCTAACAATATAAGTTTAGATGGTTATATAAAATTGAAGATTGCATGTAATGATGTAACTGCGTTCAGATTTCTCTTCCGCATATATTATTCCATGAAAATGAATACATCCTTCTCCTTTCTGCTGGTCAGGAGGAGGGTTCATTCTTGACTGTTAAGCATACACCATATGACCAATATGTATAGATTGCCTGCATTAGCCAACTAAACACTCCGTGGCAAGCCTATTTTCGCGCTTAGTTCCCTTTTAGAAGATTGACATCATGTTGAAAAATGTAAAAGTTGATTGATATTTCATTATTTCTGGAGTCTCCTGAATTTGGAAATTTGCTCCTTAACTGTCCCATAGTGGTATGGTGCTGAGTGAAGCTTATGTGATGTTGATAAAATTTGAAATTTGCTCCTTAACTGTCCCATAGTGGTATGGTGCTGAGTGAAGCTTATGTGATGTTGATAAAATTTACTTGTATGTTTAGGATATTTGATGAGTGGTATGGTGCTGAGTGAAGCTTATGTGATGTTGATAAAATTTACTTGTATGTTTAGGATATTTGATGTAGCATGCACTTGCGAGCATGTGGGATATAAGTCTTTTAAGCTTTTGGTTTAAGTTATTGTTGAACTGCGAACAATCAATGTGGTTGGCATTGTCATTGACAATCTGAGATAGGGGGAGATGATATCATTTCTATCTCTAATATATACTATAGACCATGCTGAGGCAACTGCATGGGGGTGTGTCTAAAGCCTCTTCCACTTTCCTTGTTCTCGAGCAACTAATTTTCATCCAAAGTTTTAGCACGGACTCAGAATTGTCATCTCCGTCACACTCTTCACACACACACACGCACAAAAGGAAAACAAAGGAAAAAAGAAAAGACAGCTTAAATGCATAATAAAAGTTACAAATTTGGAAAAGCTTTTCGGACACCTGAGGAGATTTGATCCTTGATATGTATGGTTAGCAGAGAAATTCATGACTGTCAGCTATGGTTATGGTTATAATTTAGCACTCTAGTTTTTCATTCTTATATTTCATGGACATTTCTTCATAGTTTGTGACTGCAGTCCTTAAACAAATTTATTGTTCTTTAGTTATATACAGGTAACTGTGAACTTATTAGCTTCTGATATATTTCTCCTAACTGCCCTTTTTTTTAGTACAGATATGAATGCCCTTTTCAATCGGTCCTGTATGAATTATGAGGGGAAGGTATGTTAGAACTGTAACTTTTATACTTACTGTTCTTTTATTGATTTTACGATTTTCTTAACAGGTGAAATTGGTGAATGAGTATAAAGGTGTCCTTCCTAAAGTGCTACTTCAAGTGAAGCAGGTGCATTCTTTGTTCAGTTTTGTTTCTAGTAAACAGTATGAAAATGAAATTTATTTCAATCTAATCTATTTATGTAGCTAAATACTTTAAGGTAACATGTTCATTAATCCTGGTAGTTCCTGTTTAGGGGGAAATGTTCTCCAGAAAATATGTACGGGCTTTTTGGTAGTGGGTTGCATAGTGATGTCTCTTAGCTTTGATAACTCCTTAGTGTTTATAAACTAAATACTACCTTTAGGCATCTATTGTTTGTTTTTTTGTTTTTTTTGTTTTTGTTTTTTGTTCAGCCATGCATGCTTTTCCAATTAAAGGGCATAAATTCTCTTTGTTATAGGTTATAAGTGTTCTTTGTATTACATTCTAAACAGGTGTATCAGCGTTTTGATGCTTCTTCAATTGTTGATGTTGATGATGCACGTCTTGATTACTTTTCTAGTAAGGTCAGGTTTCTCTATTTGCTCCTCGTTTATTGCTAATTCTAGATCATCGAATTTTGAATTAATTCATGTCTTCTAACATTTTTATAAACTAATTTTTCATTTTGTTGTCATCCATAAATTTTTATATCTTTCTTTAGTTTAGTTAATACCAGATTGGAACTAAGAAATGCTTATTTTCTTGGTTATTAAGCATTATTAACTTTTGTAAATGTAAATGAGTCGAATAAAAACTCAAACACAACCAGACTGCTATGTGGATGCAGATCCTTAATTGGCAGACTGTCATACTCTGGTTGGGTTGGATTATCTTGGGTTGAAAGTTGCAATCCAAAAACTTTTTTGGCAGGTCCAGGCAACTTTACCTAATCCAAAATCATAAATTGTAATGCATATTATAATCTTGCCATTTAACCCAAGATTCTTGATCAGAGATTCTACCTGTTTTTTGTTTAATCCAGTCAAACCAGAATTAGAAGTTGTAGACTTGGAACAAATATGATGATGTAGTAGACCAAGTTCAGCTTTGAGTTATTATCATTCAACATCTGCCTTTCTTCCCTGCCCAAACAATGAAGCCTCTCTTCTTCACAAATGATACTTTGTGTGTAGCTCCATTTTCGCAACTTCTATCTTTTTAAACTTCTACAGGATCCTAGCAGTCTTAAGATTTATTGATAATAAGTTACAGAATCCGAGATGGATATAGAGCTCACCTCGTTGCGAGAATCCTGGAAGTAATACTCAATATCATAAATGGCGAAGAGATACAGAAATGCAAAATATCACTTTATAACATCTTATCATAGAAGAGCTTTTATAATTGTTTGAGTCCTACACTGACTGAAATTCATTGTAACAAATGATGAGAGTATCGCATAAGACTCAGTGAAACACTTCGGTACTTGGAAACTTCACGACAATATAACAAAAGAAAGAAAGAAAGAAATTGAGGAAGAAGAGAAGAAAAGAGGGTAAAGAGCCCACCTGGATGGGTCAATGCTTAGATTTTGTGGGCACCTAATGTCCGGTCATTGTCGGTATACTACTCAGGATTTTACTTGGATTGTTCGGTTTAGACTTTAGTGCACAATTTCTCTGTACAATTTGTCATAGAAAACCCGACTTTATAAATACAAATATTGACGGGTAGATTACAGTAAAGCCTTTGCATCTATACCTCGTTTCTCAATAAGTCCTTACTTTTCTAACAAAAACCCATAAATCTATTCTCAGTTATGAAAATTGCTAGTCTTTAACATATTTGGGGTAGATTTTAAGTGCAAGTGGCGATTTAAATTTTAAATTTCACAAATGCCCTTCATCTTTGTTAGTGAATATATTATGAAGATCTATGATTTTATAATTATATTAAGGGTTGTTTGTTTGGCTAAAAAAAGAAGGAAATCAAAGAATAGAAAACATATTTCTAAGAAAACTTGTTTTGAGGTTGTTTGGTTAGCTAAAAAAAGAAGGAAATCAAAGAATAGGAGATGAGATGAGATGGGATGAGTTGTCACCATATTATTGGATGATGTGGGTGAGTTTTTAAGAAAACTTGTTTTGAGGTTGTTTGGTTGGCTAAAAAAAAAGGAAATGAATTATAAGAAACATATTTCCTATAATAGGTTCTTTTCTTGTGTTTGGTTCATTCTTAAAAATAAAAAATAGATGAGATGAGTTGTTATTATATTATTGGATGATGTGACCCATACTTAAGGAAATTAATTTTCTTGTTTTTTTGGAAGAAATGGATGGAAATAAAATTTTAATGAGATGAGATGAGTTGTTACCATATTATTGGATGATGTGGGTGATTTTTAAAAATGAGATGAGATGGAGATGAGATGAGTTGGATGATGTGACTCATTTCTTATGTTTGGTTTATTTTTAGGAGATGATATGAGATGAGTTGTTGGATGAAAATAATATTTTGTTGGATGTGGGTGAGTTTTAGAGATGGAAATGGATGAAAATAATATTTTATTGATTTTCATGTACCCATTTCCTTTTCTTGGTTTTTAGGAAACTAACCAAACAGCCCCTAAGAATATGTGGTTGAACGATATTAGAGATGTGATTTAGAGAATAAAGGAATATGCTAAGAATATGTTTAGCAAGGTTTTAAATATCGGTTATCGGGAATTTATCGGACGACCAAAATTCTTATCGGATAGCGGAAATCGGGGATATATCGGGGATAAGTAGTATTTATCGGAGTGATATACTAGATGGTGTATATATATAATATAATAACTAAAAAATGTAATCTAACCATGCTTAATGAAATATAAACATACCAAAATGTAAATCATCATGTTTAGAATCACTAACCAATTGTAGAAAGCAAAACTTGCATCTTGACCGCACGATGAAACCATTCGATTGCATAGCCTTACTTATCGGCCGATAATCCCGATAAAAAAACCTTACTTATCGGCCGATAAGTACCGATAACGCCGATAACTCCCCGATAACTTGCCAAAAACGATAACCGATTAAAAATCTAAGTTATCCTATCGGAGAGCTCCCAAATCCGATAACTCGGCCGATAATATCGGTTATCGGCCGATATTTAAAACAGTGATGTTTAGTATATTTCTAATAATATGTAACATGTGTTTATTTTCTCCTAATATAAATATAAGAGATCAACAAAGCTCTAGATAGAGTCTATGTTTTCGTCAGAATTATTTTTAACATGGTGTTAGAGTCATGTAAACTCGAGCCTCCACAAAACTCTAGATCTTTACAAACCCTAGCCACCCAATCTCTCACCATCTCTCTCTACCTTACGAGACCTCCCTTCTTTCCTTTGCCCATTTACTGTGTCGTGGATTCTTGTTCATCCTATTTTCGATGGCCTTGTGGATGATCAGAATTGCATTATTAATAATAGTAGTCATTCTTGATGTATATATTGTTGTCACTGCCCGTGTTGCCTCGATTTCACTTCATTAACCTCCTACTCAACTCGTGAACACCACTACCACCGCCGTTTGTATTCTGGAAACCTTGACAATAGATAAAGAGTTTGTTTGGTTATCTGTTAAGAGAATTGTTTGTTTGGTTGATTCGTGAAGAGAATCATTAGTTTGGTGGATTTATGAGAAGGATCATTTGTTTGTTGCATCCTTGAGAGGATCATTTGTTTGGCAGATCCCTAAAGAAAGATCATTTGTTTGATCCTCAGGAAGATTATTTGTTTGGTGGATCTTTAAGGAGGATCATTTGTTTGATTGATCCCTAGAGAGAATCGTTTGCTTGGTGGATCTCTGGTGAGGATCGTTTGCTTGGTAGTTCCCTAGAGAGAATCGTTTCGTTTGGTCGATCTGTGAAGAAAAGATCGAGGTATCACATTTAGTGATTTTGGTTGAGGTTGTTCGTGGTGGAAGTCATTTAAGTAGAAGACTAGAAGATGAAGACAACTACGATGAGAAAGGTGACACAGAAGATTTTAGCCTTTTAAGTCATGTAACAAATTGGAGTGAGTACATCTTGTAACAAGCTGGACATGTATATCATACATGCTCTAGCTTGAGGGGGAGTTCTAAGGAATATATTATGGAGATATATGATGTTATAATTATATTAGGAATATGTGACTGAGAGATGTTAATGATATGATTGAGAGAATAAATGAATATGCTAAAAATATGTTTAGCATATTCCTAATAATATGTAACATGTGTTTATTTGCTCTTAGCATAAATACAAGAGATCAATGGAGCTCTAGATGGAGTCTCTGGTTTCCTCGGAATTAATTTCAACAATCTTCTACATCTTCTTCATTCCTAGGTTATAAAAAGTCCAATTCTATCCTTAGCTTCTATATACAAGAGTAAACCCATTTCCATGTTCATCTCCTTTTCCCGTACTCCAAAAACATTAAACGCACTTTTCCAAGACAGCCTTTTATTAAACTTTGACGCTTTGGTAAAATCTATATTTTTAGTTTATGTTTTGATGGTGGAAAATGCACTTTCTGATCACGACATTTGTTAATATTACTTCAGATATGGAGGAGGCAAAGGAGATGGCGAAGTGGCTTTACTCTTTGATAAAGAAGATGGAGAAGAATATAGAGTTAGGTTTTATGAACTAGAAACAAAGAAGAAACGAAAGACAGAAGGGTTTTTTTTTCTCCAAATTTAAGTTCACGTACATTTAAAATGTACCACAGGTCAATTTCATAGCTGGGGATAGATTAGGTTTTCTCCTTTCCCGAATTTAACAACATAGAGAGTTTCTCGGAAAAACAAGCTATACATGTAGGGGGTTTATTATAATTTGCTCAATATTGAAAGCTCTATCAGGTTTCTGATTGAAATTTTTATGTTAAATTATATTGCATCCTCTCAGTTTGGGTTTAATAACTTCTATTGCATTTGTACCAAACTTTCAACTTATTAGGGAAGCTTGATTAAAAGTAAATCTAATTTGAAATTAATGCATATCAACTATCTTTTCCTAAACCAAATCTACTGTTCATGTCAACAGAAAATCAAGGTATTAGAATATCTTCTGAAAGAGGTGGGTTCACACATTTTGCATTGTAATTTTACTATCCGATCCAGAACCCTTAGATTGCTAGGAAAACATCAATAGGATGAGATAATGGACTTATCCCCTAGCCCTTAGTTGCTGACGTACAAGTTTGATGGCACTTAAGCATTCTTCTCCACTTTTCACATTTTTTAGATTATAATTAATAATGGAAAAGTGCTGAAAAGTCAAATAGTTAAGTCCAGGTAAAATATTAGCTGCCACTTCTCCCACTCAACCCTAATTTCCACCAAATCAATGGACTACTACATTGTCCTTTTAAAAAAAAAAAAAAAAAAAATTTTTTTTAAGCATAAGGATTATCAGAAACCCCCTCTTTAACTTTCAGATTTTGTCACAAACCTCCTTTAACTTTTAGATTTTACCAAAAAAACCCCTAAAAGTAGGGGGTTTTCTTATAAGAACTCAAAGTTGATAACCCCTACACCTTACGAAGAAGGTGGGGGTTCTGATTTTTTCAAAGTTATGGGGGATTATCAGATAATCATCCAAAGTTAAGGGGGGTTTACTGACATTTACCCATTATACAAACTAGCATTGTGTTTTTATTCATATTTTTTATTCTGATACTTATTAATAACTGTAAAATTCATGTTGTCCAGGTGTTTCCTAAAATAAAGGATTCAGCGGAGGTATGTTTTCGCCTTATTATTATTATTGTTTTTGTTTTTTTGATAGTCATAGCTCTCCGGAGTAAAGAAATATATTATTTTTTTCCACAATTCCTTGTGTTTAGTTGATATCCTGTGGTCATATTTTGGTTCTTCATGAATTTATAAGCTTAAAATATATTAATCTTTAAATTATTTATTAGATGATATCCATACCGACGTGGATGCATATACACAACGTAGTATGGAAGACATTGCTATTGTTCAAACTTGGAATATATTTACCAAGCAGAATATCTGTACATCTGATGGTGTAAGTTTGTCACTTACAAACCATGAGTACATCCATCTGTCTAATAGTCAAATTTTTTATATTGATTTCTATTTGTGATCATGTTTGTGCGACATTTTTTGTCCTGTGTAACATTTTATTATTTTATTTTCAGGGAGGCATCATGTTATTTGTCAGTTCCTATTTTGAATACGTGAGAGTTCGGAATTTCTTAACATCTCAGAATGCTTCCTTCTGCTTATTTGGAGAGTAAGCTTTTTTCTCCTTGCCGTCTCTAGTCTAAATCCTTTACTTATGAACTTATTCACAAACATAATGTTAGGGGAAAAAATGCATGACAAACTATATTTTCTTAATTTTCTGGTCAAAGCATTGCGTGCTGATCACAGCTATCTTATCACCTTGCATTTTCTTTTTTTTTATATTTATTCATCTTTCTTTCGTCATTGTAGTTATGCAGAGCCACGTGATATATCTCGTGCACGTGTGTGGTTTTTTGAGGGCAAGCGGAAGATCATACTTTACACCGAAAGAGCTCATTTTTATCGTAGATACAAGGTCAAGTGATGCTTATGCATATTGCTTTATATCTTCAAATAAAATTTGTGAATGTACAAATTTATCTTCTCTCAAATAATACTTGCTATTATTGAGTATTTTTTAACTTTTAAGAATTTGGCATGGAACTTGGCCGAACTTCATCTAGTTCCTTTGTGCTCATAGTAGCTTCATTGTGCTCTATAACTCTGTGCAGATTCGTGGAATAAATAATTTATTTATCTACTCTCTACCTGAAAGAAAAGAATTCTACCCTGAGGTTATAAACTCGTTCAACAACCATATATCATTTTCTTTTATACGGTGCCCACAAGTCATCCCTGATTGTTTTTGTGCATGTGCTTTCAGATAATTAATATGCTAGAAGGATCAAACAACTTGACGTGCAATGTGCTCTTTTCACGCTTTGATCATCTTCGGGTATGTTACACTTGTCACATATTTCTCTTATTGTACATGTACATATCTTTTCAATCTTATGGAACACCTCAAGTATCTTAATCTTCCTTCTTTGGGTTTATATCCTGCTTAGAAATGACAGTTGGGCATTTATTTTGAGAGTCACATATGTTACAACCTTACATTAATTAGAAAAGGTGTTTCTGGGTTTACATATCAGTATGTGTTCCTAGTAATAGCCAGTTAACAGGTATATTTGGTTTTTCAGATTCTTTATTTTTAAAGAATCAATATTTTTTCTATTCGATCTTGATCACGTGGCAGTTGACTGAAAACAAGCTCATTTGGTTTGGTTGGGTTTGGTTTGTTGATGAAAGTGTATTTAGAGCTTCTCATAAAATTGAAGTTGCTGTCCATCGAACCAGTTGAAAGGACCAACAATTTATGAGCAACATTTTGCACACCACGTATACGTTTTGTAAAAATGACCCAATAATGCAATTGTTGAGAAGCTATAAAGAAAAAGAATGCTTCGCGAGATAAGAAGTAGAGATCGAAATATACTTGATGTCCTATCCTTTATGAGGGTATGAATCAGGCATGGATTTTATGTGTTTGTGGGTAAATTTGAGTTGGATCTTGTGCTCAACCTTTATCTTAATGTATATAGATTGCCATGTCTAATGGTCAACTTGAAGTAGGTAAAAAAATTTACATTGTTCATGATCTTAGACTTGATTACAATGAAATATATAATGAATTTTTAGACTTTTCACTAAATTGCCTTAAGTTGCCCATACTATAAGTAACTTCTAACTACTTTTCTTTCTACAAATAATTTTCAAATTTCCGTTAGAGGGTATAAACTTACAGGTTTACTCTTGCAAGCTTTGCAAAAAAGAAGAAAAAGAGAACTGCACTCGCGGAATCTAAAGAAGGATTTTCCCATAGAAGTCCATCTTTCTTTACCATCTAGTACGTATCTTCGCCACCCACGAGAGTGGTGATAAAAACATAATTAATGGATCAAGGAGGAGGACTATAATTAGGCCTTAGAGAACTTGGCTAGAAGGAAAAAAGAAAAGATATGATAGTTGTTCATTTGACAGAGGAGATGGTGACAAATGGAACTAAAACGAAGTATAGGATTGAGGAACCCAAAAGTTTGAGATAACAGCTGTCGTTGTTATGTATTTATATACATTGAGTTGTTCAAAATTAGCACACTAATACCCTCTGTTATGCAAACTTGGAAATTTCTATCTGAAAGTTCCTACATAACATTTATATGTAAATTTTAGAGCTTTTTAACCATTAATATTTATTAAATTACTATAAATCTACGCAAATTCTAATTGAAATGTATCCTAATTCTATGTTTAAAATAGAATTTGGAAAGTTTTAACAATGAATTTAACAAACTTAATAGATAAAGTTATAAAATTAGCATATGAATGTTATATAGGAACTTTCGGACAAAAATTTTCACGTATTGAAAATAGAGGGTATTAACATGCCAATTTTGAACAACCTAGGGTATATAAATACTATGAAATACTAGTGAGGATATTTAAGCTCTAAGGGAAGGAAACTATAAGGTACGTAAGTGCTATTTAGCCTGGAATTAAGTTTCTTTCGTTTTCTTCTTCGTTTTCCTCCCAAAAGTTCGATAAAATTGTTTATAGTCACATATAATAAAGAAAGATCACAGTACTAATTTGGAGGATAAAACACAAAGTTCATTCTAACATATTGTGATTTATCTACTTGCTATGAGATCAAATCAGTCTTTCTTCGTCGGTTATCCTCAATGCTCTTTCAAGGGACACACTTTGAGTGATCATTTTTCTTAGTGTATATAACCTCGCCATATTGATCCATCAAATATTTAGCGCCAATGATGAATGTTTACAGCTGGAGAGAGTCGTTGGGACTGGAGCTGCCAAGAGGATGGTGTCCTCTGATAAGAAGACCTTTGTTTTTGCCTGAGTCTACGAATGCAATCGAGTTCAAAGGTGGCAGTTTCTGCAAGATGGACGCACCACGTTTAGCGTTCTATTTATGTTTTTTATTTTCATTTTTTCCCAGATGTGGGGAAATATGTTATCCCCACCTAATTATTACTTTTTCAATTGTGGGTAATTGCCCTTGTTGGTTGTGTAACAACAGATTTTCATGACTTCGGATAGTGCTAAATATCAATTGTGGGTAATTGCCCTTGTTGGTTGTGTAACAACAGATTTTCATGACTTCGGATAGTGCTAAATATCCGGCTCCATGTTAATCTGCAGTTTTGGTTGTAACAACAGATTTTCATGACTTCGGATAGTGCTAAATATCCGGCTCCATGTTAATCTGCAGTTTTGGTTGCAACTCTGTGTTTTATTCTTTGAAGGGGTCATTACATAGTGTGATTGCATGGAAGACTTGTAGCAGTTAGCGGTCTAGTTTTTATTCCGTGAAAATGGAGGTCTAAATTATTGTAGAAACAAGAGTTGAGAGGTTAAGCCTTTTTAATCCGTTGAACTTGCATGTAATCAGTTCCAAAAAGGATAAATTTTATATTTATGCTCTTTATGTCCTTCAACATTATAAGGGCTCAACAGTCGGCAACGAACTCTCCGAAATAACACTTTCTGGATACGAGCGCTTTTCTTGGATTTTTTTTGTTGTTTTTTTTGTGTTGTGGTACTACTTGTTGTGCGCGGCGGAAGCTTTCTTGAGCAACACGAACAATAACTCGAACTAAACTACAACTAATACGTAAACACAACTATAGCAAGAACAAACAATATACGTGGTTTGGCAAGTTGCTTACATCCACGGGGCAAGGAGGGGGTTCTTACTATTAGAAATTAGAGAATACAAGTAGAGTTATAAATCTTTCAGATCAAACCCTAAAACAAAGCTCTTAATCTCTCACAACTCTTCCACAATTGGATGCAACAATTCTCTGATAAAGAGTGCTCAAATTTGTCCTTACCTTGACCCTAAACAATCAGGTTTTGAGTTATATACAACTCAGAAACGAAATGGGTCAAAATCCAAAAAGCCCAGCCCAAACAGACTGCGGTCGATCGCGCAGGTTCGCGGTCGACTGAAACACAAACCCGAGGCTAAAATCACTTACAGTCATCCGTGGTCGACCGCCATCAACTCCGAATCCCAGTAGGCTTCGTGCACGTTGGCGGTCGACCGCCAGACTTTTTGGCTGATTTTTTTGCTGTTTCCTGTAATTCTTCAATTCTCCACCTCGGCGAATGTTTCCACCAAAACTGAGCCGACACCAAATCATCCAATAGTCCCTCAACAAGTCAGTGAACCAATCTAGAGCTGAAATGCGATCCCCCCCTCCGAATCAACTGATCAAACCGGTTGCATCTGAAAGACTGCCTACGTATCCTCTTGCCCAAGGAATCAAGCCGAACGTAGTTCACCCAAATGGCCTTCAAAGGTCTCAGCACTGAAGGATGTTCAAAAGCTTCAAACAATGACAAAATTTTACTCCTGAAACAACTTTGGTCAACATATCTGCAGGGTTGTCATTCGTGTGGACCTTCTCTAATATGACGTCTCCATCATCCAACACGTCACGTAAAAGTGGAATCTGACATCTATGTGCTTCGTGCGCGCACGATAAACCTGGTTCTTCGCCAAATAGATAGCCGACATGCTATCACAATATACCCGAATAGTCTCCTAAGCGATCCTCAAGTCCTCCAATAATCCACGCAACCATAAAGTCTCCTTAATAGCTTCAGTAATTGCCATATACTCTGCCTCTGTAGTAGAGAGAACCACTGTGGACTGAAGCGTGCATCGCCAACATACAGGTGCACCTGCCAATGTAAAAACATAACCTAAAGTAGATCGACGCTTGTCAAGATCTCCAGCATAATCTGAATCCACATATCCAATACAATCTTGCCCATTCTTCTCATCCTTCTGGAATACTAAACCAACATCCACGGTGCCTCGAACATACCGTAGAATCCACTTCACGGCCTCCCAATGATCCTTCCCGGGGTCGTGCATGTATCTCGATACCATGCTCACGGCCTGTGATAAATCTGACCTCGTACACACCATCGCATACATCAAGCTACCTATTGCACTGGCATATGGGACCTTCAATATATAATCTCTGTCCTCAACTGAAACAGGTGACATCAACGCTGAAAGCTTGAAGTGGGGAGCCAATGGTGTGCTAACTGCTTTTGCATTGCCATCAAAGCTGAATTTCTTCAACATCTTCTGCAAGTAGCTCTTCTGTGTAAGTTTCAAACTCCCTTTCACACTGTCTCTCACGATCTCCATACCCAATATCTTCTTTGCCTCTCCAAGATTCTTCATCTCAAACTCGGATGACAGCTCATCTTTCAACTTTCGAATAGCCGAAGAATTCCTGAAAGCAATAAGCATATCATGAACATATAAAAGTAAATATATGTGCTCACCATCATGTAGCTTGTGCATATAAACACATGGGTCATATGCGCTCCTCGTGTACCCTCGGCCAATCATAAAGCCGTCGAATCTCTTATACCACTGTCTTGGTGACTGCTTCAAACAATAAAGAGATTTCTTCAGCTTACAAACCAAATATTCCTTTCCTGCAGCTTTGAAACCTTGGGTTTGTGTCATGTAGATCTCCTCATCTAAATCACCGTGTAGAAAGGCTGTCTTCACATCCATCTGGATCAAATCCAAATCCAACTGTGCCACCAACGCCAATAAAATCCGTATCGACGAATGCTTCACAACGGGTGAAAATACCTCGTTGTAATCAATGCCCTCAAGCTGTGCATATCCCTTGGCAACCAATCTGGCTTTGAACCTTATGTTCCCAATAGAAGATCTCTCCTTCTTCGCATATACCCACTTGCAACCTATATCCTTCTTACCCTTAGGTAGATGTGCAAGTGTCCAAGTATCGTTCTTCTGAAGAGACCGCATCTCCTCCTCCATAGCTTCCCTCCACCTGATCGAATCGGGGCTAGACTCTGCCTCCCTGAATGTGGCTGGAACCATATCATCAACGACCTCCACTGATAATGCATATGCGACCATGACATTATTATACCTAGCTGGCCGACGAATCTCTCTCCTCGGTCTATCTGTTGTAATGGACCTCTGAACATGACCCTGTTCATGAATCCCATAATCCACTGTATCCTCTATCTGCCCAGCTGTCATCTCATCTCCTCCCAGTGTCAACTCTGTAGGAGCCTCAATGGATACATTGCTCTCTGGAGTGGGTGGAGTCACATCATCCTCCACCTGCTGCGATATCTCTCCTGTCTAGTCTCCCTCCACCTGCTGAGGGGCTCGAGGCCTCATCATGTACGCCTCGTCAAATGTGACATCTCTGCTAATAACTATCTTCTTGTCCTGTGGATCCCATAACTTGAAGCCTTTGACTCCATCTCTAAATCCCACAAAGACTGCTTTCCTCGCTTTCGGATTTAATTTACCATCACTGACATGATAATAAACTGGACACCCGAATATCCAAAGCGACTCATAGTCACTAGCCACCGAACCAAACCAACGCTCCAAATGAGTCTTCCCATCTATCACAGTGCACGACAACCTGTTCACGAGATGGCTCGCATAAACTAACGCCTCGGCCCAAAAGGATCTAGGCAATCCACTCTGCGTCATCATACACCGCACTTTCTCCAGTAAGGTACGGTTCAATCTCTCAGCCACCACGTTCTGTTGCGGTGTCTCTCGAACTGTGAAGTGTCTTCTAATCCCGTGATCCCGACAAAACTATAGAAACGGATCACTCTTGTACTTTCCACCGTTATCTGAACGTAGAGTCTTCACCTTTCTACCTGTCTGTAGCTCCACTTTATTTTTCCACTCCATAAAAATATCCAGGACCTGATATTTATACTTCATCGGGTATACCCAATTCCTCCTGGAATAGTCATCAATAAAAGTGACAAAATAGTTAGCCCCCCCAAGAGATGTGTTCTTGGAAGGACCCCAAACATCTGTGTGAATGTAATCCATAGTACATTGGGTGTTATGAACAACGGTGCTAAACTTCACTCTAGTCTTCTTCCCAAGTACACAGTGCTCACACAGCTCCATCTTGCAGGTCTTGGCACCTTTCAATAGCCCCTGTTTTGCCAATGACTGTAGGGACTTATCACCTGTGTGTCCAAGTCTCATGTGCCATAAGGTGGTAGTGTCCTCCTCTGTAGTAATAGAAACTGCCAGACCCCCTATAACTGTCTTGCCCTTCAAGTAGTATAGGTTGTTTTCCCTGACACCCCGCATCACCACCATAGAACCCTCCGTGACCTTCACTGTAGCATCCTCTAAGATCACTCGATATCCAGCTGCCTCCAAAGTCCCAAGAGAAATGATGTTCTTCGTCAACTGCGGTACGAACCTCACTTCCTTCAACTCCCTCACTACACCATCATGCATCCTAATCCGGACTGAACCAATACCACCAATAGGACATACGTGGTCATTACACATAAGCACGACATCCCTCTTTCCAGCTCCTCAAAGCTAGAAAACCACTCCCTCTTAGGGCAGATGTGATATGTAGCTTCCGAATCCATCATCCACTCCGTGGAATCCGCATAGCAAACCGACGGTAAAGCAGGGCATGAATAGCCTGAAGAATCTGAATCTGAATGCTCACCAATAGCTTTTTCAACATTCACCTCTGAAGCTTGTGCAGCTTTCCCCTTATTCTTCCCGGCTTTTTCTTTCCACTTTGGGCAGTCAATCTTCCAATATCCTTCTTCTTTACAATACCGACATTGATTCCTACCAATACTCTTATAGGCACTCCTATTCCTTGATTTTGAGCGGTTGAACTGGCGACGGTTTGGATCTCGGTCTTGAACTGCTAACGCATCTCCCGATGCCTTCTCGGAGGGTTCACCATCACTCTTCCTCAACTCATAGTTCACCAAAGCTGAGGTCACCTCCTTGTAGCTGACTGTAGTTCTTCCATTGATCATAGTGAGAACGAACGTACCATAATCATCTTCGGGTAACGAAAACAGAAGTAGCATCGCCTTGTCTTCATCCTCAACTATAATGTCCACATTGGCCATATCTGAAAGTAGCTTAGTGAAGTTATTGACATGCTCCCTGATGGAAACTGTAGGGTGAATATTTGATTTCCCGAAAACAGGGAGTGTTTGTTTGTATTTATAAGAAAGCTTATTACAAACTAACGAATCAAATGATTACAACAGAAGCAGAGGAAAATCCCTCTTTGTTTTGTGTGGGGACTTTAGGTGGCTATAGGACGCTTCGCTCGATGCTCGTGTCGAGTCTGCTTCCCTTGGACCGTTCGATCGAGGTTGCTGGAGAGCTTCAGTACGCAGTAGAAGCTCGGGGCAATAGAGTTCGATTCTGCTTAGTTCGTCGGCGATCGGAGCTCGGAGCTAAACAGTGATGTTGCAATGCAAAGATTATGCAGAGAGCTTGGTCTCAACTCTTTTCTCTAAGTTTTGCGACCTCTCCTCCAGTGTGCTGGAAGGGGCTTTTAAATGGAAGAAGGACAGCTTGACTCCTCCTTGAATTGTGGGATGTGACCACATCTTCTTCAGAGACGTCTAGCTGCTCCTCGATACCATGAATGGTCATTCCAGGGATTGTGCTTTATGTCCTGTCACCTACGATGGGAAGGCCCAATCGGGCTAGCCATACTATTCCCCTCAGTATGATGAGTTGTCGAACAGTTTCTCTTAGGCTTAATGCTAAGATTTCTGCTCTAACCCTTAGCCTTCTGAGGCGTGGGTTTTAACCGTTTAAGCCAGGTCATTCTATTGGCTTCGTTTATAATGCTATCTTTAGTGGTGAGCGAGTCGTCCAGGCGAAATTAGTCTTTGGGAGCCAAGTTTCGCGCAACTCGCGGGGTCATGCCAAGTGTTTGCAGGCGAAACCCTTCCTTTTTGAGGCGGGCCCAGATCTGACGGGAGATGAGCCACGTGTCTGCTGATAGGGCTTTGTGCTTTCCAGCTAAGGCGGCGCGGTCTCATCGGGTCGTGGCGATCGTGACTCGACAACACGATTTTCGCGTGTTTCGCCCCGCGATGCATCGTGGCCGTGGTTTTCGAACTCAACCGTCGGATGCGACCGCCAACCTCGGTTCCTTCGATATACCGAGGGTGATCTGAGCCGTCGAATTTGATCGTGGCCACATCTCTTGTCCGTTAGGGTTTTCGCCTTTCGAGGGCAATCGTGGCCACGTGGATAACTCCGCCCTTCTAAATCAGCCATTTTCCTCCATTGGGAGTTTCCGTGCCCTCAAATCTTGAAAGGAACCTCCAAGGAAAGAATTCCCGCTTCATCCTACAATGGCTCCGAAATCTAAGAGGTGCAAGGTAAGGGGTGCAGGCCCCGGACGTTACTCCGACCGTCTCCCCGCCGGCATGCCTGCCGGTGCTCTGGAGTCGCGCCCAGGTATGTTGATGGGTTCGTTTGGACGAACTTTTGTAAGTCTTAGGCGTCGGTTTTTAGGGAGATGAGTGTTACTCATTTCCCCGACTTGGGGCAAAGTTTGCCCTATTTTGCCTTTAGAGGATGAGTATTGTCCCTGCAGGAGAATCCTTCAGTGGGAAGGAGGCGAACTCCCTTTTTGTAAGGCGAGTTCGGCCCTTTCCCATTAGAGGGGAGTATAGTCTGTACGGATAGACCTCGTTCGAAATGGGTTCCCCCCTTCGATAGGCGATTTCGCCCTCCTTTGTTTGATGGGCGATTTTGCCCCTACAGCGGATTTTGTCTCGATTGACTTTTCATTTCTTGTTGCAGCGACCTTTTCTGATGAGGCTTTCCCGGAGGGTTTGGCAATTGGTCACGCCGGGGCTACGAGTTATACAACACCTTCTCGATTTCCTTCTTTGGCTCCAGTGCCCGTATTCACCGCTGATAAGCCGCATGGTCTGGTACAGAGAGTCACGGATGGTCATCACTTGACATTACGCGAGTTGACGACCAACGCGGCGCTGACAGATGAGGACAGGGCAGAGCTGCCGAAGCCTCAATTTTTGTTCGGCGACGCTATGGCCGACCCCTCCGCCCTGTTGCTCAAAGAGAGCCGGTGGTTCCACACGGTAGAGGGGGTTCATTATTACCTCTCCAGCATGTCGAGAGGGTTTTCGATCGTCGAGCTGCGGTCCTTCGCCATTCCTCGGACGATGAACTAGGATTTGACCCCTTCTCAGGACGGGGTCACTTGTGGCGTCTTTACGGGCTCTACGGCTGGGTATGGAGTGGAGAGTTCGTGCAAGCGCGTGACGGGCCTGCGCCCTGGCTTAATGTCCGCTGAACCGCCCGTGGGGGAGTCGACAGCGGTGGCGGAGACCTTCCGTCACCGCTTCTTTCGAGCTGGTGGAAGCTTTCCCCCGAAGGACTTTAGGGCCCCGGGGTGGGTCTATTCTGCACCCGGCAGCGACACGTGGTGGTCCAAGATTACCGACTATGTTCTGGCCGAAAATGCTGATCTCAAGGGCACAGAGCTGTATGTGGCCATCGAAGCCACTCGACACGGCTTGCGGATCAACGCTTCTCAGTTCCATAGTATCCTGGAACTGTATTGCGCGGAAAGCGGCACATTTTTCACCCCCAATGGTGAGCTTGGTATCACCCCTCACGAAATGTACGACGTGTCGGGGTTGCCCCTGGGAGATTTCCCTTACGAGGAGTACGTCCCCGATCAAGAGGAGATCGATAGGCTGTCGAGCCATTCCCCTTTGGCGGTTGAAACCCTGTGGGAGTTACTCTGCCACTACCACATATGCCTCAGTACCCTAGGGGCCTCGGATCACAAGGGGAAGAAGAAGAAGACCCCGGGGATCAGCCACAAGAATTGGGCTGATTACCTGTTCCCGGGGAACGATGTCAAGGGGATTCCCGCTCTCCGGTTAGGCGCGTGCGACCAGTCTGAAGTGGAGGCGAGGGCAGCTAAAGAAGGAAGCACTCTGACTCTTGACCGCGACGAGGGCGGGTTTAAGTCTGGTACGGTCTTTCACTCATTCCATCATCAGGCGAAGTTTCTCATCTCGGGGAAGGCGCTGCTCGCGGGGTACCTCATGTTATGGCTGAAGAGGTGCGTAATCCCCACTCACTCCTTTGAGGCTCTTCCTGTGGAGGTCGTGTATCCGGCGGTTTGCCTAGCTCACGGGAAGTCTTATTCCCTGGTATCGGCGACGATAGCGTGCATTCACCGGGGACTCCGTACTCTGACGGCCCAATTCTGCCGTGTGTCGGTCCTTGATGAGGGGGAAGGAGTAGTTATCAAAACTCCCAATCCTAGGGTGGGGCTACCGTACACCTACTTGATGGCGTGGTTCGTATACCACTGCGAATGTTTGATGAGCGCCCCGGCGGCGCTTCAGGGCGATAAGTTTGTCCCCTTCGTCCAGCGCTTGGAGAGGTGCTCTTGGAAATGCAAGGACATCCCTGATGCAAGGAAGACGCTCTCCCACTTCGGGCATTATAATTTTCGCCGCTTCTTCCCTTATTTCCTCGGGGGTGGGTATGGAGAGTCTCTCAGGGATGCTCCAACGGCGGATCACTACACGGTCCTCACTCGCGGTGCTTTTTGCTGGTTGGTGAATATCCGACCGGGGTATCACATTCTGAGAACGGGCCCTACATGCTATCTCGAGCCATATATCCCCTGCAGGTTCGCCCGCCAGTTTGGGTACGATCAATTGTATGTGGGTAATGCCAACCCCCACCTAAACTTCGAAGGAGGACTAGTTGACGGAGCTCGGGGATGGTTCTGGACCCATGCTGGAGGCACCCAGGCTCGCTTTGAGTTGCCCGCGAAGGACCGCGATTTACACCACACGCTCTTATACTGCCGCTGGTATCGGGGCGCTAGTGCTAATCCTGCCAATTTCTGGTTCCAGAACTCATGTCTGGTGGAACGCGATCGTCCTGTCAGGGGTCCTCTCCGTTCTTCGAGGCGAAGGGGCCACCAAACTGCTAGGGAGTTGTTCTCGGAGGATCCAGTTGAGGATACCGAGGGTTCTGATGCTGGTTTGGACGAATCTGAGGCTCCCGAGGTTCGAGCTCCAGTCCGGAGTCCGACAATCGGACAAATGGGGGCGCCGCTTCTGTCTCCGAGTAGCTCGCTTCTCTCGAAGCGTCAGCGGGAGGCAGTGGCCGAGAGTTCCCGAGCGGAGGCGGCTAAGAAGGTCCGTCGTGATGAGATGGCGGAAACCGTCCGAGCGGCGGAAGGGCAGGATGATGTTCCCCAGGTAGGTATCCCCGGAGCGGCGACGTCTGGAGCCGTGCTGCCCGCCTCTTCTGCTGCATCGGGGGCGGCTCAGCGTCTTTGATCGCAACGATGATCTCATACCTTTTGCCATTGGTATTGGACCTATGCAGGTGCGATTGAGAAGGTGATTTCCATTCCTTCCGACGAGGAAGGGGAGGCTGGAAACGAGGAGGGGCCCCCCGGCTCAGGTAAGCGTGTGTTTTAGTATTACTTTTCCTTCCGTACCCGACCGTTAGTAGGGTCCCTTTCGAGGGGTCTCTATTAACCTCTTTCCGTGCATTCGTAGTTGACCCTAACCGTGCAGTCGCAGGTGGGGAGGGTGCTCACTCTTGGGCGAATCGCTCATCTGAGGAGGATGACAATGTCTCGGTTCACGAGGCATTGTCCAGCGAGGAAGAGGATTTGGCTCTTGAGGACGCACCTGGCCAAATAGGGGGATCTCCTGCTCCTGCGGAAGCGTCGTCTGGGGGTCGTTCATCGGCGCGAGAGTCTCCGCTTCAACGGGAGGCTCCTACTCTGCAGATGACCATTTCTTCATCGGCGGCGGCCGTTGACGTTGTGACCACTGCACCGAGGGCGTCATTGGTCGCACCGGCTCCGGTGGTGCCCGTTACCACTCCTACGGTTACAGTTACAGGTGCCTCGACCGTGATTTCATCCACGGCGGAGGAGGCCGCCCTCTCTCCCTTGGAACGCTGGCGAAAAACGCAGGTGGAGCAAGCTCTGGCGAATTTCGAGGATACTTTGGCCCACTGCACCCGGTTGGTTTTGGAGGAGAATTGCTCCTTCGAAGAATTCAAGGAGGTTCTTGAATACGACGCGTCCTTCTTGCGTAAGAGGCTCGGCGCTACCGCGGCGAGGCCCTATTTTCAGCGTCTGAACGAAGTGGAGGGTGCTGTCCGGCAGCTGCTCGCTCTTCATGCAGATGGTTCCACTCTTGTTGATCTCGCCTCCCGCGAAGTTTGAGTGGCTCTGGCAGATCGTGATCGCTGCCTGAACGAGAACATGACGCTAGAGTTGAAGTTGTCCGCAGAGTCGGAGCAGGTCAGAGCCGAGGATGCACGGGTAGCCCGCGAGGAAGAAACGGTTGATAACCAGTTCTCCCGACTCTCCTTCGAAGTAGAGAGGCTGAAACAGGTTGTAGCCGAAGCACAGGCTGCCCTGGCCGTTCAAGAGAAGGCTCGTGATCACGTGGCAAAAGAGTTGGAGGTCGTTAAGTCCCGTCGGCGATTGACCACTGATTCTGTTGAGGAGAAGGATCGAGCTCTCAAGGATGTCAGGGAGACCATTCAAGACTTGGTTTCGTGCACAGAGGAAGACATTCGTCGAGAGGTCCTAAGGAGGCTGGAGCTCCGCCATGCTGAAGAAATTCGTGAGGCGGAACTGAGATTGAAATCCCTGTAATTCGCCTTTAATTTTCCGCTTGTAATAGGACTTCTTTTTCATGAATGAAGTTATCCCTTTTGTTTTTGGCCTACTGTATGAATGAAATTATCCCTTTTGTTTTTGGCCTACTGTCATTTGTGTGTGTGCTCCATTTTTGCAATCATGCATTAGTCAGAATTTGACCGTAAGAGAACCTCAACTGTAGAGGAATTCTTGCCGGTGAGTTTCTGTTGCAAGTTTACTTCATCTGCAGGCGAGTTTTGTTCGCAGGCGGATTTGCAGGAGTTAATGGCGAACCTGGCTCTGATCGGGTTCCGCTTTCAGTGGGCCACGTGTTAATCCACGTGTACGCCGGTTAAGGAGACGTGGGCTAGCCGTTTCGCATTAAATGCGAGGTAGTGGGCCTCTTCGTCCTTCGCGCCCGATTCGGGCCGTTGTTGCAGATCGTGGTCTTCCATTCCTTCCGACGAGGAAGGGGAGGCTGGAGATGAGGAGGGGCCCACCGGCTCGGGTAAGTGTGTGTTTTAGCATCACTTTTCTTCCCGTACTCGACTGTTAGTAGGGTCCCTTTCGAGGGGTCTCTGTTAACCTCTTTTTTTGTGCATTTGTAATTGACCCTAACCGTGAAGTCGCAGGTGAGGAGGATCCTCACTCTTGGGTGAATCGCTCATCTGAGGCGGGCGAATCTGAGGAGGATGACAATATCTCAGTTCACGAGGCATTGTCCAGTGAGGCAGAGGATTTGGCGCTTGAGGACGCGCCTGGCCGAATAGGGGGATCTCCTGCTCCTATGGAAGCGTTGGCTGGGGGTCATTCATCGGCGCGAGAATCTCCGCTTCAACGGGAGGCCCCCATTCTGCAGGTGACCATTTCTCCGTCGACGGCGGCCGTTGACGTTGTGACCACTACACCGAGGGTGCCATTGGTCGCACCGTCTCCGGTGGTGCCCGTTACCACTTCTACGGTTATGGCTATAGGCACCTCGACCGTGATTTCGTCTACGGCGGAGGAGGTCGCCCTCTCTCCCTTGGAACGCTGGCGAAAAACGCAGGTGGAGCGAGCTCTGGCGAATTTCGAAGATACTTTGGCCCACTGCACCCGGCTGGTCTTGGAGGAGAATTGCCCCTTCGAAGAATTCAGGGAAGTTCTTGAACACGATGCGTCCTTCTTGCGTAAGAGGCTCGGCGCCGCCGCGGCGAGGCCCTATTTTCAGCGTCTGAACGAAGTGGAGGGGGCTGTTCGGCAGCTGCTCGCTCTTCGTGCGGAGAGTTCCACTCTTGTTGATCTCGCCTCCCGCGAAGTTCGAGTAGCTTTGGCGGATCGTGATCGCCGCCTGAACGAGAACATGACACTAGAGTTAAAACTGTCGGCAGAGTCGGAGCAGGTCAGAGCCGAGGATGCACAAGTGGCCCGCGAGGAAGAAACGGTCGATAATCAGTTCTCCCGACTTTCCTTCGAAGTAGAGAGGCTGAAACAGGTTGTAGCCGAAGCACAGGCCGCCCTGGCCGTTCAAGAGAAGGCTCGCGATCACGTGGCAAAGGAGTTGGAGGGCGTAAAGTCTCGCCGGCGGTTGACTGCTGGCTCCGTTGCAGAGAAGGATCGAGCTCTCAAGGATGTCAGGGAGGTTATTCAGGACTTGATCTCCTGCACGGAGGAAGATATTCGTCGAGAGGTCCTGAGGAGGCTTGAGCTTCGCCATGCTGAAGAAATTCGTGGGGCGGAACTGAAGTTGAAATCCCTGTAGTTCGCCTTTAGTTTTCTGCTTGTAATAGGACTTCTTTCTCATGAATGAAATTGTCCCTTTTGTTTCTTGGCTTATTGTCATTTACGTGTGTGCTCCATTTTCGTAATCATGCATTGGTCAGAATTTGGTCGTAAGAGAACCTCAACTATAGAGGAATTCTTGTTGGCGAATTTCGGCTGCAAGTCTACTTCAACTGCGGGCGAATTTTGTTCGCGGGCGGATTCGCAGGAGCTAACGGCGAAGCCTGGCTCTGATCGGGTTCCGATTTCAGTGGGCCGCGTGTTAATCCACGTGTACGTCAGTTAAGGGGACGTGGGCTAGCCGTTTCGCATTTAATGCGAAGTAGTGGGCCTCTTCGTCTCTCGCGCCCGATTCGGGCCGTCGTTGCAGATCGTGGTCACGAACCGTTAGATCTCGTCCGTCCAGATAAGATCCGATCTGTTCGGCCTTACCCTTCAACTGTTCCAGCCTTGAACGGTCTAATCGAGTCTCGAGTAACCGCCTAGGACTCTTAGGTATTTAATGCCCCTATCCTCTGTTAAGAGGATCTACAGGTCTCCCCGGAGTGGACCCGACTTTCTTCTTCCTCATACCCCCAATGGCGCCGAAGGTGAAGAGGGTTGTTTCCAAGAAAAGGAAAGAATCTGGTTCTTCGGGTGCTGCTGAAGGTATCTCCTTGCTTCAACTTTTGTGTAAGTTTAGTAGGTGTTCCTCCCCCAACTGTTCCCTGTATCGCTTGTTGCGTCTTACAGGTCGAGAGGAGGTGCCGGCTGCCGAGGAGCATGCGGCCGATCCCATTCTGATTTCAGACGACGAATCTGAAGGCCGTGCGAACTCCGCTGCTCCGGATCCCGCTCCCCAGCCGGGAGCCGAACCTTGCCTCGAAATTCCTCCCATCACGACGCTTGCTCCGGGCCAGAGGTCTGTTCCCTCCGAGTCTCAACCGTGGCAGGCCCGTATTGAAGAGTTCGAAGGTGCTGTAAGGCAGGCAATTTCCCTCGTCGAACTCGGTATGGGTAGCTTTGACAGCTTCAGGCAGTCCCTCTATGATCGCGTGGCCGATTTACGGCGATCAGGTGAAAACCGTCTCGCTACCCGTTGCGTGCGTGAACTCCGTCTCTTGGAGCCACGCATGATGGTGCTAGAGGACTTGCTACGGGGAGGTCCGGAGGCTAAAATGGCATCCTGTCTAGCTCACTTCGGGCGTCAGGAAGCCCTGGAACAGGAAACCCGCTCCAAGGAGATAGCGGATTTGGAGTCTGTGGCTAACTTTTGGGTGAGCCAGCAACGTTTGCTAGAGGAGCAAGTCATTGATCTCAATCATACCATGGCTCGCCTGAGGGCCGAGTTAGGGCAGGCGGAGGCGAAGTGGAAGGCGCTCCAATCTGACGTGGTCAAGGTTAATGAGAACGCTGAGGCAGAGACTCGACGCCTGCTAGCTTTGCGCCAAGCAGATGCTGCCGCTGCGTCGAACCGCGAGGACCGGATCCGGAAGGCTGCTGAAAACAAGGCTCGGGAAGACCACGCGAGCCAGGTTGAGGCGGTCAAAGAGGAGATTTCCACCTTCAGCGTGTTCGACTGAGACTTCTGCCTCAGGACTGTATTAAGATGTTTTGCTTGCTTGTTTTTACATTTGGGACTATGCCATGACTCTTAAAGTCATAACTTTGTTCAAATGTATTGTCTTGAAACGCTGGGTGTATGTTTTGCTTCTTTGAACATGTTATTATGACTTTCGCAATTTGCAGAAAACATAACTTTGTTCAAATGTACTGTCTTAAAGTCCCAATGAGGTTTGTGCCCGCTCATTGCTTGCGTATTGGCGAGACTTAATTTGTTTTCAGGCGAGACTCGATCGCGGCGAGTTCCGCTTGGGTGCTAAACCCAACTGTTGGCGAGTTCAAGCAGATGAGTAAACTCCTTTGCTGGCGAGTTTCGCTTGGGAACGGAACCCAACGGCTGGCGAGTTTATACTACGTGCGAACTCCGTACGATGTTGGGCTTGTGTTGGAAACCTGACCCGATTTGCCCGGCGAGTTTGAACTTCAGGCGAAACTTGAGCAGTCAGCGAATTTGTCCAACAGTCGGAGATCCAACTACGGGCGAAACTCGTGCCACGTGTCAGTCGGCGGGGCCAAGTGCTTGCCAGCCAGGAGTCTGCAGGCGCATTAATGCTTATTTATGGTGAAGCGACCGGTCGCTTCGCCTCTCGTGCCCAATCCGATCTGTCGGTTCGGGGTTTCGAGAGCAGCCTTTAATGGCGTCGAGTTCGAAGCGTCGCAGGGCGTTTGGACCGCTTGATCGCTTGGGGTGATGAATCTCCACCGTTAAATTTTTCGGAATATATACTTGCACTTGCTCTTCTCCAGCAGAGTCCCTACCGCTTCGAGAGAAATCCGCTAGGAAGAGATCTCTGCGAAAAAGAACTCTCTCTCTCATGGCTTCCTCTTCTAATGATAGTGGTGCGGAGGGTGTCGGTTCTTCCTCCACCGTCGTCGACGTTGGTGCTCCGGCTGCCGTCCCCGCGATTCCGGACCCCTTGGCTCATCCCGCCTTCGTGCCCCTCCAGGAATTGGTGGGCTTGGTGCACGGGGTTGCCATCTCAGTCAGCGTTGGCGACGGACGTTACTACGACGCGCTCCCTCATGTGGAAGCGTGTTTGGAGGCGGTTCGCCGTGCGGGTGATGCCTCGCTCACACGGCGATGTGAGCGGGAGCTTGAGCGCATTGAGGGGTGGATGTACCGCCTCGAAGAATTGGCCAACGAAGATTCCTCTGATGAGCCGCCGCCCCCTTCTTTGTGTCATCTACTCGAGCGCAAAGAGCGAGCGAAAAGGATTCAGGCGAAAGAGGCCGAGCTCCAACGTCTGCGGAGGCGTCAACAAGCGGTGCTGGACCGGATGGATGCCTATCTGGACAGGGCCTTCTTCGAGGACGCTGGCTCCCTCCGCGGCGAGGCGAAGTTACGGGAGCGCCAGCTTACGGTGAGGAGGCTCGGCGAAGCTGCCGCGGCGGTGGACCAGGAGCTCCAGCTCCTTCGCCAAGAGGAAGAAGCCAGCGAGGCGGAGTTGGCCCGGCGGCAACCGGAGCGGAAGGAGAAGGCGAGGATCCAGCGGGCTGCGGAGCGTGCGAAGCTCAAAGCGAAGATCGGCTCGTTCAGCCTGCTGAAGTTTTTGTAATGCCGTGTTCAAGTCCATCCTTCTGTCTTCTTGAACTTTTTTTTTTGTGTCAACTTAGTTGGTACTTCGGGCATCACAACTAAACTGAAAACTCATGTAAATTATGGCCCGTAGTGGCCCTTTTGCTTATTCTGTTCACCTTTGCTTTGCGCATACAGTTTTCTCTCTTTGACTGCGCCGTTGGGCATTTGAATTGAACTTGACGATCCACTGATTGTCCTGTTTAGGACTTAGTCGTATTAAGCTCTTGTTTTGCTTTCTGTTGCTCATAGCGTGGGATCGGATTAACTCCGATCTTCGCGTTGTAGCTCCAACGGGATCGAGAGAGTAACCCTTGGATCGCAATAAAGAACAAACATTCGCCTTTACGGCCAACTGATGAACTTGACTTCGACTCGCTTTTCGGCGAGTTGTTGTATGGGGGAACCGACAGACAGGTTGTCTGTCGAACCGTGTTCGACAATTGTCGTCATGTGGGAATGTGACAATTGATTGTGGTAGGAGTCATCGCCTGGTAGACTCTACCTATCAGTTATCCTAAAGCAATGTTAGGACATCTGGAATAGGTCAAATAGTTCAGGGACGTAGGAGTGTGACTATTGACAGAAGTAATAGCACGTCGCATGGTAGGCTATTACTTAGGCTATGCTATTCGTAAGAATAACGGCGCCAACCATCAGAGGTGATCATTAACTTGATGGGATCTTGTCGCGATTGGAGCGACCGTGGGGGGAGGCTACCATTTCTCAGAATAAGAGTGGTAAGCGGATTTTGTCAGAGGTTTGATGTTAACTTGACGGGGAATGTCGTGATTGGAACGACTTTGAGGACCCACCATCCTTTAGAAGAGGATTGGTAAGTTGATTTTGTCAGAGGTTTAATGTTAACTTGACGGGGAATGTCGTGATTGGAACGACTTTGAGGACCCACCATCCTTTAGAAGAGGATTGGTAAGTTGATTTTGTCAGAGGTTTAATGTTAACTTGACGGGGAATGTCGTGATTGGAACGACTTTGAGGACCCACCATCCTTTAGAAGAGGATTGGTAAGTTGATTTTGTCAGAGGTTTAATGTTAACTTGACGGGGAATGTCGTGATTGGAACGACTTTGAGGACCCACCATCCTTTAGAAGAGGATTGGTAAGTTGATTTTGTCAGAGGTTTAATGTTAACTTGACGGGGAATGTCGTGATTGGAACGACTTTGAGGACCCACCATCCTTTAGAAGAGGATTGGTAAGTTGATTTTGTCAGAGGTTTAATGTTAACTTGACGGGGAATGTCGTGATTGGAACGACTTTGAGGACCCACCATCCTTTAGAAGAGGATTGGTAAGTTGATTTTGTCAGAGGTTTAATGTTAACTTGACGGGGGATGTCGTGATTGGAACGACTTTAGTGGATCCGCCATCTCATTGGAGAAGATAGGCGAATTGGATGGATTTGTCGTGATATGAACGACTTTAGTGGATCCGCCATCTCATTGGAGAAGATAGGCGAATTGGATTCCGTCAGAGGCTTTCGCCCGAACGGGTAAAGTAGGAGCAGTTTAGCCTCATGTACCAGTTGGAGGGCGCTGAGGGCCAGTTTAGACTCTTGCACTCGTGGGAGTTTGTGAAGGAGCACTATGGGTAGTACTTCTTCAGATACTTGCCGTTGATGGGCATCATGATTTTATCGCCGTTCGGTTTGACGAGGCGATAGGCGCCGTTCGAGTAGACTGTCTCTACTACGAATGGCCCTTCCCATTTGGACTGGAATTTCCCCTTCTTCTTGGAAGTGAGGATCATTGGTCTACGGACGGATAGGACGAGCTCTCCTTCTTTGAAGGCTCGGCGCTTGACTTTCTTGTCGAAGCTCCTGGCCATCCGAGCTTGGTAAAACTCGATGTGCTGCTGAGCTTCCAGTCGCCTGTCGTCCAGCGCTTCGAGTTCTGCGAGTCGAAGCCGGTGATTCTCCTCGGCTGTCATTCCTGTTGATAAGGCGACGCGGAGGGATGGAATCTGAATCTCTAACGGCAATACAGCTTCGCAGCCGTATACCAACGAGTAGGGCGTAGTGCCAGTCGGTGTGCGAACCGTCGTGCGATATGCCCACAGGCTTTCGCCTAGCTTTTCATTCCAGTCGCGCTTGCTAGTGGAAGTCAGCTTGGTCAAGATCTTGATGATCGTCTTGTTGAAAGCTTCGGCCAAACCATTCGCTGAAGGGTTGTAGGCCGTGGACGAGAGGTTCTGTATCCGGAGTTTGTCGCAGAACCGGGTGAAGGCATGGCTAACGAATTGCGTGCCGTTGTCGTGAATGATACGCCGGGGTACGCCGTATCGGTATATGACATGGTGCTTAATGAACTTAATCACGTCGCTAGTCTTGACTTCTCTTAAGGGGATGGCTTCTGCCCATTTAGAGAAATAGTCGGTGATCGCGAGGATGAAGCGATGGCCTCTCGCCGATGGTGGAGAAATTGGCCCGACTATGTCCATCCCCCATGCCTCGAAGGGCCAAGATGCCCTCGTCGGATGTAGATCCTCAGGAGGCTGGTGCATGTAGTTGGCGTGGATCTGGCATTCGTAACATCGCTTAGCATAAGCGACTGCATCAGTAACCATCCCAGGCCAGAAGTAGCCCATCCTACGTAAGCGATCCCAAAGCTTGGGTCCGGGCTGATGAGCTCCGCACACGCCGTCATGTGCTTCGCGTACGGCTTCTTGCGCCTCTGCTTTTGAAAGGCAGCGAAGTAGCAAGCCGTCATATGACCTGCGATACAACGTTTTAGTGGTTGAATCGTAGTAGAATCGCGAGGCACGTCGCCGGATAGACTCTCGTTCCTTCGAATCCTCAGGCAACATGCCGTATAGGACATAATCGATGATCGGGAGACGCCAGTCTTCCTGATCTGGCTGACCCGAGGCTTGATGAGTGGCGTTTGCCTCTGGGACGTCTCTGGGTCGAAAGAGTTTTCGGCTGGCGACAGCGACCTTTTGGGTCGTTCCAGGAGGCTGGGCTAAGTTAGCTGCCAAGGATGCGAGAGCATCCGCATGGGTGTTCTTTGAACGGAGCACGTGCTCAATACGGAAGCTCTCGAATGACTCCACTAGTCTGACCGCTGCTCGGTGGAGCGGGATAAGATCTTCATTCCTGACTTCGTATTCGCCAGTCATTTGTTTGACAATGAGTTGCGAATCGCCATAAGCCTCCAGATGCTTTATCCCGAGCTCTTTGGCTAACTCGAGCCCTATGAGCAACGCGTTGTACTCGGCTACGTTGTTGGTACATGGTTCCGTCAAGGAAAAGGCCCGGGGAAACACGTGACCATGCGGGGAGGTGAGGGCCACTCCCACTCCTGCAGAAATAGAGCCGCTCGCGCCTGCGCGGGACGCACCGTCGAAGAACATCTGCCACACCTCCGGCGACGAAGTCATATTGGCTTCGGGAGGTTCATCCGGCAGATCTTCGAATAGATCGGTCTTCTCCCCCAGCGGGTGACTAGCCATGAGATCGCAGATGGCTTGTCCCTTGACCGATTTCTGCGGCATGAAATGAATGTCGTATTGAGAGAGCAGAAGTGCCCACCTGGCCAGGCGCCAGTTTAGCGCTGCGGGTTGTGTCATGAAGACCCGAATGGGATTCATCCGGGAGATGACATGGATGGTTTGGCCAACCAAGTAGTGCCGCATCTTTTGGATAGCGAACACCAAGGCTAGGCATTCCTTCTCGACCATTGGGTACCGTTGCTCGGCGCCCTGCAAGGTTCTGCTCAGGTAGTAGATGCCCTGCTCGTGGCCTGCATCATCGTTCTGAGCCAAGAGGGCACCCAGAGAATGTTCCATAGCCCGTATGTATATGAGGAATGGCCTTCCTGAGATTGGCGCCGCAAGGACAGGCGGATTTGAGAGATAAGCTTTGATCTCCTCAAAAGCCTTTTGGCATGGCTCATCCCAGACGAAGGAGGTACCTTTCTTCATCAGCTTAGAGAAGGGTTGGCACTTGCCCGAGAGATTCGAGATGAATCTTCGGATATAAGCCAGTCGTCCTTGAAGGCCTCTCAGCTCTTTAAGATTTCGGGGTGGTTGGAGCTCTTGAATAGCTCGCACCTTGTCTGGATCAATTCGGATCCCTTTCGTCGTGACGACGAAACCGAGGAATTTACCGCTAGACATTCCCAAGAATGACTTGGTAGGATTCATCTTGAGCTGATGAGTCCTCATGAGTTCGAACATAGCCTTCAAGTCTTGGAGGTGATCCTCCTTATGGCGACTCTTCACGACCAAGTCGTCCACATAGCATTCGACCGTCTTTCGCAGATGATCTCGAAAGATCATGCTCATGGCGCGTTGGTAGGTTGCGCCGGCGTTCTTGAGCCCGAAAGGCATGACGGTATAGCAATACACCCCCATGGGAGTTCTGAATGCAGTGTGTTTCTCGTCTTCGGGGTGCATTTTGATTTGGTTGTACCCCGAGAAGCCGTCCATGAAGGACATCCTCTCGAATCCGCACGTATTGTCAATGATGACATCCGTGATGGGCAGAGGGAATTCGTCTTTAGGGCACGCGGCGTTGAGGTTCCTAAAGTCGATGCAGATGCGGATCTTGCCGTTCTTCTTCAAGACTGGAACAATATTCGCCACCCAGTCGGGGTGTTGCTCCTCTCTGATGAAGCCGGATTCGATCAGCTTCTTTACTTCAGATTCGATCGCCTCCATGATTTGGGGGCGAAACCGCCTCTGCTGTTGTTTGACTGGCTTGGCGTCAGGGTTGATGTTGAGGCGATGCGTGGCGACCCGCGGATCCAGGCCAGGCATATCCTCGTAATTCCAGGCGAAGACGTCAATGTATTCCCGTACAAGGGCGATGAGATCCTCTTTTTCTTGAGGAGGCAGACTGCCGCTGATGAATATGGGTTTGGGATTCGCCTCGGTACCCATGTTCACCTGGAGGACTTCGTCTTCAGTTGGTGGTTCGCGCTGTTCGAAGCGACTGTTCCACTGGGCGCTAACATGGCGATCCCATGTCTCGTCGTAAAGTGGAAGTTGTTCGTCCTTCGCCATTTCGGCGGGGTCTACTGTAGCCATGTTGACTGTAAGGCCATCGAACAGATCCCTTACGCTAACGTCGGAGTCCCAGGCCGAGGTTGTTGACGACTGATCTCCTGAACATGCGTAATCGGAATCCTCGTCGACGTAAAAACAACACTCCGATGAGGAGGAGGAGTAGCCTAAGCCTCTCCTAGTCCTGTTGAAGTAATTTGAGGGCTTCCCTTTGGGGACGTAGGATGGTTTGATGACCGTCTTGCGTCCTCGGCCGTAATTCAGGCCCTCCAAGCGAGTGAGGTCGTACCCCATGTTGCTCATTATGCGTTTCGCCACTCGACTGTATTGCGAGAACTGGGGCGCTGGGTCTTCGTCCTCAGATTCGTCCCATAGCGTGCGTAGGGGGCGATCGATTCGACCGAAGATGATGTCTTTTCGATACCTCTTCCGTGCTGGCACGACGAATACAGCTCGCGATGGCTCGATCGGCCGCGTCTTGAAGATGTATGACGAACATACCGGCAAGTGTAGAGAAGACTCACTGTAGAGTGTCGACCATGAGTTATTAGGTGCGTCGTCTTCGGACGAGGAGCAAGACGACAAATAAGCAAGGTCGGATTTCTCATTCATGATAAGCTTCTCTGCCTGAACGGCGTTAGTTACATGGTGACTCTCATAACCAATTACAATCGACTCAAAGTCGTTCAGAATTAAGCTGTCACCGTATTCAGGTTCGCTATCCGCCTCATTGCCACTTTCCAGTTCTTCCACCGGTGGCTGGTCGGGGTCCTGGTATAGCAGAGAATCCGCGAAGTAGTTCTCGACGCCCTTAAAGGGGTGTTTGTCGGCCACTACCGTTCTTACCCGCTCGTAGTCGTCCACGTACTTCAAACACTGGTGTAGCGTGGATGGAACGATCCGGTTGCCATGAATCCACGGACGCCCCAGGAGTATGTTGTAGGAGGGTTCAGCATCGATAACGTAGCACGTCACCTCCGTCTTCATGTCGCCTATCCGACATTTCAGGCGGATTTTGCCGAGTGGCCGAGTCCCTGTGGCGTTGAAGCCGAAGATGGTAGTCGAGGTCGAGGCTAGGCGCTTCGACGGTATCCCCAAATGTTTGATTAGCTTCAGGGGCACGATGCTCAGTGCGGACCCCGGGTCAACCTGGATCCGATCCACTTTCGCCGAGCCGACGTATCCTGTGAAGTACAGCGGCCGGTCATGGGACGTGTTCTTGATGAGCATGTCCTCGGGGGTGAAAGTGATGCAGGGGATCTGTCTCTCTGAAACTTGGCAGCAAGTTGTACAGCCCTGTTCGATCTCCGTTTCTTTTGAGAAATGGGTCGAGAACGCCTCTGCGTCAGCCAACGCCTCTTGTAGGGCTTCCCGGGTAGGCCTAGATAACCGGAGGAGGTCGTACATGGTGATTCGCGCGGGGATGCTTTTTAGTTGCGCGAGCACGTTGAACCGGTAAGGCTGGCGGCTTGAACTTGGCTCATCTGGATTGGGAGGGACTGCTGCGGCCGGCCTCGCGGGAGGTCCTGCTGGGTTTTCCGCCCTCGCGGGATATTCTTTCGCGAACTCCTTTCCGGCTCTCGTGGCGAAGACGTTGGTGTCTTCTTCAGAGTCGGTTAAGGCAGTCATCGCCGCGTCATCCGTATCCAGGATGGCGGTGACCGCGTTGCAATGTTTTCTCTTAGCCTCCTTGGAAGGCTGTGCGGTCCACTGCTCGTCATCGAGGAGGTCCGGATGGACCCACATCACCTGCCCTGATGGCAGAGTTTGTGGAACCAAACCCTTTTTCCGCTGATTGTGAGGATCGTTGTTAGTGATCTTCAAAACCGCCTTGGGGATAGGAATTATCCCCGCCGGAGCTTGAACCTCCGGGAGACCCGTCCCAAAGCTCAAAGTGACCATGTTCGCCGTCACTTGCTTTTGGACCTTCTCTTTCTTCAAGACCCCCGCGTCGTAGAGAGCCTGGAGTTTGTCCTTGAGGACGTAGCACTTGGTTGTGTGATGGCCAAGGAATCTGTGATATGCACAGTAACTTGGGTCATCGGTTTTGTCCGCCTCCTCAGGCTTGACGGCTTCTGGCAACTTAATTCGCCCACTCTTGAGTAGAGGGTCGAGAGTACGCTGGGGACGCGGTTCAAACTGCCTGGGTTTAGGCTTTTGAGTAGCCTTTGGTGCCGGGGCGGTGTCGACTGCCATGATTTCTTTTCCCCTCGACCGAGGAGGATTCTTTGGCGCAGCTGGCTCCACTGCTCCCTTTTTGGACTGTGGCTCTTCGGCCTCCAGCCTCTTGATCATATTTTCAACTTGCTCGCCTTGGCGAACAAGCTCCTTCCAAGTCCGGGTCTCTACTGCCCCTATTTTGGACAGGATATGGATCGACAGGTTGTTGCGGCACATCTCAATCAGCGTCGCCTCGGAAACTTGGTCCCGACAGTGAACTGACCGATTCCGAAATCTTTTTACGAAGTCGTTAACCGACTCCGACTTCCGCTGCTTCTCAGCGAGGAGAGTGGCCATCGACACTTCCATGTCGTCGTCGAAGAAGCGGGCGAGGAAAAGGTTTTCGACGTCGGCCCATGCCTTGATAGAGCCGGGCTCCAGTTTGCGGAACCATTCAAAGGCTACCCCCTTGAGGGTACCTATGAATAGTCGAGTGAGAATGGCGTCGTTCCCGGTAAGGAATCCGGTCTGCGCCATGAAGTAGTAGATGTGCTGTGAGGGCGACCCCTTGCCATCAAACTGTACCAAGCTGATGGGCTTGAACTTCGCTGGGTATGGGACTGTGTCCCATTCGATGGGGTAGGGACGTACCACCCCCAGCTTGTTCATATTTTGCTGAAGCTTCAACGCGTTCAGCTGGTCCTGGAACTCGTCGAATCTTTTGTCACGGGTACTATCCGCGGTGTGCGACGTTTCTATCGATGTTTTGGAGGAGTAATCGGACTGTCGATCATCCTCCGTCTCAGCCGCTGGACGGTGAGGAGGCTATTAATTCGTAATATCTGCAACTCAAGTAGTTCATAGTGCCCTTAAATTAGGCAACAAACATTGTGGAAGAAAATATGTTTGGTGGTATCAACTTAATTTGTTCTTAGTGCCTGAGTATTTATTATGGGTCAAATCCTGTTTGGTGGTATCTACTCCTTTCTCCAATACTAGTATATCTCTATGTGAGATCATTCATTTGGGGTCGACTTTACTCATAGAATTTTTTTACACTGAAACTCTAATACATACTGTGAATCATCTCGATAGAGGCTTCACTGTGCACCATGTTCTTTTCGTCCTACACTCAAATGCTCAACTAATTTGGGGTTTTCCCATTCCTCTGGGTAACTCATTGACTATTAAGGCAAATATTGATTATGGGTATCTTAGGGAAGGATTAAACAACCCACTAGAAAGATGAGTTAAAAATTTGGAGGAAAGGAGATGTATTCTTAGTTTGACCAACAATATCCTCTCTTAGAATTTGGAGGATATGCCCTCACATGAAGGCATAAATAATCTATTGTTGTAAAAAGACTTGAAGTATTTGAGTGTCACCTCTCTGATGACAGGATATCCTCCTCTTTTGACCCTCAAAAAAATTCAATGTAGTGCCTAGGCATAAATAATCTATCGTTGTAAAAGTGAACAGCCTTTCAAGTCTATAACAGATTGGGCCATTTAATGTGTTAAATAGTTGCCAAAATATGTTGTTTCTCATACCAACATGTATAGCGCAGTGAAAGCAGCTCATCTCTGAAATCCTCATGTGTAAAGTGGTTTGGCTTTGAATGCACATTGGACAGATTATTTGGCGCTGTATTGGATGAAGGTGTGAACTGTCTGTTAACCTTCAAACTTTTTTCTCTCTGAGTCACTGCCATTTGTTTTCTGGTTTTCCAGATGTTTCAATGACATAAATCTTCGAGGTGGAAATACAATTTTTTGTTTGCACCCTCAGTTGTACTTTCTATTTGGAAGTTTTACAGACAAGTTAATTTAATGATTTTCTGTTTGCTCAGGGCCATGATTACAGGACACAGTTTCAGATAGGGAACAATGCCTTCTATGGTGCCAATTATATCCAAGTATAAGCTCAAACTTATGACACAATACTTGATGATTCTATTCTTCTTTATACCTTTATGTATCTATGGCAGAGTTTTTGTCACGATTTAAATGCTAAGAATGTTGAAATGCATAACACCCAAAACAACTCAAATTTACCTTGGCAACTGATAGTCAAAATGTTTTCAGTTCCGGATGCGAAGTAATTCTGAGCTGTTTTAAGTTAAAAAAAAAAGAAATCCATTTGTCACCTGTTCACCTTGCTGAATGTGGTGGTAAATTTGATTGAATAAAAAGACTGTTATATTATTGCCTGAATAATGGAAGTTGCAAATAGTTGTTCTTCATGCTAAGTATGCTGTTCCTTGGAATTGGGTATAGGTTGCATGGGTCGGGGTATGGGACATGGCAAATTTGTAAAAATGTAGGGTATGAGGACACGACTACATATATGCATGTTATGTACATGTATTAAAATTAATAATTTACATAAATATTAATATTGTTTTTTTTCATTTGCATAAGATCTTTATATAATAAATGGATGTGAAGGTAGTGTGTACATCTAGGAAGTGTATGAGGAGTATTTTAAATCAAAACATGTATTATATAATTGAGTATACGCCCGAATAAACATATGCATATATTCAAGAAGTGTCCAAGATGTTTGGGTACGAGTACGGGTACGTGTCTGGTATGGGTACGGCTACGGCTTCCTAGTGGAAGTACCCAGGTAACATAATTACTACATATGGTATTCAAAAGGAACTATCCATATTTATCATGCACTGATATTTTCTCTAGTCTGTATATGAGACCTTCGTTCTTACTCTGATTAATGGGAAGGCATCACTTTCGTATAGTGAGGTCACCGCTGTACTTGTGAATTATCAGCTTCGAAAGAAGGATAAGGAGGCTTCAGTTGAGCCGGTAGCGGAGGCGTTGGTCGCAAGAGGGAAGGGTCCAAACCGAAAGAATTGGAAGTCACAATCTAGAGTAGGAAAAGATCAGTGTGCTTGGTGCAAGGAGACT
>NC_033800.1:54470895-54495462 GCF_001876935.1 Asparagus officinalis | reverse complement strand
AGGCGAATTAAATGTATTCGTCGTGATATGAACGACTTTAGTGGATCCGCCATCTCATTGGAGGAGATAAGCGAATTGTATTCCATAAGAGGTTTTCGCCAGAGCGGGTAAAGTAGGAACAGTTTAGCCTCGTGTACCAGTTGGAGGGTGTGAGGACCAGTTTAGACTCGTGCACTCGTGGGAGTTAGCGAAGGAGAACTAGGGGTAGTACTTCTTCAGGTACTTGCCGTTGATGGGCATCATGATCTTATCGCCGTTCGGTTTGACGAGGCGATAGGCGCCGTTCGAGTAGACTGTCTCTACCACGAATGGTCCTTCCCATTTGGACTGGAATTTCCCCTTCTTCTTGGAAGTGAGGATCATTGGTCGACGGACGGAGAGCACGAGCTCTCCCTCTTTGAAGGCTCGGCGCTTGACTTTCTTGTCGAAGCTCCTGGCCATCCGAGCTTGGTAAACCTCAATGTGCTGCTGAGCTTCCAGTCGCTTGTCGTCCAATGCTTCGAGCTCTGCGAGTCGAAGTTGGTGATTCTCCTCAGTCGTCATCCCTGTTGCTAGGGCGACGCGGAGGGATGGAATCTGAATCTCTAATGGCAATACAGCTTCACAGCCGTATACCAATGAGTAGGGCGTGGTGCCAGTCGGTGTGCGAACCATCGCGCGATATGCCCACAGGCTCTCGCCTAGCTTTTCATTCCAGTCGCGCTTGCTAGTGGAAGTCAGCTTGGTTAAGATCTTAATGATTGTTTTGTTGAAAGCTTCGGCCAAACCATTCGCTGAAGGGTTGTAGGCCGTGGACGAGAGGTTCTGTATTCGGAATTTGTCGCAGAACCTGGTGAAGGCATGGCTAACGAATTGTGTGCCATTGTCGTGAATGATACGCCGGGGTACGCCGTATCGGTAGATGACATGGTGCTTGATGAATTTGATCACGTCGCTAGTCTTGACTTCTCTTAAGGGGATGACTTCTGCCCATTTAGAGAAATAGTCGGTGATCGCGAGGATGAAGCGATGGCCTTTCGCCGATGGTGGAGAAATTGGCCCAACTATGTCCATCCCCCATGCCTCGAAGGGCCAAGACGCCCTCGTTAGGTGCAGATCCTCAGGAGGCTGGTGTATGTAGTTGGCGTGGATCTGGCATTCGTAACATCGCTTTGCATAAGCGACTGCGTCAGTAACCATCCCAGGCCAGAAGTAGCCCATCCTTCGTAAGCGATCCCAAAGCTTGGGTCCGGGCTGATGAGCTCCGCACACGCCGTCATGTGCTTCGCGTACGGCTTCTTGCGCCTCCGCTTTTGAAAGACAGCGAAGTAGCAAGCCGTCGTATGACCTGCGATACAATGTTTTAGTGGTTGAATCGTAGTAGAACCGTGAGGCACGTCGTCGGACCGACTCTCGTTCCTTCGAATCCTCAGGCAACATGCCGTATAGGACATAATCGATGATCGGGAGACGCCAGTCTTCCTGATCTGGCTGACCCGAGGCTTGATGAGTGGCGTTCGCCTCTGGGACGTCTCTGGGTCGAAAGAGTTTTCGGCTGGCGACAGCGACCCTTTGGGTCGTTCCAGGAGGCTGGGCTAAGTTACCTGCCAAGGATGCGAGAGCATCCACATGGGTGTTCTTTGAACGGAGCACGTGCTCAATACGGAAGCTCTCGAATGACTCCACTAGTCTGACTGCCGCGCGGTGGAGTGGGATAAGATCTTCATTCCTGACTTCATATTCGCCAGTCATTTGTTTGACAATGAGCTGCGAGTCGCCATAAGCCTCCAGATGTTTTATCCCGAGCTCTTTGGCTAACTCGAGCCCTATGAGCAACGCGTTGTACTCGGCTACGTTGTTGGTACATGGTTCCGTCAAGGAAAAGGCCCGGGGAAACACGTGACCATGCGGGGAGGTGAGGGCCACTCCCACTCCTGCAGAAATAGAGCCGCTCGCGCCTGCGCGGGACGCACCGTCGAAGAACATCTGCCACACCTCCGGCGACGAAGTCATATTGGCTTCGGGAGGTTCATCCGGCAGATCTTCGAATAGATCGGTCTTCTCCCCCAGCGGGTGACTAGCCATGAGATCGCAGATGGCTTGTCCCTTGACTGATTTCTGCGGCATGAAATGAATATCGTATTGAGAGAGCAGAAGCGCCCACCTGGCCAGGCGCCAGTTTAACGCTGCGGGTTGTGTCATGAAGACCCGAATGGGATTCATCCGGGAGATGACATGGATGGTTTGGCCAACCAAGTAGTGCCGCATCTTTTGGATAGCGAACACCAAGGCTAGGCATTCCTTCTCGACCATTGGGTACCGTTGCTCGGCGCCCTGCAAGGTTCTGCTCAGGTAGTAGATGCCCTGCTCGTGGCCTGCATCATCGTTCTGAGCCAAGAGGGCACCCAGAGAATGTTCCATAGCCCGTATGTATATGAGGAATGGCCTTCCTGAGATTGGCGCCGCAAGGACAGGCGGATTTGAGAGATAAGCTTTGATCTCCTCAAAAGCCTTTTGGCATGGCTCATCCCAGACGAAGGAGGTACCTTTCTTCATCAGCTTAGAGAAGGGTTGGCACTTGCCCGAGAGATTCGAGATGAATCTTCGGATATAAGCCAGTCGTCCTTGAAGGCCTCTCAGCTCTTTAAGATTTCGGGGTGGTTGGAGCTCTTGAATAGCTCGCACCTTGTCTGGATCAATTCGGATCCCTTTCGTCGTGACGACGAAACCGAGGAATTTACCGCTAGACATTCCCAAGAATGACTTGGTAGGATTCATCTTGAGCTGATGAGTCCTCATGAGTTCGAACATAGCCTTCAAGTCTTGGAGGTGATCCTCCTTATGGCGACTCTTCACGACCAAGTCGTCCACATAGCATTCGACCGTCTTTCGCAGATGATCTCGAAAGATCATGCTCATGGCGCGTTGGTAGGTTGCGCCGGCGTTCTTGAGCCCGAAAGGCATGACGGTATAGCAATACACCCCCATGGGAGTTCTGAATGCAGTGTGTTTCTCGTCTTCGGGGTGCATTTTGATTTGGTTGTACCCCGAGAAGCCGTCCATGAAGGACATCCTCTCGAATCCGCACGTATTGTCAATGATGACATCCGTGATGGGCAGAGGGAATTCGTCTTTAGGGCATGCGGCGTTGAGGTTCCTAAAGTCGATGCAGATGCGGATCTTGCCGTTCTTCTTCAAGACTGGAACAATATTCGCCACCCAGTCGGGGTGTTGCTCCTCTCTGATGAAGCCGGATTCGATCAGCTTCTTTACTTCAGATTCGATCGCCTCCATGATTTGGGGGCGAAACCGCCTCTGCTGTTGTTTGACTGGCTTGGCGTCAGGGCTGATGTTGAGGCGATGCGTGGCGACCCGCGGATCCAGGCCAGGCATATCCTCGTAATTCCAGGCGAAGACGTCAATGTATTCCCGTACAAGGGCGATGAGATCCTCTTTTTCTTGAGGAGGCAGACTGCCGCTGATGAATATGGGTTTGGGATTCGCCTCGGTACCCATGTTCACCTGGAGGACTTCGTCTTCAGTTGGTGGTTCGCGCTGTTCGAAGCGACTGTTCCACTGGGCGCTAACATGGCGATCCCATGTCTCGTCGTAAAGTGGAAGTTGTTCGTCCTCCGCCATTCCGGCGGGGTCTACTGTGGCCATGTTGACTGTAAGGCCATCGAAACAGTCGGAGATCCAACTACGGGCGAAACTCGTGCCACGTGTCAGTCGGCGGGGCCAAGTGCTTGCCAGCCAGGAGTCTGCAGGCGCATTAATGCTTATTTATGGTGAAGCGACCGGTCGCTTCGCCTCTCGTGCCCAATCCGATCTGTCGGTTCGGGGTTTCGAGAGCAGCCTTTAATGGCGTCGAGTTCGAAGCGTCGCAGGGCGTTTGGACCGCTTGATCGCTTGGGGTGATGAATCTCCACCGTTAAATTTTTCGGAATATATACTTGCACTTGCTCTTCTCCAGCAGAGTCCCTACCGCTTCGAGAGAAATCCGCTAGGAAGAGATCTCTGCGAAAAAGAACTCTCTCTCTCATGGCTTCCTCTTCTAATGATAGTGGTGCGGAGGGTGTCGGTTCTTCCTCCACCGTCGTCGACGTTGGTGCTCCGGCTGCCGTCCCCGCGATTCCGGACCCCTTGGCTCATCCCGCCTTCGTGCCCCTCCAGGAATTGGTGGGCTTGGTGCACGGGGTTGCCATCTCAGTCAGCGTTGGCGACGGACGTTACTACGACGCGCTCCCTCATGTGGAAGCGTGTTTGGAGGCGGTTCGCCGTGCGGGTGATGCCTCGCTCACACGGCGATGTGAGCGGGAGCTTGAGCGCATTGAGGGGTGGATGTACCGCCTCGAAGAATTGGCCAACGAAGATTCCTCTGATGAGCCGCCGCCCCCTTCTTTGTGTCATCTACTCGAGCGCAAAGAGCGAGCGAAAAGGATTCAGGCGAAAGAGGCCGAGCTCCAACGTCTGCGGAGGCGTCAACAAGCGGTGCTGGACCGGATGGATGCCTATCTGGACAGGGCCTTCTTCGAGGACGCTGGCTCCCTCCGCGGCGAGGCGAAGTTACGGGAGCGCCAGCTTACGGTGAGGAGGCTCGGCGAAGCTGCCGCGGCGGTGGACCAGGAGCTCCAGCTCCTTCGCCAAGAGGAAGAAGCCAGCGAGGCGGAGTTGGCCCGGCGGCAACCGGAGCGGAAGGAGAAGGCGAGGATCCAGCGGGCTGCGGAGCGTGCGAAGCTCAAAGCGAAGATCGGCTCGTTCAGCCTGCTGAAGTTTTTGTAATGCCGTGTTCAAGTCCATCCTTCTGTCTTCTTGAACTTTTTTTTTTGTGTCAACTTAGTTGGTACTTCGGGCATCACAACTAAACTGAAAACTCATGTAAATTATGGCCCGTAGTGGCCCTTTTGCTTATTCTGTTCACCTTTGCTTTGCGCATACAGTTTTCTCTCTTTGACTGCGCCGTTGGGCATTTGAATTGAACTTGACGATCCACTGATTGTCCTGTTTAGGACTTAGTCGTATTAAGCTCTTGTTTTGCTTTCTGTTGCTCATAGCGTGGGATCGGATTAACTCCGATCTTCGCGTTGTAGCTCCAACGGGATCGAGAGAGTAACCCTTGGATCGCAATAAAGAACAAACATTCGCCTTTACGGCCAACTGATGAACTTGACTTCGACTCGCTTTTCGGCGAGTTGTTGTATGGGGGAACCGACAGACAGGTTGTCTGTCGAACCGTGTTCGACAATTGTCGTCATGTGGGAATGTGACAATTGATTGTGGTAGGAGTCATCGCCTGGTAGACTCTACCTATCAGTTATCCTAAAGCAATGTTAGGACATCTGGAATAGGTCAAATAGTTCAGGGACGTAGGAGTGTGACTATTGACAGAAGTAATAGCACGTCGCATGGTAGGCTATTACTTAGGCTATGCTATTCGTAAGAATAACGGCGCCAACCATCAGAGGTGATCATTAACTTGATGGGATCTTGTCGCGATTGGAGCGACCGTGGGGGGAGGCTACCATTTCTCAGAATAAGAGTGGTAAGCGGATTTTGTCAGAGGTTTGATGTTAACTTGACGGGGAATGTCGTGATTGGAACGACTTTGAGGACCCACCATCCTTTAGAAGAGGATTGGTAAGTTGATTTTGTCAGAGGTTTAATGTTAACTTGACGGGGAATGTCGTGATTGGAACGACTTTGAGGACCCACCATCCTTTAGAAGAGGATTGGTAAGTTGATTTTGTCAGAGGTTTAATGTTAACTTGACGGGGAATGTCGTGATTGGAACGACTTTGAGGACCCACCATCCTTTAGAAGAGGATTGGTAAGTTGATTTTGTCAGAGGTTTAATGTTAACTTGACGGGGAATGTCGTGATTGGAACGACTTTGAGGACCCACCATCCTTTAGAAGAGGATTGGTAAGTTGATTTTGTCAGAGGTTTAATGTTAACTTGACGGGGAATGTCGTGATTGGAACGACTTTGAGGACCCACCATCCTTTAGAAGAGGATTGGTAAGTTGATTTTGTCAGAGGTTTAATGTTAACTTGACGGGGAATGTCGTGATTGGAACGACTTTGAGGACCCACCATCCTTTAGAAGAGGATTGGTAAGTTGATTTTGTCAGAGGTTTAATGTTAACTTGACGGGGGATGTCGTGATTGGAACGACTTTAGTGGATCCGCCATCTCATTGGAGAAGATAGGCGAATTGGATGGATTTGTCGTGATATGAACGACTTTAGTGGATCCGCCATCTCATTGGAGAAGATAGGCGAATTGGATTCCGTCAGAGGCTTTCGCCCGAACGGGTAAAGTAGGAGCAGTTTAGCCTCATGTACCAGTTGGAGGGCGCTGAGGGCCAGTTTAGACTCTTGCACTCGTGGGAGTTTGTGAAGGAGCACTATGGGTAGTACTTCTTCAGATACTTGCCGTTGATGGGCATCATGATTTTATCGCCGTTCGGTTTGACGAGGCGATAGGCGCCGTTCGAGTAGACTGTCTCTACTACGAATGGCCCTTCCCATTTGGACTGGAATTTCCCCTTCTTCTTGGAAGTGAGGATCATTGGTCTACGGACGGATAGGACGAGCTCTCCTTCTTTGAAGGCTCGGCGCTTGACTTTCTTGTCGAAGCTCCTGGCCATCCGAGCTTGGTAAAACTCGATGTGCTGCTGAGCTTCCAGTCGCCTGTCGTCCAGCGCTTCGAGTTCTGCGAGTCGAAGCCGGTGATTCTCCTCGGCTGTCATTCCTGTTGATAAGGCGACGCGGAGGGATGGAATCTGAATCTCTAACGGCAATACAGCTTCGCAGCCGTATACCAACGAGTAGGGCGTAGTGCCAGTCGGTGTGCGAACCGTCGTGCGATATGCCCACAGGCTTTCGCCTAGCTTTTCATTCCAGTCGCGCTTGCTAGTGGAAGTCAGCTTGGTCAAGATCTTGATGATCGTCTTGTTGAAAGCTTCGGCCAAACCATTCGCTGAAGGGTTGTAGGCCGTGGACGAGAGGTTCTGTATCCGGAGTTTGTCGCAGAACCGGGTGAAGGCATGGCTAACGAATTGCGTGCCGTTGTCGTGAATGATACGCCGGGGTACGCCGTATCGGTATATGACATGGTGCTTAATGAACTTAATCACGTCGCTAGTCTTGACTTCTCTTAAGGGGATGGCTTCTGCCCATTTAGAGAAATAGTCGGTGATCGCGAGGATGAAGCGATGGCCTCTCGCCGATGGTGGAGAAATTGGCCCGACTATGTCCATCCCCCATGCCTCGAAGGGCCAAGATGCCCTCGTCGGATGTAGATCCTCAGGAGGCTGGTGCATGTAGTTGGCGTGGATCTGGCATTCGTAACATCGCTTAGCATAAGCGACTGCATCAGTAACCATCCCAGGCCAGAAGTAGCCCATCCTACGTAAGCGATCCCAAAGCTTGGGTCCGGGCTGATGAGCTCCGCACACGCCGTCATGTGCTTCGCGTACGGCTTCTTGCGCCTCTGCTTTTGAAAGGCAGCGAAGTAGCAAGCCGTCATATGACCTGCGATACAACGTTTTAGTGGTTGAATCGTAGTAGAATCGCGAGGCACGTCGCCGGATAGACTCTCGTTCCTTCGAATCCTCAGGCAACATGCCGTATAGGACATAATCGATGATCGGGAGACGCCAGTCTTCCTGATCTGGCTGACCCGAGGCTTGATGAGTGGCGTTTGCCTCTGGGACGTCTCTGGGTCGAAAGAGTTTTCGGCTGGCGACAGCGACCTTTTGGGTCGTTCCAGGAGGCTGGGCTAAGTTAGCTGCCAAGGATGCGAGAGCATCCGCATGGGTGTTCTTTGAACGGAGCACGTGCTCAATACGGAAGCTCTCGAATGACTCCACTAGTCTGACCGCTGCTCGGTGGAGCGGGATAAGATCTTCATTCCTGACTTCGTATTCGCCAGTCATTTGTTTGACAATGAGTTGCGAATCGCCATAAGCCTCCAGATGCTTTATCCCGAGCTCTTTGGCTAACTCGAGCCCTATGAGCAACGCGTTGTACTCGGCTACGTTGTTGGTACATGGTTCCGTCAAGGAAAAGGCCCGGGGAAACACGTGACCATGCGGGGAGGTGAGGGCCACTCCCACTCCTGCAGAAATAGAGCCGCTCGCGCCTGCGCGGGACGCACCGTCGAAGAACATCTGCCACACCTCCGGCGACGAAGTCATATTGGCTTCGGGAGGTTCATCCGGCAGATCTTCGAATAGATCGGTCTTCTCCCCCAGCGGGTGACTAGCCATGAGATCGCAGATGGCTTGTCCCTTGACCGATTTCTGCGGCATGAAATGAATGTCGTATTGAGAGAGCAGAAGTGCCCACCTGGCCAGGCGCCAGTTTAGCGCTGCGGGTTGTGTCATGAAGACCCGAATGGGATTCATCCGGGAGATGACATGGATGGTTTGGCCAACCAAGTAGTGCCGCATCTTTTGGATAGCGAACACCAAGGCTAGGCATTCCTTCTCGACCATTGGGTACCGTTGCTCGGCGCCCTGCAAGGTTCTGCTCAGGTAGTAGATGCCCTGCTCGTGGCCTGCATCATCGTTCTGAGCCAAGAGGGCACCCAGAGAATGTTCCATAGCCCGTATGTATATGAGGAATGGCCTTCCTGAGATTGGCGCCGCAAGGACAGGCGGATTTGAGAGATAAGCTTTGATCTCCTCAAAAGCCTTTTGGCATGGCTCATCCCAGACGAAGGAGGTACCTTTCTTCATCAGCTTAGAGAAGGGTTGGCACTTGCCCGAGAGATTCGAGATGAATCTTCGGATATAAGCCAGTCGTCCTTGAAGGCCTCTCAGCTCTTTAAGATTTCGGGGTGGTTGGAGCTCTTGAATAGCTCGCACCTTGTCTGGATCAATTCGGATCCCTTTCGTCGTGACGACGAAACCGAGGAATTTACCGCTAGACATTCCCAAGAATGACTTGGTAGGATTCATCTTGAGCTGATGAGTCCTCATGAGTTCGAACATAGCCTTCAAGTCTTGGAGGTGATCCTCCTTATGGCGACTCTTCACGACCAAGTCGTCCACATAGCATTCGACCGTCTTTCGCAAATGATCTCGAAAGATCATGCTCATGGCTCGTTGGTAGGTTGCGCCAGCGTTCTTGAGTCCGAACGGCATGACGGTATAGCAGTACACCCCCATGGGGGTCCTGAATGCAGTGTGCTTCTCGTCTTCGGGGTGCATTTTGATTTGGTTGTACCCCGAGAAGCCGTCCATGAAGGACATCCTCTCGAATCCGCACGTATTGTCAATGATGACATCCGTGATGGGCAGAGGGAATTCGTCTTTAGGGCACGCGGCGTTGAGGTTCCTAAAGTCGATGCAGATGCGGATCTTGCCGTTCTTCTTCAAGACTGGAACAATATTCGCCACCCAGTCGGGGTGTTGCTCCTCTCTGATGAAGCCGGATTCGATCAGCTTCTTTACTTCAGATTCGATCGCCTCCATGATTTGGGGGCGAAACCGCCTCTGCTGTTGTTTGACTGGCTTGGCGTCAGGGTTGATGTTGAGGCGATGCGTGGCGACCCGCGGATCCAGGCCAGGCATATCCTCGTAATTCCAGGCGAAGACGTCAATGTATTCCCGTACGAGGGCGATGAGATCCTCTTTTTCTTGAGGAGGCAGACTGCCGCTGATGAATATGGGTTTGGGATTCGCCTCGGTACCCATGTTCACCTGGAGGACTTCGTCTTCAGTTGGTGGTTCGCGCTGTTCGAAGCGACTGTTCCACTGGGCGCTAACATGGCGATCCCATGTCTCGTCGTAAAGTGGAAGTCGTTCGTCCTCTGCCATTCCGGCGGGGTCTACTGTAGCCATGTTGACTGTAAGGCCATCGAACAGATCCCTTACGCTAACGTCGGAGTCCCAGGCCGAGGTTGTTGACGACTGATCTCCTGAACATGCGTAATCGGAATCCTCGTCGACGTAAAAACAACACTCCGATGAGGAGGAGGAGTAGCCTAAGCCTCTCCTAGTCCTGTTGAAGTAATTTGAGGGCTTCCCTTTGGGGACGTAGGATGGTTTGATGACCGTCTTGCGTCCTCGGCCGTAATTCAGGCCCTCCAAGCGAGTGAGGTCGTACCCCATGTTGCTCATTATGCGTTTCGCCACTCGACTGTATTGCGAGAACTGGGGCGCTGGGTCTTCGTCCTCAGATTCGTCCCATAGCGTGCGTAGGGGGCGATCGATTCGACCGAAGATGATGTCTTTTCGATACCTCTTCCGTGCTGGCACGACGAATACAGCTCGCGATGGCTCGATCGGCCGCGTCTTGAAGATGTATGACGAACATACCGGCAAGTGTAGAGAAGACTCACTGTAGAGTGTCGACCATGAGTTATTAGGTGCGTCGTCTTCGGACGAGGAGCAAGACGACAAATAAGCAAGGTCGGATTTCTCATTCATGATAAGCTTCTCTGCCTGAACGGCGTTAGTTACATGGTGACTCTCATAACCAATTACAATCGACTCAAAGTCGTTCAGAATTAAGCTGTCACCGTATTCAGGTTCGCTATCCGCCTCATTGCCACTTTCCAGTTCTTCCACCGGTGGCTGGTCGGGGTCCTGGTATAGCAGAGAATCCGCGAAGTAGTTCTCGACGCCCTTAAAGGGGTGTTTGTCGGCCACTACCGTTCTTACCCGCTCGTAGTCGTCCACGTACTTCAAACACTGGTGTAGCGTGGATGGAACGATCCGGTTGCCATGAATCCACGGACGCCCCAGGAGTATGTTGTAGGAGGGTTCAGCATCGATAACGTAGCACGTCACCTCCGTCTTCATGTCGCCTATCCGACATTTCAGGCGGATTTTGCCGAGTGGCCGAGTCCCTGTGGCGTTGAAGCCGAAGATGGTAGTCGAGGTCGAGGCTAGGCGCTTCGACGGTATCCCCAAATGTTTGATTAGCTTCAGGGGCACGATGCTCAGTGCGGACCCCGGGTCAACCTGGATCCGATCCACTTTCGCCGAGCCGACGTATCCTGTGAAGTACAGCGGCCGGTCATGGGACGTGTTCTTGATGAGCATGTCCTCGGGGGTGAAAGTGATGCAGGGGATCTGTCTCTCTGAGACTTGGCAGCAAGTTGTACAGCCCTGTTCGATCTCCGTTTCTTTTGAGAAATGGGTCGAGAACGCCTCTGCGTCAGCCAACGCCTCTTGTAGGGCTTCCCGGGTAGGCCTAGACAACCGGAGGAGGTCGTACACGGTGATTCGCGCGGGTATGCTTTTCAATTGCGCGAGCACGTTGAACCGGTAAGGCTGGCGGCTTGAACTTGGCTCCTCTGGATTGGGAGGGACTGCTGCAGCCGGCCTCGCGGGAAGTCCTGCTGGGTTTTCCGCCCTCGCGGGATATTCTTTCGCGAACTCCTTTCCGGCTCTCGTGGCGAAGACGTTGGTGTCTTCTTCAGAGTCGGTTAAGGCAGTCATCGCCGCGTCGTCTGTATCCAGGATGGCGGTGACAACGTTGCAATATTTCCTCTTAGCCTCCTTGGAAGGCTGTGCGGTCCATTGCTCGTCGTCGAGGAGGTCCGGATGGACCCACATCACTTGCCCTGATGGCAGAGTTTGTGGAACCAAACCCTTCTCCCGCTGGTTGTGAGGATCGTCGTTAGTGATCTTCAAAACCGCCTTGGGGATAGGAATTATCCCCGCCGGAGCTTGAACCTCCGGGAGACCCGTCCCAAAGCTCAAAGTGACCATGTTCGCCGTCACTTGCTTTTGGACCTTCTCTTTCTTCAAGACCCCCGCGTCGTAGAGGGCCTGGAGTTTGTCCTTGAGGACGTAGCACTTGGTTGTGTGATGCCCAAGGAATCTGTGATATGCACAGTAACTTGGGTCACCGGTTTTGTCCGCCTCCTCAGGCTTCGCGGCTTCTGGTAACTTAATTCGCCCACTCTTGAGTAGAGTGTCGAGAGTCGCCACTACCTGGTCTTCTTTGAAATCATATTGCCGCTGGGGGCGTGGTTCAAATTGCCTGGGTTTCGGCTTTTGAACGAACTTTGGCGTCGCGGTAGAGTCTACGGCCATAGCCTCTTTTCCCTTCGATCGAGGAGGGTTCTTTGGCGCCGCTGGTTCTGCTGCTCCCTTTTTGGACTGTGGCTCTTCGGCCTCCAGCCTCTTGATCATATTTTCAACTTGCTCGCCTTGGCGAACAAGTTCCTTCCAAGTCCGGGTTTCAACTGCCCCTATTTTGGACAGGATGTGGATTGACAGATTGTTGCGGCACATCTCAATCAGTGTCGCCTCGGAAACTTGGTCCCGACAGTGGACTGATCGATTTCGAAATCTCTTCACGAAGTCGTTAACTGACTCCGACTTGCGCTGCTTCTCCGCGAGGAGAGTGGCCATTGACACTTCCGTGTCGTCGTCGAAGAAGCGGGCGAGGAAGAGCTTTTCAACGTCGGCCCATGCCTTGATAGAGCCGGGCTCCAGTTTGCAGAACCATTCGAAGGCTACCCCCTTGAGGGTACCTATGAATAGTCGAGTGAGAATGGCGTCGTTCCCGGTAAGGAATCCGGTCTGCGCCATGAAGTAGTAGATGTGCTGAGAGGGCGACCCCTTGCCATCAGGTGATCCCTTGCCATCAAATTGTACCAAACTGATTGGCTTGAATTTTGCTGGGTATGGGACCGTGTCCCATTCGATAGGGTAGGGACGTACCACCCCCAGCTTGTTCATGTTTTGCTGAAGCTTCAGCGCGTTCAGTTGGTCCTGGAACTCGTCGAATCTTTTGTCACGGGTGCTATCCACGGTGTGTGACGTTCCTATCGATGTTTTGGAGGAGTAATCGGACTGTCGATCATCCTCCGTCTCAGCCGCTGGACGGTGAGGTGGTACCCACTCCTTATCCCTAGTCTGCCGGGGCAAGGGACGTTGGGTCCTCTAGCAGTTGCTCCATCATCTCTCTTAGAGAGTCGATGGTCGCCTGCTGTGCCTCCAACTTTTGAGCCATTGTCTGCTCGGTATCGAGTCCGGTCATGTGCACTCTCGCCTGCGCGTCTTGACTTGAGCGCGAGGTCTGGGATGTGGCCGCCGCCGAATGAACCTCATCTTCGCCGCAGGAGGGAGGTATTAGGGTGGAATAGTCAAACCCAATACTTACCCCCCGGCGACTACGGGTTCGCTGGAATATGCCTTCCTGCCGGCGTCGAGCGAACCGGGTGTTAGGTCTTAGGACGGAGTCCGAGTCTGGCGAGTCGGAGAGTACCGCCTTCCCTTTATCCGTCATGTTGACTGTGGCGGATGAGAGTTCCAGGTCGTCAGCAGCGCGTCTTTTCTGGTGACGGTGCCTTCGACGGGAGGGCCTTGGTCGAGAGGCCTGTTGAGAAAGCCTCTCAAACACCGAAGGTTTCGCCGTTCCAACGCATTGGCAGTCGGTGAGGACCGTGTGGATGACTCTCTCGCAATGACACTGAGGATTCGCCTCGTGAATAGTGCGTTTGCGAGTCAAGAATTCTCTGAGGTCTTCTACGGGTGGCTGGTGACAACCCCCGGCCTCAGAAGAGTCGCTCTGGTGAGCTGACGAGAGATTTTTGGGCGCTCTCTCTGGCGCGGTTCCAACGCATTGGCAGTCGGCGAGGACCGTGTGGATGAGTCTCTCGCAATGACACTGAGGATTCGCCTCGTGAATAGTGCGTTTGCGAGTCAAGAATTCTCTGAGGTCTTCTACGGTTGGTTGGTGACAACCCCCAGCCTCAGAAGAGTCGCTCTGGTGAGCCGACGAGAGATTTTTGGGAGCTCTCTCTGGTGCGCGTTGGGTGGAATGCTTTGGTACTGGGCGATCTCGCCTTGACTGGAAGCGAAGTCCTCCTGAGCGGATGGCTCTGCCGTCCTCGGTTGGCGCTCCTGATTTGGAGGGCCTTCCGACGTCGGGCAGTTTGCCTTCCCGTCTAGCGTTTCTCGGGCCTGTATGATGGTTCAGGCCATTATGAGAAATGGAGGTTTGGACCCCCTGTCTGACGGGTGTTTGCCGTCGCTGTTGGTTAGTTCTCCCAGCGGGGAGAACGTCACCGTGGGTTGAGGCAACATGGTTTGTGCCGGAGTGAAACGGCGCTTCCTCCGAGGCAGGCGTCTGCGTGGACCGCTTGGCGATCCATCTGGCAGACCCTCGCCTCTTGCGCTCGATCTCTGGCTTGGCATTGATCGATTGCGAGGGAGTGGGCTCCTCCGATGAGACTCGGTTTCCTCCGAGGTAGGTGTCTGTGTGGACCGCTTGGCGATCCATCTGGCAGACCCTTGCCTCTTGTGCTCGATCTCTGGCTTGGCCTTGATCGATTGCGAGGGAGTGGGCTCCTCTGATGAGACTCGGTTGGAACCCTCAGGTGCAGAGGCTTTGACCGTCTGAGGTCGGCCTCGGCGCACAGCTCTGTGGCGTTTGCGGGACGCATCGCCACCAGAGGAGGAAGAGGACAAGTATTCTTCGTACTTGGCCTGGTCGAACTCGATTTCTAGGGACTCTATTATCGTCCCGACAGCAACCTCATCAAACTGAGCCACCACCATTTCATTCGATGAAACAGCTTCTTCCACTGTGGTCGCCATCTTCTGTAGAGTGAATATTTAATTTCCCAAAACAGGGAGTGTTTGTTTGTATTTATAAGAAAGCTTATTACAAACTAACGAATCAAATGATTACAACAGAAGCAGAGGGAAAGCCCTCTTTGTTTTGTGTGGGGACTTTAGGTGGCTATAGGACGCTTCGCTCGATGCTCGTGTCGAGTCTGCTTCCCTTGGACCGTTCGATCGAGGTTGCTGGAGAGCTTCAGTGCGCAGTAGAAGCTCAGGGCAATAGAGTTCGATTCTGCTTAGTTCACCGGCGATCGGAGCTCGGAACTAAACAATGATGCTGCAATGCAAAGATTATGCAGGGAGCTTGGTCTCAACTCTTTTCTCTAAGTTTGCGACCTCTCCTCCAGTGTGCTGGAAGGGGCTTTTAAATGGAAGAAGGACAGCTTGACTCCTCCTTGAATTGTGGGATGTGACCACATCTTCTTCAGAGACGTCTAGCTGCTCCTCGATACCATGAATGGTCATTCCAGGGATTGTGCTTTATGTCCTCTCACCTACGATGGGAAGGCCCATTCTTGTATGTGAGGCAACAAACGACTGCTATCCGAGTGGATTTGACCAGCATTAATGAACCGCATTTATGAGTTCGCAGATCGATGAAGTGCCTGTCCGATCACTCGTACTGTGCGTGACCGCCCGGCGTGCTTTGAGCACGACGCTTTCTCCTTTCCGGTCAGGAGAGGCGGTGAAGTAGGTGTACAGTACTCGAGTGGGTCTAGCCAGCTTGCCGAGTGCCGGCGGATCCAGCTCTTGGCTCAGACTTACGCCATCCCGATCGATCTTAACTCGTGCTGGCGAGCCGACCGTAAGGCGAACCTAGAATCGAGCATATGTGACGTCTATGCGATTTAGGCCCGTGCCAGAGAACCGAGCGTGCGAGCTCTTCTCGCAGGCGAATTTCCTGTAAGCCTATAGAGGTATTTTTTACCGTCTACAGAAACCCCCCTCTTCATCTTGAACTGGTAAAATCTCTTCTTCAAGTGAAGCCGATTCTCAATGCTCTTCGTAAGATATTTCTCATTGAGTATTTCCCACATCTTCTTCGCGACGTCTCATTCATGATATCATAAATAAGATCCGGCGTCAAGCATGACCTAATAACACCACAAGCTCTACTGTTCATCTTCCTCCAAACCTTATCCTCCATCTCTGCGGGTTTCTCTTTTAACTCAAGAGTCTCCTCCAAATTCTGTGCATCTAAGGCATCCATCACCTGACACCTCCACAATCCAAAATCGATCTTGCCGTTGAATTTCGGAACATCAATCTTTGTGTTATTAATGCTCAGACTCTGTATCGCCTTTGTAAGAGACGAACCTGATGTGCTTGCATCTCCCATGTTGTCGATCGCTCAGACTCTGTATCGCCTTTGTAAGAGACGAACCTGATGTGCTTGCATCTCCCATGTTGTCGATCTAGCTCTGATACCAATTGTTGTGCGCGGCGGAAGCTTTCTTGAGCAACACGAACAATAACTCGAACTAAACCACAGCTAATACGCAAACACAACCACAGCAAGAATAAACAATTTACGTGGTTCGACAAGTTGCCTACGTCCACGGGGCAAGGAGGGGGAGAGTTCTTACTATTAAAAATTAGAGAATACAAGTAGAGTTACAAATCTCTCAGATCAAATCCTAAAACAAAGCTCTTGATCTCTCACAACTCTCCCACAATTGGATGCAATAATTCTCTGACAAAGACTGCTCAAATTCGTCCTTACCTTGACCCTAAACAATCAGGTTTTGAGTTATATACAACTCAGAAACGAAACGGGTCAAAATCCAAAAGGCTCAGCCCAAACAGACTGCAGTCGACCGCGGCGGTCAACCGCGCAGGTTCGCGGTCGACCGCGGCGATCGACCGCCACCAACTCCGAATCCCAGTAGGCTTCGTGCACGTTAGCGGTCGACCGCGACGGTCGACCGCCAGACTTTCTGGCTGATTTCTTTGTTGTTTCCTGTAATTCTTCATTACTATAGTGTATGTACGTTGCATGTGTATCCGTTTTGTGTTTAATTTGCTTAGCATATCTGAAGTTACTTGTTCCAAGGTCTGATTTTATAGAAAAAGAGTTCAGGTCATTGAATGACCAAAGTGCAAGACTCTTAGGAATTGAGAGACTAGTGAGCAATTTTGAAAATTTGGGAGACTAATATGGACTTATGGAAGATTTGATGAACTTATAGCGAGCTAACCATATTTAAAATTATAGGGGACTAACTAGTATTTTTTTTTAAGAAGGGCTAAATGTCAAGCTTATCAAAAATTGTTATTTTGTTAAAACTCTAATTTTTTGAACATCAAAATAGATTTGGTAGGATTAGGAGGGTGTCCTCAATCTTCGAGCCAATCTCCCTTGCAATATCTTTGTTTAAAAGTTTGGTCTTCCAAGTAAATTTTCTTGAATTTATAAATTATAATATTTTGGACTTGAAATAAAATTTCTGGAGATTATGGGTAAATGCAATATTCTAAATTTAATGATTCTTTACTCTTGTTTGGACTAAATATACATTTTTCTGAAAAGTAGGGGTTAAATAAATTTCTCAAGAACTTTTTCTTTCTTATAAACCACTATTTATTTTACTTTTAAATAAGTTTTGGTCGATTTAGAGGGTTAACATAAAATTTCTCAAACCTAAGCCCCTCTCTTCTTCCTTTCATTTTCTGCTATTACTGTCTCCCTCTGAAGGATCTATTTGGATGATAATAAATATCAAAAGTAAGAAGTAGATCAAAGAAATTATGAACTAAAAGGTAGCGGAAGTAATCCTTTTTTTTTTATTTGCTTCATATGTTTTGGGAAGTAATAGAAATATCACTTCTTCCACTCCATCCACTTCTTTTGTTTGGATAGCAGTTGAAATATTGTTAATAAGTAACTAATACATGGTATAAATCAGACTGAGAATACCGCCCTTTATTATATCTTAACCAGTACTGTAACACTTTACAAATACTGTAGCATTTTGGATGATTTATAATACTCTACAATTATGATAGTTTATAACACCTTACAATGCATTAACACCAATTTTCGATTTTGAAAAACTAACATTAATGTTTTCAATATATGAAGAATTTTAAAAACGCATGGGTCCAAAAAGTAGACGATAATAAAAATGGGCTTGTTATAGTGACATGAATTGGGTTCGAAACGTGTTCATTTAATTCCATTCTATACAAAATTTAAATTGTCATGAAAAGATGGTTTGATTATACATTCCCATTAGGTCAGATGATTTAATTTTATAATACGTTTGCATCGGTAATATGAGGTTATTGTAAAAAGTCTTGACCTGAATATTATTCATTTTATGCAATAAGAGTTATCTGCAAAATTTGTAATAAAAACCACCCTATGAAGAGGCAGCATCAATCCTCATGTGGGCCCCCGTAACTTTTTGCTCTACTCCTGAAGCACTTCCAATTTCGAAGCATCGGAAATTCTTTTTGGAAATGAATGCGTCAAGCTAGTAAGCACCACATCGCTAATTAATTAAGGAAGTAGAGGAAGCACTGTTTCTGAAAAAACAAATATCTTTTTTCGGATTCGGATCCTCTCCACTACAAAAAAAATAGTGGAGGGACCACTACATAATCACAGTCATTGATTATCTAGTTGATGGTTATGATTTTTTCTTTTAGTGTAAATTAGGAATGAGTGCAATACACGGGGGTATGGTAAGTGTTAGATTTAGATTGTATCATAACCGCCTACTAAATAATCAACGCTTGAGATTAAAAGTAGTGGTCTCTCCACTACTTTTTTGTAGTGGAGAGGATCCAAATCCTCTTTTTTCTGATCCGAAGTAGTAAAAATAGTAGTTATTTTTTTTACTTCATCTACTTTATAGCTATTTGCACGCAAACAAACAGACCCTAAAACAAACTTGTACACAGTACACGTCAACACAAAACAAAATTGATGGAAACCACCTGTAAGATAGTCGCATCATCCAGACAAAATAAACTTGTTCCTGCTTTCATCATAACGGTTAATGCTATCCTTAGCTAAATACACATAAAAAGCAGCGCCTCGAGGAATCAACATAACGCCAAGCACACATTAGTTTGATATCCAATATTTTGGAGGAAAAAACAGGCGCGCACTTCTATTAAAACAATCAATATGCCAAGGAGCTGCAAGATCCAAATGCATGTTGAAATCTATCGATTTACTTTATGAAGAAGATGATTCAGCATGGAGGGCTGCTTGCTTCCATCTTTTGCACTTTTAGGGTGGGCCGTCTCCTCGTCTTTCGCACATTATGCTCTTGAATTTTGAACCGGTCGCTTTGGTGGTTAGGTGGGTATTTGCAAGGGATTATCTCACGGTTTATATATATTTATCACCTGATTATAACAGAGAAGATAAAGAGTTAAAACTGAAAATAAAATTCTAATAGGAAGCCTAGATGTAGCCACTTTAAGTGATAATCTTGGTTACTGCTTGCTCCCCCATCTTTGATTTCAGCATCAAGCTAACCCAAAATTTAAAAATTAGTAGGAAAAAAGCCTCAAAATTTTCCTTCAAAATAAACAAAGAGTTAGTTAACTAACTAAACGATCTCTTGGACTCCCTTGCCAATAGGTATTCCACTGGTAGAGAAAGAGTTTGGAATTTGGAATAAGATTATATATCTATGGTTTTATAGTGCATCTGTAGAGAAAGAGTTTGGATTAACGTGTTAAGAGGGGTTGCAACAGTACAATTATGGATTCTATTCATGAATAGGAGTGGTTATCCATAGCATATTTAATTGTAGGTTATGAACATGGTTAAGAACTTGAATAGCTTTTTAATAGGTATGTTTTGTTTACATATACTGTATTAATTACTATTTTCTTTAGTAGTTTATATAGCATAGCATAGTTTTAATAATAATAATAATACTCTTTTTAAGTAGTTTTCCGTTAGCAGTATAGTATTAACATAGATAATATAGTATACTATATTTTAGTGTACATACTATTATTTTAATATATATATATTTTAGTATAAAATAGATATATCTAACCATACCAAATGTCACACACTTTTGATTAACAAATAATTGGTTTGATTTAATAAGATTGGGGGTTATGAGAAGAATTTAATTGGGTATAGTTTACGCATGTATATATGTATGTGATTATGTGTACATGTATGTGTTTTGACGGCCGTTTTTGAAAGAAATATTTTAACACGACAATACACTTTTATAATAATGGTAGTAATAATAATAAAGGATTTTTCTCTTTTAATCCAAAGCTTTACCCCTACTTATTTAAAAAATCATCCACTTTTCCAAACATCAATACACTCAATGCTCATCACACTTATTTTTAAACCTAATTTGTATAATACACTCATTCGTTATATTGTATTTACCCAATAAATCAAAAATTCCTAAACTTCATTCATCCCCAAATACAACCAGTATCTCCCTCTCTCTCCTTCATTTCACTTTCCCAAGTAGAGGGACCCGTAGAGCCCTAAGAGCGATTCTCAAACCTTAAAACCCCAAATCGATCTCAAAATCCTTGAAAATAATTGTCTTTAATCTCTCTAGTTTGCATAAATGCATCTTATCACTCTTATTTTGGCACTACACACCTCTCTCGCTCTTATTTTGGTGCAAGACAATGCCAAATAGTTTAACTTTTCGGCGAAGGAGAAAAGACCACTATCGTAAAGAACTTTTAGGTAAATTTGATAGTTAATAATTAATTTTTCTGATTTATAAAAGAACTGAGATTAATTTTTCTGATTTATAAAGGAACTGAGTCTGCGGCTTTGGAGATTCATAATAATTATTTTATATTTTTTGAAATTCTTGTCGATAGGTTGTCAAAGATGTATATATAAGTAAATCGAGAGGTTATTCCCAATCAAAGACTAAGGCTACTAAGTAAATTTTGTTAATTTCTCTAAAATTATTGTCATCTCATGAATTTCATTAATTTCTTTGAATGCTTAGTTTCCTTGTGAAAGATTGGCCTGCTGCATTGAATTGGAAGACTCGTTACCATATGTGTCCTGTGTTTTTAAGTAATCAAGTTGCCATTGCCGTTGACGTATACCATTGCATACAATAGTTTTGATTTGTTAATATTAGAATGTTTTTCTTGTATTTTTAGAACAGGACATATTATTTATAAAATTAGGTAGTTCTCATATTAAATAAAGATTGACGTGTCAATATTATTTAATTATCTATTATCGACTATCAATATTCAATCACTTGCATGTATCACAGTGGAGGAGTTCCAAACCCCAAACATGAATAAGGACTGTGTCGAGAAAATGAGTCTGATAAAATACAAATCCAAATAAAATCCTATTATTGACTATCAATATTCAACGGTCAATATTTTTGCAAATATTGATTTATATTGATTTGAGCAGTTGGACATAGGCGATAAATCCCTTTTTATTTTTAGAATTTCAATTTATTAACTTAATTAATACCTTCTCTACTTTGAAACATATCATTTTTCATATAATTTGATTATTTATTATGTTTTTGCAAATTATATAGTTTAAGTAATATAAAATATGGACATGCTATCCATATTATGATGCTTGTCGAGTATCAAAGAATGTGTCCTTGTGTAAGTAAAATCTGTTCATTAAAATGTATTAGTGTAGTTTTTATTAAAATATTATTATTTTATCATATAATCATTGATTGTGTCATTTGTTTGTGTAGGTAGGCTCGGCCCTGGGGTAAGCCCACCAAGCCCCGCATAGGGCTGTCAAAAAAGCTCATCGGCCCGGGGTTGGCCCGAAAACTAGGGCCAGGCCCGGGTCAGGGCCCGGGCCTTCTCGACGGTGACCGGCCCGGGCCCGACCCGGTCGTTGCGAGCAAAGTCCGGGCCGAGCTAGGTCGGCCCGGCCCGGCCCAGCGCCAATGGTCACCAGAGGTGACCGTTTGGCGAAAACGGTCACAGAAGTGACCATTATGGCCTGGCCGGACCGTGTCGGCCCAGCCAAAAAGGTCATATTGGCCATTTTAACCGTTTTGCCCCTAAAAACAGTCAAAAAACGGCTATTTTGTGAGGGTTTTTGGTCATTTGACTAGGAGGTTGCCTCTATAAATAGAGGGGGATTTTCACCACTTCTCCTCACACCAAAACTCATCTACTTCTCTCTAATACTCTCTTATACAATCTTATACTCTCTTATACTCTCTAATAATCTCTTATATTTTCTAATCCTTCTATCAAATGGCTTCCGAATCTGATTATGAAGAGTAAAATCTATCTCCTACCGATCTTAAAATGAGTCCTCCTACAATAGCTACTCCTACCGATCCTACCTGTATTAATCTTGAATCCGATGGCGACGAATCTGCATCAAGAGCTTCTAAAAGGCCGAGATCCGATGTGTGGATTTTTTTAAAAAAGATAGACGTCACCAAGGATGAACACGGTAGGATCCTCACCCAGAAGGCTAAATATGTGTTGTGCGGTCAGACTTTCCAAGCTCATCATAAGAGTGGCACCAACCACCTCAAACACCATATAAAAAACACAATAAAGACCAGAATCCTCAAGGTGATATCCAACAATCTATGATTTCCTAATCTTTCTCTTCTGGTAGTCTCGGTAGTTGGAATTATAACGCTGCCCGAGCCAGGAAATACGTAATCAGGTTTATCATTCTTAAAAATCTTCCTTTTAAATTAATAGAAGATGATGAATTTGAAGATATGTTTAGAGATGGTTTTTATCCCGTATTTACAAAATTTTTTCGTTAAACCTGTCAACGTGATATTTTAAAACAATATCAGGAGGAACAAGAAAAAATAATTTCTTATTTTAAAAATTTAAACTGTAAATTTTCTTTAACTTTTAATATTTAGATATCTAGAGCACAAACTGGTTATTTATATATCACAGCACACTGGATTGATAAAAATTAGTAAATGTTTAAAAGAGTTATTTTTTTATTGTAATTGAAGAGTCACATACTAGTATTAATATTGTAAATTTAATAATTGAAAAACTTATGAAACTAGAAATTGATCAAAAAATATTTTCTCTTTCACTAGATAATGCAAATAATAACAATGTAGCTGTTGCTTTTATCAAAACAACTCTGTCATTGCCATGTCACGGTGATCTTTTTCATATTAGATGTATTTGTCATATTTTAAATTTAATTGTTCAAAGTGCTTTTACTGAAATTTAACTAATGATAGAAAAGGTTAGAACAATTGCTAATATGCATAATGCTTCTGAACAAAGAATTAAAAGATGAAAATAATTTTGCAAAAGAAAAATTATAAGCTCAGACTAATTCCAAAAGATGTTGACCATAGGTGGAATTCCACCTATGCAATGTTAAATGTGACAATAGAATATAAAGAAATTATAAATGATTTTATAAATTATTATGCTTCTAGTTCTAGCTCTGGACAATAGAATATAAAGAAATTATAAATGATTTTATAAATTATTATGCTTCTAGTTCTAGCTCTGGTAGCACTTATGGAATAACTATTATAAATGATTTTATAAATTATTATGCTTCTAGTTCTAGCTCTGGTAGCACTTATGGAATAACTAAAATTGAATGGACAATTATATGTAATTTAAATGAGATATTGCAAGTTTTTTTATGATACTATAATGTTATTATCTGGTTGTTATTATTCAACTATTACTTTAGCTGCTTTACAAATTTTAAATATTCAAAAAATATTTAACAAATATCGGATGAATGATACTTTTGGAGCTATAATTTTTTAAATGAAGAGCAAATTTAATAAGTATTTTAGGGTGTGAAAGAAAAATCAACTTAGGGTATCAAATCTTGACGTTCCTATATAAGATAAGGGTACCTAATATCAACTCATAAAGCTTCTTTCAAAAAAATCAACTCCTAAGGGAAGGAAGGGTATCAAATCTTATCTTGAACTAATCTCAAAATTTAACAAAAATCAGCTTAGGGTGTGAAAGAAAAAAAAGATTTTTTTAGTTTTGTTCAGATGGAATCTTAAAAGGGTTATGAACGCATTGAAGAATATATCTTGAACAGATATCTTTCAACAGAAATGAGTTTTTCAATCAAAATTATGCGAAACAATTTTTTATTTTTAGTTTTATTTTTATGTTTTGCTTTTCTCCATGGGTTTTTATTTAGGCAAGATACTGTTTAGGCGGGATACTAAGCAACTAAAAAGTTGCCACGTGTCTATGTTAGTGGTAGTTGCTTTAATAGTATAATAATATAGATTTCTGTGTTTAGAGTAAATTGCAAATAACCCTCATACGTACATTCAGTAGTATTTCTCGCCCCGAAACTATTTTAGTAGCGCTTATCACTCCTAGATTTTCAGTTTGACTAGGATACAGTGCAAATTAACTCTCATTTCCTAAGAGATGAAGGGGTGCTAAACGGCACTAAAATAGTTAAGCATGATGAGTGTTGCTAAAGGTATTGGTTAATTGGATTATCGATCATCTTATTTATCTTCTAATCGGACCTTTTTACCTATGTTTTAATTGTTTTGATAGCGGGTTATGTAATTAAATACTATCCGGATTGCTAGTACCTTCTAATGCCTTTTGTCAATTTAAGTTGCATATTTTCATTCATCTTTAAGCAAGACAACTTACTTAATATGTCACAAATTAATGTTTTCAAGAATAAACTAACAAATACACTATGATTACCCAATGCAGCTTAGCCAACATGTAACATATTTTTATTTTCATAAGCGATCAAGATATCACACCTAAGAATGAATCCATTATGTGAAATAATCAAGACTTTTGTATGTCGTCACGTCACACAAAAAAATCAATTATGTCAATTGACGAAAAGTATTATATAAATGCAAAATTTCAGAGATCCGTTGAAGATGAGTTGTGGACCGACGGCCCAACGTCACGGCTAGCTATGCGACCGACACAACAAAGGGGAATCCGTAGTCCCAGCACACAGATACGTGATGAACCCAACTAATCACGATGAAAACGAACCGAAGCGGGTCCGAG
>NC_033800.1:54445439-54470882 GCF_001876935.1 Asparagus officinalis | reverse complement strand
AAACAACGCCAACCTACATCTGATCCGCTGCATTAATGACGTGTCTCGTAAACTGCCCCAACCACCACCCCGCATGGACGCTCTCAAAGTAAAAAAAATTATATATATATATATATTCAAAAATTTCATCGGGTTCAGATTGTTTATAATCTTAATTATAGAGAATGCGGTACAATTAGTTAGGTGGAGTAATACCATGAACTTATCTCTGTTGGTCCCATAAATCATATTATCAATTAGATAATTAATATCATTCATGGGTTTCACTAAGCGAAGAATATTGATGGATAAGCTATATAAAATATATACAGCTAAGGATGTAGAGAATCTGGACCCACATGCATACAATTAGAGCATAAGCTTCTTTCCCTAAAGTGGAAGGGTTAAGACACACTAATTCCTACGTGCTAAACATATCATCTTCCATATATAGATCCCTTCCTTAGGGATAGGATTAATTACCGTCAACTTTCTTAGAGGACCCCGTATATAAATTTTCCAACGCACCTCGGTTCAATAAAAAATTAAGAAGAAGTTGGAGACTTTCAGTTGGAGAACAGCTCCAAAATGTTTTCACGAGCCGATGTTAGAGAATTAATAAAGACATATATCGTTGGGTTTGCTTGGCCTTTGTTAGTTAGGCTCATGTGGTGCCTATGAGAGGTATGCGTGTGTCCACAAGAGAGAGGAGAGTGTTTGGATGCATGTGAGAGCTCACATGTGAGGGGATCCCCCACAATCCACCATGCACATGGGTGACATCAGTGGGGGTTTTGGAATGTACACGGAAAATGTTGTCCTTCGCTATCTTTAGTATTCTTGATGTGATCATAAATTACTTAATTATGTAAATTTTAATATTAAAATTAAAGAATATAAAATTATAACCATCAAATTCTCATCACAATTTTAAGGTTGGGATACCAAGATAAATTTTATATGGTGTTCTCAAAATATCATGGTGCTTTTCTCCAAATGTGTTTTTAAAATATCATGGTAAGTGTTTTTTGTCAACAATATAGTTTAACCTTTTTATACCAAATTAGTATTAAACATCTTATTAATAATATTACATACTAAATATAATATAATTACTTTAATTAACAATGTTATATATATATATATATGTATATATATATATATCTAAAAATATATATATATATATGTATATACTACTATATATTTTATATTATATATAATATATATAATATATACAGTCTTTATTAATAAATACATAACTTTTTTTAATGTTATATATATATATATAATATATATATTATATATATATACTATATGAATACTATACTAATATACTATATATAATATATATACATATAGAGGAGAGAGAGAGAAAGAGAGAGAGAGAGAGAGAGAGCGAGAGAAATGGGTAATGCTTGGTACCGCTATGTGCTGTTCTCATCCATCACATACCCCACTGTTAAATCGTGTCCCCGATATGTTGAATGAGTGAGGGGGATGTGACACATCACCTACAAGGCCAACTTTTTGTGCTTGGTAACGCCCTATTGCTCAATAATATATATATATAATATATATATATATATATTATATATATATATTATATTTTTCTATAATAATAATATGTATTATAGTATATAATATTATAAAAAATATTATTATGATATATACATACATTTTATAGTATTATATATAATTTATAGATTATAATGTTATATGCTATACATATTTATAATATATATTATAATATAATACCTAGATATTGTTTTCAAATATTAATATATTTAACTATTTTTACATAAATATGTTACTGTTATTAATATATTAAATTTTTAATAATAATAACATATTAACATTTTCTTTTTATTATTTTATGTATTATTATTATATTAATAGATGTTATAGTATATGTAATTTATCATTAGTAAGTAATTTAATTTTAATATGTAACTATTTTACCATTATTTTATAATGTAATAAATTATGATTTACTATATAATATATTATGAACATATTGAATATATTTATATTCAATCTTTTATTCTTAGAGGATCATTATTTTAGTATTAACTGTTATTATTACATAACATGTTATTCAAAATTAACAATATATTTTATTAAATATATAATGTAATACAATAATTTTTTATTATATAATTCAATATTATATCTTTACTATAAGATTATTTATTAATAATAAATTGTTATTGTTTTGTCAAATATTTTATTTTGTTATTATTTAATATTTATTTAATATAAAAATAGTATTTAAACTATAATTATTATATTATTTTAATTATAATAGTATATATATAATTAATTAATGGTGTTAAACATAGTATTGATATATTAGAAAACTAGTATTATAATGTAATATATTTAAATAATATAATTATATATAATAGTATTTAAATATAATTATTATATTATATTAATTATAATATTATAAGTATTATTAATTAATGGTATTGACCATAGTATTGATATATTTGGAAACTAATGGTATAATGAAATGTATTAAATAATATAATTTAATATTATATTATAGTTTGTAAGAAATATATTAAAATATATTAAATATATTATTAATACACTATATTAACATGCACCCTTCAAACTCAAAACATAAATACCAAACTTGAAACGTCTTTTATATTTTGAAATAAGTGTTGTGTTTTTAGTTTTTAACATTATACCTAACAAAAACAACATCTTTTTCAAACATATTGTGTTTTTTTTTGGCAAAAATATCATAGTATCCAAATGCTAGCTTAAAGTTTCGTTTTAATTGAAGGAATCTTGACATGACGGAGCAATCCAGGTTCATATTTTATTGGATGAGAATTTACAGGTTTTTTCAGGGGAAAAATATCGCTTCATGTGTCCAGAATTTAGCAAATAAAAATGCTTTCAACGCGCATGTATATAAATTCATAATCCTCGATGCTTCATAATTTTAAAGTTAGAATGTAGTGTAGAGATCTTTGACATAATAGCAAAGCAACCTAGATTTGGCACAAATTCTAAAACAAATTTAATAAAATAAATGGATATCGCTCCTCGAGTCTTTCATATGTGAAAATGCACTCAACTTGTAGTAACTTGTTAAGATATAAAACTATAACCTTCAATCCTAATTACTATTTCGAAGTTTTAATACAATGGACGGGTCAACGGTAATAATATTGCAAAAAAATAATAATTTAATTTATTGAAGTAGCTTCTATGAGGAGAATTTATTGAAGTAGCTTTTATCATATTCTATTTTGCTTCTGTCTTTTAATACGTCTTCTAATGTTGATGCAGTCTTAACGCAACTAACATCTTAAATTTGGATCCTCTAATTAAATGGGATCTGAATAATTCTTCAATCTTTATTGTTTAGTGAATTCTAATTTGTCTTGAACTAAAATTAAAGTAAGTGTAATTCAAGAAGAAGAGTATGATCTACTTGTGATTCATTGTAATTTGAAAATTGATCTCGCTAATGAAGTTAAAAAAAAACATACAGAAATGAACAAAAAACAAAAAAAGATAAGAATAGACACCAACCGACGTTTCCCATTAATCAACTGGCCATTATGTTTATCACATCAAAGCTTCACAACAGCCATTGGCAAGCAAATTTTTAAAAAAAAAGGAAAAAAAAGGAACACAATTGCACATTATCTTGAAAATTAATTAAATTCACTTCAGTACTTGTATTCTTCTATTTTCTTGGTGATGTGAAATGTCCCATGGTGCACATGTAGCTGTGCCCACAACAACACTATAAAACCCCAGCAGCCCCCTCACCTTTTTGCCTCACTCAAAGCAAAAAAAAAAAAAAACACACTCTTGATTCTATAGTTGGTTAACTACTTTAACAAACTTAGTCATGGCAAGCAAATATGGCATTATTCTCTTTTCCCTTCTCTTTATTCTAATTATATCCCAAGGAAGCCAGGTTCTTTTCTCTCTCACACACAAAATTTTCACTACTACCTATACAATGTTTATACTATTCAGATGATAAATGATTGTAGCTCTTTAGCTTAATTTATGAACTAACTTTCCCCTTAAAAAGAGTCAACAAGTAGCTAGTTATACCAGTGTTTGGTTTCTGGAAAATCATCTCCATCTCCTAGATTTTTTAAATGGTTTCTATTTTACCCATCAATTAATTCTTTCGGTATGCCTTTTTTTTAAAATGTACTTATATATGTTTATTAGCCTCTCCATAGATACCATATGTTCCATTAATACCAAAACTTGTTTTCTTTATTCCTTTGTATTATTATTATTTTTTTCGTTTGGTTTGTAAAGATACTTAATTTTTCTCAATATTTGTAAAACTGATTAGGTGGGCATTTTGGTAATTTTGCAGGCTAAGCATTCTCATGGACCAACTCCTCAACCAGTGGAGACGCCAACACCCAGTTCTCAACCCAACCTTCCAACGGTGTGAATCTACCGAAGAAAATCTCTAATAAATTATATCGTCTTAAATTGTTTCATATGATCTGGCGGCTAATTTTTCTCGTTGAAATTGGAATATTAATGCAGTACGGAGTCACTCAAGGAAGCCTCCAACCACAAGGTAAGTTTTAAGAGTCTTACTACTCCTAATGAAAATTTACTCTGATCATGATCTTTAATTTTGAGCGTAATTTTTCCATGTCATACGTCGTGCAGAGCAGGCTAAGACTAAGTTCCGATTTCTTAACGTGATAAAATAAAATATTGTTATTTTCGTCTTAGGCGGGCTTAGAAATGCTAGCTAATTAATTTGCCAACTACGTCAAGAAATCAGGGACCATGCATTTAGTTTGCAGAAAATTACAAGTACGTAAAAGATTTGGTACTAAACTGACTATATGTGGTTTTTTTCAAGTATGCGCCGAAACGTCACATAAGTGTTGTTTCAATCATTGCGATAATTAATCCGGCTAACTTTTCACTGTAAGTACTACATTAAGAAACAAATAAACACTAATGATGTTCTTTTTAACGATTTGATAAAGTATCTCGTAGCGTCTAACCATCGAATTATTCACCTGACTGACTAATGTAGTTGGAACAGCATGTTGTTTTTCCGGCCATAAATAATCAGACACGGTCGCCTAATTAACGGTCAATTCCTGCTTTTTTTTCTGAGTGTAGAATGCCCCGGGCGGTGCACGCAGCGGTGCTCTGCTACGCAGTACAGGAAGCCGTGCATGTTCTTCTGCAAGAAATGCTGTGAGACTTGCCTGTGCGTGCCGCCGGGGACGTACGGGAACAAGCAGTCCTGCCCTTGCTACAACAACTGGAAGACCAAGAGGGGAGGCCCAAAATGCCCCTGAACATTAAAAATATATAAATATAAATACGCACGTACCTAGCCCTGCCTATTGTAATGAAGTTTGATGGTGGCCTATCTTAAGGCCCGTCACCTTTTTATTGGAGTGTGGGTTGGCCTGGCCTATGCGCTGTGGCTGATTCATCGTAACGGTTTGGTGTGATCCTGGCCCTGGCTATATTATGGCCCATCAAATATTATTGTATGATGGCTCTTTGTTTTTGTATTAAGATGTTGTATTTCTTTGAAACAGGAGTTAATTAGAAAATTATGGGCGAAGAAATTGTACACTGGCGTTTTATTTTTCTTGAAATTCTAGTACAATAATGGAGCGGAAAGAGGTTTTCCTGTACAGAATATCAAGAATCCTATCCTATACAATCCGCAGACAATGTAAAGTAAGTTTAAATTTAAAAAACAAAAAAAACAAAATCCGGATGTGCCAAAAAATAGAATATTTCACAAACTTCACTCCTCATCGTCCAAATTTCAATGATATGGGTATGTAAAATCTTTTAAAAAAATTAGGGAAAAATGCTTCCAGCCCCCAAAACCCAAGAAAACATGCTCCCCTCTCTCCCATCCCCCCTCCCAAGACTTTGTCAACGGGTGCTTTGCCCCCAAAAATAAATATTTTGTTCTCTGAGCTTCCAAAACACAAAACCCAAGAGATTAAAATATGTGAAGACCATAATACCATTCTCTCTCTCTCTCTCTCTTTATCATGATGTTACTGATATTTGAAATGATTGATGAACATTATTATTTTATTATTTCTGTTTTTTATTATTTTCGTTGTTGATGAGAGGAACTAACTGTTTTGTTTGTATTAGGAGATTGTTAAGGTTACGGGTTTAATTGTTCATGTTAAGGGTTTAATTGTTAAGGTTACGGGTCAATTGTTAAGGTTATGGATCCTCTCTCTCTCTCTCTCTCTCTCTCTCTCTCTCTCTCTCTCTCTCTCTCTTATCATGATGTTACTGTGATGATAATTGAAATGATTGATGAGCATTGTTATTTTATTATTTTCGTTTTTTATTCTTATCATGATGTTGCTGTGATGATAGTTGAAATGATTGATGGGTATTGTTATTTTATTATTTTTATTTTTTATTATTTTCGTATTTTTACAATATTCGTTGTTAAAGACAATAGTTGGGTGTAAAGATTATGCGTTGGTTGTTAAGGTTACGGTTGGTTGTTAAGGTTATGGGTTTGTTGTGTAGGTTACGGGTTTGTTGTTAAGGTTGCGAGTTTAATTGTTAAGTTTACGGGTTTAATTGTTAAGGTTACGGGTTTAATTATTAAGGAAGCATTTGACAACCATAGCGTTTTTACCGTTTTTATTTAAAAAAAAATTGAAACGTGTTTGGCAACCGGGCCGATTTTTTGACTTGACCCTTTACAAAATCCAAAAAATAAACGTTTTTCTTAAAACACCAAAAAGGTGTTTTGAGATTCCGTTTTTTCATCTAAGTCGCCGTCGCCCGCTCGCACGCCCGCCTGCCTTCTCGGCCGGCCGGTCCGTCGCCCGCCGTCCCCACCTGTCGCTGCCTGCCGCTTGCCGCCGCCCTCCCGTCGCCGCTGCTTCGCCGCTCGCCGGTGCCCGTCGGTCGTCCGTTGCCCGCAGCCGCCACTGCTCGTTTTTTCATCTAAGCCGCGTCCGTCGGCCGCGTCGGTCGTCGGCCGCCCGCCGCCACCACCCACCGCTATCGCCGCCTGCTGCCACCCGCCCGCCCCCGTCGCTGTCCGTCGCGCATCCGCCACTGCTCGTCGGCCGTCGCCCGCCCGCCGCCACCACTCGCCGCTGTCGCCGCCTGCCGCCACCCGCCCCCGCCACCGCTAGCCATCGTCGCCACCACCGCTGCCCGTCGCGCCTCCGCCGCCCGTCGCCGCCGCCGCTAGCCCGCCGCCGCCCGTCGGCGGTTCCAACCGGTGGTAGGAGACTCAGTCATAAATAATCTTGAAGGAATAGGTGGTAGGAGACTCAGTCATTAGTGTTATCTTAACTCAACAGATTCTAGAGGAGGAGTCTTAGTTGGTTGGTCTGGTACTTTCTCCTTAATTCAGTCATATGTGGGTATCTTTTCTGTTTCCGTCCACCTTCACCATAAACCAACAAATTAGTACTTTATCTTTACATCAGTGTATGCCCCTACTGATAGGGATGACAGAGAAGTCTGTTGGTGGGAACTAAATCGTATTAGTTCTATTCTTCCAGGGCCTTGGATTCTATGTGGGAATTTTAATGCTACCCTTGCTGCTGATGAGCGTAGTGGTAGGAATGGCTCTTCTAGAGATATCAAGTCCTTTAGGGTTTTTGTTTCCTCTGCATCTCTTATTGATTTGCCTTTATCTGGTAGAGCTTTCACATGGTCGAATAAGAGATTAAACCCTTCCATGGCAAGGTTAGAGAGATTCTTTATTAATTCTGATTGGGATAAGAAATTTCCTTTATGCACTCAATTTTCTCCTCCTGCAATGGGTTCAGACCATTTTTCTATTATTCTTGATAGTGGTGGGATTAAACCACAACCTCATATTTTCATATTTGAGAGAAGCTGACTACATAACTCTAATTTTATCCCCTTCATTTCTAGTTGCTGGAATTCTTTTCAAGGTCAGGGTAATCCCGTGGATATGTTTATTTTGAAGCTAAAACTTCTTAAGAGAATGACCAAGTGGTGGAACAAAAATGTTCTTGGACCTATATCATCTAAGAAGTCAGAGATCTTATCTAAAATCAATTCCCTTGATTTGTTAGAAGAACAAAGACCTCTCTCTGATTCGGAAACTAATGGTAGGCATTTACTCCAATCTGCTTTCACACCCTTGACTAAAAAAGAAGAAAATTATTGGCACCAAAGGTCTCGAGTCCAATGGTTAAAAGAGGGTGATGCTAATACATCTTTTTTTCCACAAAACAGCTTTTTATCATAAGAAAGCTAATTTCATTGCATCTATCTCTTATCAGGGTAGAGACATCATTGGAGATTTTGAAGTTTCCAAGGCCTTCCATGATTATTACCATGATTTATTTGGTCAAGATAATAACAAACAGTTGAATATTGATTGGTCATCTCTATATCCTCAACATGAGAATAATTTGTCTTCTCTAGAAGGCCCATTCACTAACTCTGAAATTAAAAATGTAGTGTTTGGAATGAATGCTAACAAAGCCCCAGGGCCAGACGGTTACTCAATGGCTTTTTATCATTCTTTTTGGGATCTGATCAAGGAGGACCTTATTTCTTTAATATATTTTTTTCATGAGGATCCATCCCATTTGCATAGGGTCAATAAAGTTTTTATCACCCTAGTGCCAAAGCTCAAGGAATGCTCCATGGTTAAAGATTTCAGACCCATTAGTCTCATTAATTACCTCTTCAAGATTTTCTCTAAAATTCTAGCCAATAGATTGTCTCAACTTATGCCAACTTTAGTGGCACCTACACAGTCTGCTTTCCAAGTGGGTAAATCCATGCTTGATTCTATTCTTCATGCTAATGAAATGATTCACTCATGTTAAAAAGGAAAAAGTAAGTAGTTATATTTAAGATAGACTTTGCAAAGGCATTTGATTCCATAGACTGGATTTTTCTTATAGATTTACTGAAAGCAAGGGGTTTTGGAAATAAGTGGTGTGCATGGATTCACCATATCATTTCTTCATCTAATTGTGCAGTTCTAGTAAATGGTTCACCTTCTAAATTCTTCACTTGTAAAAGAGGCCTCAAACAAGATGATCCATTATCTACAATGTTATTTAACATTGTTGTAGATGTTCTCAACAGAATGATTATGAATAATGCTAAGGAAGGTTTATTATCCTCTCTTGGGCTTAAGGAGCCTCTCAATCATTTGAGAATCCTTCAATTTGCTGATGACACTTTTCTTTTTATCAAAATCTCTTTTAAAGACATCTCCATCCTCAAGACTATTCTATATATCTTTGAAGATCTATCAGGACTAAGTATCAATTATTCAAAATCATCACTTATATATTTTGGAAAAATTCATCAAAAAGCTTAAAGGCTCGCCTCTACACTTGACTGTAAGGTTGAATGTCTACCTATCAAGTATCTTTTTCTACCTTTGAGATATGAGAAATTATCAAAATTTGATTGGCAACCTATATTGGATAACCTTCATAGAAAGCTTGCATCTTGGAAGAAGAATTCTTTGTTTTATGGTGGGAGACTTATCCTTCTTAATTCAGTGCTTACTTCAATTCTGTTGTATTATATGTCTTTCTATAATCTACCTACATGACTTATCAAAGAAATTGACAAAGTTAGGAAAAAATTTCTTTGGACAGGAAATACAGATACTATGACATTCAATTGCTTAGTCAATTGGGAGAAAGTTTGTTTAAGTAAAAGAGGGGAGTTAAAGATATCTCATCTTTTAACACTTCTCTCTTAACTAAATAGTTATGGAAGTGCTTAGACATGAATTCCACAACAGGTGATTTTCTACACAAACTCTATGTTACTAAAGGTACTACTCTTCAAACTAGACATTACAATCCATCCAACTCTTCCTTTTGGAATGTTGTGCTATCTCATAAGGAGACTTTCTTCCATAACATAACCTGGACTCTTGGTATTGGTGACAAAATTAGCTTCTGGGAAGACAAGTGGTCTAGTTCCAATTGCTTAGCAAGTTTATTTCCAGAATCCTTCAAGTTAACCCTTTCTTCAAATGTTTCTGTTAGAAGTCAAGGCAAATTTATTGAAAAAGAATGGCATTGGCATCCATTGATGAGAAGAAGTATTTCCTACGCATCTCAAACAGACAGAGTCAAGCTCATGAATTTAATCAGGGAATTTCATGTATCCTCAAGCTCAGACCAACCCAAATGGTCCCTTGTTTCTAGTGGTATATATACTGTTAAATCTTTTTACAATTTCATAAACTACAAAGGTATTACTAGCCTAATTCATAAACTTATCTGGAACTCCATCATTCCTTCCAAAGTATGTATCTTCATTTGGCTTCTTACTATTAACAGATTGCATACTAAGGATGTTCTTCAATCTAAAGGGTGGAATGGGGATATCACTTGTACCTTTTGTGGGGTAGAATCAGAATCTAGAGAACATTTGTTCTATTCTTGTTCTATATCAAAGCAAGCATGGAAGCATTTCACTGATTATCAATTACCTTTCCCATGGCCAATATCCTTGGAAGAGTTTATGACAACCTTAGAGAATTGTCAGGGTATTACGGGACATCTATGGTGTGTTATTTTTGCATCAGTTTGCTGGAGTTTATGGACTACGAGAAATAAATGTATTTTGATCATTCTACTTTCTCCTATAAGTCTATTATTAACTTGGCTATCTCTGGCTTATATGACTAGATAGGAGCTGGAAGTGATTCAGTAGCACAGAAGATATCAGCAAAGCTTGAGGGACAACCAATCTGTAGAAGCCTTTGATGGTTCAAAGAAGAAGAAGCTGGATAAATTTTGTGTTATCTGTATAAACGTAAATATTAGTGATAGTTAATGACTTTTGTTTTATTGGGTTACAAAAATTATAGTTTCTCGCTATTATATGTATGGCTGGCTTTGGTTCTTCCTTATATCTATGTCAACAGTGAATGACGGTAAGGCCATCTCTTCATCTTCATGGATGTTTGGAAGAAGAATGTTATACATCATTAGTTTTTTGACACTATAATTTCTATATTCCAATTTGTGGATACACTTTGTATCCTTTCTTGTATATATATTTTTTATTAATTTTATGAACAGGGTATAACCTTATTTTTTTTCTCAAAAAAAATCTTGAAGGAATAAAGTAATTTTGGAAGTAAATAAAAAAAAGTATCATGATTTAGAGGCAAATTTAAAAATACCTACAAATTGAGGGGTACAAATTTAAAAAAACTCAAATTAAAATATGGGTAGATTTTAGAAACCCCCAGCAAGTTTGGTGTTTGGGATTAATTCTCACTAAACCCTCAATAACTTTTAGCTAAAAACCCTCAAAATTAACATCGTTAGTTTGTGTGTGCTCAAATTACTGAAACAAATCCTCAATAAATTTCGGTTGAAATCCAAATCAGTTTTATATTTTTTAACTTAGCTTGCAATAAAATTTGACAAAAAAAAACCCAAATAACAAATGCTTATAAAAATTTTAAGGCAGTATTTGACATTTTTTTAATTAGGACATAATTAGTTAGGGGGAAAATATAATTACATAAAAAAAATTATAAGTTTCTAACTAAATTATACAAGTGTTATGCCTGTGCCTGCAAGAGCAAGACATTTTAAATACTAAATTTAAAATGATGAGTAAAGCTAAGAAAATAAAATAATTTTGGAGCTAAATTTATAATTATCATGGTTTAGAGGTAAATTTTAAAAAACATACAATTTGAGGGGTACGGATTGAAAAAAATAAAATTTAAAATATGGGTAAATTTCATTAAACCCCAGTAAGGTTGGTGTTTGGAACTAAATACGTAATATGTTTAAAACCCTCACCAAACCCCCTAATAAATTTTGGTAGAATCAAAATTAATATTTTTAGTTCGCGTGAACTCAAAATGACCAAAATGCACTTAGTAAATTGTCGAGGATGATATTTACATTTTTTACTTAGGCCAAAATAAGTTTTAACAAAAAACCCAATAATAGATATTTATAAAATTTCCACAGTGTTATTTGTCAATTTGTTCCTTTTTATATGTTTTTTGTAATTTTCATTTTTTTCATTTTTTCCTTTGAATTTTGAATTTCTAGGGGGCTATTTTGTATTTTTTAAATTTATAGAAGAGTATTTGCACTTTTGAATTTTTAAGAGGTTGTTTGTAATTTATGAATTTTTAGAGATTATCTATAATTTTAAAATTTTAAATGCCATTTACTATTTTATATTTTTAAGTTTTTTTTTCAATTTCAAAATTTTCAAGGTCTATATAATCTTTTACTTTTAAGGGTTCGTTTGCAATATGCCTATTTATCAACATATATTTATAATTTTTAGGAATTTAAAGGGGGTTGTTTGCAATATTTGAATATTTATATGTGTTATTTATAATTTTAGATGACTATTTATAATTTTTTACTTTCATAATATCTTTAATTTATAGTAAAATCAGATGAAACGTACCTTATAAAATCCTACAAGATATAGTAACTATTTTTTTAATTGTGACCAAAATTTTCTTCTTACTCTTAAAAAATATTTTTTTTTCTTAACCACTGTTTGATTTATTTTCATATCAAATTTTGGTCTAAGATTTTTCCTTTAAATAATTTGAATATATATTATTAATTAAAGTAATATTAGAATATAATATCTAAAAGAGTTAATGACAATATTCATTAAGAAGGTGTTACTCGTTTCAGATTGTTGGTTTGGACTCGGACAATTGCATATGAATCCGACATTCTTGGATTGGGACCTGGACTTGGATTTTATGGTTAAAACTATAGACTCTTGGATTAGATTTTATTTTTTGTGAGTAGAATTCTTAAACTTTTGGTTTGGATTATTGAACCTTTGCGTTGGTTTCGTAGACTGAGGGTCGGATTCTCAGACTAAATTTTAGATTTGTGAATTATTTGCATTAGGAGGTTCAAATTAAGTTATTATGTTTAATTATTAATAAAAAAAATATATTTTGAGAAACCACCCTCATTTTGATTAACGGATGACAACAACAAAAATGAACACATCTTACAATCCATTTAAACAGTTCAAACAAAATGTACATATAATATTAAATATTTAAAATATTTATATATTCAAGTAATGTTAAATAATAAACATATCTAATTTTTTATTAAATATTAAATAGTATTAAATATATTTCATTTTAAATGAATGAAATTTTTTTATAGAGGTTGATTAAAAATATTTTAAAATTAAATACATTCAATGTTAATATATAAATAAATTAGAAATATAGAACATTTTAAAATTAAATATATTTAATTTGAAATATATTAAATATTTAAATAAGCGAAAAAGGGGCACAACCCTGGACACACCATAAACCACACTCTTTCACTAAATGACAAACTTTTTAGTACTCCAAAGCCTCTCCTGTCCTCAAATCAGCCCTCTCCTCTCCTCTTTTCCAAAAAAATAAAAGAGATTAGCCCTCTCCTCTCCTCTCCTCAAAAGCCCTTTCCTCTCCTCTTCTCTCCTCAGCCCTCTCCAAAGCCTCAATTAAAATCTTGTCTGTTTAAATTTACAAATTAGGTTATCTATTTGAATGTTAAACTTTTAATTTTTATAAAATTTAATGATTTAGTTGAAATTTTGATGTTTAAATTTTGTCAAGTTATTTTATCTATTTTAATGGCTTTCATAATCTGTTTTAGGCAATGTTTGATTTGTTGCTATGGAGTGGGGATCATGGAGAAGAAGAAGAGGTATTAAACGGTTTTTCAAAAGAAGAGACTGATGAGATAAATACTAATGAAGATGGAAACGAGGCAATGAAAAATTGTGAGGAGAGAGTTGAAGAATCGAAGGTGGGAATGGAATTCAACACACCAAACGAAGCTTATCTGTACTACTCAAGATTTGCTAAAGAAAAGAGATTTGCTGTGGCGAAAAGATCGTCGGGTAAGGGAAAAGATGGTGTTGTGAGGCATGTAATTCTTCACTGCAGCAAAGGTGGAAAGGCAAGTGCGAGAGGAAGCAACCCCATCAAGGCACGACCACAAACAAAAGTTGGTTGTCCTGCTCATCTTAATGTTCGTTTAAGGCCGCATGGGAAGTGGAGATTAACAAGCCTTGTCTTGGATCACAATCATGATCAGAGCCCAGGGAAGTCCAGGTTTTATAAGTGCAATAGCGTACTTGATGAACATGTGAAGAAAAAGCTTGAATTGAATGATAAAGCCGGGATCAAATTGCACAAGACTATTGACTCACTTCAAATTCAGGCTGGGGGACTTGATAAGCTTCCATATTTACCTCAGGATTGCCGGAATTATTTAGACAAGGTTCGTCGTTTACGACTTGTAGAAGGAGATGCAGCAACGATGCATAGTTACTTTATGAGAATGAAAGCCAACAATTCTGATTTCTTATATGCCATGGATTTGAATGAAAAGGGTCGACTAAGGAATGTATTCTGGGCTGATGCAAGGAGCAAGGCAGCATGTAAGGAGTTCGGCGATGTTGTGACATTTGACACAACATACTTGGTAAACAGGTATGACATGCCTTTTGCTCCATTTGTAGGCGTGAATCATCATGGTCAATCAATATTATTAGGATGTGGACTCATCTCTCATGAGGACACAGAGTCATTTTTTTCATGGTTATTTTTGACTTGGTTGACATGCATGTGGGGTTGTGCTCCTAAAGGAATTATTACCGATCAATGTATGGCCATGAAGAATGCTATAGAAAATGTATCCTGAACACCCGACATCGGTGGTGCGTATGGCATATTATGAAAAAGGTACCAGAAAAGTTGAGTAGGTACTCTGCCTATGAAAAAATTAGTTTTGCCATGTGTAAGACAATTTATGATTCATTGTCAATAGAACAATTTGAGGATTCTTGGGATGAGTTCATAAAAAAGTATGATCTTCAAAGTAACACATGGTTATAGGGGTTGTATCTGGAAAGGGAGCGGTGGGTCCCTGCTTATGTGAATGATGTATTTTGGGCGGGGATGTCATCCACACAAAGAAGCGAGAGTGTGAATGCATATTTTGATGGTTACATTCATTCAAAGACAACCCTGAAACAATTTGTAGAGCAATATGAGAATGCATTGGCAAAAAAGGTGGAAAGTGAAAAACAAGAAGATATGAAAAGTTGGTACTCTTACATCCCGTGCGTCGGAGAAGATGAGTTGGAGAAACAGTTTCAAAGTGTTTACACGAATGAGAAGTATAGAGAGTTTCGTGAACAATTTGTTGGGAAACTTAACTGTTAATAGGTAAGTTTCCTTCTAACAACCCATTAACTCCTTCGTCTTCCCTGATAACAGGACCAACCCCATTCCTCTCCATACTACGACCACCACCATCATGGTCATCATCGTGTTCATAGTCAACAATCATCAAACTCCTAGAAAACCTCCATCGAGGTCCTCGTCCCACTAAGATGAGCCTCGGCTGCCACCTTCCTCCATCCTCCTCTCCGCTCCATCAGCTCCTCAGAAACCAACCCGCTCGCCTCCGACTCCATCACCAAGTCCTCTCCACGGCATCGACCACCAGCTTCGACGAGCCCGCGTTGAGCGTGGACCCTACGGTGGCATGGACGTAGGCAGAGCGGAATAGGGTCAGGGTTAGAGGGGAGGAGTCGTAAGCGCGGGAATCGGAGTTGAGCTGGTGGAGGAGGGAGCTCGAGGGAGAGGAGGGAGGACTCGGAGAGAGGGTCGCCGCGGAGGAGGGAGGGAGTTCATTAGGGAGTGGAGGAGGTGGTTGGGGATCGGTTGCCGGAGGATGAACTCGAGGACCCAGCACGGGGGAGCGAGAGGGTTTTGAGATTTTGGGGGAGAACGAAGATTTCTCCTGCGATTGATTTTCCACGTGGCTGTTGTTTAGTGAATGGTGTGGTTAGAGGTGTGGTTTGTGATGTGCCCGTAGTGGGACTCTTAAATAAGTAAAGATAATAGGAGTGAGAAAATCCATAGTGTAAGATCATAATCCATCAATTTTAACTTGGTAGGATTGGAATGGAGTGTGGATTTTAAAATCCTAGTCCTAATGGCGATCCTAGACAACCAATAATAACACCTTAAATTAAAATCAAAATCCTAGTCCTAAATCAATAACGCATTAAATTTAAATCCAAATCCTAGTCCTAAACCAATAACACACTAAATTCAAATCCGAATTCTAGTCCTAAACCAATAACACCTTAAATTTAGATTTAAATTCTAGTCCAAAACAAATAACACCCTAATCTGAAATCCAATAAAAGTCCAAGTTCAAATCAACAATCCTCAACCAATAACCCACCTTAGGGGGTGTTTGGTTAAATGAAGGTGACTCAAATGTGTGAAAGTTACTTATTTTTGCAAGTGTGAAAGTGGATCCACGTCAACATGAAAGTGAATGCAATGTTTGTTTGTAAAAATAAATTAATCTTGGAACTAGGAAAATAAAGATGATGTGGCAATTATTTATTTATTTGTTATTTATATTCATATTACACTCTAAACTCTAATAATTATTCTGGTAAGAACTAAAGAACGAATTGAAAGCCTCAGGTATATATATCATCAATTACTTGTACTAATTTTTATAGATTCTTTGTATTCTGTATTTTTTTACTTATGTACTTTATATTTTTTTAATAACGTAATGGCTTATTAAATGCCTAGTCATGTTACAACTGTACAACAATCACGCTAAAATTTTTTTAATAACGTAATGGCTTATTAAATGCCTAGTCATGTTACAACTGTACAACAATCACGCTAAAATATATAGTCATGTTCATAAATTGTCTAATTCGTACTATATACATGACATAACAATGTGCACAACTATTAAATGTTATAAAAGAAATAATATATAATTAATTAGGAGTGGTCTCCACTTTATTCTCACTTTCACTTGACTTCAGCACTTTTTTTAGGGGAACTTAAACATGCATTAGAGCTGATGTGGACTCATTTTAACATTTCACTTTCAAAATTACTTTCAATAAAACAAACACCAAAAGTCTTAAAATCATTTCACTTTCACACTTTTACAATTCACTTTCATGAAAACCCTCTAAGGAAAGTTTTTCTGAAACTCAACGATATGATATTACGTAATGATATATTTGCACAGTTCATTGAACCGGCCCAAACCCACAGAGCCTTCTCTTTACTGCTTGTTTATGGCCCTATTCGGCCCGTTCGCGAGGAAAGAGTCGTTCTGTCTTCTCGCTCCTTCGCCATTTGCCTCAATTCGAATGGCAATGGCGGGTTAACGCTTTGAAAACCCTAGAGTACGGACTCTCCCTCTTCTCGCTCCCCAATCCAAAACCCTAACCCTAAAATTCCCTCCCAAAATAAAAACCTCTGAAATCTAGTCTTCCAATCAACCACCCACAATGGAGAACACGTGGCCAGTCCGCTGTCCTGAGAACGAGGAGATCGCTCTCTACCTCTTGAAGAAGCGGCAGGAAATGGCGAAGCCCAATGGAATCGCAGAGAACCTCGACATGACGCTCTCCAACGCTTATCGAAGTATCTGCAGTTCCAAAAATCCCATCAAGACCATGAAGGATCTCTCAAAGATCAAGTAGGTGTTTCAAAGTTTGCGTATTTTGATGAAATTGGTTGATTTGAGTTACGGATTTTTCGTTGTAGGGGTGTGGGGAAGTGGATATTGAGGATTATGAAGGGTTTTTTCCCTGATTCTCCTGCTCCTTTGGAGGTTTCACCGTCAAAGGGTAAACATTTTGGTTAATTTTTCATTTTTAACATGGTTTTTGATTCTGTATCCTAAACTGAGCGTTTAGTTATCATGAATAAACAATGCTGGATCCTGAAATCTGTTCACTGAGTTGTTGGGAATTTTTTTGTTAGTATGTTGTTGGGGGAAGTGTACATTTATTTTGCCACATATTAGAATTGAACTGATTTTTACCCATCACTTCGTATTACAATGTTGTTGCACTCATAGATACAGTTATAAACGAATCATTAATGTCAAGAAAATTGGAAGTTTTCGGGTTCATTTTAGATTTATAAAGCATAGAGCAAAGGGAAAAAACGTATGTAAAAGGAATAGAATAACTAATATTATGGAGGACGGAAAATTACATGTCTAATTTAGCATCAGGTGTTGCAATTCCGCATCCAGTGGAGGTTGTTTTATTAGTATAGTATATAGATAGTCTAGATAGATATATAGTAGATTCATACATACATAGATGCCATTCTTTGGAGTGGCCTTGCATCCGGTTAATATGATGGATGATTACATAACTGTATGCTGACACTGAGTGTACTTATCTCTTAACTTAGAAAACTCATGAATCTCGAAATCAGCTAGTTGCATATCTGCTTAAGATTTTAGATATGTAGATTTTTGTTAAAATGATGGATTTAGTCTATTGTTTTCATAACTTCTAATGTGATCTACTGTGATTAGTGTAAAGTGATGAACCAAACAACTGCAGTTATTTTACATTCTACATCAGTTCCTCTATCATTGAATTGTTTGCTTCTGTAGGAAAGAAGACAAAAGGACCCAAACGTTATGTTCCCCAAAAGAATTCAGTAGCGTATGCCTTGTTAATTACCCTTTATAGGTACACAACAAACCATTTCTCTTTTTCTTTATGTTTATGTTTATTTTTGATGACATTGTGGCTTGAAAGTCAATTTTGTTCTTTGCACTTCTAGAGAAATGGCAAACGGTAATAGTTTTATGAAGAAGCAGGAACTCATTGATGCTGCTGAAGCTAGTGGGCTTTCACGAACTGCTATTGGGTGAGTTATGCTCTTAGCCGGATATTGTTCTCATCTATTGCCGTGGAAGTTTGTGAAGGTGATTATTAACTGATTGCACTTTCTTTGTTTGTGACAGACCAGATAAATCTAAAGGAAAACCTGGACAATTTGTGAGTTCAGGTAGGGATTGGTATACTGGATGGAGCTGCATGAAGACATTGGTGTCAAAAGGATTAGTAGTGAAATCAAGCTGCCCAGCAAAGTAAGGCTCATTTTCTTTGAATCTCAGTTATAATAATTAAAGTAAGGCTCATTTTCTTTGAATCTCAGTTATAATAATTTTTTTAATGATGATTACAATATCAGTTGATTTCAGTTAGTTTAAGACCCAATTTTTATATCTTAGGCATGATTTTTCAGGTGGTGATAAGGCTTGTGTCTGATATGTTGCCAAAATTCTTGTTTCCTCGTGAGAATTTTGTTGTCGTCTTGAGTTGAATTTATATATTTTGATAGTTTATTTTTTTCACTAAATGCAACACAATGGAAAATATAAGCTTCAGTTTTAGGAAACATAATATTCAGTTTTAAATGGAAACAATTCCTGCAAAATAAAAAGAAAAGAAAAAGGAATAAAACTTCTACCCTTGAATGGTGCCTGATGGTTCTTGACAGCGATCTTGCCAGCTTAATTCATATTAATTAATCAGTAAAGTTTGTAAAATTTCCATCTTTTTATTGAAAGAAAAACAATCAGAGGGTGGCAGTGGGGTTGAAAAGGATGGATTATGCACCACATATGGGTATCATTACGCATATTTGCTTTGATTGAGATAGGCATGGACTCAGATACGGACATCGATGGGGCACAAATCACTCACATCTATATATTCTTTAAACAAAACTTGACGTGAATAAGATTTGCTAAACTCTGTATTTAGTTGACAATTCATGTGATTATCCAACATGAAGATTAGCAATGATGTAGTACTTAAATGTTATTTAAATAATATGAAGCTATGCAATACTATATTGATGTGGATACAATTTGGTGAGCCGGAATCTTTGAGCTAATAAAATTCATTTCTATCCATGTCTATATATATTCCAGAGGAAATAACAGGATTCACTCGGACACTATAGTGGAAATGTTGAAACAAGAATAGACAGTGCACACCTTCACCATAGGTGTTCATTTTGTCCTTGGCTCCTTGCTCATGAAAGGTCAAGCCGATACCATAAGTTTTCTTGTGCGAAAGGTGCTACTTTGAGAAGTCACATATCACACATGTTGGGGATTTAAGTTTCAAACAGAAAATATTTTATCCAGTAAATGAGTAATAAATGCAAGTTGGATTTGTTTGGTTGAAAACCTGTACTAGGTTGGCATACTTGTATTTATGCTGTTTGTGCTTAGTTATTCCAACCAACTTTATTTTTTTTGAATTTGATGTATTTTTGCAGATAAATTCAATTCAATCATATAAACATGTGAGTATCTATTCTACTATTTTCTAGATACATGCTAACTCAAGAAGGCCAAGAAGCTGCACGTGAATGCATCCTGAGATCTGGTTTAAATGATTCTTCTGCACTGTTGACTGCAATAAATGGATCTCAAAGCTCTCTTGATCAGCAAACAGTATCACATTTGGATTCCGCTGTCACTGAAAGAAAAGCAAGGTTTTCCTTTAGTAGTTCAAGCTGTCAAAAGGAATTGAATGATGTTTCTAGGGTAAGATTACTCCTGAAATACTCATGTAATCTGAATATTTCTGATTTATGCTTTTCTGCAGAGCATGAAATTTCCATCCACTGATTATTTATGTGACAGGCCAGCCATGTCAAATAGATTGTTCAATTTATATTGTGTTTGGACCTGTCATGGTTCTGATACGATATGTCTATTGGTTGTATTGTTTTAACTTGGCATCACATACTTTGACTAGATAAAAAAGTATTTATCAGAAATTGACTAGAAATTGAGTTTGTCGTATCAAGCAGCCATACTTTTAGGTGCACAGTTTCATTTAAGATTTCTCGACAACATAATGCAAATTTATCAATTTATAATGTTTTTTATTGGAACTTGGAAAGCTAACATAAGCACAATTAGGCTTGTCCCAGTTGTAGTTTGATTCACTAAATAGAAATATTTCACTAATTATCATTGGATGGACTACAAATCGGGAGGAAAGTTGCTTATCTCATTGATTAAAGCTTGATTAAAGGATTGTGGTTATACATAGGCCTTTTAATTTTGACAATTATTAATGAAATATTTCAGCTTTTGTTGTCTTGGAAGCTCTGGATCTGAAAAAGATACCTTTCCCATTGTTGTTTTGCAGAAATTTGGGGATGACATAGTGGTTTCTTCTGATTCTGACTCCATTCCTGCGGAACTTGAGAGTTATTCTGCAACTGCAGAATTTAGTACTTTCTCTTCCATGGATACAGGTAATTTTTCATGATTTTATTAGAGGTTTGATAGATGATAGTTCCGTTGCATTTTGTTCAATCTTCTCTTCACCAACCCAATTATTGGTATACTTGCATGCAGGTAACAAGAAAGGTTTTATTTCTGCTGCTGCTTATCATGAAAATACACTCCATAATAATGTAGCTACGAGTTCTTTCAATCTGAGGGGTTGCACTTCACATGTATCTTTACTTCAGCCCTCTTGTATTTTTTTTCGTATTGAACAAAATTTACGCTAATTTCTCCTTTTCTAGACATAAGATGCTATGTGCTTGTAGTGATACATATGTTTTTTGTGGACTACTCAGGATGTTCCTGTTAAAAAATCAATAGATGTGGGCACAGAGGTAAAAGATGCAAACATTTTGGCGATGCCACCTCGAAGTTTTGGGGAGAACTTTGAAGAGACCTATGATGTTATCTTGATATTGGATGATCGTGAAAACTTTGGGTCAGTATGAGTTCCTCCAACCAAATTCCCTACCGGACAACTCACCCACTACCCCACACCAAAAGAAAGAAAAAGGAAACTATCTACCACTTGCATTTCGGTTTCTGAAAAATTTTCAGATTCCTTTATTTGAGTTTTCATTGTCACTTCTCCCTATAATTATATGTCTATGGAACACATTTTGTCTGTTCAAGATCACTATCTTGTTTTTATTTGTAAATATTTCACACATGACTGTCTTTTAGTAAACCAAGCTTGAAACATTTATGGGTAGACATAACAGTATAATCACCATTTGCTTTATCTTCAAAGGTACTTCTATTGAGATGTCTCCTTTTTTGTTAATGCAGCTTTTGATAAATTTCCTTTGTGGAAAGTAAATTGTTCTGGGAAATAACTTCCTTTTCAAAAAATTTACTCCGAATGTATGTGTGCGTGTGTGTTTGTATGTATGTTCTATGTTCATATAATATATATGTTTATGTATATATGTAGTACAAGGATTAATGGTTATAAGGTAGCGTCTCATTTAGCAAAATGAGCTATGAAGAGATAGAAGTGGTGATGTCAACACCCTTTTGATGTGACAAGTAGGGTATCTCTTGGTAGCTCATTTAGAAAAGTGAGCTGCCATCTCATACCCATTATTTTCATATATGCATGCATGCACGTATATGTATATATATATATATGCATGCATACATGTATCATATGTGTATGTTAGTTGGGGGGTGGGGGAGCGCGTGTTATATAAATAATGGGTATGAGGCAGTAGTTCAATTTGCTAAATAAGCCCCAACTTATATTACATGTATATATAATATGAGTTGGCGGCGCATGTGACAAAATGAGCTACAAAGAGATAGGAGTTGTGATGCCCACCTGCTCCGATGTGACCAGAAGACGGATTTCGTTACTAGTCTATCACTTGATAGTTCATTTAGCAAAATTAGCTGTCATGTCATACCCATTATGGTATTATATATATCCTTTTGTCATGCCTTTATGTTTTAGTCTCTTAGTGTTTAGCCGTAAAGTATCTACAGCTGCAACGACTTTGGGCCAATATGCATCTTATATCAATGTACTCCTTCTCAACTTTAATGTTTTTGTAGTAGTGGATATTGTTTATGTTTCAAGGCAATAACTACATTTTCCTATAGGTGTCTTTCTTAGATTTATTTCTCACAAGCCAAAATGAAATTGTTAGTCCTGTCTATTTTGTTTGTACTGCTCTTTATCATTTTATTATCTCTTGATAGGAATTTAATGTCCTATTGGGAATTATATTTTCAGTGACAGTCCTGTCTCGCCACATGAATTAAGGCGATGGGCCTCATTCTCTCCATAATTATATTTTGTTAATAGCTAATCGCGAGGCTTGTGTTGACCACATCCCATTGGAGTTGTCTATTTTAAGATTCAAGCTAATTAGCCTCAATCTGAGTATGAAACTTTTAGCAATATCCTAAGCTCCTCTCCAGCTTTCAGGAATAGAATTTCTTGTATCTTTGAATTATTGGATCTTGATGGCTTTGCTTGTAGTGTTTGAAACATGTGGACCGCTGTTGTGAATAGTAATGCATAGCGGCGCTATAGCGATTTTCATAGCGTTAGCACTGGCTACCGCTATGCTATCAGCGAAAGCGGTAGCAAATAGCGGCCAAAACCGCTACTCGTGATTGTGCGCCTTCCAGCACTTTTAACTGCTAAAACCCGCTTTTATTTGATGGATAACTTTTATATTCTACCCGACCCATACCCAAACCCGACCCTTTTTATCATTACAATCCTATCAGATCTCTTCTTTCTCCCTCCCCCTCCCTCCCTCCCTCCCTCTCCCATTATCTTTGATTTGTATCCACAAAAGAGAAAAAACCCTAGACGCTGGTTCTTTCCCCCTCTCTCTCTCTCCCGTGCTTCCTCCCCATCTCCGGTGCTCTCTCCACCATCTCCACCATTTCCGGTGCTTTTTTATTCTTTAAAGTACTTTGTTAATATTACGCAATTGATACACATCTATTTCATGCTTAGGCTCTCTATAAATTATCAAATATGCATTTGTAGAATTTTTAGATTTTTCTATAAATCTTTTTATTTTTAGAATATTTAAATATATTTAAATTTGACCACTATTTGTTACTATTTTATCGCTATAGGGGCAAATAGCCTTAGCGGTACCTCACCGCTATGTGACATTATCGCTATCGATAACCTTGACGTGGACAACACCCTGTATCAACTAGTTGAATATTAACTAGCATAACCCTTGGAGCCCTCTGGAGAAGTATTCCCATTGATTATTGCCTTTCAACTCTGATGAATTTGGAGGCCCACTTGAACTTGTGAAACTTTACTCTTTAGAATGTTAGTCCAATCATGACAGACAACTGTCTACAACAAGCTTTCAGACGTCCAGTTACTCACTATTTCATAGCTTCTGACCCTATTTTCTGAGAATATGGCCATTAACAAAACATAATGGATGATCGAAGGGGTCCATTTAGTTGACCTAATATTATGATTAAAGGCTTTGTTACTGTTGTAGTTATATTCAAGTGATGAAATTTAACAGAGATGGACTAAATTTTGACAAAAGGGTGTGCTTACCATGTGACATGGCAACAACATCTCCTTTAAAGGTTTCCCGGTAGAATGACATGAATTTTCCATAAAGACCATGCCTCCTTGGCACTGTTATAAATAACGGTAAAATAGTCCCGCAATAGCGACGCTAATAGCGTTAGCGGTCCCTTCTCGAGACGCTGTCACCCGCTACGCTATCGCGCAATAGCGGTGACATATTGCGGAATATGTCTGTTCGTAAAAGCAGCTAATAGTGTGTCATGGTAAATAGTGAGCGATCGCATTCGAAATTTGCTTTTTGATTACTATTTAAAAGCGGTTTGAGGCTTATTTTTTTAAAATTAAACTCAACCCTTGACCATTGCATTCCACCGTCTCCTGTGATTTTCAGCATACTCCCGCCACCTCTCATAGCCTCTGGTACCTACCTTGATACTTCCTCTCACCTCCTTCACCGTGAGCTCCTCTTAGGGCAGTCCTATCACCGCTAAGCTCTTCTTCTCGAAGACGATGACTTTTTGACTCCTCCAGTCATCTTCGGTATTACGTGATGGTTACATGTCTATTTCATGTTTAGGATCTCTTTAAATCATCCAATATGTACTTTTAAATTTCTTAGATTTTTCTTTAATTTTTCTTTTTTAGTATTTATACATATCTAAATTAGACCGCTATTTGACTTTGCGCTTTTTACCGCTATTTTGCCGTAATAGCCCGAAATAGCCTTAGCGATGCCTCACTGCTACGCGACGCTATCCGCTATCGATAACCTTGCTCCTTGGCGATAATATCTTATCCAATAAGCAACCCAGGCAACCTGGTTTATGCTTGTCTCAAAGGGAAAATTAGATCGCTGCTCCTTAGCACTCCGTGTCCACCCTGGACCTCTGTTAGGAGATGGTGGGCAAATATCTGCAACATATCCTATGAAAATCACTTGCAGTCTCATGATATGTTCTCCACAGAAATAATGAAGAATATACCTCTTTCAAACATAGCCAATCATAAAAAATTCATGATGTTCATCTCAATTTATCTAGGTCCATGGTAACATGTCAGTAAAAGGTTACCTTAAAATGTCATTGACAATATGGCATGTCAAGAACATATCCTTTAAAATATCTCCCTGTGGAATACCGGTAATTTTTTAGAAACCATACAGGGTTAACTTTGACCTGAGTTTGATTCCCTCATATCACTTTGCCTCTTTGCTTAGGCTTTTACCTTTTTTTGTAA
>NC_033800.1:54443068-54445429 GCF_001876935.1 Asparagus officinalis | reverse complement strand
GGCTGCTCCAATGATCCTTGGTTGCATGGTCTTAAACTGCATGAATAGTGTTATCTACTGGCCTACCAGTCAAGTAGCAGGTCTTAGAAACTTGCCTAATTTGGTTGTGGAGCTTTTCTCACTTTTTAAGTGCTTCATAGCTGATCTTATTTTGGTGCCAAAAGGCTCAAGATTATGGTGGTTAGCTTGCTAACCTAATATACTCCTAAGGTCCAAATATGATGTTCTTTTTTTCTTTTTAATACTGAAATCTGAACCAGGATGCGTTTCTCAAATTTCACTTTACATCTTTATGCCTGCAGATCCCGTTCAAGAAAAGTTGTGGATAACATACGCTCTCAGTTCAAAGTTTTTGTTGAGGTTAGTACATTCAAAGTTTTGGAAGTGACTATATTTGCATTGAAATCTTGGTTTATTAATGTTCACACCATAAATATTTCACTACTAAAATTCCAGAATATTATGATGAAAAATCTAGTAAATTCCTGACTGTGCCAGAGTTTCTTTGAGTGTTGTTGTGAATTAGAATGATAAATCATATGAAATAACATTCTACAATTAGTTTATCTGATGTCAAATTCAAAAATGCAAAAAGTGAATGGAACTGTTTTCTGCTGGTGATTAATTTTATAATTATTTTGCATCATATACTGGTTTCTAACTTATTATATGATTGATGTAAGTTAATGGCATGCACTATAACTATAGGCTTCACATTATCATCAAACATTAACTAACTTTTAATTTTCTTTTCCTAACAGCATTCTATTTTTAAATATTTTTCTTAATTTCTGGTCTCTTTTTCATCTCTTGCTGCTTTAAGCATAAACAAAGCTTAAATTCTGGCTAGGTACTTTACGAAGTATATGCTATATAACCAAAGGAATGAAAACATGTGGTACTTGGTAACTTTGGATCATGCCAGAAGTGCCTTGACAGAATCATAGTTTTTAAATTAGTACTTGCTTGGTAGAGTACTAAATTAACAATAACATAATAAAATTATCTTCTTCAGTTCTTTGATGCTCTAGTTGCAAAACTATCAACCTCTAGAAATTTTGAGTCAAAAGCACCTCAATAATATCTATCTCGAACTACTTAAACTAGTGCAAGTTATTGTTAAGGCATAGATTTTAACTAATGTAGAAAACTGAAAAGAAATAAATGTTATAATTACTAATAGCTTACAGCATAATCATATCGTATACTGATCACAGCTTGCTATTGAGAATCCATTCATCCAAGACTATTATGTTGATTATAAAATGTAGTCTTTCATTTTATAAAGACCTATGTTTCTGTATTGTTGTATATCTTTGAAGCTGCCAAGACAGTCTAACACCTCGCGGGAACAACATTGTTAACAGTCAATATTTGTTATGCCGCTTTTTTTTTTGCACGTATATGTAATACAGAGTGTAGTTATTTTACAGTCATGACACACATACAACTATGCTCGTTCTCCAGTTCTAACAGAATGATTATGTGAAAATATGGCTACCGTGCCTTTGATCTTTTAATCTTCCATTTATTTGGTGTTAACCAAGTGAACCACAGTTTTAGGCGAATTTGAAAATTCTTACTTGCTTTTGTGGTAGGATAAGGAGTTTCATATATTTGCGCTCTTCTCATGGAAAATTTGTACTTGTGCTGGTCAGAGCTTGGACACATTATATTTTTAATTTAAATGAACGATAAGAAGTTCTAAGAGGGTATGTGGTCCATTTATATTAAATAATTTGATGCATACTCTTTTGAACCTTCATGCTTTTGTATTTCTATTAAGTAAACCATGAAATTGTCCTTGACTTGATGGTCTAAATAATCTGATGCTTCTGTATATTTTTGATGTTGTGCTCTAGGATCAATTTGGTTCATATTCATACCAAATTTGGCCTTTTGTATTATTTTATTGGAGTTGCATAAGTATGTAAGAGAGCTATATTTACATGGTGATTTGGTAAGGGAGCTGTATATACATGGCGATTTGGAAGCTTTGGGTTTTTCGTCACTTTCCTGCTGGATATTTAATATTTCATAAAATGCTTAATCTTTCTTTCTTTTTATATAAAAGCTGTATTTATTAACTTTTAACTTGTTATAACATAACTCCATGTGAATTTTTCCATAGATTAGACGCTTGCCTGTTGGAGATGGTATCTGGATTGTTAGACATAAACAGTCCAATAAAGAATATGTGCTTGATTTTATTGTTGAAAGGAAAAAGGTTGATGATCTTTGCAGTTCTATACGAGATAATCGGTACAGAGATCAAAAATTGAGGTTACAGGTAGGTTTTTTTGAACAATTTTTGGTCTAATAAATGGCAGCAGCTACTAAGAATAGTTACATGTCTTGTCT
>NC_033800.1:54400865-54443058 GCF_001876935.1 Asparagus officinalis | reverse complement strand
TTTCCTTGAGTCCATGCATGTAGCATTCTATATATGCTGAGAGAATAAGATATGCCAATGATGGATACATATCTCTTTTGGTTTTGTCTTTTTTCTATTTCAAACAAATCAACCGCAAGGATTGGAGCGATGCATTTGAAGAGGGTAAATTGATAAGAGTTTTAGTTTCCTTTTTATTGTTATTATACAAAATTGAGTAATGCCGAAGTAGTAATTTAGGGGGGAAAATTTAATTATAAGTTTTCTTTCTTAACTTATGTGACCATTTCTGACTTGTTATTTATAGAGATGTGGGCTGCAAAAGCTGATATATCTCGTGGAAGGCGATCCTAATTCGTTGGAAGCTGCAGAAAGCATCAAAACAGCGTAATCAGACAATTTATTGTATTTCTTGCTATTTTTGTATTAGTGTTGGCATATTTGTTCCTGTTCCACTTCTTATAATTGCATAAAGGTAACGTTGCACAGAGCATCTTTCAGCAAGAATGTTATATATCTCGTATTTAAATAACAGTTTGTGGGGGCTTTCAGATATTTTATTAAATTCTTGGATTTTTATCAATTTCATCATATTCTATGTTACACGGACATTGGCATGAACACATGTACATACATGGGTTTGGTATACAATACATTTGTAGAATTAGCATATGAGGTCAGAATTATTGTATGTTTTCTATCTATCTATCTATCTATCTATCTATCTACATGTATGTATGTTTGTACTTGTGAGACTAATGGGTGTGTCATATGTCATATGAGATGATTTTCTTATATAATGATGTGGTTACATCTCAGTCAAGTGTGCTTATGAGGGCTTTTCTCTTACCTTTCTTCACTTGGCTGAGATTTAGTGAATCACTTTCTATGAGAGAATCTTTTAATACGACAAGTATACCCATCATTCTTAGTGAGTATCCTTGTCATATGAGGGATTCTCTTATATACAATTAAGGACAGAGACAAACCAAATTATTAATAAAAAGGTTAGTTAATTATTTGTTTGAGTATTCAGTTATAGTCAATTCAATAGTTAATTTAACAGTAAACTAATAAATTTAGCATTCAGTGTATAAACGGATAGAGTTTTTGATTATTTGATTCGTTTGATTATTATGAGCATGTTTGGCAAATGGTCAAAGTGGTTATTAGCCACTTTGAGATACTCGGCTAGTGGCTTATTTTGGCTTATAATCCATCCGAAAATAAGCTATTGTGGCCTAGCTTATTTTCAATGTAGTGTAGGCCACAATTTTGACCAAGTAAATGACATATATATCCCTCATCATTTCAAAAAATTCCAAGCCATGTCCTTTTTGATGGATTATAAGCCATGCCTTTTTTGGTTATTTTGACAATAATATGAATTATAATGCACCGATTTGCCAAACAATTTACCATTGGAAATGAATTATAATCCACTAAATCTACCAAACACTATGTGTTAACCTATATGGATTTATAATCCACAGTTGGATTATAATCCAAGTGGATTGTAAATCCAAAAGCAAATGGTCAGAGTGTCTTATAAGCCATTTTTTTGGTTTATAATTTGCCGAACATACCCTAGTTTATTTTTTAGTGGATTATAAGCCATGAGGTTTAACCAAGTAAACAATAATAATACTCCTCATGGTTTTATAAAGTTCAAGGCTTCATTTAATACCTCATCACCAACCCAATATCCTTTTTGGTTATTTTGACAATACTAGTGGATTACAATCCACACATTTACCAAACACTACTATTAAAAATAGATTATAATCCACTAAATTTACCAAACACTCTAAATCCACATGGATTATAATCCAAAGTTGCCAAACATGCTCCAACTATTTGTTTATTAATATTTTTAGTTAATTTAATTTATTAAATGATAAATTTGTTATTTATTTAAAATATTTATTAGTTAATAGAATATTTCAATTGGATATCAGTTTTACCTAAGGAGTAAAATTAAAATGAAAGAAATAATTTGGAGGGCAATTTGAAAATCATACAATTTCGAGGGTGTATATGAGAAAAATTCTCAAAAACAAATAAAAGAAGACAATGTCAATCATAGGAATTGAACTCATGCACTCAAGTTTGGCAGCCATATATTGTACCAACTGAGCTACATAAATATTCCTGAATAGTAATCGAAGATATCATTATTTAAACAAATTGAATTTGAACACCAATTTGGTATTCGACTTAATTTCAAATTCACTAAATTTGAATTCACATAACCTAGTATTCAAATTGGTTCTTTTCCACCGATGTACAATAATGTGGCTCGATCAACCAGGTGAATAAAGGGGGAGAGAGAAACCCTCGTAGACACTTGGTTGAGATTGAGCCACATCATTGCATATGAAAGAATCCTCTCATATGAAATATGATACCCATTAACCTTTCTACACCCCTGCACACACGCTCAGACACACGTACGTGCATGCGCACACGTAAATGATACACATCAAAATGACATCTATGCAGGTGCGCAAGCACACATGACACTGATGAAAAATAGCATTTAGCAAGTTCTCTGGAATCCCAGATCAATAATGAGGTTAGCTCATCAAGTTCCACAGTATATCATAGTAGGAAGTACCATATTTGCATGATAACCAGTTCGTTTTGTTTACGGGATGAGAATGGGAGCTTAGCATGCCACTTATTAGGAATCGGGAGCGACTGGACGAAGGGTTGGGCTTGTACAGTGAAAGTGGTGCATTTTAGGTTCGGTTTTTAAATCTAGAAATTTGAGGTTTCTTGCAAGAGTCAAATTTAAGAAATATGCTAGTTGATATCAGTAGTGGTAAAAGAACATTGAGAATCATGTTGCAATTAAGTTGTGCATCTTTTATTTGCTTAATTTCTCACATTTTTATTGTTTATACTTTTGAATAAGAGCTATTTTTTAAAAGTTTTAACTGGTTTGAATTCTGAATGGAGTCGTCGGAGTTGGTGAATTGGGTCTTGTCCATTGTAATGGGGGACGATTGAACACGGCTTGCGGTTCGCTATGGCGTCCTATGTTCCCGACATCTATGAAAAGTACCCTAAAAAACGAGGTGGCAATGTAATATCTCTTCAAGGATTTATACTTATTGTATAACCGTTCTACAACCTAAACCATATAATTTTTCTTTATAAACCTTGTGCGCCTGTGTCTTGAACCTGAAACATCATAATTTGAGGTCAGACATGGTTAGTTGTGTCCAACATCGTGTCCGTGGCATGCGAGTGTCAACAGATGGTCTTTGTCATATATAGCAGATTTTTTGAGAGCCATAAAGAACTATCCTTGCCTCATAAATTTAGTCATATATAGCAGATTGTTTTGTAGTTGCTTCACTATAGAACTACTTGTGATGCCTATTTGTACACATTTTTAGAGGTCAAGACTGTTTTAGTTTCATGCAGGTTTCTAGTGAAGCAAAATTGTGTTTTTGGTTTGGGGAAGTTGAGGTTCTCAAATGTGGGACATTTTCTTTTCCTTGTGGAATTGCACATTGGCTTTATCGAGATATAGTTGGGCATGTCATGCATTGATTTATGAAAAACAGTTAACATCCATAAAGGATACCCCACAATAGGGCTGGAAATGAATCAAATCAAATAGGAAAGTATTTATATTTGCTTAAAATTTTTGGATTTGGATATGAATTTGAATATCCGTTTTCTAGAGTTTTCCGAATTTGAACTAGAATACTCGGTGTTTGGCAAATATTCGTGAATATTCACGAATATTCAAAACAATATTCATTTTGATAAAGAATTTGATTTTCAAATAGTATTTAAATTGATTATTGAAAGTAATTCCTTTATCATTGTGATGAATATATATTTAATTCGAATATGTCGTTAGAAAACTGATTTAAGACTCTTTTAAGTCTCTCACAATTAGTATATAAAATTTTAAGTAGATAATGTAAGTGGGTTGAAATATAACATCACGTGTGTATAATACATATTATAAGCGATCAAATTTTAAATGAATATTTGATAGTAACCGAATAGTTCCTTCAATAATTCATGAACTATTTGTTAATTATTTTGTTAGTTTCCACCCCTACGGTCCAGACAATGCATATGACCTGTTTTTGTAGTTGTTGGGAGTCTTACCTTAAGATGATCACATATATCTTTAGCACTTGAATTTCGTATTATTTTGTTTATGATTAAGGTGAGCTTTGCCTTCGTTTGGAATCTTAAGCAAGATTTCTTATACATAAACATGAATGTTCTTTCACTCATTGCTTCATGACAGATGGCCGACATTGCGTCAATACTTTGAAAAAGGAGACATACTCCAATCAGAAAACATATACTATGCTTTAACACTCCAATACTGATAGATACATTTCCGATGCACCTGTGATGTATTCCAAAATATGCAGTGTATCCTAGATGTATCAAAGACATTATCATTGAAAATTTGATGTCGAGAAGTTAAAATCAAATGTATGAATGGGGATCGATAATTGTATTTGTAATACATTGTACTTGTATAATATATCCGGTTTCTCAATATAAGATACTATTGTTGATCAACACATCCATTATAATTTTATAGTTATATCCATAATGTATCAGTAAACTAAATTATATGACTTGCTTTACCTATTTTGCCATATCCTACTGTATTCTTATTACTGCATTACATGTAAATGTATGCATGCATGTGTGTTGTTTGCGCGCGTGAGTGAGTGTGTGTGTGTGCGCGCACGCGGTTTGTTTACATCTCTGTGTGTGAGGGTCTGTATGTATATACTTATATATGTCGGATGTATGTAGGTACAGATTATATCTATATTAGTTTGTCACATCCATGCCAAATACATATCTAGATTCAAATTTGCTGTATCATGATGTCTGTACCCATATACATATCCCGTAATTGTGTTTATGTTTCAACTTTCAAGCATATAGCCATATATTCGCACGCGCACATTGAACAATATAGACTGATGTAGTTTGTATATGTTCGTGAAACAATGGGACATCCATTCTGTCCACCTAAGGTCCATCAATCTGGTTTGAGAATGAAACAGCTCTGACTCAGGATCTAATAGAAATAATCAACTTAAAGAGATATTTGTAGCCTATATGAGTGTATGATTGTAAGTTAATAATTTCGTCTTTAAGTTAATAAGAGGTTTTTTTATCTTCATTATTCTAACTTATGGATAGATGGATAATTGAGGTCCAAATCTTATGATGTGACAAGTAGGATGGGCCTCACCAAAATGAGGCGCTACCTCACAAGTCATAACCATCAAAGCTATACATATGTATATATATGCATGCATGAGAAAGAGATTTGAATTTCTTCTGGAAATTTTACTCTGAAAAGATGTATGTATACACGCAGAGACATTATGAGAACGGATAATGAAGCATTACTTGAAGCGCTCCATGCGCCTGGGTTATGTTTTTAAAAATTGATTTGATGATTAGTATGTTGTTCCTATGTAGCACGGACACGGATCCAACAAGGCCATCCGACACGCCGACACGAGGCAAATCCTAAAAAATACATAGGATACGTGTGTCCAACACATGCGTCTGACACGTACACGACACGACACGGCTTCACGTTATGCGTGTCCGTGCTTCATAGTGTTGTTCTTGTTTTATAGATGAGTATAAGTAAAAGACTAAGTTGAGAACATTTTTGGATGTATTATCTCAGAAAGAGCTTTTATCCTGCATGATTTATTTTCCTTGAGCAGTCATCATTGGCATTATGTCACCTTTTTTTAGGTCAGCTCTCTAAATGATAAATACATTCTTAGTGCAGTTGCTTCACAACTGAAATATTGGAAGGTTTCGACGTCCAAAGGACTAGTGGCTTTGCAGATACAGTGAGAAAATATGGTCATCTGACAAAATCAATAGCTCACTATTACAGCACATATTTTTCCAGTGAAAAAACTAGAACAAATGTGGTTTGCCCCAGCTACAGTGACTTTGTTAAGAAGTGCCAGGATCTTGAGAAGATGACTGTTACTGATGTATTTGCTCTACAACTAATGCAGGTGAAAACACAGTTTCATCTTAAACTTATCTATTATTTGCTTGCATTTGATGTATTGTCGCTATTATTAAATTATTTTTGCCTATTGATTCAATGGGAACATGATTCACATGCTATTGAAAATATCAGGTTCCTCAGGTAACAGAGGAGATTGCCCTTGCTGTTACAGATATGTATCCAACACTTCTCTCACTTGCTCGAGCATACTCTCGTCTTGTGAGTACCCTACCATTCAAACTTCGTTTTATGATATGCTCATCAATAAACTTGCATCTATCGCTTTGTCATATTTGAGCTATTCTTTGGTAGTATTTTGACAATTTAAGGCCCTCTATATTGGAATCCACCTTTTCATTTTTATCTTTATTTATGGTGCATTTGATAGGAGTAGTTGGAGTTATGTTTTGTTTCAACTACATGCAAATTTCAAAATACATGTTAGCCCAGATGTCGTTGCAACTCCAAACAGTTGTTGTAAAAGCAAAATGACTTAAAATAGGACAATGGCTGCTGCGATGAAATTTAAAAGATAATCCAACACCATGAGTCAGAATTACATATAAATGCCTTTGTTATGCTAATTATTTTTAACCAAAACACACCCTTAAATAAAACTTTTTCTGAAAACATTTCTGCTTATTGAAGGAGGGTGACATTCGCGCCCAGGAGGATATGCTGAAAAATCAATGTGAAGTTATAAGTTGGGGTGCTAGCAAGAACATCTACAAGCTGGTTTGGGGCTGCTGATAAATCTTCTGATTTTGAATTTGTAGATCTTCTTTACTCTGGAATCCAAGCATGTCATTGTCTCAATGACTGCTGTTATATTGTAAAATGTTGTGTATATGCCATTATTTCTAGCAAAATGTATTACGTAGCCTTTTCCAATTAATACGTTCTGGTTTTCCTGTTATGAATGTAAATGGTTATGTATTAGTTCACACAATTATCTGCTTTTGCTTTGTAAAACGGGATGGTCAGTGTTTTATCAGGATACATTGTGATATGGATAATTATAATTTACCATGTTTCCCCCTCAATAATATGCTTATAAGTTATTGAGTTTCACTTAATCAGGAGATAAGTTTGAAGGAAAAATAGTAGAAAAGGAACAAATAGTTAAAGAACACACTGATTAGTTTCAGAGAAAATATTCAGTAGATCTGTTCCATAAATTTAAAATGTATGACTATTAAGTAGCAACTGTTTGATCATTGAGACTTTAGGATTTGTGTATTGATCCAAGAAATGTCATCCTTTTAGTGCACATTTTATTTTACGGGCCGGTTGATGGAGTATTCTCTCTCTTTTTTAGCTGTTACGGTACACTGATTCTCCTTTGTTTTCCTTTTTATTTTGGGGAAAATGCTTCCAGCCCCCAAAAGCCAAGTGAACGTGCTTCCCACCCCCAAGACTTGGTCAATGGGTGTTTTACCCCTAAAAATAAAGATTTTGTTCTCTGAGCCCCCAAAACACAAAACCCAAGACATTAAAACATGTGAAGACCATAATACCATTCTCTCTCTCTTTCTTTTTTTATTAAAATATGATGAGGATTATTTTATTATTTCTCTCTCTCTCTCTCTCTCTCTCTCTCTTTATCATGATGTACCAAGAGGATAGTTGAAATGATTGATGAGGATTATTTTATTATTTTCGTTTTTTATTATTTTCGTTGTTTGTATTAGGAGGTTGTTAAAGTTACGGGTTGATTGTTAAGGTTACGGGTTGGTTGTTAAGGTTAAGGGTTTGTTGTTAAGGTTATGAATCCTCTCTCTCTCTCTCTCTCTCTCTCTCTTTTTATTAAAATATGATGGGAATTATTTTATTATTTTTCTTTTCTCTCTCTCTTTATCATGATGTACCAAGAGGATAGTTGAAATGATTGATAAAGATTATTTTATTATTTTCGTTTTTTATTATTTTGGTTGTTTGTATTGGGAGGTTGTTAAAGTTACGGGTTGATTGTTAAGGTTACGGGTTGGTTGTTAAGGTTAAGGGTTTGTTGTTAAGGTTATGAATCCCCTCTCTCTCTTTCTTTTTTTATTAAAATATGATGGAGATTATTTTATTATTTTTGTTTTCTCTCTCTCTTTATCATGATGTACCAAGAGGATAGTTGAAATGATTGATGAGGATTATTTTATTATTTTCGTTTTTATTATTTTGGTTGTTTGTATTGGGAGGTTGTTAAAGTTACGGGTTGATTGTTAAGGTTACGGGTTGGTTGTTAAGGTTAAGGGTTTGTTGTTAAGGTTATGAATCCCCTCTCTCTCTTTCTTTTTTTATTAAAATATGATGAGAATTATTTTATTATTTTTCTCTCTCTCTTTATCATGATGTACCAAGAGGATAGTTGAAATGATTGATGAGGATTATTTTATTATTTTCGTTTTTTATTATTTTGGTTGTTTGTATTGGGTGGTTGTAAAGGTTATGCATTGATTGTTAAGGTTACGGGTTGGTTGTTAAGGTTAAGGGTTTGTTGTTAAGGTTATGGGTTTGTTGTGTAGGTTACGGATTTGTTGTTAAGGTTACGGGTTTAATTGTTAAGGTTACGTGTTTAATTTTTAAGGTTACGGGTTTAATTGTTAAGGTTAATAAAAAACAAAAATAATAAAATAATCCTCATCAATCATTTCAACTATCCTCTTGGTACATCATGATAAAGAGAGAGAGAAAACAAAAATAATAAAATAATCCCCATCATATTTTAATAAAAAAAGAAAGAGAGAGAGAAGGGTATTATGGTCTTCACATGTTTTAATGTCTTGGGTTTTGTGTTTTGGGGGCTCAGAGAACAGATTCTTTATTTTTAGGGGTAAAACACCCATTGACCAAGTCCTGGGGGGTAGGAAGCATGTTCACTTGGCTTTTGGGGACTGAAAGCATTTTTCCCTAAATAATATTAGGTTTGAGAGTTTAGTAAAGAAACTTGAGAAGAATTATTTATGAGCCGTTAGATTTATGTCATGATGATTCAAAATATTTGACCTCTTTTGTAACCCAATTTCGAGGTTTTATCCTTTCTCGCCCCCTCCATCTTCAAACTTGAGGGGTGGCGGAAGGTTAATTAAATGGAGTGAGCTTTTTTATTTCTTTTCAACTCTCCTGCATTCACCGCCATCCAAACAGAGCATAACTCTAGGTTTTTTTTTTAGCTTTTTTAGCTCGTGAATGTCTTTTTTGCCTCATGAGTAAGTGGGACAAGATGTATACAAAATTACTAAAAATAGTCATAACTAAACAAATAGTAGCATAGTTTTCACTATAAGAAATAGTCATAACTAGAAGAGATAGCTAGTGGCGTAGTTTTAAAAAAGCTATCTAGAGAAGTCATAACTAAAACAAGTAGTAGCATAGTTTTAAAAAGCTAGTTGAGCGCTCCCATCTAAATCTAGTCGGTATTTTGGTCACCCGCCTAAGTCTTGAAAGCATCTTAGAATATATGCATTTCAACTATCATCTCAGTACATCATGATAAAGAGAGAGAGAAAAAAATAATAAAATAATCCTCATCATATTTTAATTAAAAAAAAAAAAGAAAGAGAGAGAAGGGTATTATGGTCTTCACATGTTTTAATGTCTTGGGTTTTGTGTTTTGGGGGCTCAGAGAACAGATTCTTTATTTTTAGGGGTAAAACGCCCATTGACCAAGTCCTGGGGGTGGGAAGCATGTTCACTTGGCTTTTGGGGGCTGGAAACATTTTTCCCTTTTATTTTTCTTCTTTTCTTTACTCTTTATTTTAGTTTATCGATTAACTTATAGCCAAAATAAATTGGAAAAGTATTAAGAATTTGATAAGGGGACTTTGTGCGTAAACATGAATCATTCAGAGTTATTACATTATTGATCAAATTTTCTTTCAATCTCGGACTTGTCTGTAAAGTACTATTTCACTCCTAACCCAACGTGGGAACATAGGGACTCAATAGCTACATTAGAACACTTAATCTTGTTTTTAGTTTGTTTAACGGGGTTGTTTCTCGTTTTTCTTATATATAATAGTACATTTGGCAGCTATTAGGGTCTGTTTTGCACTGAACGAGGACTAAACCTAACCTCGTTTTAAATTTGTTTATTGATTGGCAAAAAATGGGCCAGTTCTAACTCATTTTGTTAGGCAAAAAAGAGTCTTAAAACTGATTCTTTTTTAAAGGCAAAATGGCCAGATTGGTATAATTTCTTGAGGCTTGGTGACAAGTTGGTATATTTTTTTTAAGTTTTGTCAGATTGGTATAAATTTTCAACTCCGGCGCCATATTGGCCTTAAGTTTGGCCGGAGTTACTGTTCCGGCCAGTGTTGATGGGATTTTTTGCATAAAACTCCCTTGTAAAAAACTTATCCTGCTCCTAACCCCCTCCCCCTCCTCCGCATCCTCTTCCTCCTCCTCATCCTCTTCCTCTCTCCTCTTCCTCGCTCTCTTCTTCATCTCAACCCAATCCCAGCCCTTATCGGAGTTAAGGGCTCAAATTCGGAGGATGACCGGGCAATCAGAGTCGTACGATCGATCCTTGATCTGTTCGAGAGAGGCGTAAGCCCTGACCCAGCTGATCTTCGTCGGCTCCTCTCATACCTGGGCGTAACGGATGGGGCGACTGCAATGGGGCGATCACATTCATGGAATAAGAGGAGCTACATCAGGCACGCTCTCATACACCAACCCATCACCATCAACAATTCTAATAATAATCCCATCTTCACCATTATTAACGTTTCTACTCTTGCACTCAAAATACAACACCACGCTGACTGCAATCTCAAACACCCCCACCACCGCATACACCGCTTTCTGAACTAAAGCCGGGACATACCGCTCCCCTCCAACTTCAAACGCACCAAGCAACCCCGCGACGTCTGAGATCTCAGAGAGCATGTTGATGGTCAAAACCTCAACCAAAACAAGCATAGCCACTTCCCATTTCCTCCCAGCTACTACCTCCATCGCCTTGTATATAGCCTCCAACCCGAAACACCCATCCTCAGGCGCCATTGAAATCATCAAGCTCACTGCGAAAATCATATCGAAGCACTTAAGATAGCCGCCCTCTAAGAGAGCGAGAACTGCGTCGGGGACCTCCGGAATTATTGGATCAGGGCCCGCCATGAGCATCAAAGTACTGGGTACGGACCTTACGAGAGAGGAGAAGCCTTGGTAGAAGGCTGTTGCAAAGAGTGTGGTGGTTAACGGACGTTTTAGCCCCATAAATATGATGCTTGGATTGTTGGAGAGTGAGTGGACGATCATGATTAGAATAATACAGGAAAGGATGAAGAGGGCCGTGGGTATGACGTAGGTGAACAACATGTACTCCAAGAGGGCGGCGAGTAAGATGTCAAGCTCAGAATTAGGGTCGATGGAGACGGTGGGGAAAGGGTAGGATCTGAGGAAGGAGGTGAGGGTGGAGAGGAGGATGAGGAGGAGGACGAGGACGAGGTTGAAGTACTTCTTGAAGGGGAGTTTAATGGCTTCAAGCAAGATGTTGGGGATGGCAAGGGGTTCGGGTGTCTGTGTAGATGAGGAGGGGGCTTTGATGGCTTCAAGTAAGTTTCTGGCGACGTGAAGGGCCATGGCCTTTGCGCTTGATTTGGTTGCTGATGTTGTGTTTGGTGGCTGGGATTGGGTTGAGATGAAGAAGAGAGCGAGGAAGAGGAGAGAGGAAGAGGATGAGGAGGAGGAAGATGATGAGGAGGAAGGGGAGGGGGTTAGGAGCAGGATAAGATTTTTACAAGGGAGTTTTATGCAAAAAATCCCATCAACATTGACCGGAACAGTAACTCCGGCCAAACTTAAGGCCAATATGGCGCCGGAGTTGAAAATTTATACCAATCTGACAAAACTTAAAAAAAATATACCAACTTGTCACCAAGCCTCAAGAAATTATACCAATCTGGCCATTTTGCCCTTTTTTAAACCACACCTTTCTTGGTTAAAAAAAAAAAAAAACAGTTTACCTCAAATTTGGTTAAGATCTGTCCCAACCCGATTTTGAGAGTTTTGCCCAGCACACTGTGAGTTTTCTCAGAGTACTGCCTATCAAAAAAATTAACAAAAAAGATCAAGCTTATTTGTTATACATTAGCCATGTCAGTATAAATAAGTGAGATCTTTATTTTTATTAGATAACATCCTTAATCAGTTGCCAATCATCTGTAAATTTTGCAACTCAAACTAAGCAAAATCCAAACATTTTGAATCCAACCTTTGTGCAAGTACATCTCCACAAACTTTTCGCATGATAGTTTAAATGAAACCAACACGGCAAGTGAGCTCATCCCACTTGTCGTCGCCTCACTTCATCGTGATTGATTTGATGTTTCTAGTCTAAGAAACCAAGCTCCCATCAAATCAAATAAAATTTGAATCATAATCTCTTTATGAACGCATCCAAACTCTTTCCTTTCGTTTGGCTTTTCCTCCTTGTCCTTAAGTCTTTTGTTCGTAGGAATCATAGCATCCATCCTCAGCCTCCATTGCTAAAAGACAAGTAAATAGTGAGAAAAGGAGAGAGAACAAAGCATTCGCATTGATTCCCACATCCAAATGCAAACAAAAATCTCTAAACGAGTTGTGGCTTTGGGCCCTCGTGAGCGACTCTAATGCGAGTCAGGACAATAGCAAGTTTGAACAATTTCCATTCAAACAAAACTCTTAGTTTTGTTCTTGTCTTTATTGACAACAGAGGCATAATTTAGCTTAGATTTTTGAAGCGGACAAGGAGAAGGTGAGGAGAAAGTGGGGATCAATTTTAGGTGGTTGCGTTGAAAAGATTGGTGTGAGTTAGTAGGTGTTGTTTAGTGGAAAATAGGTGCCGTCTAAGCCAAAGGACTTAGGTTGAGATGCACGGGGTTTTTTAAAATTTTAAAGAGAATTAATTCTTACGAGTCTATTGTAATTTGTAAGACTCTTTGATTACAAAACTAATATGAACTGTCAACTTAGGGGGTGTTTGTTCCAAATACTATAATTTTAGGATATTGATTTCACCATGGGATTTGAAATCCATAGGTTTTTAAACATGTGTTGGGATTTCTAAAACTTTGTTTGTTTCATCAATATTTTGGGATTTGGAATACTATAATTTATAATATTTTGTTTGTTTCAAACTCAAATTGTAGCATTATAAATTTTGGAATTTGAAATCCATAGTCGTAGCAAACAAGTCTTAAGATTATCAAAATAATAATTGGTGAATATAAGAACCTTTGGTGAGCTTACCTCCCACAAAAAAACAAATACAATCGTATTCAATTGGGGTAAGCATACCCATTCAAATTTATACTCCAACGGCTATAAATGGTCATAAACTAACCCGAGACGATGTAAATAATAAAATGTAAAAATAAATGATAACATAGAGGCTCAGAAAATGGTCATTTTTTTTCAACACCTATATAATGAAATTGCATTGTAGACTGCATTCAAATAATGAATTGCCTCATCTAAAATTGCAAAAGTAATCTAGACAGCATTTTTATTAATGAACGCCTCCTGTAAACAATAAAATCCCATTGTAGTTGGCATTATCAATATGTGACCAATCATCATAGCTAAATCCGAAAAACTCAAAAAAACCCACAAGCATGAAAAAACCAGTCTGCAAACAAGCTATCAAAGCAACCAAGCGACCAAGCACTTGTTAAAGTATCTTGAAACGGTTTCCCCCGATCTTATGAAATGTGACCTAACAATTCTATTTTTTGTTTTATGACCTAATATATTAAGGAACGTGAGCAATTGTTCTTCTACATTAACACCCCGTGAATCTTTTAGTAGGCCAATATATCTCATTATTCTAACAAGATTTTTAAATGCACGCGGCCTCATTCTAACATAATCCCTACAAATCTCATTATAGCCATTAAACACACGACTTATGTGCCTAGCTCTAGATTCTATCTTCTCTTTATTTTTCACCTTAGGGTTTGATTTTCTTCTACTACGTATCCTCATTAAACAAGCAAACACACAAATCACCACAGAGATAGTAGCATTAGAAGTCATTCTCATTAACATCTCTTCATCAATATCGTCCATCTACATTGTTTTAAAAGGAAAATTTTCTGTATAAATACTATGCATCAATCTTAAATAAGTGCTCAGATAGTAAATAGAAGTCAACAATGTTCAAAAAATTTAAGTGAAATTAACCTTAATAAACACACAGTGAAAATTATGTGGAGAAATCAGAAAAAAAACCAGATTTTCTGGCATAAGTCGACTCATGCACAAGGCTAAGTCGACTTATGGTAAGTCGACTTGTCAGTGTGCACAAGTCGACTTACGATTTGCACTGGAGTTGTGTTTTTTTTCCTCTCTGCCAAGTCGACTTATCAGGCCTGATAAGTCGACTTACGAAATGTGCTCCAGTTGTTGTTTTTCTCTCTGCCAAGTCGACTTATGCTCTCTGTTAAGTCGACTTACGATGTTTTTTTTTGCATAATCAGGTTTCCTGTTTGCAGTCTGATTGGGTTTTTGTTTTGATATAAATAGGGAAACGATTTGTTAGGGTTTTTTAATCAGAGATTGAGGAATCTTTTGAGCATTGTGAGAGGGAGATATTGTGAGCAAGGTGAGATCTTTGGTTGAGGGTTAGTTTGAGAGTTTTGTAATCCTTTGTACTCTCCTTGAATTAGTAAAATCTCCCCATCCTCTCCCCGTGGACGTAGGCAAGTTGCCGAACCACGTATATCTCTGTGTTTGGTTTGATTTGTCGTAATTGGCTTGGTTTGTATAAGAGTGTGACTTTCTTCTTCCGTGATTTCAAGTTCGTTGTGTGTGCGTGCAACGCTTCCGCATAGGCGCGCGACAAGTGGTATCAGAGCTCAGATTTTAGATCTGGGGTTTTGGATTAGGTGGAGGAAGATTCAGTTGGAAGCTTGGTTCTTGGAGTTCTAGGCTTTGGTGGAGTTAGGGTTTGAAGTTGCCGTTGAAGATCTCGCTTTCCTCGTGTGGTTAGGAGTTCTATTTGGAATCCAATCTAGGGTTCAGTTGGGTAATTTCTTATTCTTTTCAAAGTTTGGATCTTTCTCTACAATTTGGAATTTGTGATTATGGGTGAAGAAGTTGGTGAAAGCAGCAAGATGACAGGCACAGTTCAAGTGGGTTTTCAGAACACTAAGATTAGTGTAGTGAAATATGACGGCAATATCAATTTTGGTTTGTGGATGAGCGACGTACAAGATGCGCTCAATGCTCAAAATCTGGAGGAGACCATCATGGTTGATGTGAGGCCACCTAAATATGAAGATGCGATATGGGAAAAGATGAATCGAAATGCTTGCGGGGTGATCAGGTCCTGTTTGGAACAGGAGCTGAAATACGATGTGATTGGGGTGACGTCTGCAATGAAGATGTGAGAGATTCTCAACAACAAGTATCTTACGAAGAGTGTTGAGAACAGGTTGCACTTGCTGCGAAGATTATTCAAATTTTAGATGTCCAGAGGCACCTCGCTTGTGGCTCATGTGAACAACTACACTAAGTTGTTGTCGGACTTGGCGAACGTGGATGAGAAGATCACAGATGAGTACAAGGCTATTATTCTTTTGGGCTCCTTACCGGATGAGGAGTATGATACCTTCGTGCTTACGTTGCTGAACGGGAGATCTTCTATCACTTATAGTGAAGTGACTAACGCATTGACGAACTATGATTTGAGGAGGAAGGATAAGGAGACTTCCCGCGCTAGTATTTCAGGAGAGGCCTTATCGACGAGAGATAGAAGCTCATATCAGAAAGGCGGAAATAGAGGGAGGTCAAAGTCAAGAGGTCGTCACCAGCTTGGAAAGAACCAATGTGCATTCTGCAAAGAGCAGGGACATTGGAAGAGAGACTGCCCGAAAGTCAAAGAAAAGGAGAATAGCAAGAATAAGGGCCCGAAGGCCAATGAAGTGAATGTTGCGAAAGGCGATGATTCTGATGATTCGAGCTTTTATCTTTTGATTACTCCGGAGGTGAACCATTTGGATGCATCGGAGTGGATGCTTGATTCTGGCGCTACTTATCATGTGACTCCTAGGCGAGATTGGTTTTTATCATTTGAGAGACTCGATGGGGGTGTTGTTGTCATGGGAAATGATCAATCTTGTGGCGTTTGTGGGATAGGTACTGTGAGGATTCGGATGCATGATGGAGTAGTCCGTGAGTTGAAGGAGGTGAGATTCGTTCCTCAACTTAAGAAGAATCTTATCTCAGTTGGGGCTTTGGAGGCGAAGGGATTCAGGGTGACATTTGAGGATGCTGTAGCGAAGGTTACTAAGGGATCTTTAGTGGTGATGAAGGGAGTCCGCAGTCATAATTTATACTATCTGAAGGGGAGCACCGAGATTGGCCAGGTTGCTTCGGCTATTTCAGAGGCGGACATGAGCAGACTTTGGCATTACAGGTTAGGGTACACAGGAGAGAAGTCACTGCAGGCTTTGTGCAAGCAGGGGCTATTGAAGGGAGCCAAGAGTGGAAAGATTGAGTTCTGTGAGCACTGTGTTCTTGGCAAGAAGACGAAGGTGAAGTTCAGGATGGCCATTCATAGGACGAGGGGCATCTTGGACTACGTGCACACAGATGTTTGGAGTCCTACCAAGACGGCATCACTTGGTGGTCGACATTGGTTCGTCACATTTGTTGATGACTATTCTAGACGTTGTTGGGTGTACACCATGAAGCATAAGAGTGAAGTCCTAGATTTGTTTGTGGAGTGGAAGAAGAGATTGGAACTGCAGACTGGGAGAAAGATCAAGACGTTGCGATCCGACAACGGCGGCGAGGATACTTCAGACCCCTTTCAGCAGCTATGTTGAGACGAGGGCATAGAGAGGCACTTCACAGTTAGTCATACACCACAGCAGAATGGGGTGGCAGAGAGATTAAATCGGTCTTTGCTGGAGAAGATTCGATGTTTATTGTCGCATAGTGGTTTAGAGAAGATTTTTTGGGCTGAGGCACTTTCTTATGCGAGCCACCTCATTAATAGGCTGCTTTCATCTGCGATTGAGGGGAAGACCCCTATGGAGATGTGGTCGGGAGAGACAACACATGACTATGACCAGCTTAAGGTATTTGGTTGCCCTGCATATTATCATGTTAAAACTGATAAGTTAGAACCTCGAGCTAGGAAGGCCATATTTGTAGGATTCAAGCGTGGTGTCAAGAGATACAAATTTTAGGATCCAGTTGATAAGAAGATTGTGTTGAGTAGGGACGTCACATTTGATGAGGCTTCTATCTTGAAGCTTCCCAGCTCTCATCAGGTGGAGAGCGACCCGACAAAGGAGATATCGCAGGTGGTGGAGATTGATGCAGATCCACAGAGTCCAGATAGTGCAGTATCCATTAGAGTGCCGACTGAGGTGACGCCAGGCGAGCACGACGGTGATGCGGAGGATACGGGTACTCATGAGCAGGATCAGAGACCGACGGCTCAGGGTCAGGATTCTATTGCGGCACGGAGACAGAGGAGAGACATACGGGTGCCAGCACGGTATGCCGACACAGTTGCATATGCACTTCCGGTGGAGAGTATCGATGAGATAGTGCCTACTACATTCAGAGAGGCCGAGCAGAGTTCAGAGGCTGATTCGTGGCAGGTGGCTATGCAGGAGGAGATGGAGTCCCTTCATAAGAACGATACATGGGAGCTTGTTGAGCTTCCAAAGGGGCGGAAGGCGATTGGGTGCAAGTGGGTGTACACGAAGAAGGAGGGCATTGAGGGCACTCCAGTGAGGTTCAAGGCTAGGTTGGTTGCGAAGGGATATGCACAGGAGGAAGGTATTGATTACAATGAGGTTTTCTCTCCGGTGGTAAAGCACTCTTCGATTCGGATTCTGCTAGCTTTGGTGGCACAGTATGGATTAGAGTTAGATCAGTTGGATATGAAGACGACATTTCTTCATGGTGATCTTTATGAAGAAATATATATGACTCAGCCATTGGGATTCCGAGCTGCAGGGAAAGATAAGTTGGTTTGCAGGTTAAAGAAATCGCTATACGGTTTGAAGCAGTCTCCTCGACAGTGGTATAGGCGATTCGATTGTTTTATGCTTGGTCATTCGTACACTCGGAGCCAGTTTGATCCTTGCGTGTATTTTCGTAAGTTGAGAGGAGGTGCGTACATTTATTTATTGCTTTATGTCGATGACATGTTGGTTGCCTCTAGTTCCAGGTCAGCTATAGATGAGTTGAAAGTTCAGCTTTCGAATGAGTTTGAGATGAAGGACTTAGGCGAGGCGAAGCGTATTTTAGGGATGGAGATCGGTAGAGACAAGAAGAAGGGCAGGATTTGTTTGACACATGTGGCTTATTTGAAGAAGGTTCTACAACGATTCCATGTTAGCATGGATACGAAGCCAGTTGGTATACCGTTGGGAGCCCATTTGAAGCTTTCAGCTGGCCTTTCACCGAAGTCAGTTGAAGACCGTGAGTTAATGTCGAAGACTCCATATGCGAGCGCAGTTGGGAGCTTGATGTACGCGATGGTATGTACGAGGCCGGATTTGTCACAGGCAGTGAGCATGGTGTCGAGATACATGCACGATCCAAGAGTGGGTCATTGGGATGCCGTGAGATGGATTTTGAGGTACATTCTAGGTACGCTCAATGTTGGTTTGGTTTATGAGCGGGACACTACAGGTGGGCAGTTATGCATTGGCTATGTTGATTCGGATTATGCCGGGGATTTGGATAAGCGCCGATCTACAACGGGGTATGTGTTCACCTTGACCCGTGCGCCGGTGTGTTGGAGATGCACCTTACAGTCGACGGTGGCTTTGTCTACGACGGAGGCAGAGTATATGGCAGTTACGGAGGCTGTGAAGGAGGCTATTTGGCTTCGAGGACTTCTGGAAGAACTTGGTATATCGCAGCGATCCATCACTATTCATTGTGATAGCATGAGTGCTATATATTTGGCGAAGAATCAGATTTTTCATGCGAGGACGAAGCACATTGACGTTCGTTATCACTTCGTTCGAGATGTTCTTGAAGATGGCGATGTGGAGATTGTGAAGGTCCATACGAAGGATAATCCGGCGGATATGCTCACGAAGGTGGTTCCAAGCAACAAGTTTGATCATTGCAGAAACTTGTTGAATATTTGTGATTGTTGAGGCCGTTGACGGCCATTTGGATGAATTACAGGCGGCTTGATCCCTTGGGAGAGGGGGTACGTAGGCAACCATGGTGGTGCGGCCGTATTTGGAGAGACGACACATTGATGCTCTTAGTTTGGTGTCGGCTCAGTTTTTGTAAAATTCGCCGAGGTGGAGAATTGTGGAGAAATCAGAAAAAAACCAGATTTTCTAGCATAAGTCGACTCATGCACAAGGCTAAGTCGACTTATGGTAAGTCGACTTGTCAGTGTGCACAAGTCGACTTACGATCTGCACTGGAGTTGTGTTTTTTTTTCTCTCTGCCAAGTCGACTTATCAGGCCTGATAAGTCGACTTACGAAGTGTGCTCCAGTTGCTGTTTTTCTCTCTGCCAAGTCGACTTATGCTCTCTGTTAAGTCGACTTACGATGTTTTTTTTTTGCATAATCAGGTTTCCTGTTTGTAGTCTGATTGGGTTTTTGTTTTGATATAAACAGGGAAACGATTTGTTAGGGTTTTTTAATCAGAGATTGAGGAATCTTTTGAGCATTGTGAGAGGGAGATATTGTGAGCAAGGTGAGATCTTTGGTTGAGGGTTAGTTTGAGAGTTTTATAATCCTTTGTACTCTCCTTGAATTAGTGAAATCTCCCCATCCTCTCCCCGTGGACGTAGGCAAGTTGCCGAACCACGTATATCTCTGTGTTTGGTTTGATTTGTCGTAATTGGCTTGGTTTGTGCAAGAGTGTGGCTTTCTTCTTCCGTGATCTCAAGTTCGTTGTGTGTGCGTGCAACGCTTCCGCATAGGCGTGCGACAATTTACCGCATCAAAATTTAGAGGTTTTTGAATGAAATCTAGAGCTTCTGAATTTAAACATAGGCTGGTATCATATTATTATCACCATCATTGCTATTGAAGTTGTTGAACCTAGTCCTTGCACAAATAAAAGTTATAATGACAGATTATGTTGACAGCACCGGTATGATTCTTAAGCAAGCAGAATATATAACCCAAGTCAAAATTACAAAACCCTAACACTAATCAAAATTAATTTGGACAACCGAAGCAGATTTCGAGCAATCAAAATTAACCCAAATCATAATTACTAAACCCTAACACTAACCCAAATCATAATTACGAAACCCTAACACTAATCAAAATTAATTTGGACAACCAAGCAGATTTGGAGCAATCAACATTAACTCAAATCATAATTACAAAACCCTAACACTAATCAAAGCAATTGTTTAGAGAGAGCGGTGCGAGATTATACATGCGGGATAGGAGCAAGTCGCCTGAAACCCTAGAATCCAGAATCGACAGAACCCAACAGGTAAAAGAGGAGGGCGACGAGAACCCAGCGGGAAGAGGAGACGTCGGAAGGTTTGGTAGCGGGAAGAGGAGACGTCGGAAGGTTTGGTAGCGGGAAGAGGAGACGGCGGGTAGGAATTGGTAGCGGGAAATAGAGGCGGGTAAAAGAGGAGATTCAAAACTAATATAGATTAGTTCTTAAGTTGCCAAATTAACTCGTGATGATCAACCTATCTAGATTACAACCGACAATTTACATATATACAAAAATCGAGCTATAGAGTGACATCGTCGTTCATAAGATTTTACATGAATTACAATAATTTGTAAGTGTGACATGTGCATTGGCACCTTGCTCTTGTCATGTCCACTACCAAACATTTTGACCACAAGAAAAACTAAGCTTGTGGCAGCACCTCAGCCTCACACATGTACTACCGACGCATTAATAATAGTATTGTTTTTGTGCCAATAAATGACACCCTTATGCATGTCAAAATTTGGTCCTCTATGACTTCTAAGTGTCTCAAAAGTTTGTCCTCATTAAATAGAGGTGTCCTTTAAATGTCATAACTCATAAGTAACACCGACTCATTAGATATGAAGAAGAGCCTGTTCATTTTCATGAGCGACCCGCTCACCTTGTAAGTTTGCATGTTTTAGTCTACTGATTAATTAGGTAGTAAATAAAATAAAATAACTACTAAATTGCTCCATGCATATTAAAATACACGAAACTTATCTTTAATTGTCATTATGGGTACAATTTCTTCTTCCATCATGTTTTTTCAATTAAAAGGATTATCATATAATTTATTGGCCTTTTTGGTAATGACTAATCAGGATAGGTAGATCAAATACTGATCTAATTACTAATCCAGTGAGTATGGGTGTCCGAGACCTCATATATAAATGGATCGGGAATGAATTTGACATATATGCATGAGATGAATTTGTAGGGTGTGATCATGCTGTCAAAACAGAGATATAAAATATAAAAACAAGTTCAAGAGTTAGAAAATTCAGGCCTGATCGGGAGCAGTCGTGATATCACTGCCTAGAAGATTAAGGACCCGCCTATCGCCCTGGCGCAATTTGTCCTCTCTCCCCTAGCGGTAAAAACCCCCGGAATCGGCCGGTCTCTGCACTCGGACGTGAGTCACAGAGCTTATGCTCAGACGAAAACGGTTGCCCAAAGAATAGAAAATATGTAGCCGAAATCTCTTGGAGGTATAAGAGTAGAGAAAGGAGAGAGTTTAGAAGATTTCCTCTTCGATGGTGTGCTTCTGAATGAGCTCCAAGCCTCCTTTTATAGGTGATGAAAGGTGTAACCCCCGCTGAATCCAATGGACCGTTACGCACGGTTATTGCTTCCGTTACCCGCATGCAGCCGTTACAAATGTGTAAAACGTGCAAAAATAAAAGCTTGAGAAGCAAAAAGGTGTGCGTGTGCGGTTGCGGCGTGGCGCGCGCGTGCGGGCGAGGCGAGGTGTGGCGAGGCGTGGCGTGGCGTGCGCGCGTGTGTGTGGTAGAAATGCAAAGCCCACAAAACCCAAAACACTATTCAAAGCCCAATAAGGAAAGAACCATTATATACCCTTTACTATTCATCTCATTTTCCAATGTGGGACTATTCACAAAGGCAAAATTGCCTTTTCATGAACAAAGCTTCCAACAGTCCCCCCAAAAGGCAATATTGACAGATAATAATAAATCAATAAATAAATCACAAAATAAATATAGGTTGGGCAACCTTTCGTATCGTGAATTCGGGAGAGGTAGCTTTCGGCTTTGAACCTTTCCTTAGTGAGTTTATTGCCACCTGAGGGACATAATGGACTAGGCCTTGAATTAGGCCCCTTGGATCAGGTATTGATAAAAACACACACAATACGTTTCATCTATTGAGCTAAGCAGGTTGAGCGTTAAATGCTATGCTCACAAAAAACCGACTCATGAGAGTTTCTAGGGGTCAGCCCTGGCCCCCCCAACCACGGCCATCACGGTTCCTCTCACGTAGGTAAGTCCTCAAAGGGTACTACAACTGTTTATTTAATACCCCCCACAATACACGCGTTGGACTTATTAAGAGTAAAATTCAGCCTAGCCAGCTGTATCATAAGAGCATCGTCATCATAGAGAAGGGGTAGTAGCAAATGCTACATAATGATATATAAATATATCTAGGTCGATGCTCCACACGAGAGTCACTTGTCCAGCTTGTTTCTACCACATTGAACCGACATTGGGACTACGTCTCCAAATAAGGGCTGGGTTGCCGCTATCAGTGACCTCATTTATGGGCTTAACCTCATCTCCCTCGATGAATCCAGAACCACACTCCTGGATAATCCCTTAGTCAAAGGGTCAGCAAGATTTTTCTCAGACTTTACAAAGTCCAAGATCACAACTTTGCCTAATAGGCGTTGTACAGACTTATATCTTATTTGAATATGTCTGTTATGTTTTTTATTTACATGTACTTGCTTTAGAAGCTCTATGGTAGATCTAGAATCAGAGTGAATGGAAATAGGAGGAGAGGGTTTAGGGACCAAAGGAAGTTCAGATAGAAGATCTTTTAACCATTCGGCTTCTGTGCAAGTAGTATCAAGAGCAATTAGCTCAGATTCCATGGTGCTCCTGGCAATTATTGTTTGCTTACATGATTTCCAGGATACAGCAGCACCACCAAAAAGAAATACATATCCAGATGTAGACTTTACACTGTTAGAATCCGTGACCCAGTTGGCGTCACTATACCCTTCTATAGCATCAGGGTAACCAGTGTAAGTCAAGCAATAGTCAATTGTGCCTTTTAGATATTTGAATACTCTTTCTAAGGCAGACCAATGATCTTTGCTAGGGTTGCTAGTATACCGACTCAGTCTCCCTACAGCATAAGCTATATCAGGTCTGGTTCGGTTGGATATGTAAAGAAGAGATCCAATCATCTGAGAATATTTTAGTTGGGAGACAGGTTCACCTTCATTCTTCTTCAAAGGTATAGAAGAATCATAAGGTGTGGAAACAGGTTTAGAGTTATGAAAGTTGAATTTGATTAGCATTTTATCAATGCTATGGGAAAGACTCAAAGATATTCCTCTAGTGTCTCTAGAGATTTTCATTCCAAGTATCATGTCTGCAAGACCTAAGTCTTTCATATCAAAATTTTTGGAAAGATAATCCTTAACCTTTGAAATTAATTCAAGTGTTGTTCCAAAGATAAGGATATCATCAACATAGAGACAGAGAATGACATAGTCATTGTTTATCACTTTAGAATAGACACATTTATCGTATTCATTCACAGTAAAGCCATATTGTGCAATGACGTTGTCAAATTTCTGGTGCCATTGTTTTGGAGCTTGTTTAAGACCATACAAAGATTTAACAAGCTTACAGACTTTGTTTTCCTGACCCTTGGCAATGAGGCCTTCAGGTTGGTGCATATAGATTTCTTCATCTAAATCACCATTCAGGAAAGCAGTCTTGACATCCATCTGATGTATGATAAGCTTATGGATAGCAGCAAAGGCTAGTAATACTCGGATAGTTGATATTCGGGCTACAGGAGAATATGTATCAAAATAATCAATGCCCTTTTGTTGAGTAAAGCCTTTAGCTACTAATCTAGCTTTAAATTTATCTATGGAACCATCAGCTCTGAGTTTCTTCTTGAATATCCACTTACAACCAATAGGTTTACAACCTGGAGGTAAGTCGGTGAGTATCCAAGTATGGTTTTCCATGATAGATTTAATTTCATTATCAATGGCTTCTTTCCAGAAAGGAGATTCAGGTGAATCCATTGCTTCTTGGAATGAGCTTGGATCACCTTCAACAAGAAAGGTAAGGAAGTCTTCTCCAAAATCCTTTTCGATTCTACCTCTTTTGCTTCTTCGAGGTTCAATATCAAGAGGTTGAAAAGAACTGGAAGATGGAAGATCAGAAGGAATGGATGATCTGGGATTTTCTGAGATTTTAGATTTGAAAGGAAAGATGTTTTCAAAGTAGACTGCATCTCTTGCTTCAATGATGGTATTGTTGGATATGTCACTGATTTCAGATTTAATGACTAAAAATCTGTTAACATTGCTATCTAGTGCATATCCAATAAAAGCAGCATCTACACTCTTAGAACCAATTTTTCTCTTCTTAGGTTCGGGAATAGCTACTTTAGCCCAGCAACCCCAAACCCGGAAGAAATTCAGATTAGGAGATCTCCCCTTCCAATATTCATAAGGAGTTGTATCGGAATTTTTCTGGGGAATCCTATTGAGAATGAAGCAAGCAGAAAGAAGAGCTTCACCCCAGAGATTTTCAGGTGCTCCTGAACTGAGTAACATACAGTTCACCATGTCCATTAGGGTTCTATTCTTTCATTCAACTACCCCGTTAGACTGTGGTGTATAGGGAGCAGTAACCTCATGAATAATACCGTGTTCTTGGCAATATTCAGTCATATGATTTGAGGTATACTCCCCCCCACGATCAGATCTTAGAATCTTGATCTTCCTGTCAAGTTGGTTCTCAGATTCAGCTTTGAACACCTTAAACCTATCTAAGACTTCATCTTTAGTTTTGAGAAGATAGGTGTAACAATATCTGGAGTGATCGTCTATAAAAGTCACAAAATATCTCCTACCCCCTCGGGTGAGAACTCGGTTAGAGTCACACACATCACTATGAATTAATTCGAGGGGTTCAGAGTTTCTAGTTATAGACTTGAAGGGTTTTTTAGTGTGTTTCCCTTGAACACAGATTTCACATTTAGATGAGGGATCATGAGAAGATTTAGGAATGAGGTTTAATTTACTCATTCTCTGCAAGGTTTGGAAATTAACATGTCCAAGTCGTCCATGCCAAACATCACAAGACTCAACAATTTGAATAACAGAAGACTCAGAAATTTCATTAGAACTGGAATTGATTACATTGAGTTTGAAAAGGCCATTACAGATAAAACCTTTTCCTATGAAAACATTACTCTTTGTAATCACAAATTTATTGGATTCTTTTACAATCCTATAACCAGCTCTAAGAAGAAGAGATTCACTAATCAGATTGCGACGGAGAGAAGGAACATGATAAACGCCTTGCAGATGAAGAACTTTCCCAGAAGTCATGGTGAGCTCTATACGTCCACTTCCTATTATTGATTTAGTGGAGTCATCTGCTAAGCTTATGCTTCCTCCACGTGATTCCTGATAATTTGAAAACCAAGAGCGGTCATTACAGACGTGGATATTTGCTCCGGAATCCAAATACCAATCAGTGGAAGAAGTTAGAGAATTTACAAGATGAGATGAAGAGGCTAACCTGAAGGAGGTTGGATTCATTTCAATCATATTAACTTTGTTGGATCCATTTCCTTTAGGGGCAGGTTTGGCCGGTTCCTTCTTCCGAAAGAAACAGTTGTGAGCCATGTGGTTGGTTCTACCACAGACAAAGCAGAACTTCTCATCAGACTTATGGCTGGAAGAATTGGGATTTGGTTTGAAGGAGGATTTGTTGAAAGATTGTTGATTTTTCTTGAATTTCTTCCCTTTGGGTTTGAAATTCTTAGATTTAGGCTTATCCTCTACCAAGTTTACTTTAGCTTTTGTTTCATTCTTGGTATTAGAATTTTGCCTATGTTGGTCTTCAATACGAATAGCCTTGAGGGCTTCAGTTAAGGTTAGATCTCCTTGTTTGTGTCGGAGATCTCCAGCAAATCTAGACCAGGAGGGAGGAAGTTTATCAATCAAGCAGGAAACTTTATAATCGTCAGTAAAAGTGTTTCCTTTTGATTGGAGATGACGGAGGAAATCTAGGAATTCATGAATTTGTTCATTAATGGGTTTGTCATCAACCATCATGAACTTATTGAAAGAGGAGGATGTGAAACGCAGAATTCCGGCATCATCATATCCATATTCTGCTTCAAGAGCATTCCATAGATCTTTTGCACTTTTGAACTCATAATATATGTCATAAAGATTGTCCACAAGTGCACTAAGGATCCTATGACAACAATGATAGTTGATTTCTTCTGGTTTCATAGAGCTAGAAAAGGAGCTAGCACCAGAACCAGAAGTGGAAGGAGCAGGTTGAGCAGGATCAGGAGTCAAAGGTTGAGAACCACTAGTAGATGACTCAGAAGTGTCAATAGCAGATAAAAGACCTAAGGTAGTGAGCCAGTATTTCATCTGATTAGCCCACCGTTTATAGTTAACACCGGTGAACTTCTCAGGTTTGACACTTTTTGAATGATCAGGAATTGCCATAAGTCCAATTTAAGTTTACTAGTCTAGGTAGATGTAATCTGATATAAAAAAGGATTTTGTCAATATTACTAGACCAGAAACTTAATTAAACCTGCTCTTAACCAAAAACTCTAAAAGTAAAAAGATTAAAGTTTTACTCGGGTAGTTTGGCCAGGTAAGGATAGTACTAGAGGTTGATCAAAGATCTATTAAGTACCTTGTTTCTTACAGAGCGCTTTACGCAACCCTTAAACCATTCCTTAGACACCAACTAATCCAAGAAAACTTGAACCGGTTCACTTAAATATTTTTTTGTTTATGACAGATACTGAAATTGAGCACAGAAGCAGCAAAGAAATTATATATATAATTTTTTTAACTAATTTAGATGCAACAAATTAAAACAATTAACTAATACAGCAAGTAATTAAAATATATGAATATTCGGGTGAACAGTAATCCCGATGAACAGTAATTTTAATTTTTTTATTTTTTATTTTTTTATCTTTTTTTTACTAATTAACTTAACAGCAAGAATTATTAATTAATCTTCTAGATTGCTGTCAAAACAGAGATATAAAATATAAAAACAAGTTCAAGAGTTAGAAAATTCAGGCCTGATCGGGAGCAGTCGTGATATCACTGCCCTAGAAGATTAAGGACCCGCCTATCGCCCTGGCGCAATTTGTCCTCTCTCCCCTAGCGGTAAAAACCCCCGGAATCGGCCGGCCTCTGCACTCGGGCGTGAGTCACAGAGCTTATGCTCAGACGAAAACGGTTGCCCAAAGAATAGAAAATATGTAGCCGAAATCTCTTGGAGGTATAAGAGTAGAGAAAGGAGAGAGTTTAGAAGAAATCCTCTTCGATGGTGTGCTTCTGAATGAGCTCCAAGCCTCCTTTTATAGGTGATGAAAGGTGTAACCCCCGCTGAATCCAAGGGACTGTTACGCACGGTTATTGCTTCCGTTACCCGCATGCAGCCAGGTGTAACCCCCGCTGAATCCAAGGGACTGTTACGCACGGTTATTGCTTCCGTTACCCGCATGCAGCCATTACAAATGTGTAAAACGTGCAAAAATAAAAGCTTGAGAAGCAAAAAGGTGTGCGGCTGCGGCGTGGCGCGTGCGGGCGTGGCGAGGCGTGGCGTGCGCGCGCGCGCGCGCGCGCGTGTGTGGTAGAAATGCAAAGCCCACAAAACCCAAAACACTATTCAAAGCCCAATAAGGAGAGAACCATTATATACTCTTTACTATTCATCTCATTTTCCAATCTGAGACTATTCACAAAGGCAAAATTGCCTTTTCATGAACAAAGCTTCCAACAGATCAAAGAATAAGGGTCAATATTTGGCAACCCTGGACGAACACGCTTGCAGATGCACAAACCCACACACAACTCACAAACCCACACTCTCGAACCCAAATCAGTTTTTGCCTCTACTAGTTTTGCTTTAGGCCTGAAGGAGATGAACCAAAACAAAACCAATTGAAGACTTAAATTTGACTAAGAAAACCAACTTTAAGTCCTAGTCCATTTTTTTTCCTTGTCAAACAACAGCTAGACACTTAGATAGTCTTGTTCCACTAAACCCGTTTTAAGTGGAGTTACGACCTTATGCCCCGTTTGGTAAATGAGAATCTAGTCAAGTGAGAATGTAATGAAATAATGAATGTAATTAAATAAATGTGGGAATGAAGTGCTCATTTTCATTCTCACTTTTGGATCTGATTATAGAATAAAGTGGGAATACTAATCTTTTTATTTTTGGTAGAACTTTGCTAACCATTGACCAAAAAGCAACGGTTAAGAAGGAGAGAGAGAAAGAGAGTCTCTCTCTCTACCCTCTCTCTCCCCCCCTCACACATCTCTCTGTTGCGCATCGGCGGAAGCGTGCTCGCGAACCAAACACCCACATGAGTCGGTGAACAAGAGAGAAAAACAACCAACGAGCGCAATTCACAAAAGAACGACACAAACCAATCATAAACACAAAGATTTATGTGGTTCGATAAATTGCCTACGTCCACGGGGAGAGGATGTGGAGTTTTTACTATATGGAGGAGAAAAGCAATGAGTTACAACTCTCAAACACTCAAAATAACCATCACCAAAAGATCTCAACTCACCTGTCAGAAATCTCCCGGACAAATTTTCAAAAGAGACCCATTTGTGAACTTAATCCCAAAAAACGACCTCATTCAAACAAAATTACAAAAACCGACTTGGTTTTAGCCTCAGCGCTGAAACCAGGTCGGTTTTTGAAAAAAAATTTCTAAAACTTCACAGAAGTTGAACTCCAGTGAAGATTAGTAGATCTGCTAATCTTCACGGGAGTTCAACTCCCGTGAAGTTTTATAGTTCAAAAAAAAATTTAAACTATGAAACTTTACGGGAGTTGAACTCCCATAAAGTTTAGCTCCCGTGAAGTTTAGCACATCTACTAAACTTCACGGGAGTTCAACTCCCGTGAAGTTTCAAATTTTTTTTTCAAAAACCGACCTGGTTTCAGCCAGCGCTGAGGCTGAAACCAGGTCAGTTTTTGTAATTTTGTTTGAATGAGGTCGTTTTTTGAGAATAAAAGTCTAAATGGGTCTCTTTTGAAAATTTCTCCGAAATCTCCCTCTCAAAGTGCTCAAAACAACCACTTTTTCTCTCTACAAATCTCTTCTAAAACGTTCTATATATATAGAAACCCTAAAACCAAAACAGACTAGGAATCCAACAATTCTAAAACCAAAACCAAAATAGACTAGGAATCCAACAATTCTAAAACTAAAACCAAAATAGACTAGGAATCCCATTAATTCTAAAATCAAAACCAAAACAGACTAGGAATTCTGTTTAGCCCAATAACCTGCTATCTAATAATTCTCCACCTCGGCGAAGTGTTCCCAAAACTGAGCCGACACCAACAAGAGTACCAATGTGTCTGTGACGCCCCTGGGTTCACACAAGGCTGCAGTCCAAGGTGAAACCAAGAATGTCAAACCTGCCATGCACCACACCGTACAATAACATGTTTCACCATCATAATTACTATCTCTCTAGTAGAGTCAATAAAAGGTGTAGGTACAAAAGCAGGTAAAAGATAATACAGAAATCCACAGATAAAATAATAGAGATCAAATTGATATCCCATCATCTAGCATACTGAAGTACAAGTTAATGTCTGAAATAAATAAACTGAGGTACTCAACAAGTCTCAAATACAAAAAATATCTGACAGGAGGAAATAAGGCACACAACCTTTACAGCTTCTAGAATAAAACTCTCATATGTCTAAACAAAAGTCTACAGTGGAGCTCAAAAGAAAAATACAACTAAATAGACAACTGAAGCTAAAATACATTGCCATCAACCTGCGACTCTCCGGGCTCCTGGCTCTTTACCTAAAAGGGGGAGGGACAATGAGCGTCAAAGCGCTAGCGAGCAACATCACAACCAACCCTAAGGGATAGGGCTCGTTGTATATGAAAATACAGATTTAACACATAATAATATAAAATCATTTATCCTAATAATAATGGGCTTTAGTACTTAGAAAATTACAACACGAGCATAGGTACGTCGAGCGAAATAATTCAAATAAGAAAACCCTCATGTATATACCTTGTATCTCAAATTGTAATTCCTTAAGTACCAAAACCGGAGTCTAATACATGAACAATAAAGAAAAGAAAATGAACTCATCTCTACCGATAAACAAAGTCATGTCAAAGCCACAATAAGTGTCACGTCCAGCCTAGGTAGCTATCATGTCCAAACTTCATGAATATGTCATGCTCCAAACTCGGTTATGTATCATGCTCAAGGTTTAGCAAATGTCCAACACATAGACTAAATGATATGCATGTCCAACACATAGACTGAAATGATAAGTGTCCAACACATGGACTAATAACAATGCATGTCTAACACATGGACTATAAGTAAAGAGGTGCAACTGTCAAAGGTATATGCGGAAAGATATACATAACCTAATCTCGCATGCGTCTCAATGTACAGGTCTAAGCTTGTGTCAAAAGTCAACTCACATGTACAGATAAATCACTAACGTTGTAAACTAGTGTCAAAAATAATCGAGGCGACCCCGAAAAGCAACTCAAACAGATCAAGAATCTATAAAACACCTCATCAGTCGACTCATGTGTCGACTCATGCAATCAGTTGACTCTTTGGTCGACTGATAAGATCAGGCAGAACAGACTCAGCTCACCAGTCGACTGATCGGTCGACTGAGGAACCGAAATAAAAACAAAATCAGCCCGTCAGTCTACTAATCAGCCGACTGATAGGTAAAAATTTCAGCCCATCGGTCGACTGATTAGTCGACCGAACTGATGCAGAACCTGTTATGCATGTTTTGATTAAGCAATAAAATTTATCTAAAATCATCATCATAAATCCCAAGCATAAAGATACTGATTTTAACATATATGTACTAAACTGAAATAAAATATCTGCATGTAAACGTTTACCAAAAACCTTAAACATATAAAAACATGTTTGATACGTTTTGAAATTAATAAATCATGAATTAACTCTTGTCAAACATTTTCAGATCTAGATCTCTTTAATAAAATGTTGACGATCTTTTTATAATCTGAAAAGCCCAATATTTCGCATCATATACTATAAAGATTTATTCTTTGTACTAAAAATACGTTTTTGGCTCAATAAAAACTCATTAAAACTCAATAAATTCGTGCAAAACAAAAGGGACAGAGTTGGGCGAGATGTTACTCGTCTCAGGGGTGATGAAAAGCTCCTGGATCTGCGAGAGAGTGGTTTCTTTCGATGCAAAGTGAAAATCTTGACGAAAATCCTCCGAGTTCTCCCCAAAATCACCAAGAACGAGCCTAGGGTTTGAGAGAGGAGAGAGGGGGCTAGGGTTTCTTAGATCTGATGACGAGAGGGGGTGTTTTCGGGTAGGAGAGATCATATATGAACAGCCAGACCCGACCCAAAACCCAAACCAATCAAAACAGACCCGAAACTTGGAAAAACTGGAAAATAGCTCATCAGTCGACTGATCGGTCGACTGAGCTCGTCAGTCGACTGATCGGTCGATCGGTCGACTGATCTAGCAGTTTCCTGTTTCGTGCATGTTTTGCTTATTTGCAAAACCAACGCACAAAACTCTACACACATACCCTCATATCATCTCAAATAACTTATTATCATGTCCATCTATGACCTCAAGCTATTTATCATAATAATTCACATATATACATAACAAAAAGATAGGGGGTTTTATAGTGTCGTCTCTCCAAATCTGGCTGCACCAATGCGGTTGCCTACGTACCCCCTCTCCAAGGGATCAAACCATCTGTAGTTCATCCAAATGGCCTCGAAATGCCTCAATAAGCACAAATCCGCAACAAGTTTCTGCAATGATCTAACTTGTTGCTTGGAACCACCTTTGTGAGCATATCTGCTGAATGGTCTCTTGTGTGGACCTTCATGAGCTCTACATCCCTATTGTAGGTATCAAAAATTACCTATAGGTTTCCGAACACAGCTCAAGATAAAATAAAGAGAAAGAACGTCGTCATCTAAGTCAGAGAGGATCATTCGATGTAAAAAGAAGCAAAAGAGTGCGTGAAACGATGAAACGGTAAGGCTCGAAGCTATCTCACAACCAGTGAGACAGCCTGAGCTGTCTCAGATTTTGAGACACCAAATGTGTCTCGGGTTCCGAGATAGCAAAACGTGTCTCAGGTTCCGAGATAGAAAAACGTGTCTCGCGTGACGAGACAGCTCAGGCTATCTCGTAAATGCTGAAGCCCTACGACGTCTTTTTGTAACGTTTTCTCGATTCTCGTGCAGTCCACTAACTCTATAACTGCCTTGAGAACATCCTTAAACATGAGAAAATCATTATAAACTGAAAATCCACCAAATCACAGTTGGTTACGAATTCTTATCCACAAACACGACATCCGAGGCCTATAAGTAGCCCCCCCCTCACACGCTTGTGTGGGGGAACTGATGTACTGACGGACGAATTGATGAAGTGCTAACAGTTTGAGAGCAGAAACCCACGAATTTCAGAGAGAGAGGCAGAGATCTTGGCGAACGTTGTGCATAAAGAGGAAGTTTTTGAGAGATCCAAGAGCCTTCGGCGTTCCCTCAATATTCAAACCTTGATTTGATATCGGAAAGAGTATTTATCTCACCTTGCTGAGATATCTACTTCTGTTCTTTTTTCCAAAACAAAATAAGAACATCGAGCTTTCTTCATGAACAATCTGAATCTGTGAATCGGCGGTCCACGGGCTAACGCATCCCCGGCACAGGCAAAGATCCTACACAAGCAGCGATTGATAAACAATCTATGTGTGTGTTTCTAGGAAATCCTCTTTTTGTTTCTTTTGTAAAGAGAAGTCTTATACAAAGGCTCACTCTTGTGATTTTATTGTATCAATAAACGCCGCAAACACGCTGACGATCATAGTGGGAGCTAACGGTCTCGTTGCCAAGACCGGAGTGTCGCAACCGATCAAGGCCCTGGTTGACTCAGTAGTTGAGTACGAGTTTGACCAAGAGAAGTTTGAGGAGTACCTCTCATCCTCCTCCTCAAGATCTTCCTTGCCCCACAAGTGTAGAAAGATCTCTTCTTCAAAAAAGGTTCGCTGGTCTTCAACTTCGATGAAGGCCCAGGGTGATGAGTCTTACCCAATCGTTGCTGAGGCTACCCCTCGCAATGCCTCTCCGGCATCTAACCATGTCGAAGTCTCTGCTAGCGACAACTCCTCCTTAGTCAAGGAGTCGTTCGATGAAAGCTCGCCAACTTTAACGAAGAGGGCTCGTCAGAGACAGCGCCAACGTCTCGCTTGTCAGTTCGCTAAGGCCTTAGAGCAGGTTGATGGAGTTCGTTATTACACAGATTTGGAATCAAGGAAGCGTCGAGTGATTCAGCCGTCCCAACGGCAAGAAACTAACATTTCCTCCAAACCATCAACCCGATGAATGGATCCGTGTCAAAAGGACTCATTCAACTCTCAAGGAATGCATCCAGAAGCGTCACACACATGCCATGCATGCGCATACTGTTGGGCAAAAAGCACAAGAAATGAAGAAGGAGGAGGTGGCCAAAGAATTACCAAAATCCCGTAAGATCTAGGTGCCAATGTCCAAGATGACACAGAAATCAAGTCGGAAGATAGCGGGAGCTGCCTCCCATAGCCGAGACAGCTTGAGCTATCTCGTGGGCCAAGGCACATCAATGTATCTCGCTTAAGGCTGAGACATGACAGGTTGTCTTGCCCAACCACCCGTTTATGCGGTCGGTTCTTCGACTCTGTCGACGTCCGTTCCTAATCCTTCTTCTGCCGCACCTCCGGTGAAGCCTCAGGGAAGCCTGGACCTATCAAAGTTTAAGATTACGATGGCAGATCGCCTTGGTCCTCTACATGTGGATCGAGGCAAAGCTCTGGTGAAGGAACGCTTGGGGCCGATGAATAAAGCCAAAGTAGTTCTGCAGATTGCGAGTCGTACACGTTCTCCTATCAAGCCAAAGTCCTCCCATCTTGGGAAAGCTCCTGTTGCCACCCACTTGTGGGTTCTCGTCCAATCCAGGAGCCCGTTATCCACACTTACAAGGGGGTGGCTCTAAACGCGTGACTCCTGAGAATGCCAACAAGGCTTTACATCCCCAGAAAAAAATGTGTCCTTCAAAAGAGGACGTTATACCTAGTATGTCACACCAAAAAATGATAAATTACTCCGGTCATCATGCCGATGAGTTGTACTATCAGGCTGGAGGTGTGAACAGATCACGGAAGAGAAATATCTGAGAGTCATGCTCTCATTGTCCATATGAGAGGCTTATCAGAGCAGTATTATCAGAGTGTAACTGCTCCAAGACCGCTTCACAGAGGGTCTCGGTATTTGAAAGACTTTCCACCAAAGCGTCAAAGCCCAAATCAAGACGCTTCCGTAAGAGAAGATCATCTTTCCAAGGTGACGAACTTCCTGAAGTCGCCATCAACATGGCTGATAAAGGAAAGTTAAAATGGCGTTCAACCAACTCCACTCCCGACTTTTATCCAGGAGTATCCCAGCTTATATCTCAGCTCCAACTGGGAACTATCAGATGTAGGGACTATCAGAGGATGCATAAAGGAATATCCTCAGATGATAAACTCTTAGACTCTTTCTCTGTAATCACCTCCGATGATACAATATCCATCATGGGATAAACTAGGGAGGCATTCACGATCACTCCTGACCAATTAGCTCAAATACTTCAAGAAGCTCTGGTGAATCAACGGGAAGAAATCAGAGCTAAAATGAAGATGGAGATAGAGGTGACTATGCAGCAAATGAGAGAGCTGTAGGTTCAACAACATCGACCACCCGAGTCTAGTCAGCGGGCTGAATCCAGTCATCGTAATGCCACCCCGGTTCAAGCCAACACAGATGACAGTGACACAGATGTAGACGAACATATTTTTGCTGATCCTCCTCCTAACAACAATAACGCTGGGGGTGGTCCGATTGATTCTTCTCAACTTCGCTCGAAGAAAGATGTAGGCAAGGATAAGAAGATGAAAGATCTCGAGAGTAAAATCAACACCTTAATGTCTGCTCAAGAGGTGAAGAAGACTGGCATTCCGTGCCCATACTCGAGGGAGTGAGAGTCAAATCCGTACCTGACAAAGTTTAATTTAATTAACTTCACACCATTTGACGGGAGAGGCTCGCCAACCCAGTACTTAGTCTATTTCAAATCCCATTTGGGTATGATCTCTGGAAATAAACCCTTGATAATTCAATCATTTGTGGGCACCCTCCGGGGAGCTGTCTTCGATTGGTATCAATGTCTCAAGCCAGGGAGCATCAATAGCTAGGATGATATGAAAAATCTATTCCTCAGCAACTTCTTCGATGACGACACCGAGGTGTCAATTAGAACCCTTTTAGACGAGAAGCAGAAAGAAGGAGAGTTAGTCGATAATTTCGTCAAACGCTTTTGAAATAAAGCCATGAACTATAGAGATCCGATGATGGAGGAGTTCATACTACAGACATGCAACAACAATCTCTCCCTCGATGTCTTGGAAGTCGTGGGGGTTGTACTATCCAAAACTTAGAAGGAGCTAAAATTACACGGAGAACAAGCCGAACGCTTTCTCAAAAGAAAAAAGGTTGAGAGAAGCCAACTGATGGCGAATTTCACTCTTCAAAGTAAAGGAAAGACACCTGCAACTGCTATGGTTGCCAATCAAATGTCACAACAGCAATCTCAGAGGCAACAGAGGACTCCTAATCCGAGGTCCTAGAAGGTGTATTCTTTCAAAGATGATAAAGTTCTATCCATCTTTAAGTACCTCCTCGCCAACAATAAAATTAAGCTACCACCTATTATAAATCAGGAGGAAGCTAGCAAGACTTCGGATCTAAAATACTGTGCATATCACAGAAGATTTCAACTTCCCATCAAGACTTATTTTTCCCTTAAATACAACATTCAAGTCTTGGTTGACGCCGGCATCATAACAAAAAAACAAGCCAAATGAGAATGACAAAGACTCCGATAAGTATAGGAGTATAAACTACTTCTCCATATTCCTCTGATGGGTATATAAGGTTAAACTGCTTTCCTTATTTCTAACGGGAAGTTCTTGGAGAATATTATACATAATATTCTTAAGGATAACTCAATAATGTGGCTGAAAATAATGCGCTCTTCATTAGACTCAGTTTCTCCAAAGAAAGCTGGGGGTTAATACAAAGTTCGAGAAGAATACGAACTCAGGAACCAAGACCTGATTCCGTGGTAGCGTTGCCAATCAACGGGAAGTCCCTGGAGAATACTACACATAGTATTTTTAGGGATAACCCAACATGGGAAGTTCTTGGAAAATACTACGTATGGTATTCTTAATAATAACTTGAGATCAGGAGATTATTCAAGATGAAAACCAACCATCTGAATAATTTATTCTTAATCATTATAAAAATGATTAAGATTCTACCATTGTGGTTATCTAAACATTACTAAGGTGATTAAAACTCTCCCATTGTGACCCTAAATTCCTTCAAGGATGAAGCAAATCCCATCCACTTCAACCCATTAGGAACAAGTTGCTAAAACCCTTTTTAGTTATCGGCATCTTCCTGATAACCAGGATTTTCTTGTGAAGTGAAAGATAACAAAATATCTTCTTTCCTTCATCCATAATCCTGGTTGCTTTCAATCGCCAGGATCAATTCTCTCAACCCTCCTATTATGACTCGTTGAGCACTCTTTCGTTGCGATGAGATTCAATAATTTTATCTGGTCAATCTTCCCTCATGAAACTCCCACTGTGTGATTATGGAGTGTTAATAATCCACGGCCCTCCATCACAAAATCCCTCACTGATCAAATCAATTGACGGTGGATCCACCAAACCAGAATCATCAACCACAAAAGAAAGCGAGAGATAAGAAAACACCTTCTTTCCTCCTTTCATGGTTAAATCCACTCAAACCCCCCATTGTGTCTAGGCCTTAAACACTCCCACTATTGAAGTCTTGACATAACACTTGAAATTTCAACTTGCCGATCCATAGCAATTATCAAACCCCCTTCGTGTTAATTTCTAGCAACTTGACACCAAAAGCTCCCACTATATTAACAAAGTAATTTGTGCAAATTAACACTCCTATTGTTATTTGTACTACCCCACTCCTATTTGGTCAAACCTTCTAACAGTTAGGGCCAAAACCTAAATTCCCTCTCGACTCATTCCACGAATGAGTGGTCCACTCAAGTCGAGCGATCAAATATTCCTATAGTTAGGGTCGTCTCAAACCCCCTTGGTCAAACCTTCCTACAGTTAGGACCAAAACTAGAATTTTCTCTCGATAAACAAGAGATCCACCTTCAGATTAGGTAATCAAACCTTCTGATAATTAGGATTATTTAGATCTTTTTAATTCTCGGAGTGGAGATCCCACTCTTAGTTTTTTTTATAAGATTCTCGGAGTGAAGATCCTACTCTGAGTCTCTTTTGAAGCAGAAAACAAGAAAATACCTTCTCTCTCTTCAACACATGGTTCGTCTTTACCCTAAGAGAAGACAAAACACATGGTTCATCTTTGCCCCAAGAGAAGACAAAACACATGGTTTTTCTTTGCCCCAAGAGAAGACAAAACATAGGGTTCGTCTTTTTTCCAAGAGAAGACAAAACACAAGGTTCATCTTTTCCCCAAGAGAAGACAAAGCAAGGTTCGACTTTGCCCCAAGAGAAGACAAAACACCGGGTTCATCTTTACCCCAAGAGAAGACAAAACATGGTTCGTCTTTGCCCCAAGGGAAGAGAAAGCAGTGGTCATCTTTGCCCCAAGAGAAGACTGTAGGCGTTAAAAATTACATATGGGTTTTCGCACGCAGCTCGAGACAAAGAGAAGATGATGAATCATCTCATTCCGAAATCAGACGAAAGAGTTAAGACCAAAATACCTGAGATAGTCCAAGCTATCTCGGACATGTGCGAGACAGTCGAAGTGACTCACGATCAGGTCAGCTCTCGACGTATTTTCTAATAAGATTGGCTTCTATAACTCTTTGGGGTCATCTATAAATATGTGGGGTTACCTTTAAATGCATGAAAGCTGTTACACAATCAAAAATCCACCTAAATGCAGAATAACGGTTGTTCTTCGACCCTATCCACAAACACAACATTCCTATCCATAAACATGGCATTTAAAGCCTATAAATACACCCCTAGCATCCTCATAAAGGCAGATCTGAAGGGAGTCAAAAATTTTAGAGGAGCTAGGGTGAGGTTCTGACGAATTTGAGAGAGGCTAGCAGATTTTGGCGAACTCCGACATAAAGAAGGAGCATTTCAAAGGATCTGAGGCTCGTTCCACCTAGTCCTTGAGATCAAGCTTGGTCTTGATCTTGAGAAGAGTCATAATCTCGTTTGGTTGAGATTATCACTTTAGCAATTACTTTCTTTGGGAAGTAAGAGCTTTAATCAATCTTCTGCCAATCGGATCTGATCCGAGACAGTCTACGGATAAACTCTGGTACATGTAAAGATTCCACGTAAGCAGAAGACCGATAAACGATCTCTCTACGTGTGTTTTTAGAAAGTTCAATGATAATGAAAAAGGTAACTTTCGAACCAAACAAAGACAAAACATGGTTCGTCTTTGCCCAAAGAGAAGACAAAACATGGTTCGTCTTTGCCCCAAGAGAAGACAAAACATGGTTCATCTTTGCCCCCAAGAGAAGACAAATTTCTAAAAGTCTACATGTGTAGCTGGTCCACGTGTGTAGCCAGTTGTTATTATTGACTTAACAACAACTGAATCTATGCCTCTCTGGCGTAGGAGAATTTATCTCGATTCCTCATTAGAGATAAGTCTACGTCTAACACACATTATCGGATAGTCTCTTCCCGTATGAAAGATAAAGTCTACGTATTCAATATCGTAGTAATAAGAGAGTTAAATCTTTTAGCATAATATTACATGTGGAATGGACTTAAACAATCCGCATGCTAGCCCGACTCAAACGGTAGTCGGTAAACGTGTAGGCAATAAAAATTACCTTTATCCCTACACAGCAATTTAGAACAAGCAAAAGAGCTCAACGGTCCTGCTGAGTGAAGTCAGACCCACCTGAAAGTCAAGTTTGCCTAAATGCTTGACTTCATAAAATAGACAAAAACACTGATATCTTTCAAATCGTAGGGAACTTGGCAAAACGAATAGTGGCAAACCAAACATTAGTTGATTTTTTTGGCCCCGTCTTGTCGAGATAGTTAATTTTTATATATAATTTGTCTAATTCTGACTTACGGTTTGAAAGTTGTGACATGTTCTTCGTAGCATGTTCTGGAACTCGCCTGAAGAGTAAGCTCGCCTGCAAAGGAGTTTAGCTCGCCTGAAGAGCAAGCTCTCCTGAAGGCTTGAAGCTTTAAGCTCGCCTGAATGGGGCCGGCTCTCCTGCACAACCTCGCCTACCAAGCTCGCTTGACAGCTGGAAGCTGGCTTGCATAAACCAAGCTCACCTAACAGCTTAAAGCTTTAAGCTCGCTTGCATGAGCCAAGCTCGCCTGAAGGCCAAGCTCACCTGACAGCTTAGAGATTGCATGTATGATCTAGGCTCGCCTAAAGGCCAAGCTTGCCTGACAGCTGGAAGCTCGCCTGCACACTTGAAGCTCGCATGCATGCTTGAAGCTCACCTACACAAGGCAAGCTCACCCGCAAGCTTACCAAGCCCACCCACTTGAGGCATGGGAGAGTCCACTTCCCACGATTTAAGGGAATTGCTATGATTCTCCTCATGGTCATACCCAGTATGAGAATGATCACTTCCCATGATTTAAGGGATTTGTTATCCTCATGACTATACCCGGCATGAGAATAGTCATTTCCCACAATTTAGAGGAGTGTGTACACTCACTCTCCATGATTGAATGGAGTGGCCATGACTCTCATTGGCTATTTATAAGCCACTTTTGGTTACATGAAAGAGGTCCTTGGACCAGAAGCTGGCCTTCTTCATTTGAGAAGAGCTTGGCATCTTCAATCTCTTGTGGCTGGCTCTCTCTTGGCATGACTTCTAGAGGCTCTTCTTTGGTCCTGCACGAAGAAGAGACAACACCAGGGGCAGCTTGACTTTGGCTTTCAAGAGAACTAAGCCTAAGCATTGCTTGGGCAGTCAGTCCTTGATCTTCTCTTGCTCTTGGCATCTTCCACCTCAGTGGCTTGCTGGCCAACAGGAGAAGGCTGGATATTTTCCACCTCTCTATCTTGGCATTCTTGGAACTCTTGAGGGAGATTCAAGAGAACCAAACCCAAGGCACTTCTTAGGCAGTCAGTCATTGATTCTTGGCTCGGGTACTCAATTCCGATCAAACTTCGATCATGCAATGAAGCTCATCGGCGGTCTCATTCGACTCGTCAGTAGAAGAAGACTGAACCTCAAGATCTTGGCATTTTTGGCCTACAAGCACAAGCCCTTGTTTGGCCTTTGTTGGTCGAACTCAACCAAGAGCTTCTACCACACGAGGAAGCTCGTCCCACCGAGCTTCTACTGTGCACTGAAGCTCAACCGTAACTTCGTTTGGATCGTCCAAGGGAAGTAAACTCGACACAAGTATTCGAGGGAGGCATCCTATCGCTATCAAAGAACCCAGATTAAACAAGAAGAGCATTCTCTTCGCTTATGTTATAATTTGATTCTTGATTTGTAATAAGTCATTCTTATCAATACAAATTCTCGGAGAACCATTTTACGCCCCACAAAACTAAAAATCCACCAAATCACAGTTGGTTATGAATTCTTATTCATAAACACGACATCCGAGGCCTATAAATACCCCCCTCGCACACTTGTGTAAGGGCACTGACGTACTATCGGATGAATTGGCAAAGTGCTAACGGTTTGAAAGCAGAAACCCATGAATTTCAGAGAGAGAGAGGCAGAGATCTTGGTGAAAATCGTTTCCCTCGATATTCAAACCTTGATTTGATATCGGGAAGAGTATTTATCTTACCTTGCTGAAATATCTACTTCTGTTCTTTTTTCCAAAATGAAATAAGAACATCGAGCCTTCTTCATGACCAATCCGGATCTGTGAATCAGTGGTCCACGGGCTAACGCGTCCCCGACACATGCAAAAATACCATGGAAGAAGCAATTGATAAACAATCTGTGTGTGTGTGTTTCTAGGAAATCCTCTTTTTATTTCTTTTGTAAAGAGAAGTCTTATAAAAAGGCTCACTCTTGTGATTCCGTTGTATTGATAAACGATTGTAATGGATTCTGCAAAGAAATTAATTTCCGACATAAACACCCATCTTTAAGAACATCCCGGACGAAGTGATAACAAACGTCAATGTGCTTCGTCCGCGCATAAAAAACCTGATTCTTCGTCAAATAGATAGCACTCATGCTATCATAATGAATAGTGACAAATCGCTACGAAACACCAAGATCCTCTAAAAGTCCTTGAAGCCAAATCACCTCCTTAACAGCCTCCGTAATCACCATATACTATGCCTCCATCGTTGACAAATCTATCATAGACTGCAAGGTGCATCTCCAACATACCGACGCACGAGTCAAAGTAAACATATATCCCATCATCGACCGGCGCTTATCTAAATCTCCAGCATAGTCCGAATCTACGTATCCAATACATAGCTGTCCACCACTAGTGTTCCGTTCAAACACCAAACCAATGTTGAGAGTACCTCGAATTTACCTTAAAATCCACCTCGCGGTATCCCAATGACCCGGACCCGGGTCGTTCATGTATCGTGAAACCATGCTAACTGTCTGTGACGAATCCGACCACGTACAAACCATGACATACATCAAGCTACCCACTATACTCGCATATGGAGTCTTCGACATCAACTCTCTAGCTTCAACTATCTGCGGTGAAATGTCAGTTGAAAGCTTCAAATGGGCTCCCAAAGGTACACTGACTGGCTTCGTCTCTATGCTCACATTGAATCGCTGTAAAACCTTCTTCAAGTAAGCCACATGTATTAAACTAATTC